>NW_024070206.1:9444906-10044906 GCF_014754425.2 Oryx dammah | reverse complement strand
AACAGGATAGAAGGCCCAGAAATAAACTTATACATAAATTGGACATGACTGAAGCAACCTAGCGCGCGCACACACACACACACAAGTACACTCAAACAATTCTTGACAAAAAGGTGCAAAACCATGTCAGTGGGCAAAACACAGCCTTTATAACTAATGGTGCTGGAGGAGTTGTGCGTCCATGGAGAATTTGTTGTTTGTCATTTAGTTGCTCAGTTGTGTTCAACTCTTTGCGACCCCATGGACTGTAGCCCTCCAGGCTCCTCTATCCATGGGATTTCCCAGGCAAGATTACCAGAGTGGGTAGCCATTCCCCCATTCTCCAGGGGATCTTCCCAACCCGAGGATCAAAACCTGGTCTCTCATATTGCAGGCAGAGTCTCTTCTGAGTTACCAGGGAATCCCACCTAAACTTTACATCTTATACAAAAATAGACTCCAAATAGATCATACACTTATGTATAAATTATCAAACTAAAAAAAATGTTTAAAATATAAAATCTCTAGGATCTAAAAATAGGCAAAGGGTTCTTAAACACTAAAAGAATACTTTATAAAAGCAAAAAAGAACCTGAGACATTTGATTGCTTCAAAATCCTCTATTTAAGGCCCTGTGAAGAGATTGAAAAGACAAGCTACAGAATGCGAGAAAATATTTTCAAGCCGCATATTTTAAAAAGATGATTTGGAACACAGAAGAAACTCAAAATTAACACAATGAAATAATCAGTTAGAAAATGGGCAAATGACATGAGCAGACTTTTCACTGAAGAGGATAGGCACGTGATAAATAAGCGCTGGAAAAGATGTCCAACGTCATCAGCCATTAAGGAAATGCAAGTTGAAACCACAGTGTTGTATCACTGCACACCTATCAGAATGGCTCTAATAGGAAAATAGGGACAACCCCAAAAGCTGATGAGGATTTAGTGAAATGGCATCTCTTGGACACTGCTGGTGGGAATGTAAAATGTTACAGCCCCTCTGACTGTAACTTTCAAATACCATACAACCCAAGAATTCACTGCTATGCGTTTATCCTAGAGGAATGAAAGCTCACATTCCCAGGAAAACCTGTATAAAAATCATCATAGCAGGTTTATTTCTAGTAGACAAATCTTTAAACAGTCCAAGCATCATTCAACAGATGACCCCTAAATCCAGTTACCAGTTAATTAAGATATTCCTAGAAATGAATATTATACCATCATATACTGAATACCCAATATGTGCCAATATGTGCTCATTAGCTCAAATTTATCCCCTACCTTTTAAAAAAAATTAAATGGTTTCTTTTTTGGTGTATAACATATAGACAAAAAAGTATCATAAACAAAGAGCTTGATGAAGTTTCAAAAGGAACACACTGGTAGGGACTTCCCTAGCAGTCCAGTGCTTAAAAGTCTGTGCTTCTAATGAAGGGGTGTGGGTTTGATCCCTGGCCAGGGAACTAAGATTCCACGTGCCACGTGGAGTGGCCAAAATATTAAAATAATAATAAATAAAGTAAAGCATATCACACTGATCTTAATAAAATATAAATATTTTAAAAAAGAACACACTGATGTAACCAGTCCCCAAATCAAAAGATGTAGAATGTTACCGGCATATGTAGGACCTCACTGTGCCTCCTTTACTAACTTCATTCCGTGGAGAACCACTGTCCTGACTTATAACATAAATTAGCTGTCTACCTGGGGACTTGATCCCAGTGGAATTCAACAGCATATACTCTCTTGTGTCCGGTTCACCCATGCTGCTGACTGTGGTTGTCATTCATTCATTCTCATTGTTGCAGAGTATTCTTTTTAATTACTCTACCACAATGTCATCCAGCCCAAAAATGCTGGGCTGGATGAAGCGCAAGCTGGAATCAAGATTGCTGGGAGAAATATCAATAACCTCAGATACTGAGATGACACCACCCTTATGGCAGAAAGTGAAGAAGAACTAAAGAGCCTCTTTGATGAAAGTGAAAGTGGAGAGTGAAAAAGTTGAGTTAAAGCTCAACATTCAGAAAACTAAGATCATGGCATCTGGTCCCATTACTTGATGGCAAATAGATGGGGAAACAGTGGCTGACTTTATATTTTGGGCTCCAAAATCACTGCAGATGGTGATTGCAGCCATGAAATTAAAAGACGCTTACTCCTTGGAAGAAAAGTTATGACCAACCTAGACAGCATATTAAAAAGCAGAGACATTACTTTGTCAACAAAGTTCCATCTAGTCAAAGCTATGGTTTTTCCAGTGGTCATGTATGGATGTGAGAGTTGGACTATAAAGAAAGCTGAGCACCAAGAATTGATGCTTTTGAACTGTGGTGTTGGAGAAGACTCTTGAGAGTCCTTTGGACTGCAAGGAGATCCAATCAGACCATCCTAAAGAGATCAGTCCTGAATGTTTATTGGAGGGACTGATGTTGAAACTGAAACTCCAATATTTTGGCCACTTGATGTGAAGACCTGACTCATGAGAAAAGACCCTGATTCTGGGAGGGATTGGGGGCAGGAGGAGAAGGGGATGACAGAGGATGAGATGGTTGGATGGCATCACCCACTCAATAGATATGGGTTTGGGTGGACTCCGGGAATTGGTGATGGACAGGGAGGCCTGGCTGCGGTTCATGGGGTCACAAAGAGCTGGACACGACTGAGTGAACAAACTGAACTGAACGACCATGTATTGTTGATGAACCTTTTTTCCTTCACTTGTTGGTTTTTATGACCAGTGAGACTGTGGACACTCTTGTATTCCCCGCCTTTTGTTCTCATTCCAGACTGTGATTTTGCTTTTCCTTCAAGTATGATGCTCATTGCCCTAATACATTCTTGATTCTTCAGATAATAATAATAATGGTCCCAGAAATAAAAAGCCATCTGTAGAAAGCAATCCAGATAATGATTGACCATCCTCAGGGTTTATATCCATGGGCTAGGAGAGCAGGAGCCTAAGAGAGCTTGGGGGCATACTGTCTACCCTCTGGGCCTGTGGTATCACAGATCAGAGCATTCCCTTGTCCTGGGAGTGGACAGGGCCTGCTTCCCAGGTGAAAGATGGAACCCAGAGTCTGAACTGAGAGAGCTGTCTTATAAGGAAGGATAGTGCTCTCCAGGCGAGAGAAATGTCATTTCGGCATGGAATGGAAATATCAGCGGCTTGGGTTAAGCAGCTTTGTGGAGGAGCAATAATCCATTACTCCTGGTGCAGTTTGCTTTTAGAGTCTCCATTTGAAAGGAGGGGACTCTTAAGAATCCCATTGGAATCCTCCTGCCTTAGTATGTCTTTCAGGATGGGGAACATGTGTATACCTGTGGCAGATTCATGTTGATGTATGGCAAAACCAATACAATATTGTAAAGTAATTAACCTCCACTTAAATAAATTTATATTAAAAATAAATTAAATTAAAAAAAAAAAAACAGAAATAGAAATTCCATCAAAGACAATATACAGATGGCAAATAAGCACATGAAAAGATGTTTCAACATTATTAGACATTAGGGAAATACAAATTAAAATCACAAGACTACACATCTGTCTGAATGGTTAAAATAGATATTCATGACAAAACTAAACACTGGCTAGGATGTGGAGAATTTGGGTCACTCATACATTGTGAGTGGAAATGTAAAATGGTACAGCCACCCTGGAAAACAGTTTGACAATTACTTATAAAAATAAATATGTGTCTACTAGATGACCCAACAATTATACTCTTGGGCATTCATCCTAGAGAAATGAAAATGTGTGTTCCCACAAAACTCTGTACACAAATATTCATAACAGCTTTATTCAAAAAAAAAAAAACTAAATTTCTCTAGTCTCAGAAAAAGGTGTGAATATAGGAGGTGCAACTGAATGCAGGTGAACAGAGCACAGTATGAGAGATGTGTGTGTGTGTGTTTCTCCTTGGATTAATTTATATATATATATATAAAATCTTTTGCTCTTGTGTGTCTGTGCATGCCTGCAAAATGTACAGTTCTGGCAATTATTAAAAACATTCCTTACTCATAAACTGAAAATGTTTGACAACAGAGCTAAGAGAGAGAAAAACAACTTTCAGATCCCTATAGTGTATTTCTGTTGTAGCTGCTTTCAAGAAACTATCTACCTGCCCCTGCCTAGTAGCTCCCAGTTCCTTCCTGCCTCACCTTCTCTCAGGCAGATTAATCACCTGTCTCCGCATTTGAGGTACTGATTAGTTTGTGACCCTGAATGAAGGCCAGGGAATTCTAACCCTGCCCCCTGAGTCAAAACAGTTCAGTTGGTGGATGGAAACCCATTTTGCTAATTATGTTTTTTGGTAACAGATGAAAATAAGTGAAAAGGTTTCCTCCACAGATGATTAGATCTTTCTGAATGACAAGTTTCCTATTTATTAGCTCCACGTACCTTTGAAAAATGCACTTGTGTGGGAGAGCTCAAGACTGTTTTTGCCAGATTGGGAGCCGACCTTGTGTTGTTAGCCAGTGACTTTCTGAAACACAGGCTGCTGTTTTCCCAAGTTTCTGCTTCCTGAGCCTGGGTTTTGCTCATAAAGTGAGGCCTTGCATGCCCTAAGGGACAAACTTCTTTGTTGAATGTGAACTCCAGTGTCGTGAGCATATTTTTATTTGTATTAATTTGTCAAAAAGACATTGATGGCAGGAGTCAGAGCTCCGGGGATTGGATGTTTATGTGCAGATTTTGCTGATACAGGAGAATAACAGATACTGTATCTTAAAAGACACATTCAATAGTTTAATCATTTCCACTAAGCTTTACTGCTAGGATGTCTGAGTCAGTTGTTAGTGAGATTCAGGGCATGGAATGGAGTGGGGGCAGAGGAGGAACAGACAAAGCAAAGTCCTAAGAAAAAGGAAGAGCGAGGGTTTGGTTACATCTCCTTCTTTTTGATAAATCTTTTGGCTTTACTTTAGGTTCATTGCAAGTTTATCGAGAGGAGCCCTGGTGGGTTGCACCTTGGCTGTGGTCAAGCCTGACTGAATAATGTAGAACTGAGGCTGCAGGTAATGGGAGGGCTGACATCTGGCTAATTGCCATTCCAGTTGGGGTTGCCTAACAATTGAGTGGAAACTGCTTGAATATGAAGAACTTTCAGTGAACCATGATGGACAGAAGTGTCTGAACAAAGAGATGACAGGAGAGCTGGGTGGGAGGACGGGAAGGAAAACACCTTCTCATCTCTTGCTCCGGTTACATGTATATCAGTTGTAAAGGTTACTGATTGAGTGCCAAGCGGTTCAAAACGAAACCGGAATAATCACAGAAGCAGCAGCTGCCAGCTGTGTTAACTGCTCTTAGTTCTGACTTCATCCAAAGCCTACCTAAGCACTGGTCGCCTAAGAGGTCCTTCCTAGGCGAGTGCCCCCGAGCTGGTCAGGTCCCAGGCCTTTCAAAGCATATCCCCTGGTGCCACCTTCTGCAGTTATAGCTCTGTGACCCTCCTCTAAGCACTGAGGCCTGAGACGTGACTTCTGAATCATCAAGAGGTTGTCCATGACTGCTCACTTCAGGCACCCACCTACTCTACCCTTCAGCATGTGTGGTGGCTACTATAGCCAATAAATCTAGGTACATTTACTTCAAAAACATGTCCTCCTCCTCCGAGCCCATTCTGCCGGCAGAAACTTCTCAAGTAACACCTGAGCATTTCAACTGTGGCTATCTGGAAACCAGAGGAAGTGACTAAATGGAGTAATACTTACAGTAGAGTTTGCTGGAGATTTCGGAGTTGGTGGCTAATGCCCCTGGAGAAGAAAGATGTGGGTTGGCCAGACTTTATGAAACCCTCACATCTCCCCTGATTTGGGGAGGTAGCTTGCTGGCCAATCCAGTTCCTTTTATGTATGATTTTGCTCCTGTTATCATTGTAGTCTTACAGGTTTGGTTCAAAATACTTTTTTTTTTTAATAGTTATATGATTTTTTTTTTTTTGGACTATAGGCAGTGGTTTCTTTCATTTAGAATTTCCTAGTAATTTTTTAGGATTAGGCAATCAAAATACTTTTTCATTTTATAACATCCTTCTTAAAGTGTCTTACAATAATGTTTTGTTTTTACTTTAGTTCATATTGTTTTCATGTATAAGACTTGCATTGCTGTGGTTGAAATCTGTGAACAAACTATTTAGCCTTAAATGCAGTTTTAAAAATTTCTGTTGTTTAATCTTACAAGTGAATTTCTGGTTCTGTTTATGTATCCACATAAAAGGGACTGTTTAAGAATAAATACTGTATTTTATCTCTTTCAATTGCTAGTATATTTCAGACCAAGAGTTTTTGAGGTACTTGGTTTTGTCTAGAGGACAGTCTCCTTGTTATATTACTTACTTTGCATGTGTACATTCAGAATGTGAAGCTCAAGTTTGGTATAAAATTTAAAAGCATACTTGATTTATAAATATTTTTATTTGAGACTTAAAACATGCACAAAATGTATATTTGTGGTCAATATACATTCATAAAATAAACTGTGTGTTAGCTTGGGGAAGGAAGGTATACTGGATTCTGGGTTAATTTTAAGGAAGTGACAGCATTTCAAAACTAAACTCTAGGGAAGTTACCATGATTTCAAAACTGGAAAAGGTGAGTGGTTTGCCCCATGGATTGTTTATTGATAAACCACTGTTTTATATGTTAAGTAGAGATGACATAAAACTTCACATGGGTTAGTACTGAGCTAACTGTGAGTACTCAAGACTGTGATACAGTGTTGAGTTTCCTAGGGATAACTACATCGTCAAGGGAAAATTACCCAGCAATATAGGTATGGCAATATCAGCATTTGTACAGTCTGACCATTTCTGCAGGGCTTCCCTGGTGGCTCAGTGGTAAATAATCTGCCTGCAATGCAGCAGACACAGGTTTAATCCCTGAGCAGGGAAGATCCCCTAGAGAAGGGCATGGCAACCCACTTCAGTATTCTTGCCTGGAGAATCCCAAGGATAGAGGAGTCTCATGGGCTACAGTCCATAGGGTTGCGAGATCAGACACAGCTGAAATGACTGAGTATGCCCTGTTCTTCAACGTTATTTTTATTTTGTTCATAAATGTTCACAGGTCTTTGCTTAGGTCTAGATGCCATAGTTGTGATGGAAACACCAACTTTAAACAACACAGCAAGTAAAGAGATATCTCCTGAGCTCTCTAATTTCCTAGGTGCAATGCCTGTGTATTGCCCAAGGGTTATACCCAATTCCCTAGTAAAGAACCCCCCCAAAATCTGACCAAAGTCTCTTCAAAAGCCCTCTTTTACTTTCTACCAGCTGAGATTGCCAAATAAAATACAAGATGCTCAGCTAAATTTGGGTAAATAATAAATAATTTTAGTATCAGGAAATACTACAATATATTATTTGGGACGTGCATGATAAAATACTTTGTAATTTGTCTGAAATTTGAATTTGATTGGTCACCTCAAATTTGTATTGATTAAATCTGGAAATTCTAGGCCACATTCATCTCAGTTGCCACTTTATCATTGTATGTGATTTCACTCACCCTTTAGAAGACAGGAGTCTAATTGGGGAAAAAAAATTGCTATACTCAGGTATAAATGTCTGGTAGCTAGATTAATAGTCATTAAATTAAGTATATTCATTAAATTTAAAAGAGGAATTTGTTTTTCCAGAGCATCAGTCTTCTGAAGGTAAATTTGTATAGGATATTTTATAGTGTTCCACCTCGAGAAAGTATTAGTGCTTTCTTCTCCTAAGTAAATAGCCAAGAGGAAGTAGTTAAGTTGATATTCCTTGTTGAATCCCATATGTGAAAGTATTCCCACAACCATGAGCGTGAATTACTTGGCCTTTTTGTATCATAGTTTCTTTATTCATAAATTGAGGATTATAGCAGGACCTATATCAGAGATTTGATGTGAGGATTGAATAAGTTAATATATTTCACTAGTGAAAGTAGGACCTAGCCCACCATAAGCATGTGTTAGCCATGGCCAGCAACTGCTTATTCTGGTGGCGGTAGTACAGACTGATCATTTGTTCTCACTTCTTTACTTTGGGTTTTCAGAAATGTGGAGTAAGAACACTAGATTAATAGTAAGAAGTGATGGATTTTAGTCTCTGATTCTGCTACTGGTTTTTAGGTGATCTTGAGTAAACCTCAGTTTCTCATTTACTGATACTGCATGCTTAAACCTCAACTTTACAATATATACATGAGAAGCATCTGAGTAACTTGGGGGAGGGTGTTGATTTCCAGTCTTCTCATCTGATATCTTGATTCTGGAAGTCCGGGAACAGACTAGATGAAGATGATTTTTAATAAGCTCACAAGTGAGTCAGATGCAGGTGGTCCATGGACAACATGGACTAGATGACTTCTCAATTCCTTCCCATTAAGTAGCTAAATGTAGTCAACTGTGTTTCAGGGTAATTAATAAAATCGTTTATCTAGATTCAATGTGTCTTATACATGTCCTACAAAATGTACAAAAACTCCTTTCAAGTGCTGTTTTAACTCTGAATTGTGAATACCTCTGGTTACTTGCTTATTGAGCAACTTAATCTAGAAAGGTTCTTTCATGAATTTTCATCAATTTTTTAACAAAGCTCTGTTGCGAATGGTGAATTATGCATCAGCATATGTTCATGCTAATTTATATACCGGTGACAGATTTTTGGCATGGGATCAATAATCAACAATTATATTTTTTAAGGTTTATTAATAACATCAAGGAATTTTGATTATCATTTAGATAGCAATGTATCATTTGAACTCAATAGAAAGTAAATTTTGCAGTTATCAAATATCTGCACACTTGTTCAAGGAACAGTAAATGAATCTGAAACTAACAAGATAAATATCTCCTGCTCTTTTCAATTAATAGTTTTTACAGCCTTGGTGGATTGTCTTATGTCAATGTCTTGTCATCAGATGGAAATGCAGGGTATTATTATGCCAACTTTCAATAATATCCAGACAGTTATGGGCTGACCTAGTTGTCATGAAACAAGGCAAAAAATACAATTTTGACTAGGTCTTTTCTAAAGACTTAATACAATTTTTATTTTATTTCTTTCTGCATATTCTTCAAAGTTAAAAATTTCCTATAAAGAAGTAAAAATAATCCTATTAAGTTTTATTAGTAAGTTCCTATCTCTCCAGTGTACTTTTATTTAAACATACTGGTTTTTAAATAAACCTTGTTTTCAGAAGTCTTGGTATAGACAAATTCTAATTTCTAATAAGACAAGCAAATTAAAGGATGGTAGTTAATATGATTCAAAGGTTTTTGTGCTTTGGTGGTGGTTTAGTCGCTAAGTCGTGTCCGACTCTTGCAATCCCATGGACTATAGCCTGCTACTCTTCTCTGTCCATGGAATTCTCCAGGGAAGAATACTGGAGCAGGTTGCCATTTCTTTCTCCAGGGGATCTTCCCGACCCAGGAATCAAACCCTGGTCTCCTGCATTACAGACAGATTCTTTACCAGCTAAGCCATTTTTGTGCATTAAACTTTAAAAAAAATCTACAATTAAAAAAAAAAAAAGCCAATCCCTGGAAGAAGCCCCTTCCCTATTATACTTAAATGTGATTTGTCTCAAATAATGGTATGCCCAGATTTTGGAAGGGCATTGTTATGTAATTGGAGGTCACACTTTTCTATACACAGCAAGAATTTTATCACTCACTGTTACTATTTGTAGAGAGACATCAGCTCCCACATCTGACAATTATATTCCAGATATGGTTGAAGAAAATAAAATTAGTAAGACTGAATCAATTATATGCCCACTTTATTCCTCTGGTGACAATCAGCAGAACCAAAGAAAGTTCATGAGCTTTGATGATGCCTAATTTACTTCCATATTAACATATTTGCATATACCCTTTGCTGGGGGTGCATATGTGGAAAAGAAAAGAGAACATTTTAAAATTAGATTTTTAATACCAGATAACACATTTTGGTAGAAGACTGAGGTAGATTATTCCCATGGTCATGATAGGGGTTTTGGATTTTTTTGATCATGATGTTGTTGTTTAGACACTAAGTTTTAGTGTCTGACTCTTTTGTGACCTCAAAGGAAGCCACCAGCTTCCTTTGTCGATGGAATTTCCCAGGCAAGAATACTGGAGTGGGTTGCTATTTCCTTCTCCAGGGAATCTTCTCAATCTGGATATTGAAATCACATCTCCTGCATTGACAGGTGGATTCTTTACAACTAGTCACCTGGGAAGCCCTTTTGGATCACAGAAGGGACCTAATTTTGGATAGCTAAGAAAGTGAATGAATGAGTGAGTGAATGTCACTCAGTTGTGTCCGACTCTGCGACCCCATGGACTACACACAGTCCATGGAATTCTCCACGTCAGAATACTGGAGTGGGTAGCCTTTCCCTTCTCCAGGGGATCTTCCCAACCCAGGGATCGAATCCAGGTCTCCCACACTGCAGGCGGATTCTTTACCAGCTGAGCCACAAAGGGAACTGATTTTAAATCTTGGTTCTTCCAATTTTAATTTTGTCAAATTAGTTGATTTCTCTGAGCCTTTACTTCTCATATTTGAAATAAAGATTACAATGCTGTCTTTACTGGGTTGCTATAAGAATAAAATTAA
The DNA here is from genome assembly GCF_014754425.2 of Oryx dammah. NCBI lineage: Eukaryota > Metazoa > Chordata > Mammalia > Artiodactyla > Bovidae > Oryx > Oryx dammah. The sequence goes on along the minus strand of NW_024070206.1, from coordinate 10,034,324 downwards.
ATTATCCTTTAAATGCTTGAAACAGTATCTGGCATTTAGGAGGTAATCAATCATCATTAATATGCATTTCCTTATACTCTGATGTAATAAAGATGCCCCTGCTGTACTGATTTGAGACCAAAGCTTTCTGTCTTTCCTCTCTTCCCATGTGGACATTCATTCAGTCGGTTTGATATCATTCCCCATCTGCTGGTAGCTTGCTTTGAATTGTTTGGTAAATGTATATGATCATTCAGACTAGCCTGGCAGGAACTGGAGTCTCTTCCAAACTTATCTTCTACCCTTTGCATGGTCTCTTTTTCCACTTCTATCCTTTTACAACATTCTGTTGCAGCAGTTGGCTGACTATGGTCTATTGACCAAATCTAGCCTCTCACTTGTTTTTGTAAATAAAGTTTCATTGAGACATAGCCCTGCCCATTCATTTACATAGTGTCTTTGACTGCTTTTGCACTTTTTTAAGAGTAGGGTATTTGTGATACCTCATGGCCCACAAAGCCTAAATCATTTATAATTTGGCCATGTTAAAAAATGTAGACCTTTTGTCTGTTGCCTAATAAAAGACAGCTAGAATTTAAAAAATTAGCTAATTAGGAATTAAATGCTTGGTGATAAATAGATGTGGAATGAATGAAAATTGAAATATGTTGATAATGATCATAGACAGATTGCTTAACTCTGCTACTAAGAATGGGGATAATGAGGACAGAGAAATAGTATCATTATCATTAAGGAGAAGTAACAGAAAGATAGAGGCCAGAGGAGATGCCTTCTGCCATAAACTGCTGTTGGGCCTTACTTGAATTATGTTGTCTCTGTGAATCTCAGTTTTCTTACATGTGAAATTAAAATGTTAATTTCTGCTCAACCTAACACCCTAAGATCATGTAAGATCATGTTGCATGAACTTATGGCATAACTTTTATTTTGTTTATGTAATAGTGATCTCAATGAACACACTCTATCTCAAGACAGAATTTAGGATGTGTTCATTCTTCTTTTTAAAGATTTTAGGCAAAGTGATGTCCTTTGGGGAGAACCAGGTATGAGTTAAGTAAGGATGCAGGAGAGGTCATTAGAAAGCATTTGAGGATGTAGCAAAGCTTGTTTGACATGAAACAGTTCCTGGGGCCTAGTGGAGAGAAAGAAGGAAAAGTGAAGGTCAGAGAAGGGAATGCAGAGAGATTGAAGAGAGTGAACTAAGAGGAGAAATTGATGACCAGTGGCCTTGCACTGGGGATATTAGGTATGATGAATCTAGGGGGTCAGTGTTTCCAAGACAGTGGGTGGTAGCGCCCCCTGGTGCGTGGGAGATCAAACACCGCATGTGGCCTTAGGGTAGAGAACCTACTGCTTGCTCAGCTACATTTCAGACCACACCCATCTTCAGGAGGCCCCTAGATCCAGTGAAATGGCTGCTGACCTAGGGTTAGAAGACCTGGGTTTGAGGTCAGACTCTGATCTTGCGTGCTATGTGCAAGCCTCAGTGAACTCTGTAGATTTTAAATTTCTTTCCTAAACTTCCCAGGACTATTCAAAGAGTTTCATGAAATAATGTGCCTTAGTGTGTTCTAAAAGGTGTTCAGATATAAATGAATATGATGATTCTCTTGAGTATGATATCTGAGTAACCTCAAGAGAGCATGGACTTCTAGTCTATTTCCAGAAGAGTCCATAGATTTATGTCTCTACATGCATATATGCACGCTCTCTGTCTCTCTCACACAGTCATAAAAACACACATGCACTTACTTCATAGGTCCCCCTTTTTAGGGAGTATAGAAATGGAGACACAACAAAATTCCCTCTGTGTGCTGGTCTCATAGGTACTGTTTTCTAATCATTATGTTGCAAATCTCTCCGGAAATCTGTGATGTTTAACTATTCGAAGTCATACATGAGTACCTTCTTACCAAGAGCAAAAGAAAGCTATTTCTAAAACAGAACCCTTTTTAATTATTGCTGGACATGTATAATCTCCTTCTGATAGTTCTGTGATCTAGGGCTTTTACTGGGCTCTCTCTACATGGATTAATGAAGGAGTGTGTTACACACTGGAGAAGGAAATGGCAACCCACTCTAGTATTCTTGCCTGGGAAATCCCATGAACAGAGGAACCTGGCGGGCTACAGTCCATGGGGTTACAAAAGAGTCAGACATGACTTAGCAACTAAATGACAAGCGTTACACAGGCTTTTCTGTTCCCCTTTGATGAAGGGAACAATCACTAAGAGGTGATTTTGTGTTTGGAGGGTGGTGGTGGCGGCTGGTGGTTTAGTTGCTAAGTCGTGTCCGACTCTTTGTGACCTCATGGACTATAGCCCACGACGCTCTTCTGTCCATGGGGTTCTCCAGGCAAGAATACTGGAGTGGGTTGCCATTTCCTTCTCCAGGGGATCTTCCTGACCCAGGAATCGAACCTAGGTCTCCTGCATTGCAGGCAGATTCTTTACCAACTGAGCTATGAGGGAAGCTATTTGAAGGGTAGAATACTAGCTTTAGAGCAATTTACTCTTCATTTTTTCAACTCTACAGTAATTGATATCCTCATGCTACATGCAATCTGCTGGGAAATATGATAAGAAGAAAACAGTGTCATTCTTTAAACAAAGGAATCTTCTGTAGAAGATTGGAAAATGGTGTATCTTCTATTATAATAAATGTGTAAGTTAGTTATTCCACTGATGAATAATTGGAAATGTTTTATTAGTCATGACTTATGGATGACAAGTTTGAATAATTATTAAGCTTCAGTTCAGTTCAGTTCAGTCACTCAGTCGTGTCCAACTCTTTGCGACCCCGTGAATCACAGCACGCCAGGCCTCCCTGTCCATCACCATCTCCCAGAGTTCACTCAGACTCACGTCCGTCGAGTCAGTGATGCCATCCAGCCATCTCATCCTCGGTCGTCCCCTTCTCCTCCTGCCCCCAATCCCTCCCAGCATCAGAGGCTTTTCCAATGACTCAACTCTTCACATGAGGTGGCCAAAGCACTGGAGTTTCAGCTTTAGCATCATTCCTTCCAAAGAACACCCAGGGCTGATCTCCTTCAGAATGGACTAGTTGGATCTCTTTGCAGTCCAAGGGACTCTCAAGAGTCTTCTCCAACACCACAGTTCAAACACATCAATTCTTCAGTGCTCAGCCTTCTTCACAGTCCAACTCTCGCATCCATACATGACCACTGGAAAAACCATAGCCTTCCCCCAATTGTTTATCTTCAGGGCAAGGATGAAAGTGACTGTGTTAGAAAAATGCAGAGTTCAGTATTTGCTAAATGAGCTTAATGTTTACATATGTAACAATTTAGGGCATTAATTTGTATGTGTTGGAAGGGGTGACCATTTCATCTTAGTCTGCAGAAAACCCCACACAACCCATTACTATTTTACTTTTGTTTTTGTTTTTTTTTGGTAGCATTTCTTTTATTTATGAAAGTAAAAATCATTTTCATTTGTACTCCAGCACCTGCATACATTTCCTTTGTTTTTTTTTAAACTGTTTATTTTTTATAATGTATCAATGTTCTGTGTTCTTTTTTTTTTTTTTTACTTTACAATTCTGTATTGGTTTTGCCATACATTGACATGAATCCACCACGGGTGTACATGCGTCCCCAAACATGAACCCCCCTCCAACCCCCCTCCCCACAATATCTCTCTGGGTAATCCCCGTGTACCAGCCCCAAGCATGCCATATCCTACATCGGACATAGACTGGCGATTCGATTCTTACATGATATTATACATGTTTCAATGCCATTCTCCCAAATCATCTCACCCTCTCCCTCTCCCACTGAGTCCAAAAGTCCGCTATACACATCTGTGTCTTTTTTGCTGTCCTGCATACAGGGTCATCATTGCCATCTTTCTAAATTCTATATATATGTGTTAGTATACTGTATTGGTGTTTTTCTTTCTGGCTTACTTCACTCTGTATAATCGGCTCCAGTTTCATCCATCTCATCAGAACTGATTCAAATGTATTCTTTTTAACGGCTGAGTAATACTCCATTGTGTATATGTACCACAGCTTTCTTATCCATTCATCTGCTGATGGACATCTAGGTTGTTTCCATGTCCTGGCTATTATAAACAGTGCTGCGATGAATATTGGGGTACATGTGTCTCTTTCAATTCTGGTTTCCTCTGTGTGTATGCCCAGCAGTGGGATTGCTGGGTCATAAGGCAGTTCTGTTTGCAATTTTTTAAAATAATACACAACTGTTCAGTTTCAACCACAAGTTCAGGCTTTTGTAAGGTCAATTTTGTTCTGGTTATGACTGGTAAAATATTTTCAAGAAAATGAAATTGTGACACTTATTTGGCATGTTGTGGGGCATTAGGTCAAGAGCATCCAGGCACTTCCAGTTCTGGGAAGGGAGGGCAGCATGTCTGATCCCCAGGAGCTCTGTCTTATTTCCACAGAATGATTTTCTGGACAGTCCATGTTACCTTTAATACAAAGGGTCAGCATAGCAGATCTGCCTGCATTTGCAAAGCAAAAATAAAACCACCGAATCTCTGTATTCTGAAAGCTAGTTGCTCCTTATTATAACTAAAGATGTTGAACCTTATTATGGACTTTATGGAATATGGCACAAGTGGTTTAAAATTCTCAGATCCGAACACTGGTATAATGAACTGATCATGGGTTAGGCTGTCCTCTTTCATGGGTGAAATCTCTCTCTCCTCTTGTTTCCCTTTTAACTAATTCATTAGTTCTTCATTAAACACTTTGTACACATAGCTCCATTTGAAAAGATAAGACAGAAAAAAGACATAGTTTAGTTGCTCAGTCCTGTCTCTTTGCTACCCCATGGACTGTAGCCCACCAGGCTCCTTGGTTCATGGGATTTCCCAGACTAGTGGAGTGGGTTGCCATGTTTTTCTCCAGAGGATATTCCTGAACCAGGAATTGAACCTGCATCTCCTTCATTGGGAGGTGGGGTCTTTTACCACCAACCTACCAGGGAAACCTCTCTCTCTCTCTTTCTTTACGTATATATGAATTTGTAAGGAATGCTAACATTCAGTTTCAAAGAGACCAGAGCCTGGCTCAGGAAATGGAAATCAGTAACCAGACATAGAAACTTTTCATGGTCTATCAGTTCTAGTGACCTGTTTCTCACATTGCTTCTCAGGGTCTGAGAAAGACTCAGGGTCTGCTGATCCCACTGTAGGGTTTCAGTCTTAAAGAGATCCCATAATGCTCCACACCTCTGCTCCCCTGCTCATTCTAGAATTAACTTTTTTCTCTAAGCGTTGTCCACTTGTGGGTTTTGCTTACTCATAGCTTCTGGCAAACTTCTTTCTCCTTATTGTGTTAAATCAATTTGTGGTTCAACTTCTTGTTTCTGCAAAAATTTTCTGAGACAAAAAATAAGATTGGTGTAGTTGGTCACCAACATTCCATTTAGGGCAACTTTTCACCAGGAGGCTGCTGGTCAGCATAGAGATGGATCCCATGCCTATATCAATCAATCAGTCATTGCCAAGTTGATATGAATGATAAACTCTGCCCACTCAATGCCATTCTGTACAGAAGCAGCTGAGGGCATTCTGAGGCTCAGCCTTTCACCACAATGGTTTTTCTCAACTGACTGTGACAATTAAAAATGGACCAGTATTCCAGTGCTCACCTTTGTGCCTGGTTTTCCAAGAGAATAAAACATTTATTTTCCTAAATTGTATTATTAGTAGTAGCAAATAGTAAATATCCACAGAAAATACTGTAGAGAATTGGGACTGGTCCTCTCAGCTATGGATAAAAAGCAATTACATTCTTACTATTGCTGGAATTAAAAAAAAATCTGTTTACTACAGTGCCATATTGCTATTGACTCAGGTGTCTCCAGATTTCTTTAAAGTCCACTTGGTATCACCTGTTCCTCGGGGTCTCTGATCCTCATCTGTTAAACTCACTCTTGGCAGTGACTTGCAGACATAAGAATCATTTCTTATCATATACATTCTGCCTAAAAGAAGAGGCATCCACCTCTAGTGTCCTTATCTACCAAATCACCTTGTGGATACAACGATGATACTATCAGCTCCAGGCTGACTTCTTGTGATGTGATTCAAAGAAAGGGACACATCTACCTCTTAACCCATTTACCTTTCTGGAAAAATACCATGGTTAATCCTCCTCTCCAATCAAATGGAAAATTTCAGTAAATTTATGTAACAAAGCAATCTCTACTAGAAAACTATAGTTAGATAAAAACTTTGAATGCAACTAAAACTCACTAATACAGTTTAGTAAAATAAGAATATATTATGTATGGTGTTCGGAGAAGGCAATGGAACCCCACTCCAGTACTCTCGCCTGGAAACTCCCATGGATGGAGGAGCCTGGTAGGCTGCAGTCCATGGGGTCGCTGAGAGTTGGGCACGACTCAGTGACTTCACTTTCCCTTTTCACTTTCATGCATTGGAGAAGGAAATGGCAACCCACTCCAGTGTTCTTGCCTGGAGAATCCCAGGGACGGCGGAGCCTGGTGGGCTGCCGTCTATGGGGTCGCACAGAGTCGGACACGACTGAAGAGACTTAGCAGCAGTAGCAGCAGCATGTATGGTGTTATAGTATATATTATATACTAAAATATAAAAATAACATTTTAAAACAGTCTATCTACAAATATCTTCATGTACAGTGTTAAATTTCAAATTGCATCAGCTCTGTTCAGTGGACAGAATAGTCTTTGTCTTTGAAGAGAGAGACATTTTACACACACACACATACAAACATCACACGCACAAGTGACATATTTTGGACGTGAACTTGCATGTGGCCACGAGTAGTTAATTTGTTCAAGTTCACCAGCAAGAAAATCAGTAAGGTGGAGTGAAAGAATATGAGCATTTGAGTGAGTCTGTTTCTGGGTTTATATCCTAGTTCTACTAGATTCTAGATTCTTTATTTAAAAATGAAAATGTTTAGTAACATTTTTAAGTCAGTTTCAGTTTTTTCAAATGCAAATGAGGATTGTTGCTATGAAAACAGTGAGATAATGTATATAAAACATATTTGCTGAATGGCATTGAGCAAGCGCCCAATAGGTAGAACTAGGATTATGGTCAGTGGTCTGTCTTCCTACTCCATCATTATTCAAGAATTAAGAATATCATCTTCCATGAGAAAAGGGATGGACATACTGAAATCTGGAAAAGGTACATCTTGACTGTCTTTGTCCCAACCATGTGCTGACTATCTAAGCGTTGGTCCTAGAAGAGTCCTCAGTCATGCAGGATGCAGTGGTCCCTGGCTTTCCCAGTGGATGCAGAATACTGAGAAGAGATGCACTGAACACTTGTGCTTAGATGTGTAACCGAAAACCAGTAAAAAACCAGGGCTTCTCACTACACGGATACAGAAAGCATTCATCTCCAGAAGAGAGAGAAGCTACTAGAAATCCCCCAAAAAACAGTTTAAAAAATGCTGACGTTCTTTTCCACAACACTTTCCCCTCCCTGCTGAAAATCATTCATCTCTAACTTGAAATTTAAAAAAAATTAGATAGTTAAATTGATTTAAATATATTTTAAAATAAGGCAAGATATTCATTACATTTGGTTTGGATGCAGCATTTAAAAATATATAACATTTCCCTAGAGAGGTGTTTCATCTTTCATACTACCTTCCATCCTAGAAATAGACAGTTGAAATATGTTTCTCTCTCTGATCTGTAGACTGTGAAGCCCCAATGTTTAATGAGTCCACCCCCCCCCACCATTTTTTTTTGCATGGACTCTTCTTGGCTTGTGAAAATTACTCATCATTCCAATCTTCGAATATTTCAACCACCTCCCTTGACACCCATACTTCTACCTCCCTTTTGTAATTTGTCTTGCTTTACTGTTACCTCTTGTCATCTCCTCTGAATACTTTGGCTCAGCAGTAAAGCAGCCTGCCACTGTAGGAGACATGGGTTCAGTCCTTGAGTTGGGAATATCCCCTATAGAAGGAAATGGCAACCCACTCTGGTATTCTTGCCTGAAAAATCCCATGGACAGAGGAGCCTGGTGTGCTGCAGACTCTGGGATCACAAAAGAGTTAGACACAACGTAGCCACTAAACAACAACAAGCCTCCTAAGATGCTCTGAAACAATCCAGCATGATCCATGTTTTATTCTCGATCTTAAAAAAAAAAAGAAAGTCAGAAATTAAATGCCCCAAAGCACTCCAGCACCTCGGGCCACTCTTACTTTCCTGTGGTCCAGTCTCATTTCCATCACCGCCTCCTCCCTTCCACCTTCCACACTGCAGAGGCACAGATGTCCTGCGGTCTCACAGCCATCCACAAACCTGCAGATAGACCTTAGTGGTCTCTGTGCTTATGCACATACTGGGGAGAATATGTGCAGAAACTAATCTGAATTCAACAGCAATCCCTAGCCTCTGGGCTTCCCTGGTGGCTCAGCTGGTAAAGAATCCACCTGCAATGAGGGAGACCTGGGTTCCACCCCTGGATTGGGAAGATTCCCTGGAGAATGGAAAGGCTTCCCACTCCAGTATTCTGGCCTGGAGAACTGAATGGACTATATAGTCCATGGGGTCTCAGAGAATCGGACAGGGCTGAGAGACTTTCACTTTCCCCAGCCTCTAGATCGGGGTCCCCAAACCCCCCCACCAGGGACTGGACCACACAGCAAAGGGTGAGCAGCAGGTGAGCCAGCCAAGCTTCATCATTATTTGTAGGCATTCCCCATTGCTGGCATTGCCACCTGAGCTCTGCCTTCTGGCAGGTCAGCAGGGGCTTTAGATTCTTGTAGGAGTCCGAACCGTACTATGAACTGTGCATGCTAGGGATCTAGGTTGTGGGGTCCTCTTAAAAATCATCCCCCCCAAAAAAATCATCCCGAAACTATCCCTTACCCTCAGTCGGTGGGAAAATTATCTTCCACAAAAGCAGTCCCTGGTGCCAAAAATGTTGGGGACCTCTGCTCTAGATTCGTCTACTCGCGCTGACCTTAGATAAATGGTCATAAAAGCATGCTGGCCATATGCATTATGCATCTTGATGAGTAAAGGTATTTCACATCAAAGCTCTGTTAATTCTCTTGAGCATTCCTTAATTTTTGTCTAATTTGTGGAAATTGAATAGATTACAGTTTCACTTAGATAAGTTCTAGGACTTGAGTCATTGTTGCAAATTGTTGTGTATAGTGAATGTTCAAAATGCAGAATGATATTAACATGACTTTGGGTTGGTGCGATCTTTCGTAAGGTGTATTCTGGAAGCTGCGTTTTCTGTTCAGGTGCTGCTCAGTGAGGAAGATGCAGCTGAGAAATGTGTAGCAGCATTGTTTGAAGGGAGTGTGCACCAGAAGCCCCTTTTCTCAAATAAGTAATTCAGTAGAGGTTAAGAAAAGGAGCTTCTGGCTGGAGGAGTGGTAGGAGAGAGAAGGCAGGTGCGCATAAGCTCTGCCCTATCCTTTTGTTTTTTTCCCTAGGACTGCATTCTCAAACTTGGCGACCAACTGTCAAAGGTGGATAAAATATAATTCACATGACGTGAAATTCACCCTTCTAAAAGTGTACTGGTCACTGGTTTTTAGTGCATTCACAAAGCTCTGCAGCCGTTACCACCACACAGGTGCAGAACATTTTCATCAGAGAGAAACACCATACCGGTTAGCAGCCATACCCTTTCCCACCCACTCTCCAGCCCCTCTTCCACCAGGGTGCTTTATGTCTGTATGGATTTGCCTTCTCTGGATGCTTCATATAAACAAGATCATACCATATACAGCCTTTAAAAAATGTATATAGATGTTTTGTCGAGATGATTGTAGAATCACATGCCTTTGTAAGAAATAATACATGAAGATCTTGTGTATCTTAATGCAGTCCCTACCAGTGGGAACATCTTACATCATGGAAGTATAATATCTTAACCAGGCATTGATAGCAGCCACTAGTGTTATGCCGTTTTCCCTATTTTACGTATAATCATTTGTGTGTGCCTGTGCATATGCAAGTATAGGATTCCAAGCAATTTTGTTATATGTGTAGGTGTGTGAGTCTACCACTGAGGTCAAGATACAGGAGATGCTAGCACCATAGGGATGCTTGTATTCTCACACTGCCCTTTAAGGCTGTCCTCGGTGACCGCAAATCTGTTCTCTGTTTCTGAAATTTTGTCATTTCAAAAATGTTATGCAAATGGGCTGAAATAGTTCTTAACCTTTTGGGGTTGACTTTGTCTGCTTAACATAACTCCCTGGAGATCATTCAGGCCATCGCATGCATCAGAAGTCTTGTCCTTATTGTTGCATAATATTCCAGGGAAACGTGGCAGTTTAACCATTTCCCCGCTGAGCTCTTGAGTTTTTGCCTATTATGAATCAAATTACTGTGAACATTCTTTATAGGTTTTTGCATGGATATAAATTTTCATTTCTCTGAAACAATTGTCCAAGGGTGCAATTTCCAGGTAGTACAGTAATTGAATGAAAGTTTTATAAGAAAGTGTCAATAAAATGTTTTATAAGAAAATGTTTTCCAGCATGGGTGTATTACGTTAAATTCCCATCAGCAGTATACGAGTGATGCCATTTCTCTGCATCCTTGCAAGCATTTGGTGCCGTCACTGTTTTGGTTTTTTTTTTTTTTTTTTTAAGCTATTTTGATAGATATGTAGTGAGTATGTGCTTTTGTGACTGGCTTATTTCACTTAGCACAGTATAAGGTTTATCTAAATTAGACCTCATATTAGTATTTTAATCCTTTTACTGCTGAATTTGATTCCTTTATTCTGTTGTATGGATATCCATGTTGAGCTAATGGAAGACTATGTTAGAAAGTAATCCAGTGTTAGGAAAATAGTAAGGAAAATGCTTTCTGAATTTATTAATATTAAAATTATCTTTAAAATATGGCCTCTATATTTTAAAGCACAGACACTGTATTGTTACATACATTTTGTGTATTCTTTCAAACAATTTCATAAAAATACATATGATCCAAGTCCTGATGGGTAAACTTAAAACTCAAATATTTAATCAAGTTTATAGAAAAAATAATAAATCTATAAGGAAGACTTATTTTACTTGGCTAAGTCAATCTTGAAAATAGAAATTTAATGCCTCCGGTTCACTACAAAACCACACTATGCCTCCCTGTCTCTCATTAGATTAATTCACATACTCGGCCTTCTTGGCCTCATGAGGAATTATAGTTTTCCAAACTTGACTTACCATTTAAGTCATCTCACAGATAAAGAAATTAAGATTCATTCATTCATTTACTGTATAAATATTTGTTGAGAGCCTCATATGCATTGGGCCTGCAATAGATGCTGTGATTCAGGAAGGCTAATTAACTCAGTCAAGGTCAGCAGTTTAGTAAAAGCAATGATTAAGTACTCCATTGCATACTGAGAGTAAAATTTCACCTTTAATACTTATTTTCTCTGGATTCCAATTAAAGTCATCCAGAGAAATAATTCAGACTTAAGGTATTGCATTGGCGATCTTTACTGTTGTTTTTTAACAGAAGTGAATCAGCAGGAATTATTTTCAAAAGATGCTGTTGTTGTTCAACTGCTCAGTCATGTCCAGCTCTTTGTGACCCCATGGACTGCAGCACGCCAGGCTTCCCTGTCCTCCACCATCTCCCAGAGCTTGCTCAAACTCATGTCCATTGAATCGGTGATGCCATCCAACCATCTTATCCTCTGTCATCCCCTTCTCCTCCTGCCTTCAATCTTTCCCAGCATCAGGGTTTTTTCTAATGACTCAGCTCTTTTCATCAGGTAGCCAAAGTATTAGAGCTTCAGCATCAACCCTTCTAATGAATATTCAAGATTGATTTTCTTTTGGATTGATGGGTTTGATCTCCTTGCAGTCCATGGGACTCTCAAGAGTCTTCTCCAACACCAAAGTTCAGAAGCATCAATTCTTCAGTGCTTAGCCTTCTTCATGGTCCAACTCTCACATCCGTACATGACTAAAGGAAAAACCATAGCTTTGATTATTCAGACCTTTGTTGGCAGACTAATGTCTCTGCTTTTTAATATGCTGTCTAGGTTTGTCATAGTTTTTCTTCCAAGGAGCAAACATCTTTGAATTTTATGGCTGTAGTCATCATCTGCAGTGCCTGGCAAATCCCATGGACGGAGGAGCCTGGTGGGCTGCAGTCCATGGGGTCGCGAAGAGTCAGACACGACTGAGCGAATTCACTTTCACTTTTCACTTTCATGCATTGGAGAAGCAAATGGCAACCCACGCCAGTGTTCTTGCCTGGAGAATCCCAGGGACAGGGGAGCCTGGTGGGCTTCTGTCTATGGGGTCACACAGAGTCAGACACAGCTGAAGTGACTTAGCAGCAGCTGCAGCAGCAGTGATTTTGGAGCACAAGAAAATAAAGTTTGTCACTGTTTCCATTGTTTTTCCATCTATTTGCCATAAGTGATGGGACTGGATGCCATGATCTTGGTTTTTTGAATGTTGAGTTTTATATGATATATTTAATTAAGTAGATATTATATTTTAAAACAATATCTACTTAATCAAATATTTTCTATTTTTAACTTTGTTCGCAAATATTAAATCAAGTTTCTAGGTAAAGAATCCAGTAGCCGAGCCACTTGGCGTGTCAACTCTCCACCATTGTAAGTTTTGTCCGACCTCATTATGTGTAGCGGAAATACAGAAACTGAACATACTATATCATTAAGTCACTAATAAGCTGAAGTCACTCCTTTACCACTTTTCTCCATCCCCATGTCAATGAGTAATTTATCTGGAGAAGCAGTATGCATAAGTCGCCTTTGAGAAGGAGAGGCACCACATAGACGAGTTATAGCCAGCTCCGTCATGGGAGAGAGCAGATGATTACAATCAATAATCAATCAAAGAACTAGTGACAGTAATCATACATCACCTGCTACTGTGAAAGCTTCGCACAAAGCTTAATATTGCAAGATCCAATTTCTGGTTAGTCAAGGTGCTTTGCCATTGTCCTGAACTTGCTCCTGGCAGAACAAGCCTGCCACCCCTGCTTAAGTGCCCCCGCTTTTGGAATGTTTAGCAATAGTCAAGCAGAATCAAATGAGAGAGAAGAAAAGCACCATTGTTTCTGTCCTTGGCTAATTTCTTATGACTCACTTTGTGTACCACTAAGGCCATGTCAGGTATAGCACTGCAATACATTTCTAATTAATCAAGCAGATGCATTTCGTGAAATTGTTGCCAGAAATTATATAACTAGATGTCAAAATCATGTCCAGTAAAATATACTGTCCAATAAAAGGCACAGTGTATATAAAACCACAGTTAATTTGGGAAAATTGTCTGGGAGGTTTATTGGAAAGTGATTGCTGTTTACAAACACTAAAACGATTCTTCAAGTAAAAGCAATATAAACAATATAAAAGCTTTTCTATTTAAAATGGGAGGAAGATATTCTGGGAAACTTGGTGCCTGGTGATTTTCTTGAGATTCAATCATTCCACAAAGCCTTGCTAAGCTGCTGCTGTTTGACAGGACAGCAAAGGTCCTAGCCCTTCAAGACCAAAACATTTGATTCACGAGAAGATAAAAGTAGGTTGCTTAGGGCTGTAAGAGTTTATGCAAGTGCTTGGGGACCACAGAAGAAGATATATAAGGGAATTGGGTCCTTATATTGTGGATCCTCTATGAGAAGGTGGCTTTTAAGTTGAGAATGGAAAAAGAGTGAGGAAAAGTCATTCCAAACACAAAATCAGGCAGGCAGCAAGATAGGATAAAGGACAAAAAAAGCGTGGCATTTTCAAGTACCAGGGTGAAGATGTGTGTGGTTGAAAGTAGTGGTAGGTAGAGACAGGGGACTTGGTTGTAAGGAAGAATGGTATGTGAGAGAGACAGGGAAATGGAGAAACAGGGATATTGGAGCTAGATATTAGATATTGTCAGGATGGGGAGAGAATAGACCAACTTGGACATTCAAGAAGCCCTCTGACCTTAAGAGTGGAAGAAAGACAGAAATGGGAAGTTGGGGCAGGTAGCCTAAGGAGCAGGCTCTTTCCCCTTAACTTACGAATTTTCTCAGCACAGCTTTTTAACTGCCTAAGAAAAAACAAACCAAAGAAACAAAACAGGCCAAAAACAAACAAGCAAACAAAACCTTCTTAGTGGTCTTACTAAGGACTCTGTCCTACAGAACTCAGGGGAATTGTTCTGAATTGGGAACAAGATACTATTGTCCTAATACAAGAAATTTTCAGTAAAGCTCATAGTATCAATCATATTAAAACTTGAATGTTCCTTGAAAAGAGGCAGGCTCCATTCCAGGTCTCTGATAAAGCTCCCAGTCCTAGTGAAAGTCCAGGAAAAAGTTACTGCGTTTGATTTAATCCCATGGCTTATCTTTTTCAAAAATAAGTTTGGAAATACGTCAGACTCTATCCCTCCCCTGCGATATGTCCTGTGTCTTTCAAACTAGAATGCCTATTTTTTCTTTTCTTTCATGGCTGATTTTGCTTCTGTTTCAAGGATCATCTCAATGTTCTGTAAAAGAATCTTGATTCCCAAGAAGACTCAGAGATACTTTCACAGAAAAGTTTGGAGCTTTTCAAATGATCTCTTCTTTAAATTTCCGTATTGCTGACAATCAGGCCCTCTTTGAGAACCAGGTTTGATATTATTTTCTTCATGTAAGGTTTAGACTGAATGCAATGTCCTTCTGATTTTAATCATCCTTAAGGAGGTAGAAACTGTCAATAAGAGAAGGCAAGGAGGCTGTTTTTTGAGTGTGGGGTTATTGGATTTGATTCTTTTTATATTAGAGTTCAATTGGAAGCTCTGTTTTTTCTTCGTCTGAGTTTCCCTCCGAGTCATTATCTTATCATAAGACAACCATCTTCAGTTCAGAGGCCAAGCATCAACAGGAAACAATAAGTCCCTGAGCTTGTGTTTAAGGAAATAAATAAATATATGCAGTAATAAGTACATGTATGGATAAGGGATATTTTTTCCTTATGGTATATTTAGACTTGGATTGCTAAAACATAAACAAGGAACTGTTGGGTAGAATTTTGAAATTATTAGCTTTCATAGGTTCTAAAATTAGGCTGCGGTGGGGTGGGGTTTTCGGAAATTAGCTTTCTCAAAATGATATTTCCCACTCAGTGTTGTAAAGCAAACACAGCCACTGTTAAGGCTGCTGCCTGGAGGCAAATACATAGTTAGCTGAAGTCTTCTTCCCGGATATAAATATCTGCTGGGGTTTCTAACTTGGAAGGTTAAAATTATGGTCTAGAGGAGGCAGCTATGGTCTGCAGCATGTGAGCATTTTTGGATCTCCTAGGGCTATCTTGTCTGCCCAAGTCTTACAGAGCTGGAAAAAAAGGAGGTAGCACACAGAGAGCAAAGGCGTCAGTTCCTGGAGACACTAGCATGTGCCTTTCTCTGTCTGTCAGTGCAGAGTGTCTATTTCACCCTGAAACACTCGGATCATGCCTCATGCTGCTTGTCCATTGTTGGTCAGTGGCGTTCCCATGTTGGTGTCCCCTTCCCCTTACAAACCCATTTTGCATCCCGGATTAAGTACAGCTCTTACCTCTGAGTACTAGAATTTTTTTTTTTTTTTTTTGGTCTTCTGCCATTCCCTTGCAGGATTACACTTCTTTCTTTCCAGATATCCAAATCTTACCCTGCTCCTCAGGCTCTGGCTGTGGCCGCCTGACTGAGCTTCCTACCCTGGATCCAATCTGTTCTTGAAACATCACCAGGAGGATCTTCCTAAAACAGAGCTAAACATTTCATCCCAGCATTCAAACAACTGTTGGATTTGGCCTGCTCTCTGTACCCCCAACATGGCAGCAAGCTTCCACAACCACATCCCAGCCTATGCTCCAGTCTACTCACTCAGCAGCCTCCCCTGCTTGCTTCCAGCTCCCCTCGCACTAGTGGGGACCCTGAAATCTGATGACTTCCCAACTTCCAGAAGCCCCTCTGCCTTGTTCAGCCAAGGGGACCAACCTGAACTAGTTTTTCTCATTTGTTATACACTTTTCAAAGCTTGTCTGTGGTGATATCCTCTCTTCTCAACACTGCTTTAAAAGAAAAAAACAACTTAACCCCTCATCACTGTTAACACCCCTTAATACCTCATAACTGTTGCTATTCAGTTGCTAAGTTTTGTCCGACTCTGAAACCCCATGGACTGCAGCACGCCAGTCTTCCCTGTCCTTCACTATCTCCAGGAGTTTGCTCACATTCATGTCCATTGAGTTTGTGTGTTACTTTTACAAAACAAAAAGGAAATAAACCTACAAGTGTATATACATATATGTATTTTTTATACATACATATATTTTATACATATATATATTATATGTATATAATCTTCACCAACACCTGTGAAATCTTTCTTGATGTAAGTTTTCAAACTGAGTTTTTTCTCTATTCTGGCTATATTTTGTCTCTATTATTATTATTATGTTTGCTATATAATAAATCCCACTTTATGCTTTTGTTGGTTTTTGTGTCTCTTTCCATCCCTCCTTACCCCAGGCTAGAAGAAGCTTCTGGATACTAAGTCTTCCTCATATTTGTATGTTGAGTAACTCTTACAGAAGCTTTGCTAGACTCATACCTCTCCAAAGAGGGGGCTTTCCTGACTACGCAGTGTCTTACTTAATATAGTTCCTTCACCTGTGTTTTGGGCTTTGTTGGTGTTTCAGATGGTAAAGAATCTGCCTGGAATGCAGGAGACCCAGGTTCGATCCCTGGGTCAGGAAGTTCCCCTGGAGGAGGGCATGGCAACCCACTCCAGTATTCTTGCCTGGAGAACCCCATGGACAGAGGAGCCTAGTGGGCTACAGCCCATGGGGTCTCCAAGAGTGACTAAGACTTTCACTTGCTTTCAGCTGAAGCTTCTTATAAACATGTCTTTTCTTTTAACATGGGTTATAAGCTTCTTCATATGAAATGGCAACCCACTCCAGTGTTCTTGCCTGGAGAATCCCAGGGACGGGGGAGCCTGGTAGGCTGCCATCTATGGGGTCTCACAGAGTCAGACACGACTGAAGCGACTTAGCAGCAGCAGCAGCAAGCTTCTTCATAGCAGTGAATATCTGTTCTCCTTTTGCTTCTTTCGGCAGAGCCTAAAGGATCAGACACAGTAGGTTTTTAATAGTGTATTAAATGAGCCAATTAATGACACATGGTGGGTGACAAGGCTTCAGTGCTAAAGCTGATGGTTGGCCTGGAGTTGACAGACGTGTGTAAAAAATTAAAATCAGCTTCTTGTTCTTTCCAGATGGAGAGGAATTTGATGCAGCAAGTATATATGAATCAGCAGTTTGGGTTTGGAGCGTTAGAACATGAGCTACTCTTGGGATTCGTCAAGCATCATCTCTGATTTAGTATACATTTTGAGTCCCTTCTTTAACACAAGATTTTGTGAGGCTTAATTTAAACAGTAGTAAACTTGGAGCTATAGATAGAGATATTAAGAATTAATGAATCCCTGGGACAAGTTTCAGAGTTCCTGAAGGAACTATTCTCTCTAAAGTTACAAGCAGAAGTGTAGGGTAAATCCATGGAAAATAAGCTTGATTCAAAATTCTGATATATCTAGGTAAAGGTCAATGGGAAACTCTGGTAGTTACAGTTGAACTGGGATTCCCAGAGGCTGCGTTCACTTTTTTCTGGTTGTTCTGTAGGATGTCGAGGGTCATTATCTCAATATAGTGGAAAGATTCTCATATCACAGTTCAATTTTATGTTCATCTTCTTAGTGTACATGCTAAGAAGTTAAAGTCTCTTTGGATTTTAAAATGATTTCATTCCATTTTACTTGGCATTATTTTGTCTCCTTTTTAAAATGTCTTTCAATTTTAGTGGCATCAAAGCATTTGATCTTAAGTATGGCTACTGTACTTTCTCTCAAGAAAAGAGTTATTCACAACAGTTGGATATATTTAACTGTTCTGTTAGTAGAGGGAAATAGATGTATTAGGGACTAAAACAGTTATATCACAGTCAATTGTTAATAAAAGATTTAAAGAATATTAAAAGAAAATCCTTTATCTTAAGTAGAAAGTTTTAAGAGTTAATTATTTATGGACAGCTACCTCCTTACTGAAATGTTATCTCTGCCAGGACAAGGATGCCATCATATTTAATTTCTGTCTTCTTTCAGAGCCTCACACAGGGCCTCATTCAATTGAATTCGGTTTATATTGATCTTAGAAATAATTCTAAAACAAATAATAGTTACTCACAAAATAAATGTGCATGATAAAATCTGTGAAGAAATAAAGGAAAATTAAGAAGCTGTGATTCCTACTATCTCACCATCTGAGAAAGTGGACATACATTTAGTAATTATGGAACCCATCTAGGTGGTATGCAATGAAATGCTTGGAGAAAATTGTGGACTACAGTGGTTGTGAAGATCTTTATGGCTGAGATAGAATTTTAATTAAAACTTGAAGGTAACAAGTGTAAAATTTGACGTAGCAAGATGAAAGAGGAAAATAGTTTCAGAAAGAAGAAAGGAATAAGGGAAACTGTATAGCTTAATGGAGAGCGTGGGTATGGGGGAGATTTAGAGAGATAGCCATTGTGATGCAGAATAACTCTTTCAAGCTGAAAAGCACTAAAAGGTAAGGTTCTCTGGATGTTAAACCTGGGAAATTTGAATACTTACACTAGATAAACATAACCTGAATATGCCAAGTTTCATCTGTCTAGGCATCTCATGTTTAAGTGTGATTAGAAATAAATTTCTCATTTATGTTATCCTTTGGAAATTATCTGGGATATAATAGTCATTTTATTCTCTACCTGATGTGATAATGCTTACTGTAAATAAGAGAGAAACCAGGACTGAAGTGTGTGTGTCTGTGTCTGTGTGTTTGTGTGTCTGTGTGTGTCTGTGTGGCAATAACCCAGAGGACTAGGCTGACCCGACATTTGAAGAGAAAAATCCTGCAATTATTTGGGGAAAGAAACTCCTAGCAAAATTTCAGTGCTTTTGATTTGGAAAGTAAAGTAAACATAAAGAGAAAAATAAAGATGGAAAAAAGCAGGATGACAGTCCTAAAGTTTGGATAATGCTTCAACTATGTAAGGATTGCAGAGAAGGCAATGGCACCCCACTCCAGTCCTCTTGCCTGGAGAATCCCATGGACGGAGGAGCCTGGTAGGCTGCAGTCCATGGGGTCGATAAGAGTCAGACACGACTGAGCGACTTCACTTTCACTTTTCACTTTCATGCCTTGGAGAAGGAAATGGCAACCCACTCCAGTGTTCTTGCCTGCAGAATCCCAGGGACGGGGGAGCCTAGTGGGCTGCCGTCTATGGGGTCACACAGAGTCGGACACGACTGAAGCGACTTAGCAACAACGTGTAAGGATTGTAGAGATGAGTTTTTCTTTGGGAGGGAAGAGTTTGGGTCTCAGTGTTTTTAAGTTCAGACCATTGGAAGCAAAGGCAAGTGGAGGTGTGGTTGGGGAGGTGTAAAACAGGTGTTGACACCTTCTCCTTGATTTGAAACGATGCCTCACATCCTCTGGCTTTCCGTTTCCTCCTGCCTGCACAAGATGAGGCTTTTGACCCAATCTTCTTGGACCCCTAAATGTTACAAGTTGAATTGCTTCATGTTATTCAGCTTTTGTTCTTTGTTTTAGATGTGTTTGTCTCTTATCCACAATGAAATTGTTGTGGGATTCAGAAAACACTGGTTGAACAGAATTGGTGTCTCTGCCGATGTCTCTCATGTTTTTAATAAGAACATAATTATTATTCAAAAGATGGATGGTACTAGGAGAAGAGGTGCCTTTATCATGTTAAAGAAGGGTAGGCAAACTCAAAGTTGAATTCAGGGCTTCCGAAAAGCCTGTCGCCATCATGTTGTGTTCTTAAAGTAAAAATCAGAGTGATTAGTGGAAGATGGATATGCTTACGTGACCTTCATACTGTTGACTTCAGAAGCTTTGGGATTGGCCAAAAACTTCATTCAGTTTTAAATAAAAATAAAAGATGTATTTTTCATAGTCACCAAGAATTTTATCAAACAACATATTCAGTAACTCAACAAAGTCTTTGGCCAACCCAATATTTAGCCTCAATAAGCTTCTTTTCAATAATTCTGTATATACACCTGTCATAAATTATTTCACAAAAATATTCTTAATTCTATTACTCTTTCAGCCTATCACCTTTTCTCCCTTTCTCAGAATATGAGTGTGTGTGTGTTTGTGTGTCATGCTGATGGCCACAAATGACGAGAAACATTGGTATAAAAGTGTGACTGAGCACCAACTTAGACCCCTAATTTATATCTAAAAAACATCTCCTGACCCCTGGAAATTATTCACTCATATGTGAACTCTGCTCTGTAATTTGTTATTCACTACTTGCTTGGGATTTTATTAAAATTACACTATCACTTATTTAAAGAAAACTAAAGTAGTGTCACGTATCTGTCATCAATCAGAATGTCTGAAAATTTTAGTCAGATATTTTTGTGTTGGTTTTATAAGGGAAACTTTGGTGCTTTGATTTTTTTTTTTTTTTTGCATTGATTATCTGTCAAGAGTTTGGCACCAATTTGAGTTTCTGTGGTCCCTGAAAAATCTTTCCTTTTCTTGCTTGTGTTTTGTAAGCTGCTGACTGGCCTATCCTAAGAGGAGGTGAAGTCCACCTTGCCAGGAAAAGTATTTGTCAAGGAGCAAGTCCATGGTGAAAATCATTGAGTACTGGTCTTAGAGAATCAGGGAAAAATTTGGAGCTGATAGTATTTTCCCCTAGAAAGTAATTAGGCAGTAGAAATCTGGTAGCACCAACCCACTCTTGAATAGCGTTTCATTGTCCTAAACATCTTTCCAAAGGCTTTATCTCGTTTGGTCTACATTGTCACTTAGGGAGCCAATTAGAACAGATCACACTGTCTCTTCTTTATGGGTGAGAGTATGGTGACTCGATGACTTGAGGAGGCTAACCCAGATAACATGGGTTATCTTTTCATTTGTTATAATCTTATCCTTACTCTTCAAATAAGGATATACTAGGACCTATATTTGGAGAAGGAGATGGCAACCAACTCCCGTGTTCTTGCCTAGAGAACCCCAGGGATGGGGGAGCCTGGTGGGCTGCCATCTCTGGGATCGCACAGAGTCGGACACGACTGAAGCGACTTAGCAGCAGCAGCAGCAGCAGGACCTATATTGCTACAGACAAATAGCTCCTGAAGTAAAAATGTTACAAGATGCGTAATTTTTACTGTGGAATAATCCAGTTCTTATTTTAGATGCTACCTCTGAATTTGAAATAAAAACAAAAATCTTAAAAATGTTTAATTCAGTAGCATTCACTCAAAAGTTTTGAAAGAATAAATAAGTTTAAATGTTTAACAAGGGCATGTTTAGAGTACATGATCCATATGTATTTTAAAGTTTGAATAATTTAAACCATTGAATTAAATGTCAGCAGAAGTAATTTAAATTAAACCACAGAACCAAAAGTATCTAACTGTAAAGATGGAAAATAACATAATGCTGTGACATTTCTGTTTTAAAATATTAGCAAACATTCCAATAGACTGAGGGGTGGGGGGAAGAGGTTATATTTTGAAACCTTAGTCTAAAAGACCGAAGAGAATTGAAGAATATCCAGAAGAAGAATTGTAGATTTAATAGGGGGGTGGGCATGCCATGAATGTTTATGTTGGGAAAATAATAAAGAGAAATCAGAAACACCTGATGTTTTACCTGAGCGAGTTGGGCTTAACCTGCCCTCTACTTCCATAAATTTAACCTAGAGTTTTAGAAGATAAAGAGAGACAGATTTCTCTTTCATATGAGAAGTGATAGGTTATTGGCCAGATCTAAGTTTCATGTCAAGTAGAGGATGGACAGAATGTCCTTTTCAGTTCAGGGCTGTCCAGTAGAAATGCCAATGTGAGCAGAGTGGTGGATGTTTTAAGATTTCTAGTAGCCATGCTAAAGAAAGTCTTAGAAACAGATTCCATGGGATGTATTACTATTCTTTCAACAGAATATATTCAAAATATTATCATTTCGACATAAAATCAATATAAAATTATGGTTTTACCTGATTTGTTTTTCCTGCTAGGTCTTCAAAATCAAGGGTGTATTTTACACTTACAGCTCATCTGTTTGGACCAGCAGCATTTCAAGTCCTTTTCAATAAGCATTTTTGCCTAGTCCCTGCTGTAGTGGACAGTGTGTTTTTAGAGTAACCAAACATAATAAGCAACCTTGAAGTGCCTTAATTCGAAGAAGTATTTTTATTTGAATAGCATGAAGGCAGAATGGATACCATTTCCCAAGAAAAAGCACCTTTGAGATCATGGCACAGATGTAGGCTGATGGGGTAGTTGCTTAGTCCTGGGGCCTATGGAGGAGAGAGGAAAAGAAATGGATCACAGATCACCTTTACGTGAATTATAAAATGGAACCCCTCTGGGGCTTCCCAGGTGGCTCAGTGGGTAAAGAATCTGCCTGCCAACGCAGCAGATGCAGGAGACCTGGGTTTGATCTCTGCATCAGGAAGATCCCCTGGAGGAGGAAATGGCAACCCACTCCAGTATTCTTGCCTGGGGAATCCCATGGATAGAGGAGCCTGGCGGGCTACAGTCCATCGCATCACAAAGAATCAGGCATGAGTGAAGTGACTGAGCACACTGGACTAATAAAACACAGAAAAGGAGCAAATCACCCATATCCTACTCCAGGGCAGCATCTTGAGTAGAATGCAGAGCTGGAGGTCAGCCCACCCTTGCCCCTTGGGCTGGGAGCTCTTCTGAGGCACTTCTTGGCAACAACGTCCCCGTGGGCTGCCTGGGAGCCAGTTTCTTCAGGGACTGCAGACTGCAGTCTTCAGCAGTGATTCATATACTCTTATAGGTCACAGGTCCCACTCACAATTTGACAAACACCATGAGCCTCTTATCAAGGAAACATCGTCAAGGATTCAGAGTGTGGCAGTGGTTCACACACTGCGTTTGAAGGCATGGGCACTTTTGAGGCTGTGGACCTGTGGCTAATAAACCTGGCCACAGTGGTAGTTGTCCATATTTCTCATGAAGGTCTTCTTGTTTCAGGGGCAAGTGGGGCCAGAATATAGGACAGGCACAAACCTGCTTGTTTTTCCTCCACCTAAAATAGGCTTCATGGATGTGAGCTGAAAGTTACCTTTGTTCTTTGTGTGTTTTGCCAAGTCATCATTTTCTCCCTGAACCGTTGGGGGATTTTCTGCTGCTTCGCTGGCTCGCCCCAAAGTTTCACCTTGGCGTGTTGGGGGAGGACCACCTGATGATGACTAAATGGAACCACTGAATGTTTTGACACTGGCCAGGAGACATGCGGGTCATTTTGTCTGTTTTGGTTTTTTTTTAATGTCATCCCCTTTGGCATTTCCTCCCAGTGTTTTTATTGTGGTGCCACAAGACACTCCTCCCCTGCCACCTGCTTCCTGTTGGATAAATGTTCATGATCACAGAGGTCACATCTTATATCAAGAACAACTGACTTAGCATCCTGGGTCTCCAGTTTACTCCCCCAGGCCATGCTTTCCTGTGCTCCTCTCCACATGTCAAGGTTTGAGAACAGTGAACAGAAAGAGAACTTGTAAGGTTTTAGTTCCCTGAGTAGTAAGTCTGCAGATCATGTCATCCTGAATATATATATTTATATAAAATAGTGTGTGTATATATATATGTGTGTGTGGGTGTGTGTGTTTGCATATTTGTGTATCTATATACATACACATGCATGCAACATACATGTTTTCACTCAAATTTTTTTGACCTTTTTATAAAAATTTTTGTTATATATTGGAATATAGTTGATTTGCAATGTTGTGTTCTTTTCAGGTGTACAGCAAAGTTTTTCAGTTATACATCTTTGCAAATTCTTTTCTCAGTTAGGTTATTACAGAATGTCATTTATATGTGGAATCTAAAAAAGAAGGGTACAAATGAACTTACAAAATAGAAACAAACTCACAGACTTGGAAAACAAATTTATGGTTGGGTAAGTGAGTGGTAGTCACTCAGTCATGTCCGACTGTTTGCAACCCCATGAGCTGTAGCCCCATCAGGCCCCTCTGCCCATAGAATTCTCCAGGCAAGAATACTGGAGTGGGTTGCCATTCCCTTCTCCAGAGGATCTTCCCGGCCCAGGGATTGAACCCAGCTCTCCTGCACTGCAGATAGATTCTTAACCAATTGAGCCACCTGGGAAGCCCAGGTTTATGGTTACCAAATGGGAAAAATTGGGGAGTGGGGATAAATTACAGGTTAGGGGCTAACACATACACACTACTGCATATTAAATAGATAAGAGCAAGGACCTACTGAATAGCAGAGAAACTCTAAGTTTTACCCTTTCAAAAAACTTTTCCCCTTCGATTGGCTGAACTTTTTCTAGAAAACCTAAGATCTTGACAACAGGTAACTGGTTTCTTTTCTGCCTGAGTTATAAC
Source organism: Oryx dammah (assembly GCF_014754425.2). Classification (NCBI taxonomy): domain Eukaryota; kingdom Metazoa; phylum Chordata; class Mammalia; order Artiodactyla; family Bovidae; genus Oryx; species Oryx dammah. Next base: position 10,009,880 of record NW_024070206.1, on the reverse strand, counting down.
CATCATAATCACCCATTAAACCTAATGAGGGTTGGGTATCATTGAAAGTGATACTATGCTGTGTTATATCGTTTCAATTCCTCCTGCAGCTTTGGTTGGAGACAGAACTATTAAGAACTGTTCTATAAAACCTAGCAACTCAGAGATGTGTGATAAATGAAGAAGAAAAGGGGGAAAACACATTTTCAGAAACCAACAGTATATCCGATTTGCAAGGATGAGGAGATGCTCAGTTAGACTGTAGAAGCAAGGACCTCTTTCCTTTAGTCATTTTTATTCCTGAGGTTTTGGGGATTTAGTTTATCATGGTCTGTGAGATATTGAATCAGACTCTGAAGCCTCTCCCTGGGGATTGTGGGGAGTTAGAGACCCGAAGGCATTTCTGGAGATTGCCTGTGAAAGTTAAAGGAAGTATCCAGAGTCCTAGAAGCAAGAGGAAGTACTAAAGGGCCCAGACTTCTGCCTTGATATTTTCTTGTAGTGCTACTCAGAGATTGGCAAAGGGATCCATGTGCTTGGTCACTTCCATGTCCATGAACCAAAGGTAGTGTGGCTTTTCTGAGATATAATTGGTATGTAGCATTAAACTAGTTTCAGGTATTCAGCATAGTGATTCACTGCATGTGACTATTGAAAAATGATCACCACACGAAGTCCAGGTGGCATCCATCACCATACAGACTTTTTTTTCTTGTGATGAGAAATTTTAAGGTCTATTCTCTTAGCAACTTTTAACTATATAATACAGTATTACTAACTGTAATCACGGAGAAGGCAATGGCAACCTACTCCAGTACTCTTGCCTGGAAAATCCCATGAACGGAGGAGGCTGGTAGGCTGCAGTCCATGGGGCCTCGAAGAGTTGGACATGACTGAGCGACTTCACTTTCACTTTTCACTTTAATGCATTGGAGAAGGAAATGGCAACCCATTCTGCTCTTCTGGCCTGGTGAATCCCAGGGACAGCCGTCCTTGGTGGGCTGCCATTCATGGAGTCGCACAGGGTCGGACACGACTGAAGTGACTGAGCAGCAGCAACTGTAATCACAGTAATGTACCTTACATCCTAGGACTTAAGTAACTTTTGACCATCTTCACCCATGTCATCCACCCTGTACTGCCTTCCTATGGCAACTACCAGTTTGTTCTCTGTAGCTATAAACTCAGTTTTTGTGTATTTCTGTTTTAGATTCCATGTACAAGTGAGGTCATGCAGTATTTGGTCTTTCTCTCTCTTGGTTATTTCACTTAGCAAATTGTTCTCAAGGTCAGTCAGTGTTGTTGCGAGTGGCAGGAGTACCTTTTATATTGCTGAATAATATTTCATTTTATCACATCATCTTTATCCATTTATCAGATTGTGGGCACTTAGGTTGTTCCATGTCTTAGCTGTGGTAAATAATGCTACAGTGAATATGGGGATGTAGATACGTTTTCAAATTAGCAGTTTTGTTTCCTGCAGAATTTGTCTGAAGTAGATTTAATTCAGAAGTGGAATTGCTGGGTTATATGGTGTGTGTGGGTATTAATTGCTTAGTCGTGTCCGACTCTTTGCAACCCCAAGGATTATAGCCTGCCAGACTCCTCTGTCCATGGGATTCTCCAGGCAAGAACACTGGAGTGGGTTACCATGTCCTTCTCCAGGGGATCTTCCTGACCCAGGGATTGAACCCAGGTTTCCTGCATGGCAGGCAGTTTCTATATCATCTGAGCTATAGGGAAGTCAATTCTACTTTAATGTTACTTCTTCTTTTTTTTTTTTTTTTTTTTAAATGATGCTGACAGCTTCAAACTACTTCTGTTTCCTCCTTGGTGACCTCCTGGTACTTTTGTTATGAGACAAATAACATAAAAGTTTTAGTATCATCATTAGGAAGATTGGTCCATTGAACAGTAAACATTGAAGAAAATAGTTCCTTTGTACCTACATAATTTGGGAAGTTATCACAAATTGTTAATATAAGGATCATCCTTGGAGAAGAGAAACTTTCTGATTTCCCCTCTATGTATAGCTTCATAGAAATGTTATTAACATCTTGAGACCAAGGGTCATATATTTTCCAGTGTTGTATCTTATTAGTTAGTTGTCATGTACCCTCTTACAAATGAATTGAATATAGTTGAATTCAGGATAGAATATAGTAAATTTTTACTAAAGCATTTCTACTCATTAAATACTCTAACTTCAGTTACTACTCATACCAAAACTTTCCCAATTTTATATTATGTCCAAGGTTGTCAGGGATAAAGAAATAAACATCACCATGTGCCTGTCATTTGTGTTAAATGAGCACTGCTTATTTAGCATGTCTGTATGTGGAATACTATATTTAATCCCATGAAGGATTTCTAAGAAAGCACAAAGAAATATTTCCTACCTTCTCAAGCTTGGGTTGGAGTTGGAAGGCCTTTCAAAATGCACTTTTGCAAATGTAGAAATTGAGACCCAGAAAAGATAAGTGACTTCTTCTTAATAAACAAAGACAAATTATCAGTAAATCAAAATAGCAAAAACAGCAATCAGCTGTAAAACGGAGATCAGGATCCAGGTATCTTGAGATCTTGCCCAGAGCTCTATCATATCATTATTATTTATGATAATACTTTTCAGTTGACACTCAGACTGTTGCTTGACTAGTTCTGACACTCTTTGAACCTATAAAGCACATGGCAACTTCATGGGGCTCAAAGAGAGAAAGCCAAAGAAAAATCCTTTCTACCAGATTGCTCACAACAGATCTTATTTAATAAAGAAATATTAGGCACTTTGGGAGATACAAATACAAAGATAAATTCTGCCCTCCGGATGTTGACAGTCAAGGTGAACAAAGCCAGTTATATAGACAACTGTATAAAGCATAAGATAACTTGTTTAGACTTTTGGAAGAAGGGACACTTACTCATAGTTGGAAGCCTTCTAAGACTTCCTAGGGAAAGTTTATAAGATCCATTGGGCATTGTGGGATTTAGTTTTGCAGAAATAAAGAGAAGGTCATTTTAAGATGAAGGAATGATATGATAAGGATAAGAAAGCAGAGGTATTGAGGGCATCGAGGGGGGAAGATAAACCAGGTTTGCTAGGACAATAGTTAGGAGAAGGCAGTGGCACCCCACTCCAGTACTCTTGCCTGGAAAATCCCGTGGACGGAGGAGCCTGGTGGGCTGCAGTCCATGGGGTCCTGAAGAGTCTGACACGACTGAGTGGCTTCACTTTCACTTTTCACTTTCATGCTCTGGAGAAGGCAATGGCAACCCACTCCAGTACTCTTGCCTGGAAAATCTCATGGATGGAGGAGCCTGATGGGCTGCTGTCTATGGGGTCACAGAGTCGGACACGACTGAAGCAACTTAGCAGCAGCAGCAGCAGCAGCAGATATGACCTGATGGTAGGCTGTAGTTTGCTAATTCCTGGACTTCATTATAGAGAGAAGGAACAGAAGTAGGCTAGAGAGAAAATGGGATCAGAGTATCAAGAGCCTTCTACTAGCTATTCTGGTATGACCTCTTACTTGCTAACACAGACTTTCTTTTTTAGAGTTTTTTTTTTACCAAATTCTCAACTTGTTGCCTTTTTTTTTTAATAGATCATAGACTTATTTATTTAAATTCATATATATTTTTAATTGAAGGATAATTGCTTTATAGAATTGTTGTTTTCTGACAAATATCCACATGAATCAGCCATAGGTATACATAAGTCCCCTCCCTCGTGCACCTCCCTCCCATCTTCCTCCCTATCCCACCCCTCTAGGTTGATACTGACCCCCCATTTGAGTGCCCTGAATCATACAGCAATTCCCATTGGCTATGTATGTTACATATGGTAATGTAAGTTTCCATATTCCTCTCTCCATACATCTCATCCTCTCCTTCCTCCCTACCCCAGTGTCCATAAGTCTGTTCTCTGTCTGTTTCTCCATTGCTGCCCTGAAAATAAATTCTTTGGTACTCTTTTTGCTGCTGCTGCTGCTGCTAAGTCACTTCAGTCGTGTCTGACTCTGTGTGACCCCATAGACGGAAGCCCACCAGGCTCCCCCATGCCTGGGATTCTCCAGGCAAGAACATATATATGCTTTGTATACGATATTTATCTTTTTCTTTCTGACTTACTTCTCTTTGTATAATAGGCTCTAGGTTCATCCACCTTATTAGAACTGACTCAAATGTGGTCCTTTTACAGCTGAGTAATATTCCATTGTATACATGTACCACTGCTTCTTTACCCGTTCATCTCTCAATGGACATCTAGGTTGCTTCCATGTTCTAGCTGTTGTAAATAGTGCTGCAGTGAACATTGGGGTACATGTCTCTTTTTCAATTTTGATTTTTTTCAAAATTGATTTGATTTCCTCAAAAGTTTTGATTTCAGTTTCCTCAGGGTATATGCCCAGTAGTGGGATTACTGGGTCATATAGTGGTTTTATTCCTATTCATTTTTAAGGAAGCTCCATACCATTTTCCACAGTGGCTGTATCAATTTACATCCCCATCAACAGTGAAGGAGGGTTCCCTTTTCTCCACACCCTTTCCAGCATTTATTGTTTCTTGACTTTTTGAAGATGGCCAATTCTGACCAGTGTGAGGTGATATGTCATTGTGGTTTTGATTTGCATTTCTCTAATAATGAGTGATGTTGAGCATGTTTTCATGTGTTTGTTAGCCATCTGTATGTCTTCTTTGGAGAAATGTTTTTTCTGGTATTGAGTTGTATGAGCTGCTTATAAATTTTGGAGATTAATCCTTTGTCAGTTGTTTCATTTGCTGTAATATTCTCCCATTCTGAGGGTTGTCTTTTCACCTTGTTTCTTGTTTCTTTTGCTGTGATAAAGCTTTTAAGTTTAATTATGTCCGACTTGATTATTTCTGTTTTTATTTCCATTACTCTAGGATGTGGGTCATAGAGGATCTTGCTTTGATTTATGTCATTGAATCTTCTGCCTATGTTTTTCTCAAGAGTTTTATAGCTTCTGGTCTTACATTTAGGTCTTTAATCCATTTTGAGTTTATCTTTGTGTATGGTGTTAGAAAGTATTCTAATTTCATTCTTTTACATGTAGCTGTCCAGTTTTCCAGCACCACTTATTGAAGAGGCTGTCTTTGCTACATTGTATATTCTTGCCTACTTTGTCAAAAATAAGCTACCCATAGGTGCATGGGTTTATCTCTGGGTTCTCTATCTTGTTCCATTGATCTGTATTTCTGTTTTTGTGCCAGTACCATACTGTCTTGATGACCATAGCTTCATATTACAGTCTGAAGTCAGGAAGGTTGATTCCTCCAGCTCCATTCTTCTTTTTTGAGACTGTTTTGGCTATTCGGGGTCTTTCATGTTTCCATATGTACTTTGAAATTTTTATTCTAGTTCTGTGCCATTTGTAATTTGATAGGGATCTCACTGAATCTGTAGATTGCATCTGGTAGTGTGGTCATTTTCACAGTATTAATTCTTCCTACCTAGGAACATGGAGTATCATTCCATCTGTTTATGTCATCTTTGATTTTTTCGTTAGTGTCTTATAATTTTGCATCTACAGTTCTTTTGTAGGTTCTTAGGTAGGTTTACTCCTAGATATTTGATTCTTTCTGTTGAAATGGTGAATGAGATTGATTCCTTCATTCCTCTGATTTTTCATTGTTAGTATATAGGAATCCAAGTGATTTTTGTGTATTGATTTTCTATTCTGTGATTTTGCTAAATTCAATGATCAGCTCTAGTAATTTTCTGATATTATCTTTAGAGGTTTCTACGTGTAGTATCATGTCATCTGCAAACAGTGAGAGTTTTACTTATTTTCTGACCGGATTCCTTTTATTTCTTTTTCTTCTCTGATCACCGTAGCTAGGACTTCCAAAACTACACTGCATAACAGTGGTGTCAGTGGACACCCTTGTCTTGTTCCTGATCTTAGAGGGAATGCTTTCAGCTTTCACCATTGAGAATAACGTTTGCTGTGGGCTTGTCACGTATGGCCTTTACTGTGTTGAGGTAAGTTTCTTCTGTGCCCATATTTTTTTTTTCTTTTTACCATAAATGGCTGCTGAATTTTGTCAAAAGCTTTTTATACATCTATTGAGATGATCATATGGTTTTTATCTTTCAATTTGTTAATATGGTGTATCACATTGATTGATTTGCATATATTGAAGAATTCTTGCTTCTCTGATATAAACCTGACTTGATCATGGTGTATGAGCTTTTAAATGTGTTGTTGAATTCTGTTTGTTAGAATTTTGCTGAGGATTTTTGCATCTATTTTTATCAGTGATACTGGCTTGTGATTTTCTTTTTTTGTGTTTGTCTTTGCCTGATTTTTTTTCAGGATGATGGTGGCCTTGTAGAATGAGTTTGGAAGTGTTCCTTTCTCTGCAATTTTTTGAAAGAGTTTTAAAAGGATTGGCATTAGCTCTGCTCTAAATGTTTGATAGAATTCACCATCTATGAATCCATCTGGCAGTGGGCTTTTGTTTTTTGGGAGATTTTTTTATCACAGATTTGATTTCCGTGCTTGTGATTGGGTTGTTCATAATTTCTGTTTCTCCTGGTTCAGTCTTGGAAGATTGAACTTTTCTAAAAATCTGTCCATTTCTCCCAGGTTGTCCATTTTATTGCCATATAGTTACTCATAATAGTCTCTTATAATCTTTTGTATTTCTGCACTGTCTGTTCTAACCTCTCCTTTTTCATTTCTGATTTTGTTGATTTGATTCTCCTCTGTTTTTTTCTGAATGAGTCTGGCTAAAGATTTGTCAATTTTATTTATCTTCTCAAAGAACCCAACTTGTTGTCTTTTTTTAACGTAGGATTTCTTTTCAAAAGATTATGCAGGTGACACTTTTAAACCTATGCTTATCGTAGCCCAAGACTCCAGATAACATTTGTGAGACAGCTTGACCCAGGGATTTAATGTAAATAGTGTGTGCTTCCATCCACTGTATTAGTGTGAGGTAGTCAGCGACCTTGCTTTGCTGAAAACTGAGGAGTTTTCCACAATACAGGACTTATTAGCTCTAAAACAAGGACACTACTGGGCAAACCAGGGTGGTTGGTCATCCTTATTAGTGAATATTGGCATGTCAACTGAGAAGCAAGTGCTCACATCAGTCCTAGAGGGTTATATGTGCACTGAGAGTAGGAAATTGCTAATCTAGTTGTTGTTTCACAGAAGTCACTGTTGCAAAGAGAGAGCAGATGAATTGTATAAAGTGGTTTTGAGTTCCAAGACTGGGTGAGTGGGATGCAGTGAACGCTGAGTGCAGTCACCAGTGAAACCACTCAGAATCCTTAGCCTCGAAGATCCTGGGGTAGGGTCTTGCAAAGCACTTCAGCAAAGACTTTCACACTCAGATGTGAACATGCACACATGCTCACACACTTCAGTCAAACCCAACTCTCTGCAGCCCTATGGACTGTAGTTGCCAGGCTCCTCTGTCCATGGGGTTCTGCCGGCAAGAATACTGGAGTGGGTTGCAGCCCTCCTCCAGGGGGTCTTCCCAACCCAGGGATCAAACCCACATCTCTAATGTCTCCTACACTGGCAGGAGTGTTCTTTACCACTGGAGCTTAAATTATATAGAAATTTCATATCTGTGGATAAGATGCGAATGATTCGATTAGCATGTATCCAGTTACGTCTCCTGTTCTATATGCTTACTTCTATGAGATACTGAAAAAAGTAAGTTTAAGTATGGTACCTCTAGAAAAATTTGAGATATATTCCTCATTGATTTGGATCTGGCTGTGCCTGCCATACATTCTTTGTAGCCATATTTCCTTTATGTTTAAGAGAAAATCGCTGTTGGGGTGCTGAAATGTGGTTAAACAAAGCAAAGCTATTAAACACGACAATACACAAAGATTGCTGATTTGGGACTCTGGAGGTACTTCTCTGTGGCCCTTACAAACTTGAGTTATCCGAAGTGGAAACTGACTTGGTCTTTGATGCTCCTGATGGATTTTGTGGAAACTGCGCAGATGAAAATGAATCCACGCCATGTTGTGTTCTGTAAACTCTAGCATTTAGCATCTCCTTTCTGACATAACAAGTGGTCACCCTCTGCACGCTGGAGACAGAGGCCGTTCTGGTTTTGTTGCATTCCATTTACATAATCTTTTCTGTCTGTCTTCGCCGGCTTGTCTGTCAGAAGCAGCAGTCTCCGTCTCGCGTGGCCTTTGCCTCCCTGTCTGAGCACTCATCTCAAGCGCGGTGCTGGTTTGCTCACAGCAGCTTTCCTTCTCCTGCCTCCTGTCTCTGTATCTGTTTTCTAAAGACTCAACAAAGGGAGTCCTCATACCGTGTCTTCCACACAGGGAATCCGTGTTCAGGGTCCTGCTCATCCTTCTTGCCTCATCCTTTCTACTCCTAGTAAGGAGAGTCGTACAATGTTAAAGTGAGTGAAAGTGAAGGGAAGTCGCTCAGTCGTGTCCGACTCTTAGTGACCCCATGGACTGCAGCCCACCAGGCTCCTCCATCCATGGGATTTTCCAGGCAAGAGTACTGGAGTGGGGTGCCATTGCCTTCTCCGACAATGTTAAAGTAGTAAGCTAAAAAATCACATAGTAGGACGTTTTCCTTTTAAAGCTGATTTCACCTTTGGGTAATAGCAACTCTCATTTTACCAAAGGTTCTTATTAACTAAGAGTTGCATTTCTTATCATACATGCCATTATCTTATGTAAAATATAAACTATGGTTTTCAGAACTGATATTTGTATACTATCATCTATCCAGGCACCATGATTATTTCTTGACTTTGATTGTCTCATTTAATCTTCATAACAACCACACCTGTTGTGTACTTTTAAAATACCCATTTCACAGTAAAACTCAGATGCAAGGAGTTTATATAACCTGCCCAAGGTCATTAAAGCACAAAAAAACAGGACTGGAATTTGAGCCCAGGCAAGCTAGTCCAGGCTTCTATACTATGTAATCTCCCATTTTAAATGGTGTTGCTCTGGGACCTGATCACTGAGAGTCCTCAGAGCCCTGGAGCAGTTGCTATGAGCGTCCCTTCTTACTGACCATCTGCAAAAGAGATTAAAGCATGAGCCTGGAAAAAAAAAAAGGGGCTCCTCTTGAACTGATTAATAGTACAAATGAAATAATTGCCTGAGTAATCCTAATGTGCGCTTTAGAGGTGAATGAGTCCATACTGATATAAATCAATAATTAAATAAACAAATGAGGGAGAAGAAACAAACATCCCTTAATGGAAAATATTCAATAATTTCTGTAGGTTATGTGCTCCTCCTTCAACAAGTGGAACATAACTCGACCCTCCTTAAATGTGGGCTGTGTGTAGCAGTTTATTTCCAAAGAGGGAAGTATGGAAATGGGAGGGAAAGAGTAAATTTATAGCAGAGGAAAGAACATATACTGCTGAAGTCAGATGATGAAAGTAAGCATCATCAATGATAAGTCCTGTTAACAGCATGTACCCTTTACATGAAGTGATGAGAGGAGCACTTACATGTCTTCCTCCCCCAAACGGATACTTCCAGTCTGATCATGAGAACCATGTCAAACAAACCCCGATTGAGGAAAGTTCTCCAAAATACCTGACTAGTGTTCCTGAGTACTGCCCAGTTCATCAAAAATAAACAAAATCTGAGAAACTCTGTCAGCCACAGGGAGCCTAGACAGTCATGGATTAAATGTAATGTGGTATCCTGAATAGATCCTGGAATAGAGAAAGGGATATTAAATAAAATGAACGGAAATCCAAATAAAGTATGGACTTTATTTAATAATAAGGTATCAATAGCAGTTCATATGCTGTGATAAATATACACACTAATATAACATGTTAAGAGTGGGGTAACTAATTACAAGTTATATGGGGGATACTCTGTGCTTACTTTATAATTATGTAAACCTAAAGCTATTCTAAAACAAAAAGGTTATTTTTAAAAAGTGGATGATAAAAATAACCTAGAATAGGAGACACATATGTAGAAGTTAAGGGCAAAGATGTCTGTGTTTTTGTGACTAAAATTTTTCTCCTTTCCAATTCAGAAATAATCCTGCTGTGTATAGTATGAAACAAGGTCAAAGAAAAGAGTGTTATGAAATGGTTGAACAGAGAGAGAAGGTGGTCTGTGGCAAAAGTACCAGAACTACACAGCAGTGATGGAAGTCACGACAGAATAGCCATAGTGGGGGCTTAGCAGACATGTTCTCTTAATTGAAATGTCAGCTCTGTTGGGGATGATCTATGTAGGAGATTTTTTTTCTGAAACAGAAAAAAAAAGTGGGAAAATGGCATCATACTTCTGAAATATTAGTAGTGGGAATGTACTTCAGCTGGTCAATGAAATGGATAGGAGAGGATACAGAAAAGGAAGAACAAGGAAAATCTGACCGAAGTTCTACCATCCATTATACTAGTGATATGATTATCTTTGAGGAAATGCCTAAACTTTGGCTGGTAAAGTTGTACTATCAAAAATACAGGCTTTAACAGATAAGTCCTCCCTTTTCCAAGGCAATGATCTAGTTCAAGAGGGAGGAAGATGTTCTAAGTACATTTTTAAGATGTTCTAACTACATTAGTAGAACTACTAATGTTTATAGGCTCACTTTCAATAATGAATGAGCTAGTCACATTCATGAAACAATACATTAGAAGAGTTTTTGAAAGATCATAGAGTCTCCCATCACATCACCAACTCTTCTCTCTCCACTACACACATTCGCTATGTAACACATGTTATATTCCTAACAGAAGGGCTACTGAACGAGATTCAACAGGCTGCTTTGCTGACCTAGCCTGGTGCTCAGCTTTCCTAGTAGGCAGTGTATTCTACTCCAAATGCTTAAGCTTTCACATACAGTCTTTATCTTCATCTTACTGTACTAAGCTATGTAACTTGGAGCCTTGGGAATTTTGGTTTTGATGTGTGGGGTATTGATTTATGTCAGGGAAACAGAAGATGAGAGAGATTTTTTCTTGGGCTTTCAGATACCGAGGCCCAGGTGTGCAGAGAAATAAGTCACTTCAACAAAGAACATCAAGTTAGAAACCAGCATATTGAGTTGTAGAGTATATAGGAATCTAAAAATAGGTAAGTGTATGTGCTGAAGGTCAAAGTTTCAGTGTTAGGAGAATGGAGACTCACAGAAATTAGAAGGGCAAAGCCAAGTAGCCAAAGAATCATTTAAGGCCACTTGAAGGACCTTTGTGTCCATCAGGAAGAGGAATGGATATAATCAGAAACTTCTTATAGGACTCCTACTATCATTCAAAACCATCATTCAGATTCAGGTTTCCAGAGTCAGAGATGCGAGTGGATGGGCAGGTTAGAGAGATGGGGAATGCCACGGGATAATCTTAGGGTGAGAAAAACATGGGAATGAGAATAAAAAGATTTTCTAAATCCGTAGTTAAGCTATTTATTAACGAAAACAAATAGAAATGTTTACTTGTCAAACCACAGGTCACAGTTCATTTTTAAAACCCTCAGAGAAGCAAAAAGCATCTAGCAAGACTTCATACAACTATATAGGCTTCCCTGGGCTCAGTAGGTGAGGAGTCTGCCTACAATGCAGGAGACTGACTGTGATGCAGGAGACAGGGGTTCAGTCCCTGAGTTGGGAAGATCTCCTGGAGAAAGAAATGGAAACCCATTCCAATATTCTTGTCTGGGAAATCCCACGGACAGAGGAGCCCGGTAGGTTCAGTCCATGCGGCCACAGAGAGTTAAGCACTGAGTGACTAAACCACTACTGCTGTATAGGCATTTACCCCATTGCCTGGAATTTTTCTAAATATTACTAATGCAATGAATAGTTAAAGCAGTTAACTACTGTAAAGCCCCCCCCCAAATCCTCATTTATTTCAGCAATTAAGGTAATTCTTTGACCTGAAATATTCAGAGCAACATTTTAAAATAGCTGGAGAAACATTTTAATTCTTCCATCTACAAGTGTCCTTGTAGGCTATATGTAAACTAATAGAAAATAAACTAGAAGGGAAAACCAGAAGTATATTTCTCATCCTTTATATTTGTTATATAATGTGTATAAGAAATATAGTTTATACACCAGTTTTTAAAAAAATATACTGTGTATTTGCATTGAAGAGTTTAAGTAGAAAAAGATTACATGCAGTTCTATAAGTTAAAGGTTAAAGCCTTATTAGGTTTATCTTTCAAGAAGAGATGTCTTTTTAAAATCAGCATTAAGATTGGCATACTTAGTTCATTCCAAAAGGGTGAAAATAATCGGATAGTGTAGAGGTAAATGACCCAAATTTGAGTTGGAGTGTTTGGAAAAGTTCTCAGGTCACTTCTGGGTAGAAGAGAGTTCCGGCTGCTGCCGGCAGCGGATGGCTTCATCCTGAAGGGTGGTGGAGAGCACTCCTGACCTGCTTCTGGCTCTTCTGCCGAAATGCCTTGGACTTGACTGTGGTGAGAGGAACATATGTAAAGGAGCAGAGACTGCAGTGTGCGATTCGACGCTGCCCTGAGTGAATTCAAGTTGCCTGACCAGGTGACAGAAAGCCACTGGTCCCTAGATCAATGACCCACTGTCACACACGACTCACTGTTCAATACACATTTAGCACGCACCTCTAAGAGACAGATGCTGAGTTCACTTCTGAGAACACAAAGATAAATGAGTGAGAAGCCCCGCCTTCACCGAGTGAGTGTGCGCTCTGGGACGGAAGCCAGAAATACTCAACAATAATGACAGTGTATGGAGGGCGATTACAGATGCTCAGAGCGGTTCTGGAGGAGGGTGTCGGAGGAGTAACAGAAAGGATGTGTTTGTGCTCATTAAGGATGAATAGGAGTTTTCCTTATGGACTGGATGAGAAAGGCATTTCAGGGAAAAACAATATATGTGCAAAGGCATAGAATAACACTATATAACAGACATAATGTATGTTATGTGGTGCCAGCTTACGTCACATGGTGCCATCTATCAGAGCAATAAGGACCACAGGACTTGGAGAAAATGACTCTAGATTCAATTTCCTATCCACAATTACCAGCTACTTCATCTGAGGGAGTTATTTTACTTTTAATTTCTTTTTGTTACCTATAAAACTGGGTCATAAGGGAGGCTAGCTCAAAGGGTTGTTGTGCTAAGTGGTCAAGAAATGTTATTAAGTGTAAGATATTATTTACAGGATTGCTTAGATATTGTTGGTGCTTCCCAGGAAGGCTCAGTGGTAAAGAATCTGCCTGCCAATGCAGGGAAAGTGGGTTCAATCCCTGGGTCAAGAAGATCCCCTGGCGTAGGAGATGACAACCCACTCCACTATTGCCTGGAGAATCCCAAGGACAGGATAGCTGGCAGGCTACTGTCTATGGGGTTGCAGAGAGTCAGGCACGACTGAGCGTGCATAGGTATTGTCAGGACACAAAGTAGAAATGACCTCTAGTGAAAAGAACTATGACACAAAAGAGCTAGAAGGAAAGATGACTAGTGGGTTAGTAATTGAAGGAATGCCCTAAGGATTTGGACTAATGAGACCTTGTCCATGTTGAGAGACAAGCTAAAATGACATGCTACAGATACCCTATTCACGTTTTAGTCAACCTGGATGAATGCTCATGAAATTTGTAAATGGCACAACACGAGGAGCTGTGGTGACTTGGGGTGCTGTTTTCCAGCATCCAACTGATGTTGATTGGCTAGCTGAAACAGATTCCTTATATCTGACAACGTGAAATTTCAGTTTGAGCATGAAGGATGTAAAGTTCTAACTGAGTTTACTGAAGATCAGTGACAGGATGCAAAAAGATCTCTGTTGTCAAGACCATGTGGGAAAAATACAAGGTGGGGGGTTTGAGGAGCTTTTAGGCTTGCTGTTGGTCAGGAGTAACAGAGAGCTACTGTGGTCCGGATTTCATTGGTAAAGGGGAGGCATACCTAGGATGGTAGATACGATGGTCTTATTCTTCTCTGTTTTGGCCAGAGTGCACTTCCCTTGTTGATCTCTGAGAAAAGTTTATAGACAAGTTAATCTGACTCACAGGATTACTATGAAGATGGTAAAGGAATTCAGGCATCTCCTTTATGAAATGTAGATAAGTTCTTAAAAGGAGGAGACTAGGGGGGGACATAGTTTTTACAGTTATACATGTGAAGAGTGGTCATGAGGAAAAGGAACTAGATTTATTGGGATGGAATCTGAGGGCAGACCTAGGATGAATGAATGGAAGATAAAAAATAATTTAGGCTTGGCATCAATAGGTCTAATGAGTTCAGAAGATGGAAGGTGATGTAGTTAGCTAACAGTGAAGGCTTCTAAGCCTAGTCCAGTTATACTAGGTAAGGATGACGGAAGAAACTATTGTCAGGAGAGAGCTCTGAGCAGGATTCTCTTTAGAGGTTTGTCTAAATCCGCATATCTCTGTAAAAATTAGTAAGATTTAATAATGAAGAATGGTAAGCTTAAAGAGCCAAGTAGCCATTATAGAAAAGACCTGAAAGTTAGTCTAAAGATGTTTGGATTCATGTAAACCTGAAGGAGGACTAACGATGTTTGAAAAGGACATCCATAGTAAAAACCTTTTGGGTTTCATGCTGCAACAAATTCCAAGCAGAAGTTGAGATCTATTTGAGTTTATCATTTGTTAATCATCTGGAAGAATTAAGAGCATGCACACTGAAGTCAGGACTTGTTTCCTTAGTGAATACAGAAATATAGGCAGAAAGCAGTAAACACTTATTTTTCCTTTGGGCTGTCAAGAGAGCCCTGTATGCTGGAAGAATAAACTAGATGATCTATTTACTTTCATTTGCACTGTCTATATTTCTATAGTAATGGAAATAATATGTTACAGACTGAGAGCATGATTCTTTTGATCCCAGCTTTTAATGATACACACAGGAAGCAAAAGTACTCGTTAGCTTTTTAATAGAGATTTTATTTGGTAATTTGACTCTAAGGAGACTTTGATTTTTTAAAAAATATGTTATCATTTAATTATACCAAACTAAAGGGTAGCATCTGGTTTTGATTCATTTAACCTTAATGGGAAAGAACAAGTCATTACTTAAAGAGTATCTTATAGCCTATTATTTCTTGTATTTTTAGAAATCATTTATTCCTCTTCAAATTGTGCTGTAATTCTTCATTAATAATTCTTCTTGATGTCTCTGGAGTCATTCCATTACCCACAGACATTATGCATCCTTTTGTCAATGTTTGCTCTGATATGAGGTATCTATGGCTCATTGAGTCATTACATCCATTGGTGCATATCCTTTTAGTGAAGAATATCCAATTTATTCTGAATCAAGTTTCATTGAAATATTTTCCAGAAACTTAAGAAGGTGCTTTTATGTCCAAGAAGAAGAGTACAGATATAATCCCTATATACTAACTCCTGGATATCTCTCATATAAATCTTGGCATTGATTGGAGAATTCTATTTTTGTTACTGGACTAATGACCCAGAGGAGATTTGTTATTCAGCTTCTGGGCCCCAAATTGTAACAGAAAGCAACACTGCATGGGACCACTGTCATTACCTGTTTTATCCATGTAATGGTACATGCTTATTTGCTCAGTCGTGTCCGACTCTGCAAACTCATGGACTGTAGCCCACCAGGCTCCTCTCTCCATGGGGTTTTCCAGGCAAGAATACTGGAGTGGGTTGCCATTTCCTCCTCCAGGGGACCTTCCTGACCCAGGGACCAGACCCACGTTTCCTGTGTCTCCTGCATCACAAGTGGATTCTTGACTGCTGAGCCATCATGGAAGCCCATTTAATGGTAGTTTGTAGTAGACCAACTCCATTATGGTTGGTCACAATAGCTTTTTGTGGGAAGACCTAGAATATTAAAAGAGGGGTATTTCCTCTGAGTAACGGCATTCTGCATTTTAAATAACCACTATCTGTTAAAATAGGAAGACTGGCACCATGTGGAGGATGAAATGTTTAGCATGGTCAGGATAATGTATATTTTTCAAGTTTAGGATCAGTTTAAACTTTTACATCTGGTATTACTTAGTTTGGGTATCTTCTCCCCAGAGGTTAAAATAATCTAATAATGAATTAAGCACATTCTAAATATTTATATTTTCTCCATTTCGTAGAAAAGACAAAGTATAAAATTCCTTCAGGCAGCTCTACTGTATGAAGGCAGTTTATAAAACAGTTGTGTTAGTGTATATTATTCCAATCACAAAAGATCCTTTTGTTATGAAAGGATGGAGCTCAGGGTTTCTTTAAATCTGAGCCCCCATTATGCATTTAAAACATCATTTAAATTATGCAAACCTTCAAGAATAAATTTGCTGTGTAAAGTGACATATACTTATCTTATTTGTGAACTTTGGTGTAATAAGTTATTCAGTAGGTGATTGACACAAGTCTTGCAAGAAGCCAGAAGTGTGAAAGTCTGGAACTTGGAATTCTTGAAACTATTGTACAGCCTTATGCCTGTTTCCTTAAGAACATTTATGACTATTAGTTTGAAATAACAATAATAATGTTGATATAATATTTTCAAAAGTATAAAATTTACTTTTAATAGTTATATAGAAACAGTAGACATATTTCTAATGAAAAAATCCTGATTCATTAAACAAATATTTATTAAATGCCTGTTATTTGAGCTGCAAACAACCTCAGGTATTTCAGTTTCCCATTTGATAGATGCAAAAAGTGAGAACGAGAGCAGTGATATGGATTGCTCAAAGTCAAGTAATAAAAATGCAGAAATAGGAGTAATGGTCTCAGTTCCTAACTGCTAGCCTTTCCACTGCCCTCTACAAGCTTCTCATGTTAATTCACTTTCTTATTGAGAGAGATTGCTTTAAAAATATTGTTCTGTCTCCATCAACTATTGAAGATCAGTTCAGTTCAGTCGCTCAGTCGTGTCCAACTCCCTGCGACCCCGTGAATTGCAGCACGCCAGGCCTCCCTGTCCATCATCAACTCCTAGAGTTCACTCAAACTCACGTCCATCGAGTCGGTGATGCCATCCAGCCATCTCATCCTCTGTCGTCCCCTTCTCCTCCTGCCCCTAATCCCTCCCAGCATCAGAGTCTTTTCCAATGAGTCAACTCTTCACATGAGGTGACCAAAGTACTGGAGTTTCAGCTTTAGCATCATTCCTTCCAAAGAAATCCCAGGGCTGATCTCCTTTAGAATGGACTCGTTGGATCTCCTATAAAAAAGGCATTCCCTCTCTCCTTTCATATGCCATAAGGGATTTAGGCAGCTATAAAACCTAGCATGCACTACTGACACAAATATACAAAAGAATCAACATCAAATTAAGTGATCAAAAATTAAAACCAAGATGCCAAGATAAGGAATAATGTAAATCGTATGCAGTAAATGTAAGTATAATAGACGTACCTGTTTCTGTCTGATTCTCTAACTCACTGTTTATTTAGGGTACAAATACCATGTTCTTAGAAAAAAGAAAATCTCACATTTGATTTGTTTTGCCATCCAGGTAAACTTTAGAAAACTCCCAGAGCTTTCCAAATAAATCTTAGATATCTCCCTGTGTTGTAGAGGAGCGCATGTGAGTGAGGGAGAAAGAGAGAACTTATTATTTATGAAGCTCATCAGACTGGTATAAGAGGAACTGGATTTTAACTTTTTAATTTATTATTTCCTATCAGTTCGTATTTCACAGAATGGCAAACTATAAACAGAATCTTCATAAGATTAGGAAGAAATGGCTTGAGGATTTTTTATGTAAGTTCATAGTTCATTATTACATGTATACTTCAGCAAGGTCATTTGAATAATAAAGAAAATATTCAAAACAGTAATTATTTATTGGATTAAACCAGGGATTAGCAAATTTTCTCCATAAGGGACCAAATAGTAAATAATATGCATTTCTGCTTTGGGGACATATGGTTAATTTGGTAACTACCCAACTCTGCCCCTATAATGGGAAAGCAGCCATTGAAATAAATGACTGTGCAACAATCGAATTTTATTTATGGACACTGAAATTTGAATTCTGTATAATTTTATGTGTCATGAAATACTGTTTTTCTGATTTTTTTCAGCCATTAAAATAAGTAAAAAACATGCTAAGCTGACTGTCATATGATTTGCCCTGGGGTCATCGTTTGCTGACCCTGCTTAAACTGAATATCCTTGTTATAGGGATGTAGGGAACTACTACTATGACCTCTTTAATAAACAAGTAAACCTGCATCTGAGCTAGTGAGCCACTCCCAAACTGTCTCATACTGCATCTGTATACTGTAGAACAGAAAAAAAAAAAAAGAAATGAAAAGATAAACAACTATAAATGCTTCTTAACCTTCATCTTTGAATAGTCATAGCTTTTTCTATAAGTCTGTAAGCCTCTGCTCAATGCTATCGTCTTTTTCTTTTTAAGATAGAGTGTTACTGTGTACCCACTTTCTGTGAAATTCAGCACACACATGTTTGCGTGTGTCTTGTTTGGATATGAAATGCAGGATGATGAGCACAGTAGGGCATTAGTGGTTTGAGACCTGAAATATTAGCTCGTTTCCTTAAATACACTATATTAGCATTTTTAAAAAATATCAAATGGCTTAGCAGAAAGGATGATTCAGATACTGTTTTTGTTGAATATATATTTGTATCAGTTCTTCTATATAAATCATCTCTGCATGATGCTAAACATCTAGATTTTTGGCAACACACAGAAGGTTGAACATTTTGCTTTATGTCCAGATGCCTGGTGTTAGGTAAACCTTTGATATATAGGAAAATAATATGCTGAGCCATCTTCATCCAAAATTTTTATGAATTCTTTAAATATCCATTAAAATGATTGCTTATAAACTTATAGATATCTGGAAATTTAGTTAAAGCTATTTTGTAGACGTCAATACCTAAGTAAGATTTACAGTATATGTGTACATAAATGTAGACCTGTTTGTTACTTAAGTTTATACACACACATATATAGTCCATGGGGTCATATATATAATCAGTTCAGTTCAGTCACTCAGTCATGTCCGACTCTTTGCAACCCCATGGACTGCAGCACGCCAGGCCTCCCTGTCTATCACCAACTCCTGGAGTTTACTCAAATTCATGTTCATTGGGTTGGTGATGCCATCCAACCATCTCATCCTCTGTCATCCCCTTTTCCTCCTGCCTTCAATCTTTCTCAACATCAGGGCCTTTTCAAATGAGTCAGCTCTTCGCATCAGGTGGCCAAAGTATTGGAGTTTTAGCTTCAACATCAGTCCTTCCAATGAACACCCAGGACTGATCTCCTTTAGGATGGACTGGTTGGATCTCCTTGCAGTCCAAGGGACTCTCAAGAGTCTTCTCCAACACCACAGTTCAATTCTTCGGTGCTCAGCTTTCTTTATGGTCCAACTCACACGTCTGTACATGACTACTGGGAAACAAACACAGGTATACACAGACACACACATATACATGTATACACACATAAGCACACATATATGTTGTTGTTTAGTTGCTCGTCTGTGTCTGATTCTTATGACCCCATGAACTGTGGCCCACCAGGCTCTGCTGCCCATGGGATTTCCTAGGCAAGAATACTGGAGTAGGTTGCCATTTCCTTCTCCAGGGGGTCTTTGTGACCCAGTTATCAAACCCATATCTCCTGCATTGCAGGCAGATTCTTGACCACTGAGCCACTTGTGAAGCTTGTAGTGTGTGTGTGTTTCATATATAAATATTTTGTGAGTGTACCTCAGAGTGCCAGTATGTAAAAACTAAGAGGAAATTTACTTTTTGAGTCAGTAGCCATTGTGAGCGTTCCAGTACTGTTGCCTGTTCTAACAGTCAATCCAGAGATTTCTGTTAAATCAAACCTTCCTCCTCAGAGCTGTGATGGAGTTTTATGGTGATATTCACTGGGGGTTGGGTTTTACATTAAATGAGAAAATGTGAGTGACTAGTGCTTTCTAAATTGAAAAGTGCTGTACAAATATTAGCGGATATCTGCTTAACTTCCCTTAAGCCACTTGATTCATTTTTCTCCATCTTATTTCAGAAGCTATTTCTAAGTCAGGAGATGAATGTTTTTAGCACTGATTTTCCTTCAGTAGGCTGTGAATACATTCAGTTTTTTTTTTTAATTATTATTTTGCAATTGTTAATGATGAATGGACAGGGATGCCTGGCATGCTGCAGTCCATGGGGTCACAAAGAGTCAGACACGACTGAGCGACTGAACTGAACT
Organism: Oryx dammah; assembly: GCF_014754425.2. Taxonomy (NCBI): domain Eukaryota; kingdom Metazoa; phylum Chordata; class Mammalia; order Artiodactyla; family Bovidae; genus Oryx; species Oryx dammah. The sequence continues at coordinate 9,989,730 of NW_024070206.1, read as the reverse complement.
GACCCCTAGCCCTCCATTAAAACACATGCAGAAGGTGTTGACATCAAAGCAAGTAAAATTTCTCAGGAGGGAACCTGGATGTGGCAAAATGAGATTCATGAACGAGTTTGAATTCTATCCCGGACATAAAGGAGGGGAAGGGTTTGGGGAAAGTGTCATCTGAATAGAAATTATTTAAAATGGATAATTTAACACATTCTCCTAAATAGTCTCTTCTTAAGGCAAAAGACATGAATTTTATGTGGGGATAAATGGGCACTGCTATGAAGGCCTGAACCAGCTTTGCCGACAACTAACAGTAGGAAAATCATTTCCTGGGTCCTAGATTCCTTGCTTTATATATAAAGGGGGTGTTAGTTTATTCGCTCTGTCGTGTCCAATATTTTGTGACCCATGGACTATAGTCCGCCAGGCTCTTCTGTCCATGGAATTCTCCAGGCAAGAATACTGGAGTGGGTTGCCATTCTGTTCTCCTGGGGATCTTCTCGACCCAGGGATTGGACCCAGGTCTCCCGCACTGCAGGTGGATTCTTTACTGTCTGAGCCTCCAGGAATTACAGACATAAGTACTGTTAACTCATCCCATGTTCATCCCTGCTCCTGCTGCTAAGTCGCTTCAGTCGTGTCCGACTCTGTGCGACCCCATGGACTGCAGCCCACCAGGCTCCGCCATCCCTGGGATTCTCCAGGCAAGAACACAGGAGTGGGTTGCCATTTCCTTCTCCAATGCGTGAAAGTGAAAAGTGAAAGTGAAGTCGCTCAGTCGTGTCTGGCTCCTAGCGACCCCATGGACTGCAGCCCACCAGGCTCCTCCATCCCTGGGATTTTCCAGGCAAGAGTACTGGAGTGGGGTGCCATTGCCTTCTCCTGTGTTATCAGAACCTACAGGTATAAAAATACATACTCTGTCTTTAAAAATTAATTGGTACTGGAGACAGTTTGCTAAGTTCCTGTTCAAGCTTTCCATTCGAGTACAAGGGAGGAGTGTGTTTAAATATTAGTGTAATCCCTTGGTGTCTCATATCACCAATAGTACCTTTAAAACATTCTTAAATAGGTGTACATTGGTAAGGATGGGAAAGCTGACCATGGACAGAAAGTTTTAAAATCTTAGGAACCCTGAAGTTTAATGTCAGTTATTCCCTGGTGAACATGCCTCAGATAGCGTGCTGATACGTCTCTTTGTGTAAATATAAGTAAAAGGGCCACTTCTCCTTAAACAGAGCATGGACAGCCTCTGCATTGCATCGAAAATTACTGACTTTGATTAATCTCTATATCTATACTCAACCCTTTGTTTAAAACACCCTCCTCCAAAAATCGCACTAGCACTTCCTGTTTACCAGTCTTTCCTTTCAGTAGGTTGTTCAGTGCATCTCACTGGCACCTGCGGTCAATCATTTGATCAAATCCTGCAGTGCCACTAAGTAGGGTTCTCTGTTGAAATCCCAGAGAGCACCCGCTTGCTTTGGTCAATGGACTTGCAGCAGCAAAGCTTTGGGAGCTCATGCAGGAGACTAGGTCAGTGTTTCAGTTCAGTTCAGTTCATTTCAGTCACTCAGTCGTGTCCGACTCTTTGCGACCCCATGAATCGCAGCACGCCAGGCCTCCCTGTCCATCACCAACTCCCGGAGGTCACTCAGACTCACGTCCATCAAGTCCGTGATGCCATCCACCATCTCATCCTCAGTCGTCCCCTTTTCCTTCTGCCCCCAATCCCTCCTAGCATCAAAGTCTTTTCCAATGAGTCAACTCTTCGCATGAGGTGGCCAAAGTACTGGAGTTTCAGCTTTAGCATCATTCTCTCCAAAGAAATCCCAGGGCTGATCTCCTTCAGAATGGACTGGTTGGATCTCCTTGCAGTCCAAGGGACTCTCAAGAGTCTTCTCCAACACCACAGTTCAAAAGCATCAATTCTTCGGCGCTCAGCTTTCTTCACAGTCCAACTCTCACATCCATACATGACCACAGGAAAAACCATAGCCTTGACTAGACGGACCTTAGTCGGCAAAGTAACATCTCTGCTTTTGAATATATCTAGGCTGGTCATAACTTTTCTTCCAAGGAGTAAGAGTCTTTTAATTTCATGGCTGCAATCACCATCTGCAGTGATTTGGGAGCCCAAAAAATAAAGTCTGACACTGTTTCCACTGTTTCCCCATCTATTTCCCATGGAGTGATGGGACCGGATGCCATGATCTTCATTTTCTGAATGTTGAGCTTGAAGCCAACTTTTTCACTCTCATCTTTCACTTTCATCAAGAGGCTTTTGAGTTCCTCTTTACTTTCTGCCATAAGGGTGGTATCATCTGCATATCTGAGGTGATTGATATTTCTCCCGGCAATCTTGATTCCAGCTTGTGTTTCTTTGATGCAACATATTCCTTATATTTAAAACAAAACCAAAAAACAAGGTATGGTTCTGATCATTGCATTTCATGGCAGTTTTCATCCATTTTATCCTGTTGCACTGTTAGTTTTTGTGTGTCACCTCCTTGAAATTAAAGCCATTTATCCATTTTTATGCACACACACTCACACACATATACACACACACACATAACTTCAGTAGAAGCTAAGGAGTTGAGCTCTTACACTGCTTGTAGAGGGAAAGAAAGAAGAAAGTGCTAGTCACTCAGTTGTGTCTGACTCTTTGAGATCCTATGGATTGTAGCCCACCAGGCTCCTCTGTCCGTGGAATTTCTGAGGCAAGAATACTGGAATGGGTTACCATTTCCTTCTCCAGATCTTCCCAACCCAGGAATCAAACCTAGGTTTCCTGCATTGTAGGTGGATTCTTTACCATCTGAGCTACCAGGGAAGCCCTGTGGAAGGGAAGCATATTGGAATTCAATGAAAATGCAGGTATATAGAGCAGAGAGCTCAGCTCAGTGCTCTGTGATGACATAGAAGGGTGTGTTGGGATGGATTGGGAGAGGCTCAGAAATGAGGGGATATATGTATGCTTAGAGCAGATTCACATTATTGTACAGCAGAATCCAAATACAATATTGTAAAGCAATTATATTCCAATTTTAAAATAAATAAAATAGGAGCAACTTCAAAAAAAAAAAAAAGGAAAATGCAGGGTTCATAACAGTGCAGGAAGGAATTCTTGCCTGGGAGGAGCCTAGATCAATTGAACAAATAATCCTTCTGGTTACAGAGAGGCTGCAGTGTAAGACTTCTCCTTTAAACTAGACTTAACTGAAGTCTATATGCTTTTAAACATCTTTCCAGAATTACATTTATATCTTCTCAAAACAGGAAAAAAATTTTTTTCTGTTGAAAAGACATTTCTCTTCTATTTGAGGATGGTCAGAAATGAATGTGGTGATGGAAGCTTATTGTGAGGCCTAATCAGGAAACAGCATTTAAGAGAATGAAAAAGGCCCATATGACAGGTCCGGAGTCCCAGGAAATAGTAGCAAAGAGAATATGCAGCTATGACCTCCCTGTGCAGCATGGAGTCAATTGGGATAAAACCTGACTTGGGTTTGTCAGTTATATCAAAAAGCATAAAAATGGGTGAATTTACAAACAAACAGTAGAATAAAACTGCTAGAATACCTAAATCCATATAATAGCATAATAGGACAAGGCATGGGATTTTTCAGGCATTTGAATCCAGGAGTTACCTTTTACAATGATGTTAGCTTAAGAATATTAACTTTAGTAAAACACTCAGGACAGTAAGGCCTAAGTGCTGATTGCTATTGTAATTAATTGACCTTATGAAATGTTTTTCAACTTTGTTTTAACTCAAAATGGTAATTTCATAAGATGCAATCTAATATTATGTAAAAGCAAAGAGAGGATTTTTTTTATTGAAGAATAGTTGACTTATAATGTTGTGTTACTTTCAGGTATACAGCAAAGTAATTAAGATACATACGTATATATAAACACACACACATATATGTATATATACACACATATATATATATATTCATTCTTACACCTGTTCTTTTCCATTATAGGTTATTATAAGATATTGAATATAGTTCCCTGTTTTATGCAGCAGTTCCCTGCTGTTTATATATTTTATACAGAATAGTATGTGTCTGTTAATCACACGCTCCCTTCCCCTCCCTTTCCTCTTTGGTAACCATAAGTTTGTTTTCTATGTCTGTGGACACTTTCTGTTTTATAAGTAAGTTCTTTTGTATTATAGTTTAGATCCCACGTATAAATGGTATCGTGGCATTTATCTGTCACTGTCTCAGTTATTTCACTTGGCATGATACCCTCCACGTCCACCAATGGTGTTGCAGATGGCGTTAGTTCATTCTCTTTTATGGCTGAATAGTATTCCACTGTGTCTGTGGGTGTCACATCTTATTAATCCACTCATCTGTTGATGGACATTTAGTTTACTTTCATGTCTTGGCTATTGTAAATAGTGCTGTTGTGAACACTGGGATTCTTGTATCTTTTCAGATTACAGTTTTTCCCTGGATATATGGCTAGGAGTGGCATTGCAGAAGCATATAATAGTTCTGTTTTTAGATCTTTAAGGAACCTCCCTCCTGTTTTTCACAGTAGGTGCACCACGTTACATTTCCTCCAAGAGTGTAGGGAGTTCCCTTTTCTCCACGCCCTCTCCAGCATCTGTTATTTATATTTCTTTTCCTGATGGCCATTCTGACTGGTGTGAGAATGTATTGCATTTCCCCAATAATTAGTAATGCTGCTTATTTTTCATGTGTCTGTTAACCATCTGCACATAGAAGAGCAAAGAGGGTTTTACCCATCCTTTTGAAATTTAGAAATGTCTACCTACAAATAGTTTGGACTAATTTAATATAGCCATTCAAATATGGTACATAAATAAATGTATTTTGATCTATTCATAGAACTATTCTGCCAGGTCTCATTTTTAAGCTGTTATTGTAAGTGCTGCCTCGTGTTTAAATGGTGGAACTCGAGGACACACCATTCATCGGTGGGGAGAGAGCAGGCCTTGGTAGTGTCATGACTCACATCTGGCTCCATCACCCACCCACCCGTGAATGCAGATGCAGACCCTACTCCACTTCGCTGTGCCTCAGGTTGCTCATATTTAAATAGAGACAAGGGAGTCCCAATCCTGGGATGGAACAATTCTTTATGCTAATTGTGGCAGTGCTTATATAAATCTACACATGTGATAAAATGTCACATAGAACTGTATGTACACATGCATACATAGAAAAATCCTGCATAATAATAATACATAGAAAAAATATAGAGAAAAAGTTTGGTGAAATAATATGTAGAAAAATGCATAGAAAAATTTGGTGACATCTGAGTCAAATCTGTAGTTTAGTTACTCATATTGTGCAAAGGTCAGTTTGTTGGTTTTGATCATTTTTTTATTTTGGTAATGATAATTCTTTGGGCTGTTAGTACAGGGCAGGGGGCATTCTCAGTGATGGGTGTATAAGACCTGCCTGTGCTAGTTTTGCAGCTTTGTGTGTCTGTCTTTCAAAATTAAAAAAAAAAAATGAACTACACACTCACTGTATGAGCCAGCAATGCCACTCCTAGATATTGCCCTTGAAAAATGGAAAGCATATGCTCACACCAAACATGAATGTTATTAACTATTCTAATCATAATTATCCCAAACTAGAAACAACCCAGATGTCTTTGGACAAGTGAACAAACTGTGATACACCCATATGGTGTAATACCCCTGAGCAACAAAAAAGAAATAAACTATTGATATCAGCAACATCAACCAAGAAGCAAAAAATAGAAGTTAAAAAAATGATGGTCTCTGAAAATAAGACTATGTATACATGTGAAGTCCTTGGAATAGGGACTGATTCATAGTGAGTACTTTGTAAGTATCCGCTGTTATTATTTCTCTCCCCTCCCTCCCCCCCAAAAAAACTCTGTCTTCCAGAATAATGATAGACTTCCCATTTTCTAGTGACTATTTATAATTCTGTATTTCCTGTGTTTACTATATGTCACTGTGTGTATGAGCTTATATGCACATGTACGTACTTCTCATTAAGATGTGTATATATATATGCAATGCATGGGTGAAGTTTGAGAATTAAGCACAAAACAAGAAAAATGTACCGGTGAGGCTTCAATTTTGGAAGATTTTCAAATGCCCAAATTTAAGCTTTTCAAATCAATGTTTGAAATGCCAAGTTAATTAGGATTGAAGGAAATTGCACTTATTGTGTGATTGTCTTTTATGTTATAAATACTGTGATCTATAAATATATATGCACATATACATATATATGTATGAAAAGTGAAAGTGAAAGTTAAGTCGCTCAGTCGTGTCCAACTCTTTTCGACCCCTTGGACTGTAGCCCACCAGGCTCCTGCGTCCATGGGATTCTCCAGGCAAGAATACTGGAGTGGGCTGCCATTTCCTTCTCCAGGGGATCTTCCCAACCCAGGGATCAAACCCAGGTCTCCTGCATTAGAGGCAGACGCTTTAACCTCTGAGCACCTGGGAAGCCCTATATATGTATGTTGCTGATGCTTAGATACAGTATTAACATTTAGCATATGTGCTGACTGTGCTAAGTTGGGCTTTTATGATGGAGTTGTTATATTTTGAAGAACATGCTTTGAATCATTTATAAGTCTGTAATAACAAGCCATATCATAAAAGGATTTACTGAACTTCTATTGCCACCTACACAGTCAGCTAGTACTTACTCATCAATCTGTACTGTGTGTGAAGTGCTGAGCTGGATAAAAGAGGAATAGGAGGTGTTTAGAACAGGCTCAGAAGTAAGAGATATTGTTGTTTAGTCGCTAAGTTGTGTATGATTCTTTTGCGACCCTAGGAACTGTAGCCAGCCAGGCTTCTCTGACCATGGGATTTCCCAGGCAACAATACTGGAGTGGTTTGCCAGTTCCTCCTCAAGGGGATCTTTCCTACCCAGGGATTGAACTCGCATCTCCTGCTTGGCAGGCATATTCTTTACTACTGAGCCACCAGGGAAGCTTGGAGTAAGAAATCCCTAGATTCAGCTCCTAATACTGTAGCTTGCTAGGTCTATGTATTTGTATAAATTATCCAATTCATCTAATCATTTCTTCCCCTGCATGATAAGCACAGTACAAATTATCAACCTCTTAGAGTTACTGTGAGGTAAAGGGTTTGTCACAGGATCACATATTTATAAACTGCTCAGTAAATAGTAGCTGTCATTATTATTAGGTATATTATAATTATTTGGGGTTAAATGACTTAGAGATTTAATGGGAAAAAATACAAGGTGAAAGAATTACATACTCTATGCTTCTGTATAGAAACTGTTGAAGGGAAGTATCAAATATATTCTAAGATATTTGCATGAACTTCTTTGTCAACATGGAACTTAGTCTTGGTCAACAAGTACGTGTAGGTTTGTGATTGACACACTGTGGGAAGAAATGGGTGTTTATTTAGTCTACTAAATTGTGACACTGTTTAAAGGAAAGCAATATGAACAGAGACGTGATCAAGAGAAGATGGGGTGGGGGTGTGGTAGAGTTGATGAACAGGGAGCTCAGCTTGATTGGCATTAACTACTTATGTTAAGTGGTCCAGTTCATGAAAGAAATGCTAGGTATGAAATAAATAAAGGCAACATATATGCCTATCATTGCTGTCCCAATACACCTGGATGCAATACAATTTCTATCATATATATATATATATATGACACATAAGCATATATGTAAATGTAAACACGTGTATGTCATGTTTATTATAAAACTCAAAGTGGCTTAGCTTACTTATAGAGCACATTGGAATGTCTGTAATCTCAAAGTTGTTTGTAAGTGAATACAAAGAAGAAAAATAAAATGGAGAGGGTACACTGAATTAGAAGTCAAAAGACTAAGATTCTAGTACCTAGTACCAGTGAACTAGTTAATCTCTTATTTAAGGTGTTATATCGAATCTCAGTATTTTGACTTCTAAAATACACACACACACACACACCTTTGAGAAGGGAATAGGTACCCACTCCAGTTATCTTGCCTGGAGAATTCCATGGACAGAGGAACCTGGTGGGCTACAGTCCATGAGGTCTCAAAGAGTCAGACATGACTAAGTGACTAACACACACATATATATTCACAATCATATATGCACAATCATATACACACATATATATTCGTATATATGTAAATGTGTATAAAGCCACATGTACACACATGTCTTTATCAATGACAACGGTTCTAGAAGCATTTTGCTAAATTCAACTAAGTGGTATATGTTGGCCATTACTAACTTAATGTTATTTGTTACTCATATTTAAATAATTTAAACCACAAGCTCTGCAGAGCTAGTGAACCTCTAATGGTTTGGCAGATTTCTCAAAGCAGCCATAATCTGTCTATTGGATTGTCTGCTTTGGTTTCCTGATGGCTTGAAAACAAATTAAATGGCACTTAAATCAAAACTCCCATTGGTGTGCCGTATATGCTTCCATGTAGGAAACAGGTATTTCTCCCATTAGTATAGACATATATAGTGGAAACAAAGGAAATATATAGTTTAAAATATCAATTTGCTTTGAAACATTTCTGTGGCTTGTTGGTTTTACATAAAACTTTAATGTTCAACAAGCTCTAAATAGACCATTTCTCTGTATTTCAAGGGGAAATAACTTTAAATTTATTGATTCCTTTTAGTAAAGTTGTTCCTGGGTTCATTAGAAATAATGCTGCAATAACAACCATTTTTTCACAAGTACCAGCAGCTAAAACAAACCCGTTAGCATGATTTTCACATCTGTAGAAAGCATGCTGCTGCTGCTGCTGCTGCTAAGTTGCTTCAGTCGTGTCCGACTGTGCGACCCCATGGACTGCAGCCCACCAGGCTCCCCCGTCCCTGGGATTCTCCAGGCAAGAACACTGGAGTGGGTTGCCATTTCCTTCTCCAATGCATAAAAGTGAAAGTGAAGTCGCTCAGTGGTGTCCAACTCAGCGGCCCCATTGACTGCAGCCCACCAGGCCCCTCTGTCCATGGGAGTTTCCAGGCAAGAGTACTAGAGTATTGACCTCATATTACACTGTTGAGAACTGGATTAGAAATCTGGACACCAGTAGTAGTTCATTCTCACAGACAATACTGAAGTCACTGAGAGAGGTCTCTTTAGTCTGATATAATATGTGACACAAAATTGACATTTCCTGAAGACTCTGTGGGCATCCCAGGTGGCTCAGTGGGTAAAGAATCTACCTGCAGTACAGGAAATGCAATAGACATGGGTTTGATTCCTGGGTTGGGAAAGATCCCCTGGAGGAGGGCATGGCAACCCACTCCATTATTCTTACCTGGGAGAATCCCATGGACAGAGGAGCCTGGTGGGCTACAGTCCCAAGAGTAGGACACAACTGAAGTAACAGCACACACGCAGAAACCTTCTGTAGACATGGACATGTGTGTGTGTGTGTGTGTGTGTGTGTGTGTGTGTGAGAGAGAGAGAGAGAGAGAGAATTGTTTTGCTGAATACCTATTCTCAACTCTGTTGCTTTCTTTACTATAGAGTTCAATAAGGTGATCATCAAACTGGTGTACAATACCATTGTTGTATTAAATTGTTATTAGGGAACAAGTCTACTTAAATATTTTCCAGTTGGCTGTGTTATGCTGAGCAGTTTTAGCATGCTTTGGAGGTTGTAGTTTGATCGATGGGATAAGGAGATCTATATAAACAGATAATTTAGTAAGTCAGATTGGAATGAAAACTGATCTTTTCCAGTCCTGTAGCACCGCTGAGTTTTCCAAATTTGCTGGCATAGTGAGTGCAACACTTTCACAGCATCATCTTTTAGGATTTGAAATAGCTCAGCTAGAATTCCATCACCTCCACTAGCTTTGTTTGTAGTGATACTTCGTAAGGCCCACTTGACCTCATACCCCAAGTTGTCTGGCTCTAGGTGAAAGATCATACTATCGTGATTATCTGGGTCATGAAGATCTTTTCTGTATAGTTTTTTCTGTGTATTCTTGCCACTTCTTCTTAATATCTTCTGCTTTTTTATAGGTCCATACAGTTTCTGTCCTTTATTTTTGTCCATCTTTGCATGAAGTATTCTCTTGGTATCTCTAATTTTCTTGAAGAGATCTCTAGTCTTTTCCATTCTATTGTTCTCCTCTATTTCTTTGCATTGTTCACTTGGGAAGGCTTTCTTATCTCTCCTTGATATCTTTTGGAACTCTACATTTAGATGGGTGTTTTTTTTTCTTTTTCTCCTTTGCCTCTCGCTTCTCTCCTGTATGTCACAACATATATAGAAGTTATATACAGATTCTGTAGGATCAAGTTGTCTAAATGATATAGTGACCTGCATCCAGTAGTTTTCTCAAGTAGTCAATCCAATGACCAGATCAAAACTGACAAAGAACATATAGGCTGCATAGAAAGCACTATGATTAAAGGGGATCATAAAAAGTGTTTGGGAAGGCCTTAACATTTCTAACCCCATGGGAAAAAAAAATCAATTTTTGAACATCAGCTTATGTGTATCCTGTGGAGAAAACTCCATAGAAATATTTTGGGCTTTCTAGGCTTTTACAATATAAATAGACCACCTGGGCCAACTGGCAATAAACAGTGACATTAAACCAAAGCACAGGTGGGCAGCCAGCTATAAATATCACCCACATGGAAAGATACCCTGTGGGAATCGGTGCATTATGGAATCAGAGAAAAGGAAGAGGCAGAATCGCTGGTCTTAAGCATTTCATTGCCTGTCTCATTTTTCACCACTCTACTTTTCCAACTCTGTCTAATCGAGATTTCAAGGCAGCTCAGGCCTGTCTTTACCTGATTCCTGAGGTCTGAGCCGTTGACAGCCAAAGCGTGTTCCCTGACAGAAATCTGCCTTCTGGCAATGTAGACAGAGACTCTGGGGACACACGGTGTCAGAGCTTCCAAACCTCCTGTAGTTAAGGGACCTGCAGTCAAGGGCTTTGAGCTGTATGATTACCCATGGGGCTTTGCTTTTAAAGGGAAGGGAAGGGGGACCGGCCCGCTTTGTAGTGGCTGCCTCTGCACCACCTCCAACTCCCTGGGGGCTTGAAGACTTGGCAGACCAAGACTTGTGAGCGTTTAGAAAGGTCAGCGGGAAGAGCAAGCTTTCTTTTCGAGAGTGATATAGGTGGGGGGCGGGGGGGGCACCTTATGTTAGGAATAATTGAATGTGGAGAATAATCCCTATTCCCCTGGGGTACATTTTAATAATGCAGGTGACTGATCCACTTAATGTCTGCCTGATTTGAACTGTGCATCGCTTGGCTTTTCATTAATAATGAATCCACAGGTAAACAAATGCTTCACATTAAATGCCTCTTTAAAGTGTTTAGCGTCTGCTGCCAGGAAACCCATTAAGCCCTATGGTTTAGGAAAGGTGAAATTGAACAGAAACTGTGTCTGATACCAAGAAAGCATCTTTCGACCAGTGTTTTGTGATTGGGAAGTTCATATATACCCCTATGCTGAATACTGGGGAAAATTCCAAATAATGTCTTATTCTCTTAGTCATAATAAATATAAAGAGAATATATAACATGCATTATTAATAGCATAACTTATTAACAATAAATATAAATATTGAAAATTATACTTAAATATAGGTCTAAAAATTCTAAAAGCGCGATGTTACATAGTTTGTCCCTTGTATATACTGAATTAAGGGGCAGGAAGGAGAGTTTGTATCTTTGTCCTCAGCCTTTGAGTTAAACTAATCACCCTCAGGCTTATTTCTTCTCAAGTAAAACTGACTTTGCAAACAGATTTTGAGGATTTAAAAATAAACTGGATTTACTTAATAGGTATATTCTAATTACATTCCCACAACTAAATTAAAGAACAATGCCACTCAACAAATTGCGTGAGAGTATCATGAAATCAGAAACTTAGCTCTTAATATTTTTTTTTTTAGAATTTTATTAATCTTTTATCCTTTTTGCTTGTGCTCTCTTCTTTTTCAAAGGCTGAGTTAACCTCTGGTGGGATCATTTGCTGTCTCATTCTATTTAATTTGTTGGCCTGGCCCAGCTACTCTTAACATCTCAGATCAGAGTATTTTCTAAATTGAAAAAAAAGCCCTGAAGATTATCTTGCCCCCTGATCCTCCTTTCAAATGGATGAAAAATTTTTTTTATCAATTAAGTGACTTGTACCAGTTCAGCCTAAGTGTCAGAGTTTGTTGGTTTTAGATTTTCATATTCCCAATCCCAGATCTTTCTCACCTAAGGTGACCATCTCATCCCAGTTTGCGAGGGGTCTTTTCACTTTGGGCACTGGAGTTACCAAGTTCCAGGATACCCTTTAATTCCAGGGTAACCAAAATGGATGGTTTCCCTTCCACCACACTTCTTGTCCTGGTTTCTATGTTCTCTGCTTAGTCTCCTTTCTGCTTCTGATCTCTAACTTCCTTGTCCTGGTATTAAACAACTTGCAAACTAGAATGTTTATTCATAGAGCTAATACGCATCTCTGCAAGCCTCCACCTCATCCTCTGTGTTCTTCAAATTATACCCATCCTTCATCCATTTGTTCATTTAAGCAAAGTCTTAAATGCATGTTGTTCATCATTTTTAAATCACTTCATCAAATTATTTTTGAATAATGTATATTGTTTGCATGCTTCTCAGTTTTTCTATCTTCTGTGAAAGATTGGATCTTTCTTTTATTCATCACTGTTTTGGCCAACTATAACAAGAAATGTGTGAATATGGAAGCCCCAGTTTGTGAATGCGGGTGTATATAAAAGTGCGTCCTTTGGTGTTGGTGACAAAACAACATCGGATATGAAAGAATTCATAACAGCTGCGAGAATTCTACACCACCATCAATATTAGCAATATTTCTTTCCAGCAGCATACTTTTTCCTTAAGGCCACTAAAGTATAATATTATAACTTCTTCATAAAGCTGTTAAATAGAGCTGTGGAATAGTTTTTGAGAATTAACTGTAGACAAGTCCAGAATTTGGGAAGTGAGTTATGAAAGTGGACTGATTTAAGTGTAAGAAGTAATTGACCTGAAATAAATTCAGCATGTTAAGTCAGTGTAATCATAGATTTAATGTGGTTTAAAACTATAAAACTTCTATAGTTTTATAGTTTTAAGCTGTAAAAGTAAGGAATTAATTCCTGTAAACAACTTTGTTCCCATTTTTCTTGGCCATGATTCACTGTTTTGAAGTCACTCAATTTGTCTCTTTATGTCAATTCAGTATATTAAAATTTTGTTGTCTAATTCATTGGGTAGTAACAAAGAGAATACACTGAGTATGAGGGCAGTATTCATTAACTTTTCATATATGAATAGACTTCCATGAAAATAAAGTACCTTTTCATCAGTTTATAGAAATACACACTACTAGACCCTTTGAATACAGGTAGACTATACTCAGTGTGTGTGTGAACTTGAGCAAAGTTTTTAAGCTCTCTGAGGCCTTAGATTTCTGGACTCTGCTCTGGGACTAAGTATAGTACCTGCCTGATCAGGTTACCATTATCAGTTAAGGGTCATAACTTGTCCAGACACCTAGGATTTAGCAGCCCATTCCTATGAGGCATTAGTACTTTTCACCATTGCTAATATCATAAAGGTAGGTTTAAGAATCTACTGAGTTCGCCCTTTCTGAACCAATTCTCTTTGGGTCCATTATACCAGAAAGATCTCCTGTCTATATTGATCCTAAACAGAAATCAAGAATTTGGGGCATTTTGAATTACTAAATTATTGCAATGTACCTGCAGGAATCATGCTTGCAATGAAGAGGCAAACCCGGACAGGAGCTTTTTCAGACTGTATACTTTGGAGACTCATTGCTGGAGTATAGAATATGTACATCTTCAATTCTTCCTATTTCTATTTCCCTTAGCAGTGAATGACAGTGTGAATTGCTGCACATCCTTGCAATCACTTGCATTGTCAGACATTTTACTTTTGCCAATCTGGTGGATCAGTAATGATATCTCAGGGTGATTTTAATTTGGATTTTACTAATCACTAACGAACTTGAACACCTTTTCATATACTTATAATAACTATGATCTGCTTTTTATGATGTCTTTCAACTCTTTTTCCATTGGAGGAGCAACGTTATTTAAAAATAAAATAGAAACCAATACAGAATTGTAAAGTAAAAAATTAAAAATAAATAAATAAATAAATAAATTTAAAAATAAAATAAAATAAAATAGAGTTGGAGATTTTCTCTTCTAAGATTTGCAGTAGGGAGTTCAAGCACAATTCCAAAGTTGACTTCTTTAGTTGATAGTGCAATTGTTATTTTTATCTGTCATATAATTAAAAAACTTTATTCCCTTTAAATTTATTTTTCTTTTCCAAATAAGTCTTGGCAGTTTCTTTTTCTCATCTTCTTATTCATCCCCCCTCAGATGAAGTAATGTAAGGCTTGTAATTTAGAGCGTAGAACAGTCTCTTAGGAAAGGAGGAAAGCAAGGGGATTGTCCTTGGCCTCTAAGCTTTAGAAATCTCCCACTTTGCATTGGAGATAGGCATATCTTTGGTAGAGATTACTATTGTTTAAAATCTCTTCTGAGGCCACCCTTAAAGAGTTTAGGAAAAGGAAACTTCATGAGATGCCAGGCTTAATGTTAAAAACAAGTTGTTGGGCATCGATTGAGCAGATTTAAAGAACATAATGACAAGTAAGGGGAAAGGAGGTGATTTCACCTACCAGTGCTAAAATTGTCATTAGAATGATTTATATGCCATCAACTCATTACTCTCCTGACTATCACCAAGGATCTCCAAGGCAACAAGAATTATTCTTTACACATAACCCTCAGGCTTTATCTCCATCTTCTGAAGCAATTTTTCTATTCTTTCTGACCTGATTATTTCCACATGGATGGAAGTATTTAGATGAGACAGATATAGTACACTACCACTTACCTTACTGTCCAGGTTTAACCTTAGACAGTCATACAGCTTTGATGAAAGCAACAGAAACTGTACTGTCTTACATTTATTTAATATCATTATTGCAGGAATATGGCAAGGACTGTATTCTTCTGATTCATTAGATTGGGAGCCAGAAATAAGATTACTTAGTATACTGAGGAAGAATGATGAATTTTATGGATTTAGGTTCTATCATTTCCTGATTTTTTTTTAGACTTTATTTCCTCTTATACTTCTTGTTATTATTACCTGTGTGTGTATGAAACTCTCATCCTTCCTGACTCTTACTATCCATGATGCCTGTAAGTACTTGTTTTATTTTTAGTGTTCTTTGTTCTTCCTCTTTCTTCCTTTCAATTAAGTTACAATTGTTAAGAGTCTATGGCTGGAACTTATAGAACTATCCTCTTAAAGCATACTGTAGAAGAATATTACTATAAAAGCATACTGGAAAACAAAATTAAAAATCAAGTGATTAAGTGACTAAACTTTAGGCAGCTGTATATAGATGTGCAAATTTTCTTGTAATAGGGACAAAATAAATTCCGATACTTAAGGCCAGCATTCCTTTTAGGTTCCACTCATACTGGAAAGAAAAAAAAAATTAAATAAGTGGTTTATTTTTTTGTAAAGGGATTGTAATCATTGTTTTATAAGAGGAAGTGAAATGTACCTATGTGTTTCCATGAGTATTTCAGTCCCCAGAGGCCTCTTTGAGAATGTATCTTTCATGGATTTTATCGGGTTAGTTTTTAGGCCCAGAGTTCTGTAAAAAGTGGACAAATCATTATCCATACCTGACCTCAGCCATCTCCCAGTCTTGCTTACCCACAACTTCCCCAGCTGTCCCAGGCACCACTCCATAGAGACCTTGGTTGTCCGAGTGTATCTTGCAGCCACTCAGCGAGGGTCTTGACTGAGGGATGTGAGGCTGATTTCTCACTATCTTTGTACTTATTTTTACTTGAGCATTTTCTTCATTAGTATAAAGTTCACAAAGAATTATCAACGAGGCTCATTTAGAATATGGAAGTAGAGGTCCTAAAGTGTCCTAGCTAGACTCGTCTTCAAGTCAGCCTTCTAATTCCCACTTCAAAAATGACTTGCATCAAACAGCATAAAAACAACAGAGCAAAGGCTGGAACAGTCTTCTTTTCTTTCTTCCTCCTCTTGGGATAGTAACCATTGTGATTGCACTTTTATTTTGTAGTTTCAAGTATGTGTTTGTGCATCATTGTGTCCCTTTAATCCTCACTGTCCTGCTAAATTAGGCTAAACAAATAAGAGCCATATTTTATAAACAAAAACAAAGGCTTTGGTTTAGAGTGTAGCTTGAACTGAAATCTTAATCTACATGCAATTCCACACGACTTTAACATATTAATCTGCTCCAAAGAGTTTGGGATAGACCTCTCTGGGAATTATTATGCCATCAAATATGTAAATTTAAAACTTGCAAGTAATTAAAAAGGCACGACTGACATTAGAAACAGTAGAAACAAGAGGGTTCAAATAATTTCATTTGGGGAAAAATTATATCAACGTTTCTAATTCAGTACATAGAATAATTCTGGAAAATTGTACTAGATCAAGAAAGAAGAAAAAGTGTAAGGGAAATTTTCAGTACATCTAAAAAAAGAACAGTGGACTAATAACACACAGATCAGTGTGTTGGACCTATGATTTCCCTCACAGTCACCATTTACTCTCTTTGGGGGAAATTGACCGTGCTTTTCTCCTAGGCAAGTAGACCTCCCACGAGTACATTAAGGTTGTATACCATCATCCTGCTTGCTTAACTTATATACAGAGTACATCATACAACATCCTGGGCTGGAAGAATCACAAGCTGGAATCAAGATTGCCAGGAGAAATATCAGTAACCTCAGATATGCAGGTGATACCACGCCAATGGCAGAAAGCAAAGAGAAACTAAAGAACCTCTTGATAAAGGTGAAAGAAGAGAGTGAAAAAGTTGAATTAAAACTCAACGTTCAAAAAACTGAGGTCATGGCATCTGGTCCAATCATTTCTTGATACTTAGTTGGGGAAAAAAATGGAAAAAATGGAAATTGCTGTTT
The DNA here is from genome assembly GCF_014754425.2 of Oryx dammah. Lineage (NCBI taxonomy): Eukaryota > Metazoa > Chordata > Mammalia > Artiodactyla > Bovidae > Oryx > Oryx dammah. The sequence continues at coordinate 9,972,750 of NW_024070206.1, read as the reverse complement.
TCATTTCACTTTATTGGGCTCCAAAATCACTGCACATGATGACTGCAGCCACAAAATCACAAGTCAGTTGTTCCTTGGAAGAAAAGCTACGCCAAACTGAGACATCACTTCACCAACAAAGGTCCATATAGTGAAAGTTATGGTTTTCCCAGTAGTCATGAAATGTGTGAATTAGACCACAGAAAGGCTGAGCAGCAAATAATTGATGTTTTCAAACTGTGGTGCTGGAGAATACTCTTGAGAGTCCCTTGGACAGCAAGGGGCTCAAACCAGTCAATCCTAAAGGAAATCAACCCTGAATGTTTATTGGAAGTGATGTGACTCAGTCATGTCCAGCTCTTTGCAATCTCATAGACTCTGCAGTCCATGGAATTCTCCAGACCAGAATACTAGAGTGGGTAGCCTTTCCCTTCTCCAGGGGACCTTCCCACCCCAGGGGTCGAACCCAGGTCTCCCACACTGCAGGTGGATTCTTTATCAACTGAGCTATCACGGAAAGCCCATTTATTGGAAGGACTGATGCTAAAACTGAAGCTCCAATAATTTTGCCACCTGATGCAAAGAGCTGGCTCATTGGAAAAAACTCTGATGCTGGGAAGGATTGAAGGCAGGAGCAATAATGGTTAACAGAGGATGAGATGGTTGGATGGTATCACCAACTCAGTAGTCATGAGTTTGAGCAAACTTCAGGAGATGGTGAAGGCCGGGAAAGCCTGATGTACTGCAGTCCATGGGATCAAGAAGAGTCAGACATGACTTAGTGAAACAATTTATGAAGACAGATGCATTCTATTTTCTTTTTTGCCTAAGGGAGTGTTTTATCAGTTAAAAAATGAGAGTTGTATAACTTAGTCTAGAAAGACCTGGAAACCATTGAACAACTTTGCGTTAGGAGACCCAGACCACATCCGGCAATAGCAGCATCATCGCCATAGACACTGTTGTCAATATCATGATTCTGTAGCCTTTTGAGCAGCATATGGACTGTCCCCTTTAATTCTCTCAGCACCTCAGAAGCAAGTATGGTTACTATCTCCATTTTCCGAATGAAAGTAAGCCCTGTTTCTTAATCATGGTGTTACTGGCTAAGCCCATGGGCTTGCCAAAGAGCTGGACATGACTTAGCGGCCAGCCGACAACCACGACACAAACACTAAAACTAGGTTTCCAAGAATCACTACCAGTAATAAATCTACTGAATAATCTATTGAATTAATCTGTTAAGGACTTTTTGGACACTTTGTATACCTCCTTCAACTATGCATTCAATTTGGCCACTTCTAAATTTCTATGATTTCCACCATGGATCTGCTGTTCCTTTCCCTTCTCAGTGGAAAAGAATCTCTTTCTGTCCTGTAGGCTCATTTAGCACTTATACCATCAATTGCAACTTATATGTATATTAATATAAAATATATTAATTAAATATAAAATATATTTATATATAATTGTAAAAATATATTTTAATATATAGATAATTAAATTATATATGTGTATTATTTACACATATACATGTAAATATATTCTATATATTATTTTGATTTGTATGTTGATTATTTTAAGAGTAGGTTTTAACACCCAAAGACTAGTTTGTTGACACTGTCCAAAAAGGGCTGGTTGTATGATCTTGGGCAAGCAATTTAAACCCTATTGTGAGAAATATGGAGAAGGCAATGGCAACCCACTCCAGTGTTCTGGCCTGGAGAATCCCAGGGACAGGGGAGCCTGGTGGGCTGCTGCCTATGGGGCCGCACAGAGTCGGACACGACTGAAGCAACGTAGCAGCAGCAGCAGTGAGAAATATGGTAAAATAATATCCAAGTCACAATACTACTGTGAAGATGAGATAATTTGAGGCAGAGCTTTACAACTTGCAAAGTTCTCTGTAATATAAAATATGATTATATTTTTTTACCCACCACAGCGCTAAAGCTCTGGCTGTTCTTGGAGCTCAATAAATACTGTGGGACTGAATTCAATTTAGGAGTGAGTGACAGCCTAAAAAAGTAAGAGATGAGATGAGAATTTATTGTTGGCTTTCCTGGCATTCCACCTCTCCATACATGTCGACTTTTCTTCCTTTTCCTCCTTTCTTGCTATCTTCTTTCCTGTTGCATTTAACCTCTCTCTTTTTCCTTCACTCATTAGCTTCTCTGCAAACTTTAGGGACGTGTCAATGGCACCTCAGTGACTTGCGAGGTGGAAAGGTTGTTGATACTGAGTTCAAGTTTGTAAATTACTTCCTACCAATCATGAGATGCATGTACTGGTGGATGTTGAATGCTGCTCTAAGACCTTTCAGATCTGTAGGGTAGGTGCCCTGGTCCAGACAATGTGTAGTCCTACAGTCAGATGACTATTCACTAGCCTTGGGATGGTGAATTAAGTGCTGGTGGCCATTGTACACTTGATATACTCCAGAGAACACTATGCAGACCAAGGGACCTCATCCCATTAACTCTGCCACACGCAGATTTTTATGATTCCTTTTACAGTCCGTCAGGATAATGCAGTGCAAATCATCTTCTAGGCTAGCCAATACCTAAAAAGTCTATTAATTCATTGTAAATACACACATATGACAGGGTATGATGTATAGTTATAGTTGCTGAACTCCAAATAATTTAAGCTTATTTATAATTTTTCAGCTCAATTTCTCACATCATCCAAATCTGCAGAGTTTTCTAAAGGTAGCTGGTTAATGAAGGATGTTTTAAATATCATCCCTGCTTCCCTCGTGGCTCAGATGGTAGAGAATCTGCCTGCAATGCAGGAGACTCAGCTTTGATCTCTAGGTTAGGATGTTCTCCTGGAGAAAGGAAAGGCTACCCACTCCAGTTTTCTTGCCTGGAGAATTCCATGGACAGAGGAGCCTGGTGGGCTGCAGTTCATGGAATCGTAAATAGTCGAACAGGACTGAGCAACTAACACTTTCACTTTCACTTTTCATCATTAATTCAGTTCAGTTCAGTCGCTCAGTCATGTCCGACTCTTTGCGACCCCCTGACTCCCAGCATGCCAGGCCTCCCTGTCCATCACCAACTCCCGGAGTTCACTCAGATTCACGTCCATCGAGTCAGTGATGCCATTCAGCCATCTCATCCTCTGTCGTCCCCTTCTCCTCCTGCCCCCAATCCCTCGCAGCATCAAAGTCTTTTCCAATGAGTCAACTCTTCACATGAGGTGGCCAAAGTACTGGAGTTTCAGCTTTAGCATTAGACAGGTGTTATTAGAAAAGTGACCCTCTGGGGTTCCCTCTTTAACAGCGATCTGGTTTTCAGTTTGAAATTCAAGCTTGTCTCAGGCTAATGTGGAAAGTAGTCAGCTTAATGGCATTCAGAGCCTTTCATTTCTCTACTCACATTTATGCTGGTTCTTGAGCCAGGGAAGTTCTTATTGAAATGTGCAATGACTTGATGTATAGCTGCAGACCCCCAAGCTCATGGACCTGTGTTTGAAGTGACCGTGGCTTGTAAGGAGTGGCACCAGCTCTAAGGCTTCAAATCAGAACAAATGGCCCGTGCTTGGGGTTGACCTGGCCTCCTTTGCATTTTTACTATCTAATTGTCTATCACTTTTTGGAGCTAGACAAAAGCAGACTCAAGGCAGAGCTATTACTTTCTTTGACACCTTCAATATATCAAAATAAGGCAGGTTTTGGTATAAAGTTTCCCAAATTGAAACACTCTCTTTTATATAGACAACTTCCAGCTGTGAAATTGAGACTGGTAAGGAAGTCAATGAGGAGAAAAACATTTCAGGAATAGCCATGGGAAAGGACAGGATGAAGAGAATTACAACTCCTCTTCTTAATGTCTTTTACAGTTTTTTAAAGACTTTTTCATGGTAGGAAACATGAGGCCTTTGTGGCGTGGTTTCAGAAGCATTAGTGAAGTCCAAGACACGTGTTTCCAAGCAACTAGCCTTGAGAATGTAATTGACACTGGTAATCGCCACCAGGTAGCTGAGAGATGGAGAATTCAGAAGGGGTCCTTTTGCCATGGGATCTCTCTCATACCCTAAAAGTAGCCTTGAAACAATTTATTTTATAAGTGGACGATTCCAGGACCTCCTACTTTGGTAAGTTTTCATGAGAACATGAATTTTTTTTTAATCTATTTTGTTTTCTCTTGCCACCCCAGGGCCTCCAATAGCTAGCATAAAATAGGTACTTTGTAAATAGATATTGATCAATTTGCAATAAAATCACTGGAGATGAGAAGGCACTCATCCTTCTGAACCACTCAAAACCACTTGGAACGAAATTCTCAGAAATGAATCTGTCTCCTTTATACCAAGCACTTCTCAAGAACTTGTCACAAAATGCCAGAGATGAAATAACGGATGTTTAACAAAAACACTTTTTTAAGCTTATAAAATGTAGAGATTACACAAAGTTTTAAGAATATATGCATGTATACATATATATGTGCATGTAGATATACATATATATAGATATATTTACATATATGTTTTTCTTTCATAAAAGAGAAAGACCTTTTTAGTAAATGTCTGAATAAAAAGTTTGCTTTCCTTGGCAAGATAAACACTATTGTCAGTTTGGTTTAACATCACTATTACACCTTGTAGTCTGAGTGATCATTTAGAGTAATAGTTATAAGTTAGAAAATTGAATGAGAAGTGGAAAGTAAACAGAATAAGAGTAATAATTCTGACTGTTACAAATCTTCTCAGATTTAACATATAGTCTATGACTTATGAGATAAAGGGTTATAAAAAATATTTTTAACTTGACAAGATATCTCTAAATTTAGCCCACCTTGCATAGAAATGCCCCATTTCCATAACCTTAATTGGTTTCTGTTTCTCTTATTTCATTCCCTCTTACCTCTGTATTCTTTTAAAGTATCTTTTTCATCAAAGGTCGCCTACATTCTATTGTTATTGCCTAGAAACCTATAGTGAATGTCTCAAAATTTTTGTCTCTTAAGCAGCATTTTTTCATAGCTGAATTGTAATTATGTGAGAAATCTAGGGTGTGTGAAGGTTGGAATAAGCTAGATAAAGAGAACCGGCTTCATTTGCCAAAATATCAGCTGTTCTGTGAGGGCTGATTTTCTTCCTAGGATGAAGTCTACATTGTGAGCTGTATGGAAGGTCACTCAAATATCAGGAAGGGCTAAAGAATACAACTTATAACCCAGCACTTTGGTCTGTTTCTGTCTAGGAGAACAGAGTCTGGTCAGCACATCAGAATGAAAGTGATTTAGATTGGAGTGTAGACGCTGAAGCTGGACCACCTTGGTTCTGATTCCAGTTCTTCTCTTTAGTGGAGACATAGCCCTGGGAACGTTACTGTCCCTCAGGTTTTCCATTTCTAATAACAGAAACCATCATATGTCTGATCTTGTGTTTTGTGTAATAATTAAATGTTTGACATATATTAAGTGCTTAGAACTTGGCATGTAATAAAAGTCATGAAATGTGAACTGTTACAATTTTTAATACTCTTGAGTGTAGGAACCTGTTCCTTACTGGAGAGAGAGAGGTTGATTTAGAAAAGTTCACCAAATATTTTTAAAGATGAGCTTAGGGAAGCCTGATTCTCCTCCTAACCTGTGAGGACAAATATTGCCCTTCCAGTACATGCCCTGGTGACTTTGCTGGAGGCAGTCCCTTGGTCTTGTAGGAAATGATTTTTTTTTTTTCCTCTACCCTTCTAGGTTCTCTTGGCTGGTTTATGCAGTAAGTTGACATGAGACAGATTTTAGTGCATATAGCCTGGAGCCCTACAGGGACAATGAGAGGCTCAGAGACACCTCAACTGTTAGGCAATTGAGACTTTTATGCCTTCTAGGGGTCTGGGGCTTCAAAGGGAAGAAAGACAATTAACAAGAAGATGGGAAGAGCATGTGTTTGGTAAACAAATGTTTGCCAGACCATGCAGAGACAATGGGCACAGAGAAGGCTCAGCACAGAGGCTTTATGAAGCTGTTCCCGGCATATCACTCCGAGCCCATGCTCTTTACGTTATCTCTGGTGATGGTAAATTCTTTCAGACAGTTAAGAGGATGGTAAAAAGCTCTTCTTGAGTCTTTTGGGCCCCATTGTCTTCAGCTTAACATAATCCGTATGCCCAAGTGGAACATTTTGGGGAGGCTCATTCTGAATCTTTTCAGTCCAATCCAGCACCCTGATGGCTGGCAGGTTTGACTTTTTATAGGTATGTAAATTGTTTTGAAGGACAAACTGAGGCATATATAAAAAGTTGAGAGTTTCTTTGAGCAAAAATCTGTTTGAATTGGGCAGCATCCCCTCTAGCAGAAAGAAAGGAGTTCTGAAGAGCTGTACAAAAGTGAAGACTTTTACAGGCAGAAGAGAGCAAGAACAATGAAGTTATATTAGGAACAAAACTGGGTTGGTTATTGCAGTGTTAATCTCCTTTAGGAAGTTCTTTCAGGTAGACTACCTAACTAGTGCTGATATGGCGATTCCTGATTGGTTTAAGATTCTATTTCTGGGAGAGCCAAAACTGGAATTAAGTCTTGGTTTGGTGATCAGGGGCTTAGCATAAGTGACTCCATTTTGAGACAGTTGTCTTTCTTTGAACAATGGTTATGAACTTACTAATGATTTGATTGACCTCTGATCGTCACTCTTGAATCTCTGGTTTGTTGTTTGACCAATATGCTACCCATGGGATTCCAGACCATGGTCCCAGTGCCTCACTCCTTTGACCTCACTTCATTTCACTATGACTGCGACTCACCTTCTTCTCATCCTGTATGTGTTTTAAAGGAAAGATGAATCAACACTGTGGCCCCCTTCCTGTAAACTGACAGCTATTACCTGTGTTTTCTCCTGCCCTTAACACTTCAAACAATTGTATTCAAAGATCCCACAGTTAACTCAGCCTTGCAATTCCCAAAGCTCTCAAAGCTTTAGGGAAATTAAAATATGGTTGAACTCTGCTTCTTATTCATTTAGTAAGGGCGTATTCTTTGCAGGCTTATGGGGTTAGCTAGTGATTGTGTCTTCTGAAAATAGAGAAAGCAAGAGATACCTCCGCTGTCTTCTGGACCAACCTCACACTGAAAGTTGAAATGACCTTGTAATGCACATGTTAAAATTATCCTATTGGTCTGTGTTGACATCAAAAAACAATTTTCTGCTTTTCTTTTATCCTCTGTAGAGGACTCATTCCATGTATTTATGACAAAGATTCAATGAAAAGGACAATGTAAATTTGTCCTTTCTTCCCATCCTAGAATATTACTAGCAGTGAAGTTCTAACAACGTTTTATGTCTGGCCAATATTACCTGTTTTGTACTCACCAAAATATCTTCGTCCCCTGATCAAAGCACTAACTACTGCGGTTGTTTTTATTTATTTGGATTGAATTATTTGAATGAATATGCCTGTTACCTTTAAATCAACTTAAGTCAGTTGATAAGCAGTATTATTACAATGGCTACTATTTAAAGAAACATATTAAACACTTTTGGAACAAGAAAATTACACTAGAATAAAAGATGCTGAGAATTTCCTAAACTTTTAAAGACATGATAATTTTTGATTACTATATGGGAAGAATTTTATGCATGTCTGCATGCGTGCGTGCTAAGTCGTTTCAATCGTGTCCAGTTTTTGCAACTCTATGCACCGTAGCCCTTCAGGCTCCTCTGTGCATGAGATTCTTCAGGCAAGAATACTGGAGTGGGTTGCCATCATCTCCTCCACAGGATCTTCCTGACCCAGGGATGAAATCTGAATCTCTTACGTTCTCTGGATTGGCAGGCAGATTCTTTACCACTAGCACTGTCTGGGAAGCCCACGTGTTCATAACAGTTAACTAAGAAAATAGAAATTTTAACAGATCACTGAAAATATTGCCTATATATAGAATATTTTATCTACATACAATTTTTTTTTAGTATTTAGACACACATGTACAGATATAGTCACATATAAGTAAAAATAATACAAGAACTGGTTTATTTCTCTATGCTTGTGTTTCAGTTCAAATAATAATGTGAAATCAAAGAAAAACAAATGTATGATAGGAAAACTCAGAAAACATCAGACCTAGAAGTAAAATTGATTGTTAAGTTATATCAAAGGGAAAATTTAATATCATAGCTGCTGCTGCTGCTAAGTCGCTTCAGTCATGTCCAACTCTGGGCAGCTCCATAGACGGCAGCCCACCAGGCTCCCCATCCCTGGGATTCTCCAGGCAAGAACATTGGAGTGGGTTGCCATTTCCTTCTCCAGTGCATGAAAGTGAAAAGTGAAAGTGAAGTCACTCAGTCGTGTCCGACTCTTCATGACCCCGTGGACTGCAGCCTACCTGGCTCCTCTGTCCATGGGATTTTCCAGGCAAGAGTACTGGAGTGGGGTGCCATTGCCTTCTCCATTAATATCATAGATACTTCTGTAAACTGAGAGTAAAGCCAGTGACATCCTGATACTTCTCTGTAAACATGGCTGCCCCACCACACTTTTTTCTAACAATAATAGATATCAGATGTATCAGAGCAAAAGAATAACAGGTCATATACATATTGTTTTAAGTCACCTAATACTCTTGTGTGTTTAGGCATCCTTTGGAACGTAAAGAAAATGAACAACTTGTCATCACTAGAGCTTAACTATCACATAAAATAATTTTTCATTATAATAGTATCAGCTAGTGATTCATAGAGTCCTTGTTATATATTAAGAATTTTGCTAATTACTTACAGATATTAATCCTTGAAATGGGCATTATCATCTGTCCTATTTTGTGCACTCAAATGTTAAGATATAGAGGGGTTAAATGAATAAAGCTATGTTACAAAACTAATATAAACTGAACAGAAATCCAAATTGAGGTTGGCTTAATTTAAAGTATCCAGCCAAACCACTATTCCAGACAACAGTCTGCCTCCCTTCATCACCTGGTGCTACATCTCTCTGGTACAATAGCATTATCATGGACATATGGCAGTGGTCTCCCTTATCTATAAATACCAAGTCCCCAGCTACACTTAGCATCAGTTCAGTCCAGTTCAGTTCAGTCGCTCAGTCGTGTCTGACTCTTTGCAACCCCATGAACCGCAGCATGCCAGGCCTCCCTGTTCATCACCAACTCCTGGAGTTTACCCAAACTCATGTCCATTGAGTCAGTGATGCCATCCAACCATCTCATCCTCTGTCGTCCCCTTCTCCTCCTGTCCCCAATCCCTCCCAGCATCAGGATCTTTTCCAATGAGTCAACTCTTCGTGTGAGGTGGCCAAAGCATTAGAGTTTCAGCTTTAGCATCAGTCCTTCCAATGAACAGCCAGGACTGGTCTCCTTTAGGATGGACTGGTTGGATCTCATTGCAGTCCAAGGGACTCTCAACAGTCTTCTCCAACACCACAGTTCAAAAGCATCAATTCTTCGGTGCTCAGCTTTCTTCACAGTCCAACTCTCACATCAATACATGACTACTGGAAAAACCATAGCCTCGACTAGACAGAACGTTGTTGGCAAAGTAATGTCTCTGCTTTTGAATATGCTATCTAGGTTGGTCATAACTTTCCTTCCAAGGAGTAAGCATCTTTTAATTTCATGGCTGCAATCACCATCTGCAGTGATTTTGGAGCCCAAAAACATAAAGTCTGACACTGTTTCCACTGTTTCCCCATCTATTTCCCATGAAGTGATGGGACCAGATCCATGATCTTAGTTTTCTGAATGTTGAACTTTAAGCCAACTTTTTCACTCTCCTCTTTCACTTTCATAAAGAGGCTTTTTAGCTCCTCTTCACTTTCTGCCGTAAGGGTGGTGTCATCTGCATATCTGAGGTGACCGACTTTTCTCCCAGCAATCTTGATTCCAGCTTGTCCTTCCTCCAGCCCAGCGTTTCTCATGATGTACTCTGCATATAAGTTAAATAAGCAGGGTGACAATATACAGCCTTGATGTACTCCTTTTCCTATTTGGAACCAGCATCAGCACACAATAAATACTAAATATCCAGAATTGCATTGGAGAATAGGTAGTCCATTTTCCAGAGACTGTCTTGAAAAGCTGTGTCACTAACATGAATTCTTTTACAAAACACATACTCATGTCATTTTCAAATGCTTAAAGCATGCTCGAAAACTCAGTTTTATAAACAGGCCTCACCATGGCCTTCTCAGAAACCAATTTAGGATACACACTTGCCAGGGGAAGAGTGTTTGCCTTGGGCAAACAGTTGAAACAGAAATCAGGACTGTGAAAGTGTCACTCTTGTGGTCATATATGAAGTCATGCCCCCAAACCCAGTGTTGTTACAGAGCCAAACCAAAAGGATATGAATAAAACTTTTTTTCCCTTTCAAATATAAGTTGACACCTACAACATTCCTTTTAGAAACCAGGAACTCATGTAATAAGATGGGTGAAAGACAGAGCTGAAATGGCCAAAGGAGGCTTCTGTCCATAGCAATAATTAATAATTATACAAATACAGACTTTTAAATATTTCTATTGGGATGGATAATTACTTCTTAGTTAAAGGAGTCATTTAGATAGGAGTCAGTAGGTAAAATTTTCACTACATTTCCCCTGATGTAAAATGCTAGGCAAATAGATACGAAGATTTGGGGGTTAGTTGATGGACATATTTGTCTAAGTTGAAGGCAGTTACCCAACCCTCCCTCACCTTATAATTAAAGTAGATATGGACAACAGTGTGGAGATTCCTTAAAAAAATTGCAAATAGAACTGCCATATGACCCAGCAATCCCTCTTCTGGGCATACACACCGAGGAAACCAGAATTGAAAGAGACACATGTACCCCAATGTTCATCACAGCACTGTTTATAATAGCCAGGACATGGAAACAACCTAGATGTCCATCAGCAGATGAATGGATAGGAAGGCCGTGGTACATATACACAATGGAGTATTACTCAGCCGTTAAAAAGAATACATTTGAATCAGTTCTGATGAGATGGATGAAACTGGAGCCGATTATACAGAGTGAAGTAAGCCAGAAAGAAAAACACCAATACAGTATACTAACACATATATGGAATTTAGAAAGATGGTAATGATAACCCTGTATGCGAGACAGCAAAAGAGACACAGATGTATAGAATGGACTTTTGGACTCTGTGGGAGAGGGCGAGGGTGGGATGATTTGGGAGAATGGTGCTGAAACATGTATACTATCATGTAAGAAACGAATCGCCAGTCCATGTTCAATACAGGACACAGGATGCTTGGGGCTGGTGCACGGGGATGATCCAGAGAGATGATATGGGCGGGGAGGTGGGAGGGGGGTTCAGGATTGGGAATTCATGTATACCTGTGGCAGATTCATGTCAATGTATGGCAAAACCAATACAGTATTGTAAAGTAAAAATAAAAATTAAAAAAAATAATAAAGGAATATGAACATTAAAAAAATAATTAAAGTAGATAATAAAAATGAAAACAAGGCCTAAACAAGTGATTTACTAAGCATTCTACTTTTCTACAAGCATGTACTAGCTTCAGGGTAGCTGAATTAGAATACAACATGGTCACACCTAAGAGAATCAGACACTTGGTAGAGCAGTAGAGTCTTACTGAATTGAATTTGAATAATCTAGTATCAGTAATAATGAAGAGTGATTAATAGATTTAGTCATTTTCTCCCAATTTTCATTTGTATTCTCAATGGTAATGTTGCATTTCTATTTGAAATATAAACTCCTAGTTATATTATGATTTATATTTCTGTGCTTAATAGGGAATAGCAATAAGCCTAAATTTGACATACAGCCAGCTTTCTGTATCAACAGATTCAACAAACCATGAATCAAAAATATTTTAAAAAGCATGCATGCATTATTGCATGCATGAGCAATAATTTACATAGTATTTACTTTGTATTAGGTATTATAAGTAATCTAGAAATGATGGAAGTATGTGGGAGGGTATATGTATTGGGTTGGCCAAAAAGTTCATTTGGTTTTAAGTAAAAATAAAAGATATTTCTCATTTTCTGCAAAAACTTTATTGAACAGCATATTTACTGATTCAGTGAACTTTATGGCCAACCTAATAGTTTATCCGCAAAATCTATACCATTTGATATAAGGGACTTCGGCATCTGAAGATTTTGGTATCTGCAAAATGGGGCAAGTGGTTCGGTGGGGGTGGATGGTGAAGGGGTTGTGGGTTAGGGGGCAGTCCTGGAACCAACCCCCATGGATACAGAGAAGGACTGTGTATGACTTTTGCCATCCTTATTGTATAGCAAGAATTCAAGTTTAATTCAAAGCATGGTAGGGCCACTCCATTGTAATACTCTAACTATGATACCTCACAGTTGTTTATCAATATGGCATAATCAGAGAGGCAAAACTAATCAGTGATCATTGTTCTTGTAAAGTTTGGGAAATTTATATCCTGCAGGGGTACACAGAAGAGATTTTTGGTGACCATTTTGCCTACAGAGTCTTGCATTTTTAAAGGAAACTGGTAGAGACCTAATTTTATCTCAGAGGGTAAGTTTTTCTTGGGTTATAAAAATGTCTGTGAAAATCTGATGGAACGCTTGACTTAGATTACCTTTTTCTGCTGTGCATAAAACAAGTTATATGGGTTGCACCTTGCCTTGGTGTGGTCTCTCTGGTTTATAACTTTTCCACAGTTCCTGGTCATTGTCTCTTCCAGCTCTACTTCTTGGTCATTTTCATCTTACTAGGAAATGGCAACCTACTCCAATATTCTAGCCTCAGAAATTCCATGGACAGAGGAGCCTGGTAGACTGCATTCCACAGGCTCGCAAGGAGTTGGACATGGCTGAGCACACACATGAGGTCAAATACTCGGAACTGTATGTTGCTTCCTTGTGTTTAGACAGTACAGAGGGTTTTCCATCATGTTCCTATTGTACCTTGGAAAAACTGTAAATGGATATTCACTGACTGTGTTCGACCAATTCCCCATACTTTTTAATGACAGAGAGCTACTTTTATAACTTCATAGCATACCTGGTCACTTTATGTGAATTCCTTCAGCTGTATGAAAGGGGCTTGACTTGATAGATCTACTGAAGTTCTGCACCTAAGGAAGGCTGTAGCCTTTCTTCCCTCTTGACCTGGTGTTTGCATGTAAGGATGCCTGTAAAAAGCCATAAAGTAAACGGGAGGTACCTTAATTCAATAAATATTATTGAGTGACTGTGGAGTTGTAGCTGTGCTAGATACTAGGCTTATACTAGTGAACAAAAATCAAAATGCTATCGATTCTCATGTCCGTTATCCTTTAGTGGGGAAATAAAACAAATAATTAAATTAACGAGTACCTAATGACTAGCAATGCTAATGACAGGAAGGAAAAGTACATTTAATAGGGGGGTCCTCTTAATGTTGCTGGGGCTTAGGGAAAGATTTCTTCTGGGAATGCTGTTCAAGCTGAGACCGTAGGGATAATTAGGGGAGGAAAGATGCCCTTCCAGACAGGGAGCATACACATGTATGAGGGGCCTGGTGGGAACAGGCACAGGTGAAGAAAGACCAGAACACAAAGGCTTAGGCAGCTACAATCTACACTTTTTTTTTCCTCCCAGTCGTTTTCTGGAACATGTCCACTTGACTTCAGGACTTCCACAAAGCCACTCTCATCTGTGAGTGATTGTTGAAATTGGTTCTTTGTGGGGCAGATGGGAGAAAATTCTTATTCTGCCATGTAGGTGATGACACTATGGAGTTTTCCAAACTGTGTCTTTACTTTCAAGGTAGTGAGAAATGACAAAAAAGTGTTTCATATCAAAGATACTCAAACAGAATCCTTTCTACTCCTTTTACTAATCAGAGATCTGAGTTTCTGAGTTATTAGTTGAGAAATACCACATGAAATTATTCTTGGCTTATCCATTTGTTAGTTTAAATCAGTAAAATAGCACTAGGTTGACTTTGGAAAGAGAACATCCAAAGAAGGAATATAACATATCACCTTTAGTTTTAGTTAAAATAATCTAGCTTTAAAATGCTTTGAAAAATATTGTAGGTGTTTACTATGGATGATTCCAGTATTTGTGACTGATGAACCATATCTGTCCCAACTTCTTAAAGATTTTTTTAGCAACTTGTGGTAGGGATTTTAGGACTTGGGGTTCAGTGAGACATCACAATAAAGGAAAATGTCTTAGAAATATATGTAGAAAAACACTTTAGAGAATATATGGACTACAAACACTTCTCATTAGATATTGATGAATGATAAAGAGAGTACAGAAATAAAAGTCACAAACATTTCTTCTGTTACAGAATGAATGCCATATTCTATGACACAAATAACATAAATCCTCCCAAGAAAGAAAACCCTCTATGTGTTGAATTTCCCTGAAGCCTTTGGATATTTTCTGGCAAGACCATCCATGTGCAGTATTTGGATATGTTCTCAGTCTGTATATTCATATTTCTCATTTATTTCATGCCGGTCTGCAAAGTAGAGAAGGACAAGCCAGCTCAGTGTTTACTCATGCCTCTTAAGTGGGTTTTGTACAGTTTTCTTCTCCATTCTGCCTTACAACACACTAATGTTTTACTTACTCTTAAATGCAGCTCAGAAATAAAAGGACCATATAAGCCTTTTTATGTTTACAGTGCCAGTCAATTTGAGCCTTTGAGCAATTATTGACTAATTAATAGTCAAACAGAGAACTTATTAGGGACTTATATGTGGAATTAAAACTACTTCCCTTCACATAATTCTACTGAGCCAGCACAGATATGTTCTAAAATTCTGCTCAAAGTTTGTAAACATTATATGGTTATAACTTAAAACGGGAAAAGAGAGATTCCTTGCTGAATTCCTTGTTGATGAGCTATTGATTTGATGCTCAGCCTTACAGGTATACTTTTGGCAAATTCCAACATTTTAAAATATGTTTTTCCTATGATAAAATAGCATAATTCTTTGAAAATAATTTAAAAACTATGCTTTATTAAATAAAAATAAAATGTGGAATTCTGTTCCCAGGTTTCTTTGTACAAAATTATCTACAGATCTGCCTTTGTGTAAATATATTACATCTATTTACTTTGTATAAAAATTAGTTTGTTTTCATTTCCTTCATTCAAGCTATATGTCCACATTACCAGTTATAAGGAAAACTCAGACATTCGAAAGCATTAGCCTGACCAATGACAAGTCTGTGCAGTGTGGATGTTAATAATTCCTTTCTGAATCAACAAATTATCACATGCTTTAGGGTACTGAATATATGTTCAGCTAAAAACTAGACATGTGAGGGGGTGAAAAAAAGGATACAAATGATTTTTCTGTCCCAAAGAAGTTGAGAATACATGAGAGAACAGTATTTCTTTAAGAAGCTAATCATTATTTTGGACTTCTGGAGCCTAAAGTTAGCAAGAAGCTACTCATTTCCTGAATCTTCTGTCTCTGTAAGCAGGGTGTGAATGTTGAATTCGTAGGAGATCAAGTTTTGCAACAGTGACCTTTGAAATGTCTGAGCAGCCGCGCGGCTTGGGCACTGGCCATCAGAATGGAGTCGTCTTCAACCCTGTGGTCTCAGCAGCACCCTGATTCCCAGTGTCCCCAGCCATAACCCTGATGTCTGTGCGGAGCAAGATTTAGTTCGTGATAAATATGTGTGCTTAATTAAGCTCTACAAAACAGATAAGTCTTTACCATCTCTTGGTAACCAAAGAGGAGTTTATAATCTAAAAGTTGCTTTTTTTTTTTTTCTGGTTAAAACTCCATTAAGCCAATACAGTAATGGATTGTACACTGTCGATTACAAGTAGATAAATGTCTTCAAATAGGCCGTTACTTTAAAAATCAATAGTGAACTCAGTTCAGCCAGCATTCAAAATATCTGCAGTTATATTATCAAAATGTTGATGTTTTAGATGAACGATCAAAAGAAAATTTATTTTTAAATTTATGGAAAATCCCTACCATTGCTTCAAATCGGATGTAAGTTAAAGGAAATGCTGGAGAGGGTGTGGAGAGAAGGGAACCCTCCTACACTGTTGATGGGAATGCAAACTAGTACAGCCACTATGGAGAACAGTGTGGAGATTCCTTAAAAAATTGCAAATAGAACTGCCTTATGACCCAGCAATCCCACTGCTGGGCATACAGACTGAGGAAACCAGAATTGAAAGAGACACATGTACCCCAATGTTCATCGCAGCACTGTTTATAATAGCCAGGACATGGAAACAACCTAGATGTCCATCAGCAGATGAATGGATAAGAAAGCTGTGGTACATATACACAATGGAGTATTACTCAGCCGTTAAAAAGAATACATTTGAATCAGTTCTGATGAGATGGATGAAACTGGAGCCGATTATACAGAGTGAAGTGAGCCAGAAAGAAAAACACCAATACAGTATACTAACACATATATATGGAATTTAGAAAGATGGCAATGATGACCCTGTATGCAGGACAGCAAAAAAGACACAGATGTGTATAGCGGACTTTTGAACTCAGAGGGAGAGGGAGAGGGTGAGATGATTTGGGAGAATGGCATTGAAACATGTATAATATCATGTAAGAATCGAATCACCAGTCTATGTCCGATGCAGGACACGGCATGCTTGGGGCTGGTACACGGGGATGACCCAGAGAGATGTTGTGGGTAGGGGGGTGGGAGGGGGGTTCATGTTTGGGAACACATGTACACTCATGGTGGATTCATGTCAATGTATGGCAAAACCAATACAGAATTGTAAAGTAAAATAAAAAAATAAAAATAAAAAAAATAAAAAAGGTAAACAAAAAAATAAAATAATAAGAAAAAGATTATATCAAGAAACCAACCCCACTTAGTACTAAACTTCTATGACTTAAGAAGGTCATAACATTCTATGCATTTTTGAGGTTTTTATAATTAAAATAATGCATGTTCATTATAGGAAGAATAAAATACATTTAATTTTGAAAGGATAAAATTATTAATTTAACTTCTATGCATATATAAGTCACCAACATTTTGGTGTATAGCCTTCTAGGCTTTTAAATATAAAATAAACAAAAAATAATAATATCAACCCAAACTATTATTTTCATTAACATTATGAACGTTATTCCCACAGCATAATTATTATTGGCCCCAGGAAATAGAGTTATAAAAGTCTATTTCCACAATTTTCACTTTTAAACACAAGCCCTCATTATTCATATTTTCCTGCTTGTGTGACAAGTAATTCCTTAAAATAAATTCATGAAAATGTATTTGATGGGTCAAAGTGTGTATACATCTTTAAGGGCTTTACTGTCCACTGTCAAATTGTCCTTTGCAAATTCTTAAGCATCTCATAGACAGTTCTTTAGTTATTGGAAGGGAAAATAAATGGAAGTGCCTTTTTATTTCATTGCTAAGTTTACAAACATTCTTTAGTCTTCTATTTATGCATTTTCACCTTTATCATTATTTTAGTCTGCAGTGACAAAAGGAACATGTTTGAGATAGGACAAGAATTGAGCCACAAATTTTCCCTACTACTCTTTTCAATTTGAATCTGGAATCAAAACAATAATCACTAAAAATAACCAGATTGATAGTTCTCTAGGGCACTGAGGAAGGAGCTTGTTCCAGAGAAAAGTAGGAGGTCTTTTTCAGAAGTCTTACAGTTTCATTTAATATAATTATTTGGGTGTTTTCTCTTCTTTTCTTTAAGTTTCTTGGCCAAACCAGCTCAAAAA
Organism: Oryx dammah; assembly: GCF_014754425.2. NCBI lineage: Eukaryota > Metazoa > Chordata > Mammalia > Artiodactyla > Bovidae > Oryx > Oryx dammah. The sequence continues at coordinate 9,955,099 of NW_024070206.1, read as the reverse complement.
GTACAGAAAAGTTTATAACTAGGTGAGCTGTTCAGGAATTTGTGTGCCAGAAATCAGATGCAAGCGATTAGTTTCCTAGCAGACTCTATAGCATAAAAGCTCACCCCAGTAACCCCTCCTCCCAGCCAATTTGCAGAAACATTGACTTTGTCAGTGACTTGAGCAGAACAGTCAAAGGAACTAGAGGCAAAACCTCACCACTGGGTTCCTTCATAGAAATAAGGATATCGAAATAAGAAGGCAGATTCTTCACATGTTTGGCTGTTGTCTGAATCACTTAATAACATTTTTGTTTTTGTTTTTGTTTTAATTTAAATTTATTTTAATAGGAGGCTAATTACTTTACAGTATTGTACTGGTTCTGCCACACATCAACATGAATCCGCCACAGGAGTACACGAGTTCCCCGTTCCTGACCCCCCCGCCGGCCCCCCCCCATACCATCCCTCTGGGTCATCCCAGTGCACCAGCCCCAGGGATCCTGTATCGATCCTGGACTGGTGATTCATTTCTTATATGATATTATACATGTTTCCATGCCATTCATCCAAATCATCCCACCTTCTCCCTCTCCCACAAAGTCCAGAAGACTGTTCTATACATCTGTGTCTCTTTTGCTGTCTCACATACAGGATTATCATTACCATCTTTCTAAATTCCATATATATGCATTAGTATACTGTATTGGTGTTTTTCTTTCTGGCTTACTTCACTCTGTATAATAGGCTCCAGTTTCATCCACCTCATTAGACCTGATTCAAATGTATTCTTTTTAACGGCCGAGTAATACTCCATTGTGTATATGTACCACAGCTTTCTTATCCATTCATCTGCTGATGGACATCTAGGTTGCTTCCATGTCCTGGCTATTATAAACAGTGCTGCGATGAACATTGGGGTACATGTGTCTCTTTCAATTCTGGTTTCGTCGGTGTGTATGCCCAGTAGTGGGATTGCTGGGTCATATGCCACATCTATTTTCAGTTTTTTAAGGAATCTCCACACTGTTCTCCATAGTGGCTGTACTAGTTTGCATTCCCACCAACAGTGTATGAGGGTTCCCTTCTCTCCACACCCTCTCCAGCATTTATTGCTTGTAGACCTTTGGATAGCAGCCATTCTGACTGGCGTGAAATGGTACCTCATTGTGGTTTTGATTTGCATTTCTCTGATAATGAGTGATGTTGAGCATCTCTTCATGTGTTCGTTAGCCATCTGTATGATTTAAACATAAGACCAGAAACTATAAAACTCTTAGAGGAGAACACAGGCAAAACACTCCTCAACATAAATCACAGCAGGATCCTCTATGACCCACCTCCCAGAATATTGGAAATAGAAGCAAAAATAAACACATGGGACCTAATTAAAATTAAAAGCTTCTGCACAACAAATGAAACCATAAGCAAGGTAAAAAGACAGCCTTCAAAATGGGAGAAAATAGTAGCAAATGAAGCAACTGACAAAGAACTAATCTCAAAAATTCACAAGCAACACCTGCAGCTCAATTCCAGAAAAATAAATGACCCAATCAAAAAATGGGCCAAAGAATTAAACAGACATTTCTCCAAAGAAGACATACAGATGGCGAACTTAATAACATTTTAAAGGACAATTTTATCTGTACTGTCAAGGCTGCATCTATTCTGATTAAGGAAAGTATTATCATATCTTGGTTTACCCCTTCACCAAAATCCTCAGAGGCTTATTCCATCACAGGTTTGTGGCTAGTTCTACAACTCTGCCTTATTTAGTTTAATTATCTTGTGGAAAATACTTTTTTTCATTCCCTCTAGCATCTTATTCAAAACATTATTGAAGCTCAGAAGTTGACTGAGCTTCTTCTCAGATATCCACTTTACCACTTACTGAGCTTTTCAGAAGCCAGTGTCCAGCCAGAGTCTGAAAAGGCCCAAGTTGGCATATTGTGAAGTAAACAAATCAATTGTTCCCATGGCACAGCCTACACCCTCCTCTTCCCAACACTCCTTCAGCAGGAGGCTCCCGCTGGTGCCCAGAACCCAGAACATTAAAGTCAAGACTTTGGATTGAAGTCTTTTATCAAGAAACTGCCTTTTAAACTGGAAATGTACCGTTTTATCTGTTATCTATTAGTTGCTAACACTTTCATCTTTTGCTTTACATTTTTAAAACCATGAGTAAACATTTCTTTATAATTAAAAATGAGCATGTACACATATAATCAGATATTAAGGCATCAAAGTGAAAGCGAAAGTGAAGTCGCTCAGTCGTGTCTGACTCTTTGTGATCCCATGGACTGTAGCCCACCAGGCTTCTCCATCCATGGGATTCTCCAGGCAAGAATACTGGAGTGGATGTCATTATTAATGCATTAGTCTTAATAAAAAAGAGTTCAACCATCTATGTTGGGGTTTCTCAACCCAACCCCCACACTATTGATATTTGAGGCTGGATAATTCTTTGTTATGTGGGGGCTGGGAATGGGACTTTCAGACCTCTACCCACTAGTTGACCAACCCTTATCCATTTTGATAGTCAAGCCTATGTCCAGACATTGTCCAGTGTCCCCCGGGAGGCAAAATTACTCCTCTCTGATTTAATCCATTGGCTAGTAGAGAGTAAGTCACTAATTCACTCTTCCTTCTTGATTGAGGCACCAGAGATAGATGAACACACAGAAATTCCTGCCCTCGTGTAGGGTATACTCCAGTACATATGAAAGTTCTTGGGATGTCAGAGAAAATCTCCAAGGTCATATATTTCAGTGTCAGAGGTCAGATCAGGCTACAAATGTCATATATTTTCTTGGAAAATATAGGGGGTAAGCACTTGGCTAGAGGGAAAACTCAAAGGGCCATTTCATAGTTTTTTTCACCAAGGAGTTGGCCTCTCTAAAGAAAAGTATAATTACACCAAATCATCACAGTTTTTAGTTCAGTTCAGTTGCTCAGTCGTGTCCGACTCTTTGCGACCCCATGAATCACAGCACACCAGACCTCCCTGTCCATCACCAACTCCCGGAGTTCACTCAAACTCATGTCCATCGAGTCCGTGATGCCATCCAGCCATCTCATCCTCTGTCATCCCCTTCTCCTCCTGCCCCCAATCCCTCCCAGCATCAGAGTCTTTTCCAATGAGTCAACTCTTCACATGAGGTGGCCAAAGTACTGGAGCTTCAGCTTCAACATCAGTCCCTCCAGTGAACAGCCAGCACTGATCTCCTTCAGAATGGACTGGTTGGATCTCCTTGCAGTCCAAGGGACTCTCAAAAGTCTTCTCCAGCACCACAGGTCAAAAACATCGATTCTTTGACGCTCAGCTTTCTTCACCGTCCAACTCTCACATCCATACAAGACTACTAGAAAAACCATAGCTTTGACTAGACGGACCTTTGTTGGCAAAGTAATGTCTCTGCTTTTGAATATGCTATCTAGGTTGGTCATAACTTTCCTTCCAAGGAGTAGGCATCTTTTAATTTCATGGCTGCAATCACCATCTGCAGTGATTTTGGAGCCCAAAAAATAAAGTCTGACACTGTTTCTCCATCTATTTCCCATGAAGTGATGGGACCAGATGCCATGATCTTAGTTTTCTGAATGTTGAGCTTTAAGCCAACTTTTTTACTCTCCTCTCTCACTTTCATCAAGAGGCTTTGTAGTTCCTCTTCACTTTCTGCCATAAGGGTGGTGTCATCTGCATATCTGAGATGATTGATATTTCTCCCGGCAATCTTGATTCCAGCCTGTGCTTCTTCCAGCCCAGCGTTTCTCATGATGTACTCTGCATATAAGTTAAATAAGCAGGGTGACAATAGACAGCCTTGACGTACTCCTTTTCCTATTTGGAACCAGTCTGTTGTTCCATGTCCAGTTCTAACTGTTGCTTCCTGACCTGCATATAGCTTTAGGAGAACTCTAAGAAAGAAGACTCCCTGGATGAGTATCAGGTATAAGTTTACTTGCCTTGTGGATAGCATTAGATCAAGAGCTGATATACTTGTAGGTGGTTCTTTAAAAATTGTTCACATAATGAATAGGTGAATTTAATTAAGCAGGTTAACATTGGTCGTATTATTTATATCCTTTGTGCTGTGCTGTGCTTAGTCACTCAGTCATGTCTGACTCTTTGCGACCCCATGGACTGTAGCCCACAAGCCTCCTCTGTCCATGGGGATTCTCCAGGCAAGAATACTGGAGTAGGTTGCCATGCCCTCCTCCAGGGGATCTTCCCAACCAAGGGATTGAACCCAGGTTTCCCATATTGCAGGTGGATTCTTTTGTCATCTGAGCCACCAGGGAAGCCCTTTGTATCCTCTGTATAGTTTAAAAAACAGCTAGTATTTTTCTTTTTCTTTTAGGAGTACTGTTCCCCCACTTTTTTTTTTTTTTGGATGTGAAATCCCAAATTGTTGCTATTTTTTAAACCTTGTTTTATATTAGGGTATGGTTGGCTAACAATGTTTTGATAGTTTCAGGTGTACAGCAAAGCAATATTTCCTAGTTTCTTAAAATAGCAGTGGAGACAAAATTTAGCCATGAACAAATGCTTAAAATCATCACATACATTTAGCTCACTGAAACATTCTTTTTTTTTCAGATTTAGTTTATTCTTAGTGTGATCTAAGATTAATGTCCTTTCTAGGTTTAATATGTGTCCTAAATGGGTCTTCAGAATAATTACAAAAAAATAATATAAAAAGAATGTAAGTAACTACCTTTCCTTGCTTTTATTATAAAATTTGTCTCTACCTAACTGTAACATTTTATTAAATCACAGAGTTACAACCTAGGTAACTATTTTTAAAATAGTTTAGAAATGTTTTGGGGTTGGGAGAGAGAGAAAGGGGAAATTTTTTTTTTTAATTAAAATGGTTCAGAATGAGAGTGAGTCTGTCATTAGAGGTATTCAGGCCCCCACTTTAAGCTGCTCTTGACTCAGTCTTGACTCCTGTTACTTTAGTTGGTTTTTCTAAGCCAGGAACGCCAAGCCCTCCCCTGGGTGTGGACTCTTGACACCTCTCCCCCTCAGTCTGGACATATCTTAGTGACCTCTCCTTGCTGACCTTAGATGTACACTGCCTGTTAGAGAGAAGGTGGGATCTGAGGCCTCCCTGCCCCTTTCCTGCTACTGCCACCTTCTTATTTGGCTTTGTTCTTTCTCACCCCACATTGCTGCAGGCAGACTTCTAGGTCTTCTGCTTCTTTGAGAGCTTCTTAATTTGAGGTGTATAAGAGCATCTTATCTGAAAGGTCGAAGAAGAGGGTATTTTCTATTCTAAAGACTTTAGCTAGAGATTCTCCCCTCCCTGGCCTCCCAGGTGGTGCTAGTAGTAAAGAACTCAGCTGCCAGTACTGGAAACAGAAGAGATCTGGGTTCGGTCCCTGGCTCGGGAAAATCCCCTGGTAGGCCTGGCAACCCACTCCAGTATTCTTGCCTGGAGAATCCCATGGACAGAGGGGCCTGGCAGGCTGCAGCCCGTAGCGTCAGAAAGGACACAACAGAAGTGACTGGCACTGCACACCACTTCCCTCTTTCCATTTCTGTGCTGCCTCCACCTGCCGGTGTCTCCTGTGACGTCCAGGCGTGCCTTGGAAGCAGGAGCACATTCCTTTTAATATTTATTTATTCCTTTTTGGCTGAACTGGGTCTCCATTGCTGCGCATGGACTTTCTCTAGGTGTGGAGAGTGGAAGCTACTCTCTAGTTGTGACGTGCTGGCTTCTCCTGTCGCAGAGCAGAGGCTCCAGGTGCACAGGATTCAGTAGTTGCTGCACACGAGCTCAGTACTTGTGGGTCATGGGCTTTGTTGCCCCGAGGCATGTGGGATCTTCCAGGACCAGGGATTGAACCCGTGTCTCCTGCATTGCAAGGCAGACTTAACCACTGGACCACCAGGTCAGCTCAGCTCAGAACAAATTGAAATACAAAAATGTGAAGATGCATAGTTCACATGTTACAGAGAAACTAGTCTTTGCTTAAAAGAGAATCAGGTATTTCGGGGACTTTTAAAACCCATCTCTAAAGAAGGCCAAGACCTCCCATAACCAAACTGAACTTGGGAATCCTGCTTTGTTCTTAGTCGAATGAGCTCTTGAAAGTTCTGATGGTCCCTGGAAATAAAGTCATTTAGTCAATGGGTGCTCCAGCTTTGTCTTGGGTTTAGGTGAATCACACGTTGATCCTAATTGGAACAGTTTCCCTAAAATATATGTTAAAATTCCCAGACCAAATTATCTTTTCTATTTCAGGTGTTACATTTCCTTTTCCTAGCTGAACTGCCTCATTGTATAGATACATTTGTTATTCCTGCTGCTCTAAGAAATGTGCTTCTCCTTTGCCCCAGATCATACATACATTCCAAAAGATGCGCACTGTCCATCTAATACCTCAGAGTAACCTTCACTTGGAAATTCAGCCTCCTCAAAATACAAGTCCCCACTTGATTCTCCCATTATTCCCTGGTGACTCAGTGATAGAGAACCTGCCTGCGAATGCAGGAGATGTAGGTTTGATCCCTGGGTTGAGAAGATCCCCTGGAGAAAGAAATGGCAATCCGCTCCAGTATTCTTGCCTGGAAAATCATGGACAGAGGAGCCTGGTGGCCCACAGTCCATGGGGGTCACAAAAGAGTACAACATGACCTAGGGACTAAACAACATTACCTGTCAGTGTTTTTCTGGTGTTTTTTTTTTTTTTAATAATAATTGCATTATAGCTACTTACAATCACATTTTATTGATTCTACCTCAATTGGTATGAGATCATTTTCAATTCACTCCCTTGTGAAGGTGTAGATTTCAGGGGTAGATCTCTGAAAACACTGAATTTCACATACATGTAAATCTGTTAGTGAGAACAAGGAAGGATGGGTCCAAGTGGTAGTTTCAGGACCAGAGCTATCAAAGTTCAGCCATAAGAAATCTTATTCAAGAAATGCCTTTCCTTTTCTTATTTCTTTTAGATACTTCTTTTAAAGGCAACAGATTTAATACCAGCATTTTTATCCATATTCAGGCACTTTTAAAAGGTCATAACCTGTACAGACTAGAGCTTTTATGGAATGGTGAATGTTTTATAACCATTGGCTTCAATTTGGATTACTCAGCACTTACTTTCTTTTGGGAAGAGATCTAGAAAGTAACAGTCTCTCATTCACGTCATTTTTTTATAGTGTTCACCTAATAATGACCTTCTTTCCTAGACAGCCTTCTACCAATAAGAATTTCTAAGTGATAGAACTTACATTATGCTACTGGATAACAGACACACTCACCCAGGGAATATATTTCAAATGTAATGTGCTCAAGTAATCCAATATGTGTGTTGCCATTTCAAATGATGGTTTAAATTCCACACTTCACTAGTGAGTTCAACAGCATTCTTGGAGCACATTGAATGTGAGAGACCTTAGGAATTATTTAATCCAGTAATTATCCAAATCTGTTTCCCAGCCCAACTGCATGGGTGTCACTCAGTTCAGTTTCAGTTCAGTCACTCAGTCGTGTCCGACTCTTTGCGACCCCATGAATTGCAGCACGCCAGGACTCCCTGTCCATCACCAACTCCCAGAGTTCACTCAGACACACGTCCATCGAGTCAGTGATGTCATCCAGCCATCTCATCTTCTGTTGTCCCCTTCTCCTCCTGCCCCCAATCCCTCCTAGCATCAGAGTCTTTTCCAATGAGTCAACTCTTCGCATGAGGTGGCCAAAGTACTGGAGTTTCAGCTGTAGCATCCTTCCTTCCAAAGAAATCCCAGGGCTGATCTCCTTCAGAATGGACTGGTTGGATCTCCTTGCAGTCCAAGGGACTCTCAAGAGTCTTCTTCAACACCACAGTTCAAAAGCATCAATTCTTCAGCGCTCTGCCTTCTTCACAGTTCAACTCTCACATCCATACAAGACTACTGGAAAAACCATAGCCTTGACTAGACGGACCTTAGTCGGCAAAGTAATGTCTCTGCTTTTGAATATGCTATCTAGGTTGGTCATAACTTTTCTTCCAAGGAGTAAGCGTCTTTTAATTTCATGGCTGCAGTCACCATCTGCAGTGATTTTGGAGCCCAAAACTAGCAGCTTGCTAAAAACACAGATTTTATTGTCCAAACCCAGATCTACTAAATTAAGAACTCCAGGGATGGGACCAGACAATCTGTGTTTTAATGAGTTCCCTAGGTGATTCTCAGGTTATTGATATTTCTCCTGGCAATCTTGATTCCAGCGTGTGCTTCATCCAGCCCAGTGTTTCTCATGATGTACTCTGCATATAAGTTAAATAAACAAGGTGACAATATACAGCCTTGACATACTCCTTTCCCAATTTGGAATCAATCTCTTGTTCCATGTCCAGTTCTAACTGTTGCTTCCTGACCTGCATACATATTTCTCAGGAGGCAGGTCAGGTGGTCTGGTATTGCCATCTCTTTCAGAATTTTCCATAGTTTGTTGTGGTCCACACAGTCAGAGGCTTTGGTGTAGTCAATAAGGCAGAAGTAGATGTTTTTCTGGAACTCTCTTGCTTTTTTGATGATCCAGCAGATGTTGGCAATTTGATCTCTGGTTCCTCTGCCTTTTCTAAATCCAGCTTGACCAACTAACTGGAAGTTCACAGTTCACATTCTGTTGAAGTCTGGCTTAGAGAATTTTGAGCATTACTTTACTAGCATGTGAGATGAGTGCAATTGTGCAGTAGTCTGAGCATTCTTTGGCATTGCCTTTCTTTGGGATTAAATGAAAACTGACCTTTTCCAGTCCTGCAGCCACTGCTGAGTTTTCCAAATTTGCTGGCATATTGAGTACAGCATTTTCACAACATCATCTTTTAGGACTTGAAATAGCTCAACTGGAATTCCATCATGTCCAGTAGTTTTGTTTGTAGTGATGCTTCCTAAGGCCCACTTGACTTCACATTCCAGGATGACTGGCTCTAGGTGATTGATCCCACCATCGTGCTTCAGATAAGCACGTGACCCAGATGTCACTTTTTTTTTTAATAGTTCTGTGTAATCTTGCCACCTCTTCTTATCTTCTGCTTCTGTTAGGTCCATACCATTTCTGTCCTTTATTGTGCCCATCTTTGCATGAAATGTTCCCTTGATGACACCACCCATATGGCAGAAAGCAAAGAAGAACTAAAGAGCCTCTTGATGAAAGTGAAAGAGAAGAGTGAAAAAGTTGACTTAAAACTCAGCATTCACAAAACTAAGATCATGGCATCTGGTCCCATCACGTCATGGCAAATAGATGGAGAAACAATGGAAACAGTGACGGACTTGGGGCTCCAAAATCACTGCAGATGGTGACTGCAGCCATAAAATTAAAAGACACTTGCTCCTTGGAAGAAAAGCTATGACCAACCTAGACAGCATATTAAAAAGCAGAGACATTCTTTGCTAATAAAAGTTCGTCTAGTCGAAGCTATGGTTTTTCTGGTAGTCATATATGGATGTGAGAGTTGGAATATAAAGAAGGCTCAGCACCGAAGAATTGATGCTTCTGAAATGTGGTGTTGGAGAAGAGTCCTGAGAGTCCCTTGGACAGCAAGGAGATCCAACCAGTATATCCTAAAGGAAATCAGTCCTGAATATTCATTGAAAGGACTGATGCTGAAGCTGAAACTCCAGTACTTTGGCCACGTGATTCGAAGAACTGACACATTGGAAAAGACCCTGATGCTGGGAAAGATTGAGGACAGGAGGAGAAGGGGATGACAGGATGAGATGGCTGGATGGCATCACTGACTCAATGGACATGAGTTTGAGTAAACTCTAGGAGTTGGTGATGGACAGGGAGGCCTGTTGTGCTGCAGTCCATGGTGCTGCAAAGAGTCAGACATAACTGAGCAACTGAACTGAACTGAACTAGGTGATTCTGACAAACACTTACAACTTCTTTTTGCAATTGGAAAACTGAAGCCTGAAGTAATAAAATGACCTACGGAGAGACAGAGAATAGAGCTAGCTGGTTCTATTCACAATATCAGAATGAGAACACTTCCTGATACCCTTTCAACTTTTATGCATTGCCAATGTGGTTACTCTATACACATGTAGGGTTGAAATCCTGAATTTTATCAGCTAGCACTAAAATCGTCTTTCACAGCTACTTTTTGAGCTGAAGTCAACACTCTTCCCCTACTTAAAATCTGAATGCCATGAGATATTCAGGAGTCCCCATATTTGTTCTCTCCTGAGCACTGCTTTCCTTACTCAGATATTAACTGAACATTTTACCAAGTGCACCCAGCCACTTATTTTTTAAAATAGGTATTCTTTTTCATAGAGCTTTTGTGTGTGTTTTTTTTCTTGTTTTGTTTTACCTTTTGCTCTCCTTTTGAGTTTGAATCTCCACAAGCACCAAGTAGGACTTGGAGAAATTCTTTCTATTGTTGCCAGAATACTCAAGCTCAATGCAATTCTGTCTCCTACAGTCAATTTGCAGTAGGCTGTCTTTGAAACAGCCTATGAAATTGTGAGCAAATGAAGTTTCATCTTGCTGTTAACGAGGTTGCCTTGCTAAACCATCAGCGTGGTAGCTGACCCTTTTGTGTTATTCTGTCTGCTCCAGCTGGTGCCATTGGCTGTTAATCAGAAGTGTTTATACTTTTTCATTCTCACTTGATTTCCACTAGCCTGCTTGACTTGGTATTCAGCATCGCTTTATTACAGAGAATATTGTTGCAACCTTGTCTTGACATTTCACTGTCCATCGGTGGTGATAGGTCAATATTACATCTCCTGCTCTTCACAAAGCAGAAAATATGTGGTCACACCAATTAGATACTTTATTTTTTTTTTTCCTGTTCAGCCTTTCATTTAGTTGCCAAAATCGGTCTAGGATTAAAGAGGAAGCAAAGGAATTATTAGAGACCAAACCCTTGGCTTTGGGTGCTAAGAAGATTAGCTGGTGAAATACCGAAATCTTTAGGAGGGCAAAGATCAAAACAGGAACTGTGGAACCAATATACCCTCTTCTTCTCTGCATGTTGGCAGCAAATGGAAAAATCATTCCTTTGGAAATAGCTTGCAGGAACCCAAAGGCTATTATCATTCATGCTTTAACGTGGGAAATTGAGCAGGATGATCGAGTCTTCTCGATGTTCTCTTCTCTGTTTCATGATTGTGAGGGCATCTTTGCCAGGGTGGGGAGCAATGAAGAAATTCCAGAGTTCCTGAACTTGTCTGATTTCTAATAACACTAGACCACTGGAACGTCTTTCTGTTCATCTGTCTAACTCCTCCTCCTCGTTCTTTTTTATAATGTTTCATCACCTGGCTTTCCACATCTGTATCTGAGCAACCGTATTAGCTACTCGCTAGGCAACACGACACTGGGAGACACACACACTTTGGAGTCGGTGAAAATGGTGAATTTGGTAAAAAACTGGGCTCGGATGCCAGCTCAGTCACTTCCATTGGTTTGTATGGCCCTTAAGCAAGACATTTAATTTCTCTGAGTCTACTTACAGCTGTAAATTTGGGGGCGGAAATGCAAAATCAATAACATTTCATTTGGGTGTAGTTATTTTTGCTCTTTACTGTATGTGTTGGACATTGTGCTGAATGCTGAGGCCGAGAATAAATAAGATGCATGCAAGAGGCAAAGGAAGCCTCGAGAAGGTGACAGTAGTTCCACGCAAGCACCTGGGGGGCTTCCTGATGGCAATGGGGTACCAGCTGCGTCTGGAAAAAGGGATGAGTTTGGTGGGCAATATGATGGGGAAGGCATCCCCAGCAGAAGATGGAGTCTAAACATTGTGTGGAGGCTCAGGAAAGCATGGGGGCTCAGACATAAGTTATGAATGAAATACTAGAAGGAGCTGATAATATGAGGCAAACAGTGGGTGCTAGGCAATGAGCAGTGGCCAACAATAAGCCTGATGTTCCAGCCCCGGGCCTCCTGTGTGTGTCGTGGGGCTCAGACTCTGTTCTAGGATGCATGGTAAGTGTGACCATTTGAATATGGAAATTCACATTTGACTGCAAATTTGACTGTGAATTTTCTCTTTGGATGGATGGGTCACGTGCATGGCAGTGTGCTTGGTACATTGAAGGAAAGACTAGAGCAGGGGTCCCCAGCCTCTGGGATCTAATGCCTGATGATCTGAGGTGGAGCTGATGTAATAATAATAAGAATAAAGCGCACAATAAACGGAATGTGCTTGCAGCACCCTGAAGTGATCCTCCCACCCCTGCTCCATGGGGAGATTGTTTGCCACGAAACCCGTCTCCGGTGCCAAATAGGTTGGGGCCCCCTGGGCTAGTGTGAGTGTGTTGGGAATGGTTGTGACCATAGGATGTGGTGAGTACTGTACATACTACCTCCATGCAGTGCTTTCTGAACCATAGATCTGTAAACTTTTTCATGGAAGGGCCAGCCAGGAAACATTTTGAGCTTTGTGTCCATATGGACTCTATCATAACTGTTCAACTCTGCTGTTGTAACATGAAAAGCACAACAGACAATGTGGAAGTGGAGAAGTGTGGCTCTATTCCAATAATCTACATTTGAATTTCACAAATTTTCACGTGTCAAGAAACATTATTTCCCTTTTGATTTTTTTCAAATATTTAAAAATACAAACAACATCTGAGCTCCACAGACCGTATGAGAACTGGCAGCAATTACACTTGGCCTTTGCGTTGTACATAGCTGCCCCTGTCCTAAATAATTGCTCTCTTTCCTCCTATTTTCTCTGGTCATTGTACCATTCTCTTTTTATAGTACTTAAAACCTAGCTTTTGAATAATAGTAGAGTTATATTTATCACCCTTTTTTACAAAATGATTTTTGCTTTTATTTTTTCTTTGTTAATGAAAGTCTTTTTTTAATATATATACAGCCATTAAATTATTTTCTTATAGTTCATTTGGGCTTTCCCAGGGGGCACTAATGGTACAGAACCCACCTGCCTTGCAGGAATCATGAGACTTGAGTTCGATCCCTGGGTCAGGAAGATTCTCTGGAGGAGATCATGGCTACGCACTACAGTATTATTCTTGCCTGGAGAATCCCATGGACAGAGGAGCCTGGCAGGCTATAGTCCAAGGGGTTGCCCAGAGTCAGACACAAATGAAGCAACTGAATACACACACACACACACACACACACACACACAGTTCATTTGTTTCCCTGAAGTCTCAGAATTTCATTCGTCACATTTAGAATTTCACCTGGAATAGAGTTTTGAGCATGGGGTGAAATTGGAATCTAATTTGCTGGGGTTTTTTTTCCCCTTACACTGATAACCAACTTTACCAGTTCCATTTATTGAAAAGGCTGTATTTTCCCCACTGTTTCAGAGTTGTACTTCTATCCTCCACCAGGTTTGTGTGTACATGTGACTCTGCTTCTGGATAATTTTTCTGCTTCTGTCATATCATTTGGTTGCTGCTATGTTTTCTAAATCATTGTAGTTTCTTGATATTTGAGCAGAACAAATAGCCTAAACTTCCCCCCTAAAAAAATGTTTTTGCCTTTTTAACCATTTTATTAGTATATACATTTTAGAAGTACCTCATTTTGTTGCCGCTAAAAACTCATTGTATTTTAATAGAGTTGTTTTGAATTAATCGGCTGATTTAGAGATAGCAAGTATCTTTACAGTGTTATCTTCTCATCGATGACCGTCGCATATATTACTTCATTCTTTGGGTCTTATTTGTTCACTTTCAATAAAGCTTTGTAATTTCCTCCATGAAAAACTTATTCATTGTTAGTTATGGGTTTTTTTTTTTTAAACTGGTTGACTGCCTTTTTAGTTTTTCTTTACCTTGTATACATTCTTTGAACTTCAGTGTTAAAAATTCCTTCCTCTAGTGGATACAATGATTTGGGGATATAACCAAAAGTTATGCAGTGCCAAGAACAGGAAACAAGAGGTCCTATTTTGGTTAAAATTAAGGTGGCATAATACTTTCAGAAAGAGAAAGTTTTTCATGTAGACCATAAACTTCAGCATAATTAATTTCAAAAAGGAAGCTCAGATATGTCATGATAAGTTGGTAGAGTTATTTGACTAAGTTGTGTTTTCTGAGGAGGGAACTCTTACCTACCTGTATTAATTTAGTAACTTTTAAAAGAATCAATCTATTACATTCTATATATTATTGAATGCTTATTTGCATGCCTACATAAATCTCTTATCCTCTGTTGAAGAAGAGGAAATATCACCCTCTATCCTTCTTAAATTTCTGTGGCTGGACACAAAGCCACTTAATAACTGAAAAAGAAACACATCTTAATTCATGCACATGGAGGTCTCTTAGAAATAGATGGACAATACAAGCAGCTTTTATACTTTTTAGATGAACAGTACATCTATAAGAAAATTGACAGGAGAAAGACACTCTGGTTTTGGTTGCTCAATTAGGAAAGAATCTAAGCAGAATTTGGGCTTAGGTAGTAAATTAAAGAAAACACAAAATTTGTTTCTATAATCTTCTTGGTACCCACTTTCATCTTTGGCAGTAAGGGTGACTCAATCTCTGATACCAGGAGTTCAAGTGGGAGATTCATCTTCTGCTGTCAGGAATACAGAACTGAGAGTTAGTGTGTTCCTTCAGCATTGAAAATTTCTTAAGTAACTTTAATTCAAAATAAGCCATATGCCATTGAGGCACATTTTGGGGTGGCCTTCCCTGGGCCCCAAGTGATACAGGTGTGATCATCATTTAATTTGCCATCATATTGATATACATTTCTGACATTTATATGTCTGAAAATTTGACCTAACTTTGTAGTATACGGCCTCCTTTTTCCAGAAGAGAAATGTTTCTAGGTTTTCTTGCTTAGCTGCAATTGTAAACAGCTAATCTGTTGTTAGTTTGCTCTCTTTGACTGTCAATCATCTACATTTATTCAGTTTTTCTCTTGTATTTTTAGTTCTGAGGCCTCTAGTGACAAAATGAGGAAGTTTGACACTATTTCTCTTTCCTTTTAATTTTTTGTTTAGTTGGATTTGTTCTGGAATGTTGTTTGCTTGCTAAGGTAAAAGCAGGACTTTTTAAGCTATGATTTTGCACTTTGGAAACTTATTTTCTTGGGAAACAATACCTATAGGGTTCAAAGCCCCTTTTCCATTCTAATTTAAATTATCTGTACCTTTCTAAAAACTATGGGCTTTCCCCCACCAACATTCTGAAGTTAATAGGCTGTTATGTTTTCTCTCTGTATTTTTATTTCAGTAATTTGGCCTTTCTACCTGAAGGCTAAGAAAATAGTTTTGTGTATACTACGCAACTTCAAGTATATTAGCTTGTGTCTTTTTTTCTTTCTTTCTAAAAATTACTGATTGAAAATGTATGGTTGGTTTTTATTTCTAGGTTAAGTTTTACTTAGGGGATATTTCCAGGGACTGCCACAAAACTTACATATGCAGTACTTTCTGCTACTTTGGGAAAGCTGCATATTTCTACCAAATTTTAACATCTGGTATATTTAAATTTTGTGTAAATTCTTTTTTGGAGAAGGTTCTGTATATGTTATTGTAGTTCCCATTTGACTTGTTCTTTGTGACTTCAAAAGCAAGAAGTTGTTGTAAGATTTCAGAAAGTAATGATTGTGCCATGAGTGAGTGAAGACGCTCAGTCGTGTCCGACTCTTTGCGACCCCATGAACTGTAGCCCACCAGGCTCCTCGGTCCATGGAATTTTCAGGCAAGAGTACTGGAGTGGATTGCCATTTCCTTCTCCAGGGGATCTTCCCAACCTAGGGATTGAACCCAGGTCTCCCGCACTGCAGGCAGACATTTTACTGTCTGAGCCACCAGGAAGCCCCTATGATTGTTTTTAAATTTAAATCTTAGAATTTTCCCAGGAAGAAGACCAGGAGACATCTCAGAGCCATTTTGTTTCATTGTATATGCTCTCAAAAGAAAACCAGTGTTATTAGCATCATTCCTCAGCACCATCACTTTTAAAACTTGTCATGGTGACACTGTAAACTTAGAAATGGCAGTTCTGAATTTTCCAGTTTTGAAATGGAAAATATAGACTTCAGTCAATATCCAAATTTATTGTGCTCTTTTTTTTAATAGTGAGAGAAATAATGCCAAGGCCTATAGCTTCAGGAAAGAAGTATATATTTAACAGATCGAAAGTTTTAGTATCTTTGGCCCAAAGCTTACTTTTGAATCAAAGTTTCTCCAGTGACTGGTTATGTTTGGTTTATTTAGTTAGCTCTACATGGTGTGCATTTGTTAGGCTGAGGAAATGTTAACCAACTACTTACTGGTTTATTTTTACCTCATGTGCCTCCTATCACAAGAAATGGAAAACATAAGTAGAATAGATGACCTCTTAATTTTGAAGTTGTTTTAGAGTAGGGACAAATTTTTCATCAGAAGTGCTTGCAGGCTATTTCATTTTATAATCTAACTGGTCATTATTTTATTTCTATTTGGTTTGCTGTAAGAGTGCAACCCCTTAAAAGTTAATCAGATTTTTGCAGAACCCTTCTTCAATGTGCCCCTCCATTTTAGGTAGTAATAGGGAATGCATTTATATGTATGGTATAACACCATGGAAATGCTAAGTTTCAAGCATCAGCTGTTGGAAAGAAGGTGTCACTTGCCTTTTTCTGAAAAGGAAACTTTGAAAATGTATAGGCATTCTTCTAAAACCAGACTGAAGTACACTACTTTATTTCAGAGATGAGGTTGTTTTGTGTTCATGAAAACTTACAGCTCTGCATGTATGACTATAATGGGATAGCTTTACATTTGCTAGGTTTCCCTGGTGACTCAGACAGTAAAGAACTGACCTGCAATACGGGAGACCCAGGTTGAATCTTTGGGTTGGAAAGATCTCCCAGAGATGGGAATGGCTGCCAACTCCAGTATCCTTGCCTGGAGAATTCCGTGGACAGAGGAGTCTGGCAGGCTACAGTCCATGGGGTTGGAAAGAGTTGGACATGATTGAGTGACTAACACTTAAATGCCACATGTATGTGACAGTTTCTTCTCTGAAGTGTTGGTAGGTTAATGAGGTTTTCAGTTAGTATTAATGATTGCTTAAAACACCATGGACATTTACATCAACTGCTCCTTTATATTATCAATTTTTATTTTAAAAGTTGGTAGGATTTCTGTGGGGTACCTGCTTGTGTTCATAGATGTGTTGCACTTCTGTATTATCACAGTTTGTATATATTGTTCTGGCTCTTAGTTTGCTTACATCATATGCAAAATTAACTCTAAAATTCATATATTCCACAGTCAGATAAGTACTTAAGTCCTGAAATACCCTATTAACATGTTTCTTTGTAACTTCCACACTACAGCTTCTCTTATAATGAAGTAATGACTTTATCACTTCTCCTATGCAGTACACACTTACTCTTGGTGAATTTCACTTATTTGGATGAAACTCATCATTGCAAATTTGCAAGGAAATTACAGATGAGGGAATTTTTACATCTTTGGATATGCAGTATACACATGTGAACCTACCCAATACCCATTTCATTCTTAAAATTAAAATATTCTCATATTTCTCACCCTAAAGAAGTGTCTAATTCCTGCTGAATACAGTGTTAACTTGAATATGTGAAAATTTGCTGAAACTTTTGTCAGTTACCCAAATGCTTTTGTAGGTGTGGTAGATAACATAGAAAGCTTTAGCTTATTCAGCATATTGGACATTTTTATAAATGCATCTTTCTCTGCAGCTTATTTTTTAATCACACAAGATCTTCTACCATATCCCTAATTATTGTTAATTTTCCCAAATGTCACGGTCTGCTTTCCCATAACAAAGTATAAGTTATTGACAGTGAAAATAAGGTTCAACTGTACAATGTCTTTCTTTTGAGTGATCATTTTTCCCCTTCAATATTATGCTGACAATTTGAGTCACTGCCATAAAGAAATCAGAGACATCTGGTACAATATACACATTCTGCCTGCCAAGAATAACCTAAATTATACCAATTGTGTGTGTAATACACTCAGTACAGGTCTTTAAGTATTTGTCTTTATTAAAATAATGTATTTTCATAAATGTGTTACCTTTTCATATTAGTGCTCTAAGGAAATCCAGTGTAAACATATGAAGAGGTATAACATTTTTGCAATTAAGGAGGCTCTAATAGATAAGATTTATCATGTGACTAATTTTTTATCTGCTATTTATCTTGATTTGGTTTATTTTGACTGTCAGTACCTGACAGAGAGTACCTCCCTTCCACATGCCTTACATTTGTATGTTAAACATTGCTTTGCATAATTAAGGGGCGTGGCTTGTTGTCAAAGTTAGCTTAAAATATTATCTAAAGCTGGAAATATTGCTGACATAATATGTATTTTACAGGATAGACAGGTTTTTCTTACCTTTCGATCAGTAGTTACCAAAAAGTCAGACGTTTTTGTTGACAGGGAGAGAGATAACCTAAGGGATGTTTTTCGAGGAGTCAAAATTCAGTTCTTTTCAACATGTAGCCTGCAGATTACTGCTTCACAATAACGCAAAAAAAATAAAAAAATAAAAAGTTTAAGGTGCATTTTTTGGGAACCAACTCTAGACCTGCTTAATCAGAACCTCCAGTGACGGAGACTAGAACAAAGTGAAAGTGAAGTTGCTTAGTCAAGTCCGACTGTTTGCCACTCCATGGACTGTAGCCTACCAGGCTCCTCCGTCCATGGAATTTTCCTCGAAAGAGTACTGGAGTGGTTGTCATTTTCTTCTCCAGGGGATCTTCCCGACCCAGCGATTGAACCAGGGAGACTAGAACAACCATGTTTGAAATAAAACAGCTGAAGGTAAACTAAAGCATTGCTAATGTTTGGAAGGAACTTTCATGATGTAGTCATTCTAGTCCCAGCTCTCCTGACGAAAATTAGGACCTTTGGCCCCTCTTTTATCCAGCTGTGGGTCTCTGCTTTCTTAGTCACTGGATCAAGAAGCAGGGTATGCACTCTCTAAGTCCCTAGCATTTGGAAAAAATAGTAATGAAAAGGAGGATAGGAAAACTAATGAGATGGGAGAACTTTATAGATTTCTTAAAAACCATAGACAAAAAAAAAAAGCAAAAGACAGTTTAAAAAGTTGGTTTTTCATGTTATTTTGTCACAACCACCAGTGAGAAAACCTGAAAATATAGTGAAGTTAATACACAGATACCCACACAGACTTCATATGTTCTCTTAACCCGAATCATTAATTGATTTTTAAAAATGGCATACATCACAAAAACAAACTTCAAAAAATATATGAAGTTAAAAAAAGAGAGGAAAAGAACAGCAGGAAGCAATACCACAAATATTTGGCCTTACAAAATACTTCTTTTCAATTCAATGAAGAGTAAAACTTTAAACAGATAGAAGCTGACTTTCACTACAGTATCTTACAGAAAAGGACATCAGCTTTTCTTTATGTAATTTACACAACTTGCGCTATTCTTCATTTTTAACTTTGAGTTTGTATATGTTTACTAAGAAATTCATAACTGTATTTTCTTCTGAACTTTCCTCTTTGACCATAATTTATATTAGGTCTAAAAGATAAAAATGATGGCATCCAAAATAAGTGGAAAAGTTCTTAATTAGCTCAGCAGTCTTTCTCACTCACCACTGCTAGATTCCTTTTTAAATGTATTTTCTTTTTGTAACTCTGCTGCTTAAGAACTAAAAACCTGACCCTGGCATTTGAGGATTTCAGTAAACTTGTTTCATCTTATCAACTCAACCAAGTGTCTCCCTCATCAGCAACTTCATTATCGCAACCAGCCGGTCCCATCTCTAATGATCAGCTAGTCAGTAATCTTCTCACAGAAGAGGGATGAGCTGAGTGTCTGATAGCTTTTATGCGTACCCATTCCTGTTTTATTCAGCTGTAGCAGACAGCAACAGCTTAACCAATAAGTGCTTATTTGTTCCCACTCAGGAAGAAGTCAGGAGGAATGAAGATCCTGTAATTATTTCAGCAATGGCCTGTCTCTCACGTTTGAAAAGTGACAGGGGCAGCTTCCCATTATTTCTGAGCTCAGAGTCCAAAGAACAGAGAATGGATGAGGGTTGGACCATCTTTGTTTGGCCCTTTGTATCAGGAAGGAGAAGGTTTTACCAGAAATCCCCCTCCCCAGATTTCCATTTCGATCTCATTGACCAGAATCATACATCATTCACATATCACCTGATCATGTCTAGCTGCAAGGGAAACTCGAAAGGGAAGCACCGGTTTTCCTGCTTCTACATGTCTGCCTGCTTAGTCACTCAGATGCTGTGTTGTGTCTGACTCTTTGCAGCCCCATGGACTGTAGCCTGTCAGGCTCCTCTGTCCATGGAACTTTGCAGGCAAGAATACTAGAGTGGGTTGCCAGTTCATGCTCCAGGGAATCTTCCCAACTAAGAGACAGAACCCTGGTCTCTCACATTGCAGGCAGATTCTTTACTGTCTGAGCCCCAGGGAAGCCCTGCTTCTATCCGTTCAGTTCAGTTCAGTCACTCAGTCATGTCCGACTCTTTGCGACCCCATGAATCGCAGCACGCCAGGCCTCCCTGTCCAACACCAACTCCCGGAGTTCACTCAGACTCACATCCATCGAGTCAGTGATGCCATCCAGCCATCTCATCCTCGGTCGTCCCCTTCTCCTCCTGCCCCCAATCCCTCCCAGCATCAGAGTCTTTTCCAATGAGTCAACTCTTCGCATGAGGTGGCCAAAGTACTGGAGTTTCATCATTCCTTCCAAAGAAATCCCAGGGCTGATCTCCTTCAGAATGGACTGGTTGGATCTCCTTGCAGTCCAAGGGACTCTCAAGAGTCTTCTCCAACACCACAGGTCAAAAGCATCAATTCTTCGGTGCTCAGCCTTCTTCACAGTCCAACTCTCACATCCATACATGACCACTGGAAAAACCATAGCCTTGACTAGACGGACCTTAGTAGGCAAAGTAATGTCTCTGCTTTTGAATATGCTATCTAGGTTGGTCATAACTTTTCTTCCAAGGAGTAAGCGTCTTTTAATTTCATGGCTGCAGTCACCATCTGCAGTGATTTGGGAACCCAAAAACATAAAGTCTGACACTGTTTCCACTGTTTCCCCATCTATTTCCCATGAAGTGATGGGACCGGACGCCATGATCTTCATTTTCTGAATGTTGAGCTTGAAGCCAACTTTTTCGCTCTCCTCTCTCACTTTCATCAAGAGGCTTTTTAGTTCCTCTTCACTTTCTGCCATAAGGGTGGTGTTATCTGCATATCTGAGGTGATTGATATTTCCCTTGGCAATCTTGATTCCAGCTTGTGTTTCTTCCAGTCCAGCGTTTCTCATGATGTACTCTGCATATAAGTTAAATAAGCAGGGTGACAATATACAGCCTTGACATACTCCTTTTCCTATTTGGAACCAGTCTCTTGTTCCATGTCCAATTCTAACTGTTGCTTCCTCACCTGCATACAGATTTCTTGAGAGTCAGGTCAGGTGGTCTGGTATTCCCATCTCTTTCAGAATTTTCCACAGTTTATTGTGATCAATACAGTCAAAGGCTTTGGCACAGTCAAGAAAGCAGAAATAGATGTTTTTCTGGAACTCTCTTGCTTTTTCCATCATCCAGCAGATGTTGGCAATTTGACCTCTGGTTCCTCTGCCTTTTCTATAGTGGGAGGCAAAAATAAAGGGCATGGATTGAATAGCCATCAGCATCATCATTCTATTACTCTGCTGTTGCTTTGCTTTGTTACATTTTTACATTTTTACAGTCCTATTCTACATATACGTGGTCTACACGACCATGTGTAAATCAGTGGTCTCCAACCTTTTTGCCACTAGGGACCAGTTTCATGGAAGACAGTTTTTTTCACAGATGGTTTCAGGGGGATGGTTTCAGGATGATTCAAGCACATTACATTTATTATGCCCCCATTGATCTGATAGGAAGTGAAGCTCAGAGGGTAATGCAAGTGAAGAGGGATGGCTATAAATAAAGGTGAAGTTTTGTTTGCTCACCCACCACTCATCTCATGCCGTGTGGCCCAGCTGCTCACAGACCAGGGACTGGTACTCGTCTGTTACCCGGAAGTTAGGGACCCCTGGTGTAAACTTTCTCTTCAATTGTGTTATATACTTTTCAAGAGCAGAGGTTACTGTTTCCTGTTTGTATGTCTCAAAAGATTTAGTCTCTGTGGGAGGGGAGAGGGTGGGATGATTTGGGGAAATGGCATGGAAACATATATAATATCATATAAGAAACGAATTGCCAGTCCAGGTTTGATACAGGATCCTTGGGGCTGGTGCACTGGGATGACCCGGAGGGATGGTATGGGGAGGGAGGTGGGAGGGGGGTTCAGGATGGGGAACACGTGTACGCCCATGGTGGATTCATGTTGATGTGTTGCAGAACCAATACAATATTGTAAAGTAATTAGCCTCCAATTAAAATAAGTAAATTTAAATAAAAAAATTATTAGGTTTGTTTGAGAACACAAACATGAAAATGCATATGAAAACATTTAAATAATTAAACACTAGGATGGAAGAAAAACACTGTTCTTAATGTAGTATTTCTAATATTCCAGAAGAAAAAAGAGTCTTAGTGACAATTTTGCAACAGGCAGTAGAAGTGATTCTCTTATTATTACATGACATTGCTTTTAAGGTGGTACAACTAAACCAGGAAAGAGACAGCAATTACAACTAATAAGCTATTGCATTCAATTTGTTAGGGTTTCCTGACTGCTTTTACAGTCACTAAGTTTGCCATTTCTTCAGATCTTACTGCTACAGCAAGCAGCAGAAAAAGTTGTGGCACTATAGGAGACCTTTCAGTTCAATTCAGTCACTCAGTCATATCCAACTCTTTGTGACCCCATGGCCTGCAGCACATCAGGCTTCCCTGTCCATCACCAACTCCTGAATCTTGCTCAAACTCATGTATATCGAGTTGGTGATGCCATCCAACCATCTCATCCTCTGTCGTCCCCTGCTCCTTCTGCCTTCAATCTTTCCCAGCATCAGAGCCTTTTCCAATAAGTCAGTTCTTTGCATCAGGTATCCAAAGTATTGGAGCTTTGGCTTCAGCAATACTCCTTCCAGTGAATATTCAGGGCTGATTTCCCTTAGGATTGACTAGTTTGATCTCCATGAAGTTCAAGGGTCTCTCAAGAGTCTTCTTCAACACCACAATTTGAAAACATCAATTCTCTGGTGCTCAACTTTTCTTTATGATCCAACTCTCACATCCATACATAACTACTGGAAAAACCATAGCTTTGACTATAGGGGCCTTTGTCAGCAAAGTCAGTCTGCTTTTTAATATGCTGTCTAGTTTGGTCATAGCTTTTCTTCCAAGGAGTGTCTTTTAATTTCATGGCTGCAATCACCATCTGCAATGATTTTGGAACCCAAGAAAATAAAGTCTGTCACTGTTTCCATTGTTTCCCAATCTATTTGCCAGGAAGTAATGGGACCGGATGCCATGATCCTAGTTTTTTGAATGTTGAATTTTAAGTCAGGTTTTTCACTGTCCTCTTTCACTTTCATCAAGAGGCTCTTTAGTTCCTCTCTGCTTTCTGCCATAAGGGTGGTGTCATTTGCATATCTGAGGTTATTCATATTTCTCCCGGCAATCTTGATTCCAGCTTGTGCTTTGTCCAGACCGGCATTTTGCATAATGTACTCTGTGTATAAGAGAGACCTGTAGAACTCCATATAGTCTAGTCTGAAGTCCTGCTCAGTATGAAATAAGAAACACAAGAGTATGGCTGATTTATAATTATATATGAAGAGTAGCATTCAGCAATATACTTGTGTTCTTATTTAAATACTAGATAGAGAATGGAACTCATATTTTCTGATTCAGTAGTTGATACTTCTTTCCCTGGTATAGTTCTTTTACTGGGCTGCACTTAATGGCTGGACTAGATCTGACGTATCAGAGGTGACTGCTACCTTAGTAAGGACATCGCTGATTAAGGACAACAGAAATAGTTAGATTTCATTGCTGCATTCAGTCCACAGTTGCTTGCTTCTGAAACCCAGTCAAAAGTCTTATGAAGCTTGATAGGGGTTGTGGTTGGGGCTAGATGCATGGTGCCGCTGTCAGTTAAAGAAACTGAACAAAATGTTACAGCTTACGTTATTCAGATCACTTGTATTTTAATCTGGAGCTCTGTATTTCACTTTAATTAGAGGATTCCAGAAAATATTTCAGTATTGCTTACAGTGAATGTCTTCTGCAAACTTTATTTCTATCACTTGATTTTCAAGAATAGTAGTAGAAACCCCTAAGCACTCGAATCAATGTAACAGGCTCATCAAGTTCTTTGTCAGTTTGAAAATTCAATTTTAGAAGATGCCATAGGGATAGATTACACACACACAAACACACACACACACACACGTATATGTTTGTATGTATATATATATATGTTTATAATATTTATAAATGGTTGTAAAGGAAGGTAGCTATCAATTCATCCTCTAGAAACTGAACTAAATCTCTGGCAGCTCAAGTATTGTTTTACACGCTTTGACATCTGTATCAATGGCTCAATACTTCACAGCTTTATTTCTTCCTCATGCAGTGTCCACTCTGAGCCCGTGCAGCTCTCTGTGGCATCTGTCCCTCAGAGCAGCTGGAATGTCCACTGCATTCCAGACTGCGCAGAACGTATGGCATCCTGTTGTCAAATGGCCTCCATAATCTTTACGGCAAGGGGGACTAGGGCTGAACAGTTGAACATAGGGAGTTTAGTGTGTGACCCATGGTCAAACTAAGCCAAGGCTATTTCCAGCTTCAGGAGGGTAAGAACGCACTGACATCTGAACAGAACTGGATGTTTGTGAAGTAGCACATACAGCAGTGATTATATTAGGAATACAAATGTGTATCCTTGTGATTTAAATATATGACACCCTTTAATCGTTTAATAAATCTCTAATTCACTGATGGCAATTTTTAAAAAAAGTGCCTATTATTTCTCTCTTGGAATTTATCTAATTGCCAAGAAGTTAAGATGTATTCACAGTGGCTGTGAAATATGAATTTTATTTCCTCTTATGTCATCATTTGAAATCTGCTTATCATTTCCAAGTCGTGCTTAAATTATCTGGCTTTAAAGAAGTGAACAACATTCTTCCAATTAAAAATAAATAAATAAAAAAGAAACACAGCATTGTAAAGCAGTTTTCCTCCAATTAAACAATAAATTTTAAAAAGAAGTGAATAATAGTTAAATATCTTCTTTGAGAATTGATAAGTAGTTGATAAGTGAACTATATTAAAATATATTCTTACCATATGAAGTTGTTGGTTTTTTCATTTTTATTTTGTGGGGAATGGGTAGGGAAGATTTCAAACTTTGGAAACTTGGAATCTATGAAATTATAATATCTAAAGTAGTTAAATTTCTAGATAGTTTGTTTCTAAGCTGTTAACACATATCTTTTCATCAGTAAATCAATGCAGTTTTAATGATGCAATATTTAAAATATCTGGATGTATATGATGGAAAGGCATTTAAGGTTTTACAGATCAAAGTTTTAATCCTAGCCTGTATTACTGCTGCTGCTGTTAAGTCGCTTCAGTCGTGTCCGACTCTGTGCGACCCCATAGATGGCAGCCCACCAGGCTCCCCCATCCCTGAGATTCTCCAGTCAAGAACACTGGAGTGGGTTGCCATTTCCTTCTCCAATGCATGAAAGTGAAAAGTAAAAGTGATGTCGCTCAGTCTTGTCTGACTCTTAGTGACCCCATGGACTGCAGCCCACCAGGCTCCTCCGTCCATGGGATTTTCCAGGCAAGAGTACTGGAGTGGGATGCCATTGCTTCTCCACTGTATTACTGAGTACAGGCCAAATGTTGTAGCAAATAAAAACCCCCAAGTGATAGTGACAACACAGTAGGAATGCATATTCTGATCGTGTAAACTGAACTTGGCAATGGATGAAGTGGGGGTCTCTTCCATGTCGTCACTGAATGCATTTAGCAGTGTCTGCAGACTCTGAAAGACCCGGCCATTTCAACACAGAACTTTTCAAGCTGTCATATCCAGTGGAATGACAGAGGGAAATGGAATATTGTGGATAGGTTTGATGAGCTAAGTCTGTAAGTAATCTATGATATATTTTCTAGAAGCTTGAGAAATTGCCACTTGAAGAAAGTGAAAGAATGCTGGAAAACATAGTCCAGCTGTGTGCTCTAGAGGAAGAGCGATTGCATTTTGGTGAGCACAAAGCAATCATTACCACATATCTCTACCATTTACTCCCTATGAGACATGGAGTAAATTGCTTAAAACTCTCAGATCCAGTTGTCTAGTCCATTAAAAAAATAATGGATTATGTAAGGATACGAAGAATGATGCATTTAAAGACCAAATATATTGTCTGGCACAAAGTAAGCAATGTGAAACAAGTTTTTACTTAGTACCCTATAAGGAAAAAAAAAGACACATACATATGTGTTATCTTCAAAGATGGATATCTAGTTGAGGAGAAGCACATACAAGATGTATGTATGTATATTTGATGGATGCCAAGATATTTCACAGCAGATAAAGATCACTATTAACTAGGTTTCAATTAAGGAGGGATTCATAGAGGACTTAAGATTTTAATTTGGTCTTTATGGAGGGTAGAATTCAAATGGAGAATTGAGATATTTTGTATCTTACATAGATTTTTAAGAGAGACCATATCTAGTTTGTCTCTTTATACTGGAATCTTTTTACCCTACCATGGTAATTTTGGAACACATTATGGAAATATGGTATGAGGACCAGCATATTAAGTAAGCATACCAGGTTAACTGAGGTCAGTGGAAATGTTTGAAAAGCAAATTTTAGCCAGGCTGTGATAAAACTTGTTCTGATTTCCTTCCTTTCTAACCCATTTTGAAACTTCCAGGAATGAGGGTAATGAAGGAAGGACTAGACCTTTGAAGGGATCTGTAAATTTTCAAGCTTTTTGAAATACTAAAAGCAATTTTGCTCTATTTGTCATACTGCAAGTTATACTGCAGTAACAAACACCGAAATCTTAGTTGCTGCTCAGAAATTAAGTCATTGACTGCCTCTTTGTGACCCCATGGACTGCAGCATGCCAGGCTTCCCAGCCCTTCACTATCTCCCAGTGCTGTGCTCTGCTGTGCTTAGTTGCTCAGCCATGTCCAATTCTTTGCTAACCAATGGTCGGCAGCCCACCAGGCTCTTCTGTCCGTGGGGATTCTCTAGGTTGCTATGCCCTCCTCCAGGGGATCTTCCAGACCCAGAGATTGAACCCAGGTCACCTGCATTGCAGGCGGATTCTTTACCATCTGAACCACTAGGGAAGCCCACAATCAAATTTGCTCAAATTTGTGTCCTTTGAGTCAGTGACGCTATCTAATCATTTCATTCTCTGCCGCTGCCTTCTTCTTTTGCCTTCAATTTTTCCCAGCATCAGGGTCTTTTCCAATGAGTCAGCTCTTCACATCAGGTGGCCAAAGTTTGGAGCTTCAGCTTCAGCATCAGTCCTTTCAGTGAATATTCAGTCCTTCTGTGATACAACAAATGTTGGCAATTTGAGCTCTGTTTCCTCTGCCTTTTCTAAGCCTAGTTTGTACATCTAGAAGTTCTAACATTATGAAAAGGCAAAATAATCTTAGTAGCTAAACACAGCAAAGACAATATGTCTAAGTTGAATGAGCAGGAGCTTTGCTCAGGATTCATGCTGATAGAGGCTCCAGAACTGCATACTGCTTCCGTCTCCACATAGGAACTCCATGCCATCGTGCCAGGGAAAGAGGTGCCACTTTGAAGTGGAAGTGGCATCCATCCCCTCTGCTCAGGGCCCGCTGGTCAGAACTTATAACCTGGCACCTACCTGAAGAGATGAAGATGCCTTCCTTGTGCCCAGGATGCCACCAAGGGAGCTGAGTGAAATGAGCACGGCGTGTCTCGGCAACATCCGGGTACCACTGAAGACTGGCTCTCCACCGTCTAATTAGGCAAAGCAGGGAGGTAATGAGCAGTCTTAAAATAAGCATATAGCTTTATTCTTTGGTAGTAAAACTCTCACTGTCTTTTCAGCCAGAGGTTTGTAGCTCAAATCTGAATCAGACTTTAGGGCATGGAGATGTCCCTTTCAAAGTCTTCTCTGAAGCAAGTGACTCACATCTCATCTTCCTTAGATTTTGTTTGTTTGTTTTCTTAACTTTAATGAAGTCAGTTGCATGTATCCCCTATTTTGGCTTGTATCACAGGGAATACAAAGAGTATGACAACACCCATCTATTTCCTTAAGTTTATAAGATTATAGCTGAGAGAGTGAAAGTGAAAGTCGCTGGGTCCTGTCCGACTCTTTGCGACCCGATGGACTCTGCAGTCCATGGAATTCTCCTGGCCAGAATACTGAGTGGGTAGCCTGTCCCTTCTCCAGAGGATCTTCCCAACCTAGTAATCAAACCGGGGTCTCCTGCATCGCAGGTGGATTCTTTACCAACTGAGCTATCAGGGAAGCCCCTAGTTGAGAGAGTCCTTGCACACTAAAATAACTAGATAGCAAGTCAGTGTGAAATAATGTGCAAAAATTATGCAGAAAGCATTGGAATCAAACAAAAAGATTCGATTTCTGGGTATCATAGAAATGAAAGGGAGGTTTAGGGGAAGATGCAAGTTAGGCTGAGCCTTGAAATTGAACATGCAGTGGCAAAGAGTGATGATATATTAGCACGAGGCAAGCAGTGTGTCTTGTGGAGTAAATACAGGAATGATTGAGACATGCTCCATTGAGAAGCCTGTTTGGAGCCTCCAGACCTTATTTTGAAGGCTATTTTTTCCGATATTTCAGGGAAAACGTCTTTGTAGAAAAGTGACTTTTCTGATACGCAGTCTCATAACATCCCCTTTCTTCTACTCCCACCTGTCCCCTCACTGCCTCTCTGTGTTTTGATCTGTATCCTACTGCTTACCGTCCTCTTCAGTAAATCAGGAGGGCTGCTTTTTAATAGTCTGCTATCTCTAGTGGGAGCTCCATCTCACAAATATTAATGAACATCTTGTATGCACATACAAAGGGGATTTGGGGATCAGTGCAACACAGACCTCTTTTGGATTTTGTAGTCAGAATGGAACAGATGTGTATAAACAAAATATTCCTATCAAGAGATCAAAGCAGAGAGGGAGATGAAATTGCAGAGAACTTGACCTTTCTGGTGAGAATGGAGAGACTTCCTGGAGAGAATGATCCTGAAATTGAATCATAAGGAGCAAGACATAGCTATCTAAAGTGAAGAGTGGGAGACCTCTAGGTAGAGGGAACTCTATGAGTGAAGACAAATTATGAAAGAAATCATTGGAGGTTAACTTATCAGCAACTGGTATTGCTACTGGGTAAATAAAGTTTGAGTAGACCTAGTTAGGAACCTGTCACTGGAAGGTGTCAAATACCAAAGGAAGGAGTTTGAATTTTATAAGGTGAAAGATTCAGACTCTGCCATTTCTAGAAAGCAGCTAATTTTGCTCTTAAACTCTATACTCATGAAGCACCATAGATAAGTATAAATTCTTAAATTTGCCTGAGGAGGAGGCAGTTTCTAAAACTTGCAGAGTCAGCTATGAAAAAAGTCAAATTCTGCTTTGCGTCCTCATCTGCCTTGAAATGCATTTACAACTCTTTACACTACTTCTTTTTTTAAAAAAAATTTATTTTTATTTTATTTTACTTTACAATACTGTATTGGTTTTGCCACACATTGACATTACGTCAAATCCTGCCAGCACACAGTGGTATCCTGTACTCTTGGAACATGGATTCCTGAGAGTCTAGCAAAGCTCATGAATTCCAGCGAGTGTTTGAAGCATGTATGTCAGACTTGGAGTCAGTGCAACAAATTTCAATAAAAAATAAATCCAGGCATGCACAGATTGAGACATATTACTTGCAAATGTAAATAAATACAAAGGTGTGTTTTTCTGTCTCTTGACAGAAAGGAACATTTGATTCATGTTTAATATGCTTCACCTCTATTTCAGGGGTACAAACCCAGGGAATGCAATTTGTCATATGGGAGAATTCAGAAACAAGTTTCTTAGAAATAGGAACTTTAGATCAGAGGGTTAAAGGCAAAGAAACTGAATAGAATTTAGCCAAGAGGGAAATTTAACTGTGTTAATAATTCCGTGTGTATTTATGGGTTTGGAGGAATGTCAGACTGAGACTGGAGTAGAGATCTTGACCTTATTTCAGTGCTGTGGTTCAGTCATTAAGTCGTGTCCAACTCTTTGTGACCCCAGGGACTGCAGCATGCCAGGCCTTCCTGGTCATCATTATGTCCTGGGCTTGCTCAAACTCATGTCCCCGGAGTCAGTGATGCCATCCAACCATCTCCTCCTCTGTCGTCCCCTTCTCCTGCCTTCAGTCTTTCCCAGCATCAGGGTCTTTTCCAGTGAGTCAGCTCTTTGCATCAGGTGAACAGAGTATTGGAGCTTCAACCTCAGAATCAGTCAGTCCCTCCAATGAATATTTCAGGGTAGTGCCTGTTTTTTCTGGGTGGCAATAGCGAACCATTCACTCCATTTGTAATTAACATTGATGAAGCTTCCCCGGATTTGGATGCAGTGCTGAATTGTGAGTGGGTCGGGTAGCTCCACTGGATGAAGCCTGGTGTTAATAGGATCACAGCTCTGTACTTCATGCCCACAAGGACCCACTTTCACTGATGCTATAGTTTTTTGGACATCTGAATTTTAAGCATTCTTCTCTACTGTTCCCCCCAAACAACTTTGTTCTATGTTTTCCAGTGTATCATATGCCATGAAGTTCTGATTACTTCTAATATATGGAAGGGGATCTGAAAAAATCTTTGTCCAATTGTATGTTCTGAATTTTGATTTAGAAAAAGAAAAAAGGAGAAGCATGCTAGAATATATAGATCACATAAATGACTGAGATCTGTTACAAGAATGAGATTCATAAAACAAGAATGAGGTCCATCGTGTTCTCATGGTATCATCATTGTATAAAGTGAAAGTAACAATCTTGTGATCCTGGTTTTAAAGGAATTTTTGCATTAAAAAAGCAAAATAGGTAAATGTACTCTTCCTTAAAATAAGTATTCACAAGTGATTATTTACTGTTAAATACTATGTATTTCTGTGGGGAAACTCAGTATATACTTGGTAAGATTCATCATAGAATTATAGGTCTGACAATTATTGAGATATTAAGCTTAAATTCTTTATTTTACTCAAAGAACTAGATACCAGGCCTACTGAATCCAAAGATAGAAGTGCTTCTTTCCATGGAAAAATATGCATATCAGCAATCTCAGTAGCTCCTGAAATTAGCAGGGAACTTTCTGTACTAGGAATTGGCAACTTTTCTTTCAAAGGGTCAGATAGTAAATATTTTAGGCTTTGTGGGCTGTGTAGTCTTGGTGACAACTACTCAAAAGTGCCACTGTAGCAAGAAAGCAGCCAGAGAATACGCAAAGGAATAGATGTGGCTGTGTTTCAGTAAAATCTTATTTTTGAGCCCTCAATTTTAGATTTCACATACATTTTTACATGTTGCATAATCTTCTTTTGAGTTTGTTCCAACCATTTAAAAATGCAAAAACCATTCTTAGCTCATGGGTTGCACAAAACCAGGCAGTGCACTCGATTTTTTGCCTACAGGCTGTAATTTGCTGACCTAAAATTACACTGTCAAAGAGTTGGCTTTCTTCCTCATGCTCATTTGGTCTGGTTTGTGTGCTCTTGACAGCAATTTTAAGAATGTCTGTTGCTAAAGTGATTAGAATGAAAATCAATAAAATCTTGCACGTATGTTTAATCTAGGGTATAATTGTTTTAATTCTCACTTTTACTTATTGGACTCCAAAGTGTCCAGTGATTCCCTCTGGACAACCACTTTTAGTATCAGCCACTATAAACTTTTCCTGTTTTCAGCTCATAGTATGCCTCTCCCAGACTGATCTGTTCCTCTCCCTTTGCAGTCGGAACAGAATTCCCTCCCTGCCATCTTTCCCTGAATAATGCCTAGGAGGTCTTCAAGACCACACCTCTTTGAAGTCTTGATAGCCATTCCCTAGCCCAGTGGTCCCCAACCATTTTGGCAACTGGGACGCATTTCATGGAAGGTTTTTCCAATTTTTCTATGGATGGGGGGAGTTGTTTCCTGGATGAGTCAAACACAGTAGATTTATTGTACACTTTATTTCTATTGTTATTACATTGTGAAATATAATGAAACAACTACACAACTTGCCATAATGTAGAATCTGACGGGAGTTAGAGCTTAAGCGGTACTGTGAGCAGTGCCGGCTGTAAATACGATGAATCTTCACTCGCCTGCTCACCTCCTGCTGTGTGGTCTCAGGCTTGGGGCCCCATACTGATGGGCACAAATTATAGTTAAATACCTAATTACTTATAGGCTGTCACATATGCTTTTCAGTTCTCTAAGAACTGGTCTATCCCTTCATTAATATGTTGGCTAATTCTTCAGTCACCTGTTGACACAAAGCATGTGTCTGAGCGTACAGTGGTGGTGGTGGTTTAGTCGTTAAGTTGTGTCCGGCTCTTACAACCCCATGGACTGTCGCCCACCAGGCTCCTCTGTCCATGGGATTTCCCAATCAAGAATATTGGAGTGGATTGCCATTTCCTTTTCTAGATCTTCCTGACTCAAGGATTGAACCAGACTCCTGCATTGCAGGCAGATTTTTACCAACTAGGGTACCAGGGAAGCCCGTATACTGATACGTAA
Source organism: Oryx dammah (assembly GCF_014754425.2). Lineage (NCBI taxonomy): Eukaryota > Metazoa > Chordata > Mammalia > Artiodactyla > Bovidae > Oryx > Oryx dammah. The sequence goes on along the minus strand of NW_024070206.1, from coordinate 9,922,434 downwards.
CATATCCCAGCTGGCTGAAATCTACAGATTGCCCTTTTCCAAAACTTTCAAATAAACCCTCTTGTATTAGTCTCATTTTGGATGTCTTCTGTTAGTTTTTTTTTTTTTTTTTTACTTTAAATCACTTTTATTTATTTATTTTTTATTTTACTTTACAATTCTGTATTGGTTTTGGATAATAGCAGCGTGATATAGTGCCAAGATGATAAAAGTTTCAGTTATTCAGACCTAGATTAGAGTTCTAGGTCTAATACTGTGGGACTCTAGGACAGTTAAGTAAACTCTTTAAACCTTAATTTCTCATTGATAAAATAGGGATAGTGATTTCTACCTTGGAAATCTGTAGAGTAATTAAAGCTAAATTATATAACATGCTGGGTCTAGTCAAGGCTATGGTTTTTCCAGTGGTCATGTATGGATGTGAGAGTTGGACTGTGAAGAAAGCTGAGCACTGAAGAATTGATGCTTTTGAACTGTGGTGTTGAAGACGCTTGAGAGTCCCTTGGACTGCAAGGAGATCCAACCAGTCCATCCTAGGGGAAATCAGTCCTGGGTGTTCTTTGGAAGGACTGATGCTGAAGCTGAAACTCTAGTACTTTGGCCACCTCATGCGAAGAGTTGACTCATTGGAAAAGACCCTGATGCTGGGAGGGATTGGGGGCAGGAGGAGAAGGGGACAACAGAAGATGAGATGGCTGGATGGCATCACTGACTCGATGGACGTGAGTTTGAGTGAACTCTGGGAGTTGGTGATGGACAGGGAGGGCTGACGTGCTGCGATTCATGGGGTCGCAAAGAGTCAGAGACGACTGAGTGACTGAACTGAACTGAACTGGACTGAACTGATGGAATCTGATGGAATAATAGAGGCTCAAAAATGGTAGCCATTATTAGCGTACTCCAAAACGTTGTGTGATTGTAAGGAAATATAAAGAGCATAAATGATCGTATATGTGATCTTTAGGAAAAATGACTTCAGAGTTAAGAGGATAATGTGTTAGACAGCAGAAGAGAAAACAGGAAAAGGAGGCTTTGGAATTTGTAATAAACACTATATGCTTTTTCCTTCTAAAATTTTACTCTTATTTAGGGCTTTCAGCCATACTTCTGTATGCCCATGACTCAAATTTCTGTAATTCCTCAGACTTTCATTCCAGACTGATATGTCTATATACATATTCATTTCTCTTCAGACATCTCAGAATTAATCTATTAAAAATCTGCACTCATCTTCCCTCTACACCCTTTTTGCTCTAGTGTTTTACCCTGGGTCAGATGGTGCCAGCATGCATTCAACTGCATTCTGAAAGCCGGGGATCTTCCTTGCTTCCTCCATCTTTCTCATCTCCCATCCTCTAAATTGCCAAATTGTTTATGAATTTCCAGTCATTTTAGCTCCTAAATATATTTCTCATCTTCATTTGTTTTCAGCACGTGTCCCACTGTTGTCTACTCCACAATTTATTGTCCTCACACGAACAGAGTGGTTTTCATTTTTTGAATTAATAAATATCTGGCTATGTCATTCTCTTCTTAAAACTCTTCACTAAAGTTTAATGACTTTTAAGTTAAAGTCTAAATTCTTCAGCTTGGCTTAAAAGGCTCTACATCAGCTCTGCTACCTCCCTTACCAGGCTCTTCTTACCTCTTGATTTCTCATGCTCTTTGATTTTTGACCCACTGATACTATTTCATTTCTTGAGTGAACCACACTTATCTTGGTTTTAGAGCCATGAGAGTGATAATACTTTTGCATTGCATGCCTATCACTCCCGTAAGTGGGTTTGACTTCGAAAACTTTTCTCTCCTTTAGAAAAGGCACCTCCTAATGCTATGTCATCAGCTTAAATATTTCACCTTATGCAATCTCTTGCAACCCAGCTGGAGTGGTCAACGAGTCAAAGGCTACCCACTTCTGTTGAAGAGAAATTAAAAAGCATTCTGCATATAGCATCGTCTCCAATTTAGGGTGTTTCCCATCACATTCTTCATGTGTGTCCTTCATTCTGTTGGTATTCCTGCATATACAAAGAGTAGGAAGCAAGTGGGTTCATGTGTCAAGCATACTGGATGGTAAAAAGCTATTCTTCTTTCCTCTCTACTTCCAGTCTTACACACAAGTTGGACTCGGCGTTGGCCATCATATAGCTAGGAAGCCTCCCCTGGGAGATATCACTAACAGGAATGCTTCTTTTACATGTTTTTCAAATTATTTTGTAATGATTGATAATGATGATCCCAACTAAATTATACTCTATATGAGGGAAGTTGTTATGTTTATGGTCAGGAAATTGTTTCATTTAGAAACATATGATGACAGCTGTAAGGCATACTTCTAGGGTTTGAATCTAGACAGCAAACTGGGAACCAAGTAGCCTGAGAGCTGGGCTTAGATGTTTCTGTCTGGACCACTTGGACTCCCTCATTTTCTCTTTGCTGTTTCCCTGAAGAACCACAAGTTTCTTTCATTAAATCACAGACCTATATGATAACATTCAGGTGGAGGATGGACTTTAGTATCATCTCAGAGCAAACAGAGGGACACACGTTGCTTCCTCCACTGGTGACTTTTATATCCAACACCGGGAAGCCAACTTCATCTTCACATTGCATCCAGATCACATGGAATCATCATCCTAATTAACACGGAAATGCTGGAATATGTATTGGTGTTTGTGCCAAGAGGTTAAGCTCAGAGCAGATGGATTTCGGACTGTTCCAGAATAGATTATCCACTACCCACACTTTCCAAATTGGCTTCCCTGGCTTGGCTGCCAGCCTTTTGTGATTAGACTGTAAAATCTTAGCAACCCTTGCTGTTGTCACTGACTGCTAGAGTTCCTGTTTGTGAAATAAACTCCTATATGTTTAAGAAATATTCCTTAGTGTTATTATTAAAAATAAAATAATGAGTCTCAATTGGTCAGGAGGACAGACCATGCTAGAAGAAGAGTTACTGACCTTGCAGATCTTTTTGGAAGGTGACCTAGTCAATGTGTAGCCTTTAATCAGAACTCTGGGTATATCTTCCAAAACAGAGGGATGTCATTCCCCAAAGATCTCTGAAGAAGAAACTTGAGTGACATCTATCGTTATCTCTGCTGTTCTGAGAGTAAAGAAAGGGACACCTAGTAACCTAGCCTTTCCAACTGCACCTAAAAATAGTGAGAGGTGACTTCTGAAAGCCGACAGCTACACCAGTGATTTGTCTAAGATATGCATTTTGACATTTCCCTTGAGGATAGTACCTCTGCATTCCATAATTTGCCTTCCTTACAGAACCTGAAGTTGTGTGTCACTTTTTTTTTTCTTTAAATGTATCAGGATTAAAAAAAAAAAAAAGTCAAAAAGGAAACTTTGCCAACATTTTATCTGTCAGTAATGAAAACAAGACCAGGAAGACAATCCCATGGTAAATAAAACTATTGAATATAAAGCATGTTATATCTGAAAAATCTTAAATATCAACAGCATGATGACATAAGCTTCTCTATAATGTATCCTCCGGTGAAGGTATCAGGGGAACATAAGAGTTTGAGAAGACAGTAGCACTGAAATGAACATTGAGGGCTGTAATCCATAGTGGCAGCTAAGAGAATACTATTTGTGGGCAAAAGGTTCCACCTCTCTTTCGTTGCTTCATCTCAGCATTGAATTAAAAAGAAAGAAAGGAAAATCTTTTTTTTCCCCCCTTTAAGCAGAAAATGTCATGGAAATGTCAGAGTTCTTTCTATGTGATCACATTTCTCTTAAAAGTCAATAGCTGCAAATCATTGAAACACTAGCTGTATTGGAAAATATTAATTCCTAGTCAAAGCATCTTTTCCAAGAGATAGAAGCTAGCTCCAAAGCTTTGGAAAAGTGCTTCTGAATGAAGTGTAACCTGGAACCACTGACATTCTGTGGAGGATCCTTAGGATCTGATGGACTTATGTCAGTTACTGACAGATTTATGTAACTCTCTCCTTCAGTCCTGCTCTTGAATCACATCCTTTGAGGTCTTAAGCTACTCTGCCATTTAAACACACTTGTAGTTCTCTTTTCAAGATTCAGAGTAGTGGGAATGTTCACTTTTGAAAATGACTTTCACAAAGTACGTATGGAAATAAGACGACACTTTAAGGAGCTGTTAATCTGTTCCCTGGCTTTAGGCAGAACTAATCTCAAACCACTATCTATTCAGATTTTAATATCCCTATACCAGTGTCTTGGTTTTTTGGAACAGCCAAGGGTCATATTAAGTGTGTTATTTAGTGTCCATCAGAAAGTCTGTCTTCACTGAGGATCCCTAACTGCAGTACATGCCAATTTCCTGTATGTAACAGGAAAGTGAATGGGGCTTTCTTTAATTATCAAGCAAGTTGGAAGACAGATGAGTTTCTCTAAATTATTAAGGAGATCCTGCTAGGAGTCTGAAAACATTAATGAAAGATAGCAAAAGTGGTCAAAGCAGGAGATGGGCATGAAGTGGGGAAAAGTTTAGACCAGAAGTAAGATCTCATTATTTTAATTTTAAAAAATTTTGTAGGTTGATTATCTATATAGATACATGCAAAAATAGATGTCTATGCCTGTATCTATACATATCTCATATACACTTTTCAAAACTGAGAAACTGACATTGGTTCCCTCCTAAAAACAAAATTCCAGAGTTTATTTACTAATAGATTTCACCAGGTTTTCCTCTTTCTGTTTAGAATTCAAGCTGTCATACTACATTTCATTTGGTTGTCCCATCTTCCCATCTCCACTAGTCAGTGACAGGTTTTCATTCTTTCTTTGTGTTCTATGACTTTGAGGGTACAGGCTGGGTGTAAGGTCTCAGTTTGATTTAGACCAGCCTGTCATATTTTAATACCTGGAAATGAATCAGAGTTGTTTACCTAAATGAGATTGTTTTTATAATTGAAAGTGACCAGGAAGCCATGTATGATAGAAGTGTCATCAAGGAGAAATTGAGGAATATATGACAGAGGAGGTTAGAAGGCAGAGTTTAGAGAAAAATAAAGACTCTTAAGTGTCACCCATTTGATAAAACAGTGACATTTGAATTTCATGCGTGCTAAGTTGCTTCGGTTGTGTTTGACTCTTTGAGACCCTATGGACTGTAGCCCTCCTGGCTCCTCAGTCCATGGGATTCTCCAGGCAAGAATACTGACTTGGGTTGCCATGCCCTCCTCCAGGGGATCTTCCCGACCCACGGATTCAATCTCCAGCTCCTACATTGCAGGTAGATTCTTTACCACTGAGCCACAGGGAAGCCCAGCATTTGCATTAGGAAGGGAAAAGGAAATGATAACCATCCCAAGGACCCCCAAACAAGCATTCCATATCTATTAGAACCAGATACTATGGAACATTCAGGAAACAGCATAGCTCTCAAGTTTATAATTTAGTAGAGGTTATAAAACACATATCCATCTATTTCCAAATAGAAACAGATAAACACTGGGGCAATGGGAGAAAAAATGTTATTTGCCTTTGAACAGGAGGAAAGCATTTGGGAAGTTAAAAATGATGAAAACGTTCCTTAGATGTCAGTTGTTTGGTGGTGAGGATATTGGGAGGTGGTGGGAGTGGGTAAGATTCTGAACATGGGAGCAAGAGAACACTTGACTTAACTTTTTGAGGTGAGCAGCGTGCTGCATAATTAGATGACTCAGGGTGATTTGTAAAAGAGAGCAGAAAAGTAAGTTGATCAGAGATTACATTAAGGGCCCTAAATACCAGGCTGGCCTAATAATGGCTTTTACTGTGGGCAATGGGTTGGTCTGAACAGAATTAGACTAGGTGGGTGGCATGGTCACAGTCTTGCCTTTAGGAAGGTGAGTCTGGCAGGAGGGTGTACTCTGGCTTGGAGAAGAGACAAGAGTCAGAGAGAAAAGATTAAGAGGGAACAACCCCTCCCTCCCCACAAAAAAGAAACAGTAAATTTGTGTAAAGAAAGCAGAGTAAACTCTTAGTAGTTCTCATTTTCTCATTAACTGAGATGATATCTCTAGAAGGTGGGAGCTGAGCATCATGAATGCATGAATGAGATAATAAAATAGTATATGTTTAGAACAACAGTCATGAGGAATGGGGCATGGGTCGAGGGGAATTGATTAGGAAATCAGAGGTTAAACATGAAAACTTCCAAACAGATTTAGAAAATGAATTTATGGTTACCAAAGTGGAAGGATGGGGAAGGGATAGTTAGGGTGTCTGAGATCAACTTGTGCACACTACTATATTTAAAATGGATAACTAACAAGGACCTACTATAAAGTGCAGGGAACTCTGCTCGATATTATGTGGCAGCTTGGATGGGAGGAGAGTTTGGGGGAGAATGGATACATGTATACATATGGCTGAGTCATCATGCTGTCCACCAGAAACTATCACAGCATTGTGAACTGGTTGTACTTCAATACAAAATAAAAAGTTTAAAAAAAATAGTTTCTGAACAACATTGAAAATCCATTTGAGGAAAAGAGACTCAATAAGACAATTTTTCACTCTCAACTGTATTTTGAGTTTGTTATTTCCCAGGTGAATTCACTTTCCCCTATGTATTTTGGAGACCACATTTTATAAACTTCTTTTTTTCTGATCCAGTTTGGAAATGGGGGCAGTTGGTTGCTTATTATTTTTTATTGTCTTGCCTTTGTTTTCTAGAGATGTTCTGATAAAAAAATTCTCCTAAGAAATACAAGTCATTTTTCCTAAATGGTAAAAAGATTTAAAAAAAATAACACACATAAGTAATGCTACAGTTTGTCAGTGAAGCATTAAGGGAAGCTATTTTACTTACTATTTGAGGTAGTTTCTGATCCTCTGATTTAATGGACTTGGTTTTGAAAAGCTGACTGTCAGATCAAGAAACCTCTCATTCATTTGATCAGTATACATATAGCCTAGGGCCTGACTCAAAGGTTTGACAAAATACTCAATGTGTGAACGTTAATTTTATGGTAGTCAATCCACACAGATTATTGGGTAAGGAATTACAGGAAAATCATTTCAATAGTTAAATATAAAATTGTACAGATGTTTTACATGAGAGACCCACACTCATTAAAGTAGTGGGCTTGCTATTACAGGACATTTGTAAGAAAGTATCACTGACCTAATTCCTATTAGAAGAAAATGCCGCATCATTGCTATCATTATTTATATTAGAAAAAATATTCATAGAATCATAGAAACTGGAAGGGAAGAGACTTAACAAACCACCAAGTCCAACCTTCTGTCAAATAAACCAAAATTTTTAAAAAAATGTTGAAAATCATAGTCACAAGCTTCATGATGATGCATGAAGTCATGCAGAATAACCTTTTTGCTTTGTGTAACCCCTTGCATGGTTGCAGACTCTAATTTACAGCAACATCTTTGTTATATTTAACCAAAAACTATCCCTGTCTAACTTCAACTCATTGGTCCCATGATCTTGTTTGGATATGTAAAAATAATTTAATAATCATCTCCTAAGCTCCTCATTTATTCACTCTCTGGGTCATGTTTGCAAAGGAAACACCACGGTTTGCTTCAGCCATTTCTCAAACAGTATAACTTTGTGATTCTCGGTATGCTGGTCTGGTCGTCTTTCTTGAAACAATCTTTGATTTCTCAGATTCCCAGTAAGGCTCAGTGCTCAATAATGGCAATAATACTTCTCCAGCTGTGGTCTGACGTCTTTTATTCTCTCATTCCTACTATTGCTTTAGCTTCTTTTCAGAAGGCCTTTCAGACTTTTAATTCAGACAGAATTTTCGGTTAACAATTCCCTAGATAACACTACCTCAAATGCTGTCAAGACAAGATTCTCTTGGTTATATTTATCCCATCGATTTTTTTTCATTCTTTTTACATTTATCTCTATTACATTTCACCTTTTCTGTCCATTGTTTTAATCAAATGGCATATGTTCTTGATGATTTTGTTTTGTATAAATATGTTTGACAGTTTTGCTTGGGATAGATTCCCAAAACATCCCATGCTAGAAATGCTAGAGATCATTCAATTTTTTTTTCCTTTGGCATTTACTAATTTGACCATGTTCTGTATAAAAATATTGAACAAAATCAAGGATAGAGTTCTGCGCTACTCTGCTAGACAGCTCTTTCTGGATTTTTCTTTTGTTGTTGTTTTCCTTTCAGCTGTAGCACTTGGAGCTCATAGTGATTTAAACATTTTCCTTTGAGTATGGATGATCACATTAACCCATATTCTTTAGAGGGAGTGCATTTGTTCAATTTCTTATAAACCCAGAAATTATAAACGGTATTTTTGTTTTATCAAAATTAAACTATAAAATAAGATGTTGTCAGAGACCTTTTCAAAAATCAAAATCAAAAGATTTTGTGTCACATTCAGAGTTCCTGATCTACTCCTCTATAAATTTCAACCTTTACTAAGAAGAAGGAATTTGTGTCCTGAAAGCCAGAATGGTACATGGATCAATTTTCTCCGCAGAGCCCAGTCACACCCTTTTCACTGGAAACCTTTATCTTTGAAAAAGCACCTGACCCTCAGCGAGAACTAGCCTCGACTCCAGTCATAAGTTTATGCTTTGCACTGGATTATCAAAACTCTCATCAACCGCACTAGAAGGAAAAAAGTACCCCTCAGTGGAATGCGTGGGTTAAATGGCTGCATCTCACTAGAAAAGTAAAAGGACATGAAGGATCAAGGAGCACCCCTGCCCCCACCTTAACATAAATGAAGACACAGAGACCCCCATCGGGTTCCGGATTCACCCGTCAGTTAAAGGGCTACGGTGGAGAGCTGTCTCCCAGTTCCTCAGCTAGTGCCCTTTGGGGAAGGAAAGGCCTGGCTTTGGAAGCTGAGTTCACTCCTGGCTCATGTCTCCTGGTGGGTAAGTTTCTTCACCTGTCAAGCATTTACTCTGCTGGTCTCTTAAGTGAAGTTGGCTCATTATGAGCAGAGCTTCTAAGTCCTACTCTCTGTTACTTGGTAGAGGGGAAAAGGAAGCTACAGTAAGTGGGGAGTGTGACTCCTTGAAATTCTTGATATTGCTGCAGATATAGCTCATAATTCAAGACCCTGAGATGCTGGCTCAGTAACTGGGCAGTGATGGTGATGCCTCGACAACTATGTTTAGCCGATCTCCAAGAGGTTCAGTAGTAAGATTGCTGTTTCGCTAAATCTCTGCCTAAATCTATATAAAGGATATAATCAGTGCGAGTCTTTAGTGAAGAGAATTTGCTTCTCAGAATTTTTGTTTCCAAAGTGGTTTGGCTTTATCTTCGTTTTGCTTTTCTTTATGTGAACATTTTGAATTACACTTTATAGTAAATTGAGTTGCATATTGTCATTGTGTTGTTTAGCCACTAAGTCATGTCTGATTCTCTGCCACCCCGTAGACTGTAGCCTGCCAGATTTCTCTGTCCGTGGGATTTCCCAGGAAAGAATACTGGAAGGGGTAGCCACTTCCTTCTCCAAGGGAATTTTCCTGCCCCAGGGATTAAACACACATCTCCTGTGTTGGTAGGCAGATTCTTTACCACTGCACCACCAGGGAGGTCCAAAATTTTATGTTAGAATACCATCATTTAGTTGCTAAGTCATGTCCAACACTTCTGTGACCCTATAGGAGAAGGCAATGGCACCCCACTCCTTACTCTTGCCTGGAAAATCCCATGGACGGAGAAGCCTGGTGGGCTGCAGTCCATGGGGTCGCTAAGAGTCGGACATGACTGAGCGACTTGGCTTTCACTTTTCACTTTCATGCATTGGAGAAGGCAATGGCAACCCACTCCAGTGTTCTTGCCTGGAGAATCCCAGGGACGCGGAGCCTGGTGGGCAGCCGTCTATGGGGTCGCCCAGAGTCGGACATGACTAAAGTGACTTAGCAGTAGCAGCAGCAGGCTGTAATGTGCCAGGCTCCTCTTTCAGTGGGATAAATTAGAGTTCTATTAAAGTTTTTCTGGCCCCTCTTTTTTTTTTTTTTGCTGTTTTCCCCCCATCCTAATCAGATAATTTGGGGAAAATATAGGTGTCTTATATGGCCTTACTATGTACAAAGTGAGCCATCATTCACTGAAGTAAGGCACTACATGGAAAATGTTTTCATCAAGAATTATATAGTCATGGATTTACATTGGCCTCTACATTTATGCTGAAGGCCAACCGCTTCTTTTAAACTTCAGAGTAAAGTTTTCTAACAAAGATGACTTGCCCCAGAACTGTCATTTTTTCTCTCTTGGTTCTTTGCATCCACACGGTGGTCGGAAGAAGGCTGAGTGGAGGCGTGGAGGAATGGTCACTCAGCTCAAGAGCACATTGCCAGCCTTCAGGACTGCTGTCTCTATGGATGGAATCTATGGAGCGTGGCTTGTGGCTGCTGGAACCACTTTCTCACAGTGTTGACATTCACTACCACTGCCTTTTGTTGTTGTTTAACTTTGGTGAATACATTTTGAGACACTTCCCGGGGGTCCAAATGCTGACAATCCAATGGAATTAATCTGTCTTCCTCCAAAAGGGTTGTCCTGTAGAAATGGATGTTATCATACCATACTGTGAGTTACTTAATACACACAGCTGGCATAACTGCGCAGGTAATGGACTTGAGTTTAAAAGGGGATTAGGCCTCCTCTTCTGAAGTCTGCAGATGGAGGTAGGCTGTGGCAGAGTTTGGATCTCAGGAGGGCTCATTAGATGAAAATTAAGTGAGGAAGTTCTTCCATTCTCCCCTCCCTTCTTCCCTGACTCACTGTGCCTCCTTCCTTTCTGCCCAAAGCTTACAGTCTCACTCCGACATGCTTTCTGAGCTTCAGAAAGCCAGATGCCACTACTTCTGGCCACCGGCAGAGCAGTGCATTATCGCGAAGGAAAGCGCATTTCTGCATGAAAGAAACCATACCAACCGTCTGATCAGCTTGGAGGGAGAAAGGACCTCTGCAGTTACACGCGAACTTCTATTTATTCGGGCTCTAGGGACCACACGGCAGCTTATTCGCATCTGGACACCATTCTAAGTGGGAACTTGAATGTTTACAGGTCCCTTGCTTTTGATCAGAGTTGTCTTGGAGCTGATAATTATGATTCCCAAGGCTTTCTCACAGCTTTCTTTTGAAGAGATACTCATGCTTTGTATTACGCATCCAGAGTTATTTGCCTTGCCATAAAAATAGCTCATCCAGAGCAACACCCCATTCCAAATTTGTTGATTTTTAACCCAACAAAACATACTTTATTTTGTATGGATTTACTTTCTAAAATCTATTATTCTTGGTTAATAATAAAGACATATTTGTATCCCATGAACGTGCACTCATAGAAGAAAGAGATTAAAAGTAGATCAGGCAGCAAAAAGAGGTCAAAAGCTAGGCACATGTGGAATGGAATGTTTGTCCTGCAATACCAAGAAGACGTAATCAAGGATTCTGCATAACATCTGTCAGTTCTCATGCTACTGACCTACGGTCCACTTATGAGAAAGAGTGTTCTCAGTGAATGGGTCTATTTTCCTCTGGCTGGAGCTTGGAGCTGGTCCTTTTGGAGGACTCGAAGCCTTTTCTCTCTCTCCATCACTGCTCCTCCTGTATGCACTTCCTCTACCAGCACACCTTTGGTTTTAAGTGACAGAAAGTGATCAGAGCAGAAATACTTGTTCACAAATTACTCTCACCTTCCTCATGTATTCCAGTATCCTTAGTGAAAGATCCGTGTTTTCAATCCATGAAGCACATGTATAATAAAAAAATAAGTTCAGGAATCAGCTGTAGGGACCTCAATTTCATCTCAGGTGTCTCAGACCTTGTTTCTACTTCTCTTATCATCTAACCCAGGAGTCTGCAAATGGCAGCCCCAAGGGTGGTTATTTGTTTTTGTAAATAAGGTTTTGGGGCACAGACATTCCCTCCCAGCCCCCGCCCCGGCCATGTATTCATTTATTGCCTATGGCAACCCACTCCACTATTCTTACCTAGGAAGTCCCATGGCCAGAGGAGCCTGGTGGGCTACCGTCCGTGGGGTCACAGGAGTTGGACAGGACTTAGCTATTTAACCACCAGGTGGTGAGTAGTTAAAAATCTGCCTGTCAATGCAAGAGGCAGGAAGAGCAGCATATTCTACCCCTGGGTCGGGAAGATCCCCTGGAGTAGGAAATGGTAACCTATTCTAGTATCCTTGCCTGGAAAATTCCTTGGAAAAGGAGCCTGGCAGGCTACAGTCTATGGAGCCACCAAGAGTTGACCCGACTGAGCACAAGCTTGGGTGTAATGGAGTCAAGTATTTGCATCTAAAAAAAAAGGGAAAAGCGAAACTTTGAGGGATGCTCTTAGACTTGGAGGAGGGGAGGAAATACCAAAGGGAAGTAGAATATTTTCACCAGGTATCTTCTTAGGTACCAGGAGAGGGAACGCCTACGAAAAGGGAATGCTAGGCAGAACTTGCATTTCCCTTTAAAAATCACATCATTCTTTCATAATAAAAAGAACATTAGGAAGTGAATAATGCAAGCAGACACATTCTTTTCTCTAATGCAGCTGGGAGAAAAACTGGGATTTGGCATTTGCTTTATCAGGAGATCTTCCTTCCTAATTGTTTTGCTTCTGAAGTGGGGGAGGGGAAGCAAGGGATTCTAATTGTTCATTTATTGCTTTCTTTGTTTTGTTCTCCCAACAAGCCGAAGACAAGCCTGTTTTCTTACTGGTTTAATCTCATTACACAGTTTCTCTTTGACTAAGCCTTAAGCTAACAGTTCATAACGGGATTACATAGATGGGTTTATTTGCCAGTTTTCTAAACAAGGTTATTCAAGGATACCTCCTTAGGTAGTATTTTTCCCCTTATGCTCTGTTTTCTTTTTCTATATTCAGGCCCTCTGCTTTCATTGTTTTGCCCTGTCTTGCTTTCCTTTGCCTCAAACCTTCAGTTCAAGAAAGCTTTTCTGTAAGAAAAGGCAGTGCTTGCTTGGTCTTTCCCTCTCTCTAAGGTAGGCTTGCTTTAAAGCTTATCATAATATCAGCCAGGATTTGAGCATTAATCAGCCATGCACATGTGTGTATTGAATACACAGGGAAAAAGGTTTATGACCAGAAAGCCAAACTAGTTTTCTTCTGAATCTGCTACTTCCCTCAAAAATAGTAGGTTACACGATAGCACTGGCATCATCTCCTCACCCTTGCAATGGATTCAACTTCAAGGACAAATAATAATTTCTTATGTAATGAAAGGAACGTCACGTATACTCAGACAGTAAATCATAGAGATGAGATCCCTCAATAAAGCCCTTTTGCAGAGGTGCTCCATTAACCAAGTGCATCCTCGTAAATTGAAACAGAATTAAATTAATCACAGACTTGCATCCTGTAATTAAAATTCCATATATAAATTAATTTTAATAGAAATATCCAAATGTAAATGAATTCTTCTCTTCATTTTTGCACCCATCTTCAGTGAGAGTGTGAGTAAAACGGTGTCTTTTCTTGTGACCTAGTTTAGGATGGGACTGTTCATGGTCCTGACTGCTGTGCCATCTGCTCAGGCATACCCACCTCTTTATGACCCCATGGACTGTCGCCCAGCCACACCCCTCTGTCCGTAGAATTTTCCCGGCAAACGGGTTGCCATTTCCTTCTCCAGGGGATCTTCCCAGTCTAGGGATCAAACTCGTGTCTCTTGAGTCTCCTGCATCGGCAGGCAGAATTCTATACCACTGTTGTCACCTGGGAAGCCGCATCGGTTGTATACTAAGGGTTGTGAAAGTTTAGTTATGGGGAAAATATCTTAGGATTCAGATGGTGAGTTTCTTTTTCTCACCTAAACTTCTGTAGGTTTTTGTGGTTATGTATATGCTGAGTCCCTTGGTTTTTTTTTTTTGCTGAAACACTTTTATAAGTAGATTCAAAGATGGTGATTTCTGAGGTTTTACAATAATATCTGCTGTTTTGGTGACCAAAGTACATATTTGCAGTTGACTAAGATTTGTAGAACATCAGAGCTGGAAGCAACATTAATATTATTAACGGTATTTGGGGACAGGACCTTGGAAAACTGATTCCAGTTAGTCAGTAAATGTATCTGTTGAACTTCTGCTATGCAGTGATGACTATGCTGGGAGGCACAGGAATACAGGTGCCCTTGAATGCCTCATTAAGAACCCAGGGCACCAAAGACTTAAACACATAACTAGGCAGAGATATGCATGGAAAGTGACAATTGGTTTAGGCAAAGAGTATTGTGTGAGCTCAGAGAATGGAGAACTGTGAAGTGCATGAATGATGTGAAATTTGAAAATATTCTTAATTACTCAGGTTGTGGAAAACAAGCAGATAAACTCACTCGTTCATCCATTCAGTTCCTCGGAACCATGGAGAATCATCTCTGTATGCTTCCCATACTCTCTGCCTTTCCTTTTACAACAATGGAGTGCGCTCCCTGCTACGAGTCAAAGTCGGTTTTCAGCTTGCAAACTCCAGTTCTAAACCCTCTTGCCTTCATTGACTTCACTCCTCTAAGTCCTACGCCTCTTTTCCATTTTGTTCATTTCTCTCTCTAATCGTCCATGCGTGCTTAACTGTGTCTGACTCTTTGCAACCCCATGGACTGTGGCCCTCTGTCAAGCTCCTCTGTCCATGGAATTTCCCAGGCAAGAATACTGGAGTGGGTTGCCATTTCCAGGGGATCTTCCTGACCCAGGAATCAAACCTGCAGCTCCAGCAGCTGCTGCATTGGCAGGTGCCTTCTCTACCACTGAGTCCCCTGGGAACCCTGATTTCTCTCTCTGCTACTTCAGTATACTAACATGCTTTGGTGTCTTCCATCTTAACATAAACAAACAAGCAAGCAACCTCTTGATTCCACACCCTGCTTCAGACATTTCCTCAGCACAAGCTCCTGTTCACAGCGGAGCACGCTGAGAGATGCTGTCTTCATACCTTCTGCGTTTCTGCGTTTCCTGTGGACTCTCAGCTCCTCCATCCAGACTTTCACCCCCATCCTCTATCAAAGCAGCTCTTCTCATGTCATCAGTGACCTCCACGTGCAAAATCTGATGTTAGTTCTCATCCCCGCTTCCTGCCTCACATCCCAGCATCTTTGAAAACAGGTGCACATTCTCCTTGGAAAACTTTCTTTACTGGTTCCCTGTTGTCTCTCATTCCTTGTCTCTCAGTTCCGCTTCTGTGTTCTTCGCTGAGTCTTTTCCCTATGCCTGGCACCCAAATGTTTGCTATAAACACGGCTTGCTCTGCACTCTCTTTTCTCAGGATACGTACTCTCTCTTTCACGGTAATCAGCATCATGATGTTAAATGTCACTTAGAAGCTGATGACAATCAAGGTATTTCTCTCCAACCTCACTCTCTTCCTCATAGACCTGAGCTTACCCTACTGGCTGATTGACATCTCCACCTGGATGCTTTACCAACACCCCAAGCTCTGTCTGGAACATGGTTCTTCATTTCTATGATACCATTCATTCTCCAGGTGTCACACAGTTAGAAAGCCAAAAGACTTTGTTTCTCTCTTGACTTCTGTCTACCCCATATTCAGTTCATAAGCAGATCTTCCCAGATCCATCTCCACAATAAATCTCCAATCTCTCAACTTTCTCCATTTTAGTGGCAACTTGTCTGGTCCAAGCTTTTCATCTTTCTCCTGCAAAACTACAATAGTCATGTCGGTTGGTCTCTCTGCTGCTCTTTTCACCACACCTGTGCCACTCCCAAGCTTTTCTCCTTGCAACTAGGGTCATCTATATAAAGCCAAATCAGATTATCACCCTCTTAAAACTTTTCAGTCCCTCTCCACTGCATCTGAACGCTAAACTCTCTACCAAGACCTACAAGGCCCTATAGGGCTTTCAGATGGCGCTAGTAGTAAAGAATCTGCCTGCCAATGCTGGAACCACAAGAGATGAGGGTTTGATCCCTGAGTCGGGACAATCCCCTGGAGTAGGAAATGGCAACTCATTCCAGTAACCTTGCCTGGAAAATCCCAAGGACAGAGGAACCGGGTGGGTTACAGTCCACAGGGGTCACAAAGAGCAGACACACACACACGGCCTTAGAGAATGTGACGCCCACCTTGCAGCTCCAAACAAATACTAACCATTTATTTTTCAGTTCATCCCTCTTACCCTGGCCTCTTTTCTTCTCCTTAGACAAGCAAGTTGTCTTACAGTTCACTGTCTTTGTCTTGTGGGGACAGCTTTTCATGTGCTTTCCCTAGTTTAAGTTTCCATTGTAAATCTTAGCTCTTCAGTGAGATCTTCTCAGACTTTGTTAGCTTCAGCAGAGCAGCAGAGCCCCAAGTAGTCTTTACCACACAATGCCCTTCACAGACTTTTCACAATCACCTTTCTCCTGCAGTATCACAATAGTCATGTCAGTTGGTCTCTCTGCTGCTCTTTTCACCACCCCCCTCATGCCACTCCCGAGCTTTCTTCCTTGCAGCTAGGGTCATCTGTATAAAACTGTAATGGATCTCATAGCCCTCGATTGACTTGTTCATATTCAGGGTTTTGGTATATATTCACACAAGAGAAGGCCTGTAAATTTCCTTCCTTGTACCACCCTTGATATCAGGATTTTGGTCACATGGACAACCAGCCTTTGGGAGGAGGGGCAAAAGGCTCAGTGGTTTTGTTTAACTATTGCCCATCTCCTGCTTCCAGAAATAAAAGTCCACAAAGGTGTAAGGACGTGGTCTGTCTTGGTTACTGCTGTGTTTTGATCGCACAGAAGAGTGCCTGAAATGATGCGGGGGCTGTGTTAACATCAGGAATAAATAAATAAGATGCTTGTGCAGTGCCAGGGACCTGGGGATACACATGATGTCAGCAATGCCTTCAAGTCAGTTCAGTTCAGTCTCTCAGTCGTGTCCGACTCTTTGCGACCCCATGGACTGCAGCACGCCAGGCCTCCCTGTCCATCATCAACTCCCAGAGTTCACCAAAACTCATGTCCATTGAGTCAGTGGTGCCATCCAACCATCTCATCCTCTGTCGTCCCCTTCTTCTCCCTTCTTCAATCTTTCCCAGCATCAGGGTCTTTTCAAATGAGTCAGTTCTTCGCATCAGGTGGCCAAAGTATTGGAGCTTCGGCTTCAGCAATAGTCCTTCCAATGAATATTCAGGGCTAATTTCCTTTAAGATGGACTGGTTGGATCTCCTTGCAGGCCAAGGGACTCTCAAGAGTCTTCTCCAGCACCACAGTTCGAAAGCATCAGTTCTTCAGTACTCAGCTTTCTTTATGGTCCAACTCTCACATCCATACATGACTACTGGAAAAACCATACCTTTGAGTATATGGACCTTTGTTAGTAAAGTAATGTCTCTGCTTTTTAATATGCTGTCTAGGTTGGTCATAGCTTTTCTTCCAAGGAGTCTTTTAATTTTAATGGCTGCACTCACCATCTGCAGTGATTCTGGCGCCCAAGAAAATAAAGCCTTCAAGTCACTGACAATCAAAAAGATTTACTGATTCTCCTTGGGTCTCAGGTCTCTAAACTATAACAGGAGCACAGTGGGTTTATAATATGTCACGTGTAAAGTGAGGAAGGTATCACACTTATTTTACTGTATAAGGTCAGCAGCACTATTTGCTTGGGCTTCTCAGTTTAGCCCTGCAGAGAACAACCTCCTTATTTCCGTAAAGGAAAAAAAAGAAAAATCCGCTAACTAATTCTTGAGAAACAGGAAGGAAAAGTGACTCTTTCCTTGGAGTGAAGAGAAAGTGGCTTTCAGACACAATTATTCTTCTCTGGCCTCAGAGCTGAAGTTTGATCATGCACTTGCCATGCATTCAAGGTCACTCCTCCACACGATTCACTCACCAACAATACTCAGCTTCCCCGGGTCACTCACCCCCTGCTTTCCTGTGGATTTCAGCAGCCTCCCTGCGGTCCTGTCTGTTCATTGTTCCCTCTGACCCTCTCTTTTTCCTTCAGAAAACTTTGGTGTGCTGCATAATCTGATGTCTTTGCCTCATAAGGTATTTGGTGTGCTTGTGGAACTTCCCAATTAAAACAAGGTACTTGCCTTTAACTTTTCCGATTCTTGGTCTCTGTCTTCACATTCGAGATTGTATCAACTGTAGGGAAGGTCCACATCTTGCCTTTTGCTCTGTCTCCTTCCTAAAATTAGAGCATTGCAATTAGGGTGACCTTGGGGAGTTTTCTTTTTCCCAAAGAGCAGACTCTTCAGAGATCTTCCCCTTGTGCTTATAAAACATTTAAAATACTCGGAAACTTTCTTTTAGTATGAGATTCCAAATGTAGTTATGATCATTATTAGGAAAAGATTATGCAAACCAGTCGTGGGCCAGGGGACCACTACCCAATGTCTGTTACACTGTAAGCAAAGTGTTCTTTTAAATATGTCATTGCCTTACTGGCCATATTACTTGCTTGTACTCACTCACTTGTTCTCTCTCTCTCTCCATATATATATAATATAACACATATTATTTATTTATTTCTCAGTAAACTAGGCATGTGGCTACCAAGATGTGCCTATTATGAACTTGCCTTCATCTGTAGTGACCCCCTCATATAGTCATTGAGAACCTCAGACTTTTTTTTAATAACATGGGCTTCTGGGTCAATTGCAGGTGGTGACTGTGTCTTTTTTCCCAATAACCCCCACTCTCTCCCCACTTGCCCCATTTACCAAAAGGAAGCTTCACAATCCTGGGAGATCAGAGGCCAACAGAAGATGAGAGAATCCTAGCAGTTTTACAAGAAGTGAAATAAGGAGCCAGACAACCCTGTTAGTCATGGAAACTGGTCTTTCTTTGGTAGAGGCGGGCTGAGCTGAAGCCCTTTGTTCCAGATTCTGTGTCATTCCATGGCGTTGTGTCCCTGCAGCTCTGGCTGTTGTTGATATTGACCTAAAGTGGGCATCGGTAAGAGTAGGGTGTGGCTGTCTCTTGGGCACCAGTGCGAATGCGTGGGTGACAGCTGACCTCCCAAACGTTGGGTAAGGTTTCCGTTATTCTCTGAAGCCATTTGTTTTCAGCTGTGTCACTGAACAAATATATTTAAATCAGTGCCGTCACAGTGATAGTACTATGAGAAAGAATAGATCTAGGAGAAAGCTTGCCTGCCAGGAGTCAAATAATTCTGTCTTTTCAAGAACTGGAAGAAATTTGTATTAACTGGACTTTTCAGAGGTTTCATAGGAGAGTGACACACAGTCTACAAATTGGCCTATCAGTGTATTATGCTCAGTGATTTCTTTTAGCTTTGTCGTTAGCAGTGGTAGAAATGTTCTATTTGTTGTAGGTTCTTCATTAAAACGGGGAAGAAAAAACAGTTACTCAGCTACTGTTGAATCTGTTGGCTTTGCCGTGTAAGCTTCAGACGTTGCTCTTGATCTTGTAGATTTTGCTGCTGTCATTGTTAGTTGGAAAAGCTGTCACTAAATTCCTAAGGAAATGTGGCCGTGAAAAGGTCTAAGCCAGTTAGAGCCCAGTAACCATCTAGTTGGTGGGGGAGACTCAAAAATGATGAAACATCACAAATGAAGAGACCACAGATTCAAAAATTAATGACTAAGAGCAACACGTTTAATATGTAATTAAAACATGTATAGAAATAAAAACATACTTACTCAAACATGTTTGTAGAAACCTATCCAGTTATAATCAAAGAGAGGCAGAGAGTGAGTGAGTGGGCAGTCCAGAGGTAGCTTCTTCAAGAGGTTAATACACCAAGGTAGGGAAAGGCTTTAGAGTTCTGGGGATCGAATTCCGTAGAATTAGAATAATTTTAAGATAGGTATGACGTGTTATGAGGCAAAAACTCAGAATTTCCTCTTAGATTCCAGACTGCAGCTAGGCAGTCTCAGGCAACTGACTTTATTTTACCAAATCTCAACTTCCTCAGTGTAAATGAGAATAACAATAGGGTTGATATGAAGTCTAATGGCTCAGACAGTAAAGAATCTGCCTGCAATGCAGGAGACCTGGGTTCAGTCCCTGGGTCTGGAAGATCCCCTGGAGAAGGGAAGGGCAACCCACTCCAAGATTTTTGCTTGGGAAATCCCAAGGACAGAGGAGCCTGGTGGGCTACAGTCCATGGGATTGCAAAGAGTTGGACACAACTGATTCATTAAAACTATACAGTTATGAAATGTAGTATCTGGCATATAGTAAGGAACTTCAGTTCAGTTCAGTCACACAGTCGTGTCCAACTTTTTGTGACCCCATGGACTGCAGCATGCCAGTCTGTCACCAAATCCCGGAGCTTGCTCAAACTCATGTCCATCGTGTTTGTGATGCCATCCAACCATCTCATCCTCTGTCGTCCCCTTCTCCTCCTGCTTTCAATCTTTCCCAGCATCAGGGTCTTTTCCAATGACCCATTTCTTCAAATCAGTTGTCCTAAGCATTGGAGTTTCAGATTCAGCATCAGTCCTTCCAATGAGTATTCAGAAATGATTTCCTTTAGGATTGCCTGGTTTGATCTCCTTGCAGCCCAAGTGACCCTCAAGAGTCTTCTCCAACACCACAATTCAAAAGCATCAATTCTTCGGCGCTCAGCTTTCTTTATAGTCCAACTCTCACATCCATACATGACTACTGGAAAAACCATAGCCTTGACTAGACAGACCTTTGTTGGCAAAGTGATGTCTCTGCTTTTTATATGCTGTCTAGGTTGGTCATAGCTTTTCTTCCAAGGACCAAGCATCTTTTAATTTCATGGCTGCAGTTACCATCTGCAGTGATTTTGGAGCCCAAGAAAATGGTGTCTGTCACTGTTTCCCCATCTATTTGCCATGAAGTGATGGGACCAGATGCCATGATCTTCGTTTTCTGAATGTTGAGCTTTAAGCCAACTTTTTCACTCTCCTCTTTCACTTTCATGAAGAGGCTCTTTAGTTCTTTGCTTTCTGCTGTAAGGGTGGTGTCATCTGCATATCTGAGATTATTGATATTTCTCCTGGGAGTCATGATTCCAGCTTGTGATTTATCCAGCCTGGCATTTCACATGATGTACTCTGTATATAAGTTAAATAAACAGGGTGACAAAATAAAGCCTTGATGTACCCCTTTCCTGATTTGGAACCAGTCTGTTGTTTCATGTCCATTTCTAAATGTTGCTTCTTGACCTGCATACAGATTTTTCAGGAGGCAGGTCAGGTGTCTGGTATTCCCATCTCTTTAAGTATTTTCTAAAGTTTGTTGAAATCCACGTAGTAAAAGGCTTTGGCATAGTCAATAAAGCAGAAGTAAATATTTTTCTGGAACTCTCTTCCTTTTTTTGATGATCCAACAGATCTTGCTAATTTGATCTCTTGTTCCTCTGCCTTTTCTAAAACGAGCTTGAACATCTGGAAGTTCACAGTTTATGTACTGTTGAAGCCTGGCTAGGGGAATTTTGAGCATTACTTTGCTAGCATGTGAGATCAGTGCAATTGTGCATTAATTTGAACATTCTTTGATGTTGCCTTTCTTTGAGACTGGAATGCAAACTGACCTTTTCCAGTCCTGTGGCCACTGCTGAATTTTCCAAATTTGCTGGCATGCTGAGTGCAGCACTTTCACAGCATCATCGTTTAGGATTTGAAATAGCTCAACTGGTATTCATCACCTCCACTAGCTTTGTTCATAGTGATGCTTCCTCCAGGATGTCTGGCAGTAGGTGAGTGATCACACCATCATGGTCATCTGGGTCATGAAGGCCTGTTTTGTACAGTTCTTCTGTGTATTCTTGCCATCTCTTCTTAATATCTTCTGCTTCTGTAGGTCCATACCATGGTGTCTCTCATTTTCTTGAAGAGATCTCTAGTCTTTTCCATTCTGTTGTAATGTAATGTACATAGTAATTGTCATCATGCCAGAGAATGAATGAAATTTAGGGCTGCTTAACTGAAATAAACATGTTAGTCACTCAGCTGTGTCTGACTCTTTGTGGCCCCATGGACTGTAGACTGCCAGGCTCTTCTGTCCATGGAATTCTCCAGGCAAGGATACTAGAATAGGTAGCCATTCCCTTCTCCAGGGGATCTTCCTGACCCAGGGATCGAACCCAGGTCTCCTGCACTGCAGGCCACCAGGAAAACAAAACAGAGGTGATGTTTAATGACTTCTGGACAGACCTTTGTGGGGGGGGAGGGAAGATTTTAATATAAATTTCTGAGGACAGTTGCTATTCTTCCTGCTTAGTTAATTCTTAGAGTATCTCTAGAAAGAAGCAACAAGAGCTTCAGACTTGGACCAGAAGATAATGACATTATAGGAAGTGATGCTCACACAGTATCCTCTGATTCATGTGAGCTGACTAATATGTATGTGGAAAATCACCCATCCATGACTTTAAGGCCGTTTACTTCATGTTCCAAGTGACCTGTGGAGTGTTCCTTCTAACTAGTATTCTAGAAACACATGCCTGCAAGAGGTGTGTAAACTCTAGAAACTTTTGCTAGTTTGGGTCGTGTTCCCTTAGTATGCTATTTCTAGATCTTCATTTTCAATTGATCCTTCTTCGAGCTATGCTCTGGGGAAGAGACCCTCACCCCAAGGGTTCCTTCTCCTGACATCTATCAGGCATCTTAAGCCATTAACCGCCAACACCTCTTTGAAAGCTGTTTTTCTACACAAACTTTGGCTTGAGGACAGAGAGAGAGAGAATTATATTTGCTCTAATACAATGCTTTAAAAATAAATAAATTTGGGGCCCTGTTTTCTAACTGTCATTTACTATTGCTAATGAGTAGTTGCTATTTAATTGTATTTATATTAAACATTCCCCATGCCAACGGGCTAGCCAAAGGCTTGACTAATAGAGAAAGAAAGTAAAAAATAAGAAGCTTAGGGGGTAGATGCACAAAGAATAGAAATAAAATTGGTTATTTGAATAAGAGGTCTGGAAAATGGATCGTTTCCAGGAAAGACATCACCTGGCAGAGCCAGTTGCTCCTTCTTAGCTCCCACTTGAATCGGATATTGTTCTTTTGTGTCCCAGCCTTCCTAACTGAAGGAGTCTTATGTGGGGAAAAATGCTCACCTTATTGTGAGCCTAACCCTTTTCCTGGCCAATTTTCTCAGAACAGGAAGTCTTCCCAGGCCTGCCTGTGCTGTGGCTTCCAGGCTTAGGCTGGATTTTACTAATTTTGTCACCATTTGTCTGAAGGACAGGTTGGGTGACTTGTTTTTCAACTCAGTGTAAGTTGGTTTATGCTTTGAAATTTGCTGATCTTTCACCTCAATTGGGAAAATGTCTGACTAAATTGATTGACCAAATGGAGGACTCGGCGAGGTCAAGTGCGTTTGAGATGCTTCTCAAATTATCCTCAATCATCCCTTCTTAGAAAGCTGAATCTTGCAACAGTGGCATTAAGATGGAGGAAACATCCGCCATCAGGCCCAGTCCACCTTAAGGGAGTCCTTTACTCCAATCCAAGCCCTTCGCATGTTTTCCCTAGAGGAATCTCCCATGCCAGCTCCAGCCTGTGGCTCCCGGCCATCTTTCCCATGTCAGCACCATCAGGATCTTTCCTTCTAATGCTGCTGCTGCTGCTAAGTCGCTTTAGTCATGTCCGATTCTGTGCGACCCCAGAGACGGCAGCCCACCAGGCTCCCCCAATCCCTGGGATTCTCCAGGCAAGAACACTGGAGTGGGTTGCCATTTCCTTCTCCAATGCATGAAAGTGAAAAGTGAAAGCCAAGTCGCTCAGTCGTGTCTGACTCCTAGCAACTCCATGGACTGCAGCCCACCAGGCTCCTCCATCCATGGGATTTTCCAGGCAAGAGTACTGGACTTGGTTGCCATTGCCTTCTCCATTCCTTCTAATGAGTCTTCCCCAAATTACAGGCTCTACTCCTGGTCTTGATCATACCTTGTCAGAGACCTGTGTTCCTCTCAGAACAAATTACTCAATTGCTTAAGTATATATTTTTCAGGACTGTATTGTCCTAAATCCTCCCTGCTTCCCTGACTACACTCTACACTCCAAGAAAACAGAGACAGCATCCATTTCTGCTCTTTGCACTACCTCATCAGTTAGCAGGAGGTGGCATAGAGTAAGCCATCAACAAATGTGTTGAGTGAACGAACATAAACTTTTATAACTGCACAGGCTCCTGGATATTTTATTGAAAATTGACTTGTGCGCAGGACAAAAGACAGAACCTGCCAGCAACATTTCCCTATTTCGCTATTTAGAGAGCAGCTCAACATCTACTGCTTTAAAGTTGAAGTTCCTTTTCCACTCAGGTAGTTTTCAGTCAATTTAAAGTAAACTAAAATTGAACTCATCGGTCATTTCATTATTGGCCGCCCCCTCCTTCTGTTGCTCTTCTTAATGAACACATCACGCCCTGCCTTCTCAGAGCTTAAATTTCTGCAGTTTGATGGTGAGCATGCCTGTGGTTTCTCGCTCCTGTTTGTTCTCTTCTGTTAATGATCCTTATAGCTGTTTTCTGCTTATTTTTATAGATTGGCCGTTCTTCCTTACTAGGTTGTTTACTTTTCTAAAAGCATCTGATTGATTGCAATTCTCCTTTTATTCCTGCTAAACATAAAGTTCTCTGTTGCCCTTTCCCATTTCTAAATTTTAACTGAGATGAATTTCAATTTCACTTTTCAGGAACTCTTTCAGAACTAAGCAGTTTTAAGTATTTCTGACCAGGATCTTCCTCAGGGATGATTTAAAATTTTCAAATAATTGGAAACTATGCTTCTTCCAGTAAACATAGACAGATAGATAGGTAGATATGGATAAAATCATAGATTTTAGCACTTAAAGTTTCATTTTGCCCTGAATTTTGTGTATCTGGCTATCTATCTAAACACATATTTGAGAGCTTATCCCATGTGGGATTCATCAGTAGCATCCATTCATTCAGTTTATTCTCCATCCAGAAGCTTTTCTCCTCCAGTCCTCTGAACAGTACCCATGGGCAGGAGGAGGAGGGCTAGCACCTGAGATGCCACATCTTTTTCCCTTTTTCTTCTTCAGTAAAGCCAGCACCATCGATGGAAGGACCTGGGCAAGGAATAAGGAATTGTCATCTTTGCTGCTAATTAGCTATGTCCCCTCAGTCGTTCTATTAGCTCCCCTTTCTGCACCTTCATTTGCCCATCTATAAAGTGATGGAGCTAAATTAAATGAATCCAAAGACCCCACGAATGCTAAAGATCTCAGAAAACTGACAGACTTGTCATCTTTTAGCCATCGAGTGAATCTTGGTTCACTGGCAACAATAGTCAATGGTTTCACTGTCAAATTATAGTTTCCAGAAAAGATAGCCATTTCTGTGTTTGGAAAGCTCCACCCCAGAGCTCAGCTCTTTCCCCCACATGCCTCCAGCAAGTGGAATAGCCCCTGACTCGCCTCTCCCCACCCTGTAACTCACAGCACTAGAAATTCCATGTATGTTGGAAAGTGCAATCACAAACCAATAAGGCACTAGGTGATGTCAAACTGGGAATACGGTGAAGAGAAGAGAATGGTTTAATGCTAGCACAGCTTCCCTCTTTCAAAAGCAACTATCTGTGGCAAGGGAAACCGAACACAGAAGGCACAGAAATCAGCCCAGCCCATGGCTGCTGGATGGAGCTGGGACCCTTTGCTAGGAGTGACATCCATGGAGAAGAAACCGCGGTACATGGGTGATTCCTTTGTTCGGAGGAGTCACTCTCCCCAGCATTAAACATCTCATTAAGCGTCTTCCTTAATTTTTGTGATGTCCAGAAGCTTTCAGAGATAATCTGAGCAGTCAGTGAACTGATGTGTCTGCCAGGGCATGAATAGCAAAGATCGTTGCGTGTTTGCCCTGGGTCTATCAGCAGCAATAAATTTTAATCGGTTAGGCATTTTTCAAGCAAGCTACTGTTTGCCAAACACTATTTTTGGCAGGCATCTGTAACAAAGCCTAATGCATTATGCATATTATTTCCACAGTATTTCATTGTATTAGCACATGTAGTATTTGTATGGAATTTTTGTAAATTCATTACCAAAGTATTATCATATTAATGACTCTGGTTTAAAAAAGTATTTGAAAAAATATTAATATTCATAGAAAGTTACACACATCCTATGGTGGGGAAATGGGACTCAGCTATTATCATTTGAATTTCAGAAAAAAATATTAGCATGTGTATGGAAAAAAATAACTCAAAAATGCAGAGCAAACATGAAAAAAACCTTAAAAACCTGAATTACTTTGATGTTTCTTTGAAGGCTGAATGTTAATTTTCAGAACTGTAATGATAATCATTATTATAGATTAAATTATAGTGAAGGATTAGTTTTATTTAACAGCGTAATTTAATGGTGGAGACGTGGAAAATTTATTTCATTTCTTCGTGTCTTGTTCCTTTGACATCCTGATCTGCTAAAGGATGATTTCTCACTTCTCTTTCCATTCTTCACTACAGAGCTGGGGACATTAAGCCTTTGAAACTTGTATGACTGTTTTTCTTGCTATACCCTTAGAATGGGAACATAATGTGGCATGGCACAATTATCTATCTCAATTGGAAGCTATTCCAGTAATTCAATTCTATAGTAAAGTGTAGGATTTAGCTCTATTAAATGTCTCTTGACATTATTCTTACTATTCTTGTAACATTGGGGCCATGAAAATTATTAATACATTATCTTCTCTACCCTTTTGGAGATTGTATTATTTCAGTGATTCCTTGCAGTTTGACTGGTCTTGTTCCTCTAAATTTAGCAAATAATGTCTAGAACACTCTTCCCTTTAGAAACTGTTTTACAACACAATAGTTTCTCACTGTAGGAAAATGTTACAGCTATTCTTCTTTTCACAGGTTTTGATTCAGATAACACCTCTCTCCAAGAAGCTCAAAAACCTCTGCAAGTAAAACTCTCCATAGGTTCAAAACAGCCCTTTGATAGAGGGCAGTTTTTCACTACTATTAAAAAATATGAACAATCATCTCCCAACATAGCACTGTGCTAGGAATGAAAAGATGCTGAAAAGATGCTGTCACTGAAAAGATGCTCAATTTACTCTCTCAAAATACAAACCCAAAGGCATTGTAATAAAAGAGATGGACAAATTGAATATACCCACTCTATGATATAGTATAAAATTACTAGGAGATTAAAATTAGAAAATAAGTTGATTCTTTTTAAGTAGAGGCAGTACATTTATAAGGGTACTTACTCTTTCATGTAGCCAGTGCAAAGGTTTCTTCCATATTTCCACATAGATGTCTCCTCCTGATTCATATTCCATTCTGACTACAGAAAAAAATGTCAATGAGACCTTGACCTTGCTGCGCTCATGTTCCATGCGCTAATTCTTAACTAGACTGAAACTCCCTCTGGGCAAAGCCCATTGCTGTCATGAGCTGCTTTCCTCAGAAATCAAAGTCATATGCTAGGTAAAATATGTGTGTGTGCTCCTTCATGTCCGATTCTTTGCGATCCCATAGAGTGCGCCAGGCTCCTCTGTCCGTGGAATTTTCCAAGCAAGAATACTGGAGTGGGTTGCCATTTCCTCCTCCAGGGGATGTTCCTGCCCAGAGATCGAACCTGAATCTCTTTGATCTCCTGCATTGGCAGACAGTTTCTTTACCACTACACCACCTGGGAGGCCCAAGTACAAATATTATATTACATTACATGAAGTCGCTCAGTCGTGTCCGACTCTGCGACCCCGTGGACAGTAGCCTACCAGGCTCCTCTGTCCATTTTCCAGGCAAGAGTACTGGAGTGGATTGCCATTTCCTTCTCCAAGGGATCTTCCCAACCCAGGGATCGAACCCGGGTCTCCCGCATTGTAGACAGATGCTTTATCGTCTGAGCCACCAGGGAAGTCAAGTACAAATATGGCACCTAACAAATATGTCTTATTTTTGTTCTCAATTTTTGTACTTGAGGGAAAAAAAAAATCCTGAATTTTAATCAAGTTCTTGAGAGAGTACTTTCCTCAAGCTGTATTTCTTTGAGAAGAGAGTTGAGATTACTCAGTCTGAAATTGGAAACGGCTACCTATCTAAACCCCTCAAATGAATGTGTCCTATAAACCGCTGAAGGAAACTTCCTTGTAAAGAGAAAAGTGGAATGTTTTATGGGTGGACGGAGAGCCTCTTAAAAGGGGGAGAAAATCAATGTCTCTAGAGCATTTGACACAGCCTCACTGTTGGGTTATAATTTGAGAAGAAACGCCTGGGCTGAAAAGATTCAGACGGGAAGATTTCCTGCCTGCCAAATTTTCAAGCTGTTGACCCAGTTACCACCGGTGCCCTGGGAGGCTTAATAGCTCACCTTCTCAAGGAAACTTTTTTGATTTTGAAGTCAGAAAATACCTCACTTAACATTTTCCCTGGATTTTTATTCTCAAAGAGTGAGAGAAGCTGGATAGAAGAACTTATGAAATATTGGAGTTTGAGTAATTCCTCTTTCTTGGCAACACTCATTAAAACCGACCTACACGATGTTTGTGCTAAGATCTTCCTTTTCTTCCTGAAAGTGTAATTTCTAAAATCCTAATTGCCAGGTAATTATACTCCCCAGACCCCAATCCTCCAAAGAAGAAATGTCCATTCCTTAGTAGTTGATGAATGGTTCGGAGATAGAAGAAATAAGAAGTAGGAAGACCAGGCCATGACCTTGGCCCCAACCCTTTTTCTCTCCTTACAAAGCTGAACATGAATCGGAGCCTTTGGTAATTGCCTACCTACCCTCTCTCCCACCAAGAGAAAGGTGAAAAAACAAGCAATATCATGAGTGCCAGGGATGGGAGGGCAGAAGGAGAGCGTTCTCTTCTCCAACAGGCTGGATGTTTCCCCCTTGCCTCTCTGGGGATGGCCCACGCCTCTCATGTTGGTCCTGACAAGGATCAAGTATCTTTCTTGCACTAAAACAGGGAGAATAATGGAGAGGAGATTTATAGTGGGGAAAAAAAAAAAATGTTGCACTTGATTTTTTTTTTCTAAAAGTATATGATTTTTTGAGCATATCAAAGAGGGGAGAGGACAGGAAATAAATCACAAGGAATAGTATAACTTGTGTTTTCCAGGAAAGTATTTGCTGGAGAATATACTAGCATCATAGTTTATGTCCATTCAGGCTTTGCTAAGAGGAAATGTTGGCTACCTAGCTGAGCACTTGAGCATGTCTGGATGTCCTTGTGCTGTATCAGTATCAATTCTCTGGGCTTGTGAGCAGAGCTAAAGGCTGTGAACTGGTTAAGTGTCCATTTCCACTGAAAATTAGGATAAAGAATAGTAGCATTTGGTTGAGAGCATTGCTTGACAGACTGGTCCAAAAACCATACTTATTAGCATTGACCCAATATATGGAAGATTTGCGAGGGAAGTATGTCTCTTTTGAATATCATTTTAGCTTCTATTTGGACAAAAAGCAAAAGGAAGTACTTTGTTGTTGTTGTCGTTTATTTTTGTAAAAAGATGATTTATCCATTGATTTTTGCACTTATATTGAGTTTTCCTGAGGCATTTTGTCTGAGTTTTGCTTTTGGATGTGTACAAATGAGACCTGGGTTGGTATTATTGCTGTTTATTTTTGTAAAAGTATGATTTATCCATTGATTTTGTACTTACATTGACTTTTCTTGAGATACTGTGTCTGAGTTTTGCTTTTGAGTGTGTACGAATGAGATCTGGGTTGGTAAGATTTAGATTTAGATTTAGAATTGCCCTAGTGTGGTAATGGCAACCCACTCCAGTGTTCTTGCCTGGAGAATCCCAGGGACGGGGGAGCCTGGTGGGCTGCCATCTATGGGGTCGAACAGTCGGACATGACTGAAGCGACTTGCAGCAGCAGCAGCAGCAGGAGCAGTGTGGTAAAAGGCAGTGTTCTTTAAACCTGAGTATCTTGCAGCCACTAAAACTGGATACTGCAAATAGCCTAGATTTCTGTGAATGAAATCACCACTTTGAGCCTAGAATGGCTGTGGGATGTTCTAGGCTCATTAAGTGGTATTCTGCCACTCATAACGACTAGCTCTTCTTGCTTTCATACCCATCTTTTGCTTGAGCATGGTTTGTATTATGCCCAGAAGAGGTGTTATTCAGTCACTAAGTCATGTCCAACTCTTTGCGACCCCATAGACTCCAGCATTCCAGTCTCCTCTTTCCCACACTATCTCCAGGAGTTTGTTCAGATTCATGTCCATTGAGTCAGTGACGCCATCCAACCATCTCAACCTCTGCCACCCCCCTCCTCCTATTGCCTTCAGTCTTTCCCAGGACCAGCATTTTTCCTAGTGAGTCAGCTCTTCGCATCAAGTGGCCAGAGTACTGAAGCTTCAGCTTCAGCACTAATACTTCCAATGAATATTTAAGGTTGATTTCCTTTAGGAAATCAGAAGAGTCCTATAAAGTTTTTAAAATATCTCTCAAAAATGGCCCGTGGTGATCATTACTGGATTTGAAAGTTTAAAAAAATAACAGCTCACATAGAAGCAAAAGAAATGGGAAAGTCATGGGGTAAAATAAAAGGTTGTCCATGAGGGATAACAGTTTCCCCTGGTCCTGTTTCAAACAAGGTGAAAAGAAAACCCCAGGTGCATCACCGACCTCATAAAGAATAAGCGACATTCGTTGCCATCTTTTCGTTCTTGATTTCTGCCCTAAGCATCCATCTGCCAGGTAGCCTGCCACATCAAGAGCAGGCAGATCCGAGTGTTCAGTGAGGTCCTAACAGAGAATGAGCTCCAACCAGGAAAATTTATCCCTGTCCACTGTGTTTGGACCCTTAACTGAAATACCAATACTATTTTAAATATGTGGGGCTTGACTATAATAAACCTTCCTGTTTAAATCTCAATTAGCCAAGAACTTCTCCATCTACATCAGTGTTATTCCTCAAAGTATGTACCTTTGGAAGCTAAGTCTTGACATTAAGTGGAATCCCTTTCAGATTTTTGTAAGCCATGTATGATAAAAGTGTTAATCGCTCAGTCGTGTCCAGCTCTTTGTGACACCATGGACTATAACCCGCCAGATTCCTCTGTCCACGGGATTCCATTCCCTTCTCCAAGGGATCTTCCCAACCCAGGGATTGGAAGTGGGTCCCCTGCATTGCCGACGGATTCTTTACTGTCTGAGCCCCCAGGGAGCCCTACATAGACAAAGGTAAAGCATTATTGTAGAGTCCTGGTTTTGCTTAGCTTGTAGGATGACATAGCCAAAAGGTGCAGGTTTGGCTTCATACTGTGTTTGATCTGCCAGGTACTAGCTTGTGTGGCCTTGGCCAAGCCATTCATGTCTCAGAGCCTGTGATCTAACTGGGCACACAGTAAACTGGCATGCACTGTTTTATCCCTAAGGTGTAATCATAAATGAGCTTTGTAATCATCCTGAAGTGCCTTTTGAAGTTTCTAAGACAGTATCAGTGTAATTTCTGCATTTTACATGTACTCATTTCTAAAAAATATAATTCCATATATGGTCAAAAATAGCAACTCCCTATCCTGACTTGCTCTCCTGTTGAGAGTGTGTCATCCATGAGAAGCCCAGACACCATTTTCCATTTTCCCTGTCTGCCTCTTGGGAATGTCAAGCCCTGGTCCTAGTTCTTCTGGGCTTGTACCTTCCGCTCACCTTTTCAGCATTTTGCATCCAGTCTAACATTTCACGTGTGTGTGAGGTACCCTCTGCCTTTCCACCTGGCAGCCTGATTACTTCTGTTCACAGCTACAGTGCTGAAGAAGGGTGCTGTCCTTCGTTCTCCTGTGTTTGGCTTCCCTGCTGGGAGCCTGGGTGCCTCTCAGCCCTTTTGGTGGTCCTGTCTTGCCATCTAGTGATAACTAAGGCTCACTGGTGTTGCCAATGTGACATCCTGTGGCAAGTCCAGATTTCATAGACAGCTCTGAGGCAAAAGCAGCACACCGCACTGAAATCTCAGAGGTCAGTTGGAACCTGGTGCCAATGAGGCCCCTCCTGTCCCGATTCTATGAGTAACACCTGCACCAGCCCCTTTGGAAATTCCGTTGCTCTGGTTCAGTTCACTCTAGTTCTAAACTTTCATCTGGCACAAATGAAATACCAGATTCTTATTCTTCAAATAAAGAGTTTAAAGAGAAATTAAACACTATCCTGTCTTCAAAGAGTTTTCAGTCCTTTAGGGGGAAAAATGCTTCTTGATGAGACTTTGTCATGCTTTTTCAAAGTATTGGGTTGGCCAAGAATGTTTGATGGGGTTTTTAAGATCTTGTGGAAAAACCAGAACAAACTTTTAAGCCAACTCAGTAGTTTTAGTTACTTATTTATTCAGTGGACACTAATCAAACCCCTACTATGTTAAGGGGAATTTGCTATGCACTATCAGCGTGGAGACTATGATATGTAGTAGAAAAGGGGAAACAGGAAAGATAGACTTGTCCACAACTAATAAATATAGGAAAAATAGAGAAAGACTTAACTAGAGATATGATTATGAAAGAATTGATTCAGATGTGAATGATCTTGGAAGTGCTGACAGAAGAGGTGGCTGTAAGGCTGAGTCTCGAATCATGAATGGAAATGAGATGTGCAGTGTGTGTGCTTAATCATTCAGTCTGACTGTTTGTGACCCTTTAGATTGTAGCCCACCAGGCTCCTCTGTACATGGGGTTTTTCAGGCAAGAATACTGGAGTGGGTTGCCATTTCCTTCAGGGGATCTTCCCGACCCAGATATCAAACCTGCGTCTCCTTAATTGCAGGTGGATTCTTTATATGCTGGGCCATCAGAGAGATGATGAGAGAACTGATTTTGATGTAAATGATCTTGAAAATGCTGATGGAAGAAGTGGATGTGAGACTGAGTTTTGAATTATGAGAAGGAAGGAGATGTGCAGAGAGAAGAGAAAAGTTTCAGCTTAGGTGAAATATGTAAAGTCTGTGCCATTATCTATAGTTAGATGGAGTAATCGGTGTGCTGGAATGTTCTCCGGTCAGCTCACTGTATCTTTTCTGTTGCAGTATTCAACAGCATAGTGTCTGTAGTTTGAAAACAGAGTTGGTGAACCGTTTACACTACAGAAATGGGCAAACACTGCAAATCGGGGCTTCCTCCCACCCAACCAGAGAAAGTTGTTAAGCGTTTACCAGCACACTCTTGACTTGAGTGACCTTTTGCTAAAAGCAGCTCTCAAATAAAACTTTTTTTCTACCATTTATTAGGTGAGAACCCTGAGGCTCACTTAGATGAAACAAGTTGCCCAGTATCACACAGCTAGGTGTAGAACCCCTGTAACTGACATCCTCCTGTAGAATTTAATGCCAATGAGCTTTGTGATTCTGGATGTGTACCACTGTGTACAGATACCAGGGAAGCAGAACACCAGGTCTTAAAATTGTAACTGGCTGTGCTGAAATCTGGTTAACCCAGGTGTCTCTTCTTAGACACCTACAGTTGAGACTATCCTCTGATGTGAATTTTTGGCTTTTACTCAAGTTGAAGGAAAGGGGAAGAGGGAAGAGAGAAGAGGGGGTACACTTGAAAATTAACAAACTTAGCGACAAAAATAAGGACACTTTAAGAGAAAAAATTCTGTGAAGATTAATTCTGACTCTACAATAAAAATTAAACACCTTGGAATTGAGTGACTGTGGACATGCAGTTTTGCTAGTCTAAGTCTGAGCATCCTGGAAAGGAGGGCGCTATTGGGCCGTTGTTCTTGAAGCATTATCCTTTTACTGAAACTCTTGATTATGTATATTTCCCAAGTGTTTCATGTACTGGCTATGCCTTTTTAATGGAAACAAAACAAATGAGAAGCTATAGAGAGAACAAACTGATGTAGTTGGTGTTTATTTCCAACCAAGCTTGCTTTCTTCCAACATCTTTCTGTACTAAATGAGGGATGTTGTTAATTCATCCCACAAAAGATTCTCATTGTAGAAACTTTGTCAACAGGAAGGAATTCATGAAGGCCTTCCTTCCTGTTTTTCTTTTCTCTACTCTTTCTTATGCTCTTTCTTTTCATCCCCTCCTTTCCTTGCCTTGCCTTTCTTTTTTTAAAGCTTCTTTTCTTTTCATTGCTTCTGTTTTTTGTTTTATTTTTTTCTCCTGTTGTTTGTTTGTTTGTTTTACAGGATCTGATGAATAAGACATTAATGACAGAGCAGAGGCCCTGGGGAGGGAGAGATGAACCAACTGACTTTTACCAATTCTTGAAGTTGCCAAGATAGATATTTTTTAACTGATAGGTGTAAATGGTCTGGGAGATCCATTCCATCTCCTTGAAAAATTATACTTTTGTCTCTGTATTGATCATTTCTAGCAATGTTGATATTTGGATCCTAGCTTGGGAAACAATGGGGTGGGGTGGGAGAATTAATTTTTAATAGCATCCCCAAGGAAGTTCAGGATCACCAGGTTGGGTTTTGAATCTAGGGTAGGAAGTCCTTACCTGGTAGTGAGAAAACTCCTTTAGGTACTTTAAAAGTGAATCACTCTCCAAGGAATCGCTTGTTTTACGTAGTTTCTGGAAAATAGCACCTGGTGTGGGTGGACAGCTTAATGCAAATGGGTGTCTGGTGATACATCACATGAGGAGAGTATTGATTAATAAGGCTCCACTGCCTCTATGAGTCTTTAGCCCTATAAATTTGGCTGGGAGAATCCAATAAAACGGATGGAGTAGGCCATCATGGAGATGTACATGATGATCAGGGAGAAGAAAGAAAAGGCAATTAAATGCAGCAGTTATATGGTGACTAAGAACTGGCACTCTGGAGTACAACAGATCATGGCTTGATGCTCTTTCTGTCATTATTTCTGAGTGCTGTGCTTAGTTGCTCAGTTGTGTCCGACTCTTTCTGACCCCATGGCTGGTAGCCCACCAGGCTCCTCTGTCCATGGGATTCTCCAGAGGAGAATACTGCAGTGGACTGCCATGCCCTCCTCCAGGGCACTGTCTCTATAATCTTTAGTAAGAGAACCATCTGAGCTTTATGCATGTGTACAATATTGGGATACTAAACTGAAAACTAAGTTACCATTATGTAAAGCGTCCATTACAGTTCTTGGCTGTTAGAAAATACCCAGTACATGGCAGTCCAGGCTCTAGAATCATTGTTATATTGTTAAAGTAATAATAAGCCTGGTCATCATCACCGCCTGGCTCTCTCTCTCTGTTTTCTTTCTGTGTCCCTTTGTTTTGTCCCTTTGTTCCAGGCACTATCAACATCCTCTGATGCCTTTCACCATTACCATTTGTCAGCATCCTTTTTACTGCTTTCCCTTCTCTATGCAGAAAGCTGCATGTTTCCACTCATACAACAAATCTGCGTGTAATTTCAGGAGTGCATTAGTTGATTTACTGTTCAACGTAAGTGGAGGAATTTCACTAAAGATTAATTCTAAGAACTAAGTTGATGAGATAATATCTTTAAAAGGTTGATGGATACACAGAATGGTCAGTATGCTGTTTCATTTATTCAACAGTATTTATCTGAGAGCCTAGGTTTGGCCAAAGATCTAGGCGCTGAGGCTATAGAGACAGAATTGCATGTGGCTGAAAGTCTAATCAAAGATAATCAATAAACACATACACATATATGATGATGCTAGACTTGAAAGCATTGAATATAGAATGTCACAATGAAGGTTTTCCTTCAAGTTAATGAAATAGAAAAGATCTCCTGTGCATTCAAAAGTTGAAAAATGTTTCTTTATTTTAAACTTTAAAATGCTACAGGAAGCATAAAGAATAATCTAACAGACACCTATGCTCCTACCATCCTGAATTAACAAGCAAGTTGCTTTTAGTATTATTTATTTTTAAAATGGAAACAAAGAGAAAAAACAAAAATCCTTGTGGAGGATAACCACCTTCAGACTTGTCCCTCCCTGGGCCCCAGGCAACTACTACCCACACATTTTACATGTATAACATTAAGTGTTTGAAGTCTATTTATTCCTTTTAGCTATTGTATAGCATTGCATCGTGTCATGTAATACATTTTGATTTTAACCATTCCCTAAAGGATGAAGCAAATCCACTGGTGTATTCATTTGAACAGCATTCAACAGTGCTCAGAGTGCCTGCTGGCTGTAGCTCTTGGGTGGTGGTAAATGCAAACCTCTTTAAATTTGCTTCATGTTCTTTCAGAAAGTTGACTCAGTCGTTCACTAGAAAGATCAGTAATAACGAGATATATGCACACTTGCTACAACTGTCATTTGAGGTAGAAAGATGGAAAAGAGAGAAGTTCGTTTGCTGAAGATTGGGAGAGCTGAAGTGAGAGGACAGGACAAGTCTTTGTAAAGAGGAAGTCAGGGAAATGGCTCTCAAAGGCGGACGTCTTCAACCTCCGGGATCTAATGCCTGATGACTTGAGGTGGAGCTGCTGTAATAATAATAGAAATAAAGTGCGCAATAAATGTAACGCATTTGAATCATCTTGAAGCCAGCCCACCCCCCGATCTGTGGCAGGGCCAGTGCTCAAGCTGAAGGTCCAATACGTGGGCACCTAATGCAAAGAGTCGACTCATAGGAAAAGACCGTGATGCTGGGAAAGATTGAAGGAAGGAGGAGAAGGGGGTGGCAGAGGATGAGATGGTTGGATGGCATCGCTGAGTCAATGGACATGAGTCTGAGCAAACTCTGGGAGATAGGAAGCCTGGCTGCAGTGCATGCGGTCACACAGATTTGGAGATCACTTAGTGACTGAACAACAGTCCTTTTAAATTTGTTTCATGTTCTTTCAGAAAATTAGGCACTAATTATGAGAGCACAGGCCGAGCTCCCGTGGGGACTGGGATACATGAGTATCCAGAGCTTTCTCCTTTTGTTCTGAGGACACAGAATAATAAAGCAGAAAGATAGTGAAAAATCAAGGGAATGTCATTATTATATTTAGTTGTTTCTAAGGCATACATTCTTTTTCTTATTTTACCATCTTTGAATATTACAGTCACTGTTAGGCAAGGGGAAAGTGTGACATAATTATAGTCTGTGCAAGGGCACGCAACTTTACAGATCAACTCCAGAGGTTTGGAGGATAACTCCAGACAAAATAGGGAAGCACTGATTTTAGAAATAGGTATCACATATCTTCCCCATGGCTCAGAGTGTACAGTTGTATGAGAACAATAAAAAATATCCACAACTCTGATTCAAAAAGAGATTAAGAAGTCAAACTCTGAGTAAAAAGTTCTGGGAATTATTTACTCATAATTTGCTAGTAATTTTACTTTTCTGTGCATGACCAGGGTAACATGCCATAAAGAATTTATATTTAAACAATTTAAAAAGGGCTATTTCACTAAGTATAAACTGAAATTCTATGTGACAAGAAAGAATTGTATCCCTGAATTATCTTTCTTAGTGATATACATCAGTACATCTTAATTGAATATTTTAATTTTAATTGAATAGAGCAACAGTTACTATACAATCTGATAAAAGCTACATTTGAAGTATGCACAGAGGACTTCCTGGATGTTTGAAAAAGTTTTCCATAGGAGAGGCCTAAGATTTAGGGAGTTGAAGGGTGAGTAGGAGTTTTCCAAGCAGTGTTTAGAACAACTCAGATAAAGGTTGACGATTTGCTTTTGTGATCATATGCTTGTTTAATTTCTTTCCCATCCTCCAGTTGTTCTAAGTCCTTCCCTTCAATACTATTGGAATATAATAGGTGCGAATTTTTACTTTATGCCTCTCAGCCTAAGGCTAGAGATGTTTATCCAGGTACCTTTGCCCTGTTTATTGTACAGGGGACCAGTGGAACAGCTCATTTTTAATTTCTTACATCTTAAACCATCTTTTAAGGTTTATAGCTTCAGGCATTTGCACCCTTTCTTTTTTAGATGATAAAATCTAAGCTGTCTTTAAACATTCTTTAACGGCTACATTGAGGCCACAACTTTTTCTAGCTTGCTTATTTTGGACTTCTGTTGTGGAATAATTCCTTCATTTTATCTGAGGCAAAAGGAACACTTTTGTTTGTAAACTTTGAATTTACTATCAGTTTGACCCACGTATTGTCAGTATAACAATACATGTTGATTTTTGCTACTGAAGCCCATGAAAGACATAGTGACCTGGAGTTGTAGACAGTCTGGTCAGGGAGAAAATATCTAATCACAATAGCAATAATGAAGCAATACAAGGTGGGGAAGGGGAGTAACTAATGTAAGTACATAGTTTACTGATGATTGGAGTCAATACAAAACCATCACCATGAACTAAGATAATGGCAGTTCAGGAATGAGCAGTGAAGAATCACTTTATGCCTCATCTTGGTTTGCTAGGACCTCCATAACAAAATACTAGAGACTGAATGGTTCAAACCACCATCCAGTAATTTCTCATGGTTCTGGAGGCCAGATGTCTAACATCAAGGTGCCGGTAGGCATGGTTTCTTGTCTTAGAATATGGAAGTCTCTCGCACTGCCTCCCATGGTCTTTCCTCTGTGTACACACATCCCTGGTGTCGCTCTGTGTTCACATTTCATCTTACACAGACACCACGTTGAATTAGGGACAGTTCCAGCCACCTATTTTAACTTAATGCCTGTTCAAAGACTTAATCTCTAAACACAGTTACATTTTGGGAGCCTGGGAGTTAGTTCAGCCTATACATTGGGAGAGGACACATTAGAGCACTCACATGCCTCTTCTTCTAAGGTCAGATTTGAAAACCTGAGTTGCAAGAGACCCCCGGCTTTATACTCCAGGCATAAAAAATTCTGCAATAACTTGAAAATGCTTCATGCTGCTTCAAGACTGAGGACTGTTCTTCCATCAAAGGAGAGTCTATTCCACCTGCTTCACTCAACTGCTTTTATTGTTTATCTGCAGCT
The DNA here is from genome assembly GCF_014754425.2 of Oryx dammah. NCBI lineage: Eukaryota > Metazoa > Chordata > Mammalia > Artiodactyla > Bovidae > Oryx > Oryx dammah. The sequence continues at coordinate 9,883,739 of NW_024070206.1, read as the reverse complement.
GCTATAAATATAAACCACCCGGCCTTAAATTCTCCATGCATTACTACAAAAATAAATTTGTCCCTGCTAAGTTATGGAGCTGAAGTGTGCCTAAAGGCGAATGTACCACATTGGATTATTGAATCTGCACCTTTTCACAGTATCATTTTCATCACTTCTGTCTTAAACAACCACTCTGATTTATATATATATATATATATATATATATATATATACACACACACACACACACATGTGTATATATATGTATATATATTCATTCTCCCACTGGAGAAGGGAATGGCAAACCACTTCAGTAGTCTTGCCTTGAGAACCCCATGAACAGTATGAAAAGGCAAAATGATAGGATACTGAAAGAGGAACTCCCCAGGTCAGTAAGTGCCCAATATGCTCCTGGAGATCAGTGGAGAAATAACTCCAGAAAGAATGAAGGGATGGAGCCAAAGAAGAAACAATACCCAGCTGTGGATGTGACTGGTGATAGAAGCAAGGTCCAGTGCTGTAAAGAGCAATATTGCATAGGAACCTGGAATGTTAGGTCCATGAATCAAGGCAAATTGGAAGTGGTCAAAGAGGAGATGGCAAGAGTGAATGTCGACATTCTAGGAATCAGCGAACTAAAATGGACTAGAATGGGTGAATTTAACTCAGACGACCATTATATCTACTACTGTGGGCAGGAATCCCTTAGAAGAAATGGAGTAGCCATCGTGGTCAACAAAAGAGTCCAAAATGCAGTACTTGGATGCAATCTCAAAAACGACAGAATGATCTCTGTTCGTTTCCAAGGCACGGTAATCCAAGTCTATGCTTCAACCAGTAATGCTGAAGAAGCTGAAGTTAAACGGTTCTATGAAGACATACAAGACCTTTTAGAACTAACACCCCAGAAAGATGTCCTTTTCATTATAGGAGACTGGAATGCAAAAGTAGGAAGTCAAGAAACACCTGGAGTAACAGGGAAATTTGGCCTTGGAGTATGCAATGAAGCAGGGCAAAGTCTAATAGAGTTTTGCCAAGAGAACACACTGGTCATAGCAAACATCCTCTTCCAACAATACAAGAGAAGACTCTACACACGGACATCACCAGATGGTCAACACTGAAATCAGAGTGATTATATTCTTTGCAGCCAAAGATGGAGAAGCTCTATACAGTCAGCAAAAACAAGACCAGGAGCTGAATGTGGCTCTTATCATGAACTTCTTATTGCCAAATTCAGACTCAAATTGAAGAAAGTTGGGAAAACCACTAGACCATTCAGATATGACCTAAATCAAATCCCTTATGATTATACAGTGGAAGTGAGAAATAGATTTAAGGCACTAGATCTGATAGACAGAGTGCCTGATGAACTATGCACTGAGGTTCGTGACATTGTACAGGAGACAGGGATCAAGATCATCCCCATGGAAAAGAAATGCAAAAAAAAAAAAAAAAGCAAAATGGCTGTCTGGGGAGGCCTTACAAATAGCTGTGAAAAGAAGAGAAGCAAAAAGAAAAGAAGAAAAGAAAAGATATAAGCATCTGAATGCAGAGTTCCAAAGAATAGCAAGGAGAGATAAGAAAGCCTTCCTCAGTGATCAATGCAAAGAAATAGAGGAAAACAACAGAATAGGAAAGACTAGAGATCTCTTCAAGAAACTGAGAGATATCAAGGGAACATTTCATGCAAAGATGGGCTTGATAAAGGACAGAAATGGTATGGACCTAACAGAAGCAGAAGATGTTAAGAAGAGGTGGCAAGAATACACAGAAGAACTGTACAAAAAAGACCTTCATGACCCAGGTAATCACAATGGTGTGATCACTCACCTAGAGCCAGATATCCTGGAATGTGAAGTCAAGTGGGCCTTGGAAAGCATCACTATGAACAAAGCTAGTGGAGGTGATAGAATTCCAGTTGAGCTATTTCAAATCCTGAAAGATGATGCTGTGAAAGTGCTGCACTCAATATGCCAGCAAATTTGGAAAACTCAGCAGTGGCCACAGGACTGGAAAAAGTCAGTTTTCATTCCAACCTCAAAGAAGGGCAATGCCAAAGAATGCTCAAACTACTGCACAATTGTACTCATCTCACACGCTAGTAAAGTAATGCTCAAAGTTCTCCAAGCCAGGCTTCAGCAATACATGAACCGTGAACTCCCTGATGTTCAAGCTGGTTTTAGAAAAGGCAGAGGAACCACAGATCAAATTGCCAACATCCGCTGGGTCATCAAAAAAGCAAGAGAGTTCCAGAAAAACATCTATTTCTGCTTTATTCACTACGCCAAAGCCTTTGACTGTGTGGATCACAATAAACTGTGGAAAATTCTGAAAGTGATGGGAATACCAGACTGCCTGACCTGCCCCTTGAGAAACCTGTATGCAGGTCAGGAAGCAATAGTTAGAACTGGACATGGAACAACAGACTGGTTCTAAATACGAAAAGGAGTACGTCAAGCCTGTATATTGTCACCCTGATTATTTAACTTATATGCAGAGTACATCATGAGAAATGCTGGGCTGGAGGAAGCACAACCTGGAATCAAGATTGCTGGGAGAAAGATCAATCACCTCAGATATACAGATGACATCACCTTTATGGCAGAAAGTGAAGAGGAACTGAAAAGCTTCTTGATGAAAGTGAAAGAGGAGAGTGAAAAAGTTGGCTTAAATTTCAACATTCAGAAAACGAAGATCATGGGGATGTGGTCCCATCACTTCATGGGAAATAGGTGGGGAAACAGTGAAAACAGTGTCAGACTTTATTTTTTTGGGCTCCAAAATCACTGCAGATGGTGATTGCAGCCATGAAATTAAAAGACGCTTACTCCTTGGAAGGAAAGTTATGACCAACCTAGATAGCATATTCAAAAACAGAGACATTACTTTGCCGAATAAGGTCCATCTAGTCAAGGCTATGGTTTTTCCAGTGGTCATGTATGGATGTGAGAGTTGGACAGTGAAGAAAGCTGAGCACCGAAGAATTGATGCTTTTGAACTGTGGTGTTGGAGAAGGCTCTTGAGAGTCCCTTGGACTGCAAGGAGATCCAACCAGTCCAATCTAAAAGAGATCATCAGTCCTCGGTGTTCATTGGAGGGACTGATGCTGAAGCTGAAACTTCAATACTTTGGCCACCTCACGCAAAGAGTTGACTCGTTAGAACAGACTCTGATGCTGGGAGGGATTAGGGGCAGGAGGAGAAGGGGACGACAGAGGATGAGATGGCTGGATGGCATCACCAACTTGATGCACACTAGTTTGTGTTAACTCTGTTTGTGATGGACAGGGAGGCCTGGTGTTCTGTGATTCATGGGGTCACAAAGAGTCGGACACGACTGAGCAACTGAACTGATATATATACATAAAGAGGAGCAAGGAAGAACATAGACCCAGACAGTACATGAAAGTCCATTCACACAATTTTTGATGATGGAAACAGTTTTGTTTGGTTGCAATGGGACACAAGGGCCCCATTAAGTCTACTTGTCATAGGAAAACATTGAGTCAGATCATCTTAAGAGGATGTGAAACATGTCTTATTTAATGCTTTGACAAATTAATAATTGAGCTTGGTGGGCTCTGAGTGGAATCTTTGAAACAAAAAAAGATTAAGGCTTTTTTCCCCTGACCTCATACAAATGGACATAGATATTGCAGCTTAATTCAGTATCTTCTCTGAGCCATCGAAGGGAGGATATTGTTTTACTTTGCCTACAGTTGAAAAATCTTTAAAATAGGAAAATGTCCACTTTAAAGGCAGTGCCAAAAATAGCCCATAAAATGTATGTTTTATGTGTAGGTTAATTAAGGAATAATTTTTCAGAAAGCATAGGCACTTGTATTACAAACATAAGCCATGATTTTTTTTTTTCTCTACTGAGAGCAGGATAAGGTTATCTAAAATCCATCTTAGAGGAAAATAAAGTAGTTCTTTGAAACAAACATAGCCAGAATTTCTTCAGGAAGATTCACTGATGTATTTAATATAGTTCCTTAAATCCGAATATAAATAAACTGTATTTCCTTTGTGTGTGTGTGTGTGTGTGTGTGTTTTTAATTTATTTTTTATTTTACTTTACAATTCTGTATTGGTTTTGTCCAATTATTTTACATAAATAGATTTTTTAAGGTCCTAAATAGACTGTCCCTTGCCTATCCCTTCCATTAAATATATGTATGCATGTTTGTGTTTATATATACTATACATATATAATATATGGCTTCCCAAGTGGTACAGTGGTAAACAAACTGCCTGCCAGTGCAGGAGATACAGGGGACACGGGTTCAATCCTTGAGTAAGGAAGATGCCCTGGAGGAAGAAATGGCAACCCACTCTAGTATTCTTGCCTGGAAAATTCCATTGGCAGTAGAGCATGGCAGACTCTAGTCCATGTGGTCGCAAAGAGTCAGACATGACTGAGTGAGCACAAATGCATGAAAGGCATATATATATCAGTGTCTATTATTTGCTGTTTTACATGTTATATATTACATTGCATTTATTATGCATTATATAGTATATGTTATGCATGGGAATAGTAAAATTTAATGTTTGAATTTAATTCAACTAATTAGTGGAATACTTGCATAAGGTCATAAAGTTAATTATTAAGTTGATATTAAGCCACACAGTTTTTCACTGTAGTCATTTGAAGCAAGTACTTTCACTGGTATGTACATAGGTAGCAAGAACTGATTGCAGGCGGGTGACCTGAATTCTGATCTTGGGTTGTCTTGGCGTGATACCTGTGAGTGAATGTTTCCCCCCGCCTCTGGTATCTGAAATTTTCCTCTTGGAAAGTAGTAGGGGTTGCAGGAGTCAGACACAACTTAGTGACTAAACCACCTCCAGCATGTTCTATCTCCACCCATGTGTACAGAGATGTTTTGGGGGATTTATGTAGAGAACAGTGCATCAGATACCCAACTGGGTGCAGGAAGGATGAAGTTAGGCTTTCCTGGCTGCTCAGCAGGTAAAGAATCCGCCTGCAATACAGGAGACCCCGTTTCGATTCCTGGGTCAGGAAGATCCCGTGGAGAAAGGATAAGCTATCCACTCCAGGATTCTTGGGCTTCCCTGGTGGCTCAGATGGTAAAGAATCCACCTGCAATGCTGGAGACCTAGGTTTGATTGTTGGGTTGGGAAGATCTCCTGGAGTAGGGCACTGCAAATCACTCCAGTATCCTTGCCTGGAGAATTCCCATGGACAGAGGACCCTGGTGGGCTCAGTCCATGGGGTCGCAGAGTCAGACATGACCGAGTCAGTAAGCACAGCACAGGATGAAGGCATGCCCTTGTGAGCAATATTATACATTCTGATGCATAATTCTATTTTCTGTGTATGTATTCTATTATTCTAAGCATGCAATTTCATCTCCCAAGTCCATCCAATATGCACCCTCCACTTTGATAGATAGTTCTGTACATCTAATTCTCTTTCAGATGTATCTCTTTCTTTGTGGGGGTGACGGATTGGAAATTTCTCATTCTTCCCTCCCATTTACTTAAATTATATTCAGATGTAAGCTCTGCTTCAAGAGCCATGAGTCTTTTGCAGCCTGTCTCAAAAAGTCATCTTTGCATTTGATCCAAGCAATGCTGCCCTATCGTAGTCTTGGACATTTTACGTGTGTACTTGTGTAACGCAGGTGTGACATGGCCGTACCTATGGTCTGGGTGCAAATGGCGTCAGGGCAAAATTCTTTTTATCTTCTCTATCTTGTTTCATTTTCTGTATCTGAAATAGTTGTGTTTCTGGGAACACGCAACCCCCACCTATAAAACTGAAGAATTAGGATTGATTTCTGTTGTTCCCCAAGAGGGACCACATAGACCTTCAGAAACAATGCCCTTCGTATTCTCATGGCCCAGCTTCCTCTTGGACATCCCTGGGCCATTGGAGGGCGGCATCTCTCCATTTCCTGCCATGATGCTCACTGTGAACTTTACTCACCTTGTAAGACTAATAATCAGAGACGATATGATGGCTTTCTGACTGCAGTCCCCGAGTCCCCCAGAGATCTGGCTGTTGAAAGTCCCTCCTGTATTTCTGGCCTCCTATGTTGTCCCCACAGAAAGCCCTGCTCTTGAGTCTTGAGTTTACTTCTGTCCTTTGTCTGACAAATAAAACACTTCCACGGCCATGAAAAGAGATGTGGAGGTGGTTTCCAGGGCTACACTTGCACTTGGGCCAACAGCAAGACTAACTACAATCTTGGGCTCCAGGCACAGGCTCAGTAGAATCTCCTTGTTAAGAACTTCCCTGGTGGCTCAGACCATAAAGAGTCTGCCTGCAATGTGGAGACCCAGGTTCAATCCCTGGGTTGGGAAGATCCCCTGGAGATGGGAATGGCAATCCACTCTAGTTTTCTTGCCTGGAGAATTCCATGCACCCAGGATCTGGTGGGCTACGGTCCATAGGGTCACAAATAGTCAGACACGACTGAGCAACTTTCACTTTCAGTTGATAAGAACATCACATACATTAGGCCAGGGCCTTGGCTTTGATACATATATGGTCTGTTATTTTTTTCTTTGTCTTTTCCTTTCCTCCTGTTCTTAGTTATAAGCATCATCATTTACCAGAAGTATTTCCCAAGAAGATTGTGCTAGAGAGTGACATTCTAAGTCCAATCCCATCCTCGATCCTTGTGGGTGAATGATTTTCTAGTAGAAAAAAAGAAATCAAAGTGCTCGTCTCCACACAATGTGGGTTAGAAATATCCCCTTTGGATCTCATGTGTCATATTGCGACTTTCCTCTGGGGAGATATTTGGAAACCCTTTGTTCCATGCCTGTCATATTTATAAAAGGTGAAATGTGGTCACATTCGAGTTTGTTTTTTGTTTTATGTGCTGCTCTGTGCTGACGGGGAACCTGCAATGTGAGGAAATAAAGTGAGAGGCCCAGCACCGCGCAACCAGATTGATCCGTGCTGAGACAAAACCCGAGCTGTTCTCTGAGCCCAGCGCTCGATTCCCTGTACCACACTCGCTCTGACGTCCCCCATGGTGTGTGTGAGAAGCAAGTGACAAGTGTAGTTTCCCAGGCTGTGACCATCCTCCAACTGGCCACATCCCTGCTCCTCCTGGCTTCTTTTGGTCTGAGGATTGCTCTTGGAAATTATGCTGCTGGCCTTCTCCGTGTAGCAGTGGCTACATTTCCCTGTTAGCTGGAAGCCTTTCCTGGAATTCTAAACTGGAAAGAAGGTTCCGACAGCCCCCTAGGCAAGGGATCAAGGTTTCCTCTCTACTGATGATATCTATTTTTTTATTAATGGATGGGATTTTATTTTAACCAGTGGGGCTCCAGCGTTTGTCTTGGATACTTGCAATGTGCCAGAAGTGATGTTTAAGTTTTCTTTGACTTCTTGTCTTGCTCTGAGAGATCAGATGCACTGAGGGCCAAGTTTCAACGTGTTTGAGATGGCTTGTCATTGTTGTTTAGCTGCTTAGTCATGTCTGACTCTTTTGCGATCCCATGGACTGTAACCCACCAGGCTGCTCTGTCCATGGAATTTCCCAGGCAAGAACACTTGGATTCTTGGAGTGGATTGCCATTTCCTTCTCCAGAGGATCTTCCCAACCCAGGGTACAAACCTGTGTCTCCTTCACTAGCAGGTGGATTCTTTACCACTGAGCCACCAGGGTCGTCCAGGTGTGCAAGACAGCTGATCAGATGTAAATGCCACTGATAAACCAACAGGCGCATGTCCTGATGCCATCTTGGCTAGAGACGCTGATTGCAGTTCCCTGTTCAGACATCTGTTTCTGTATGGGGTACCAACCACCTCCTCGTTAGGCTGTATTGTTTTCCTTTCCTTAGTGAAAAGCATTTTTCCAGGCTCATAAATATTTGGCTTGGTAAGCTAGATTGTACTAGCTGTGATCACTTGCATATCACTTCACCTCTCTGGGCATAACTTTTGCTGTAGAAAATGATGAAAGAGCTGGTTCATCATCTCACTTATGGTGTTATCGTTCCGTAATCCAACACTTTTGATTCTCTTTGACTGGAGATGGTTCTGGCTTTTGTTCTTACCCCAGTAAGAGACGGATATACTATCTGTCTCAGTTGTATTATAAGAAGGGGCACCTACTCACCACTTGGTACTTCTCATTTTCAGGATGTAATTAGCTCCGTTTTGAGTTCTCTATTACATGGAAAACATAGCTGAGTATTTTTAGTGTCACAAAACAAATGTATGGGTGAAGCAGGAGTGTTAATTCAGTGGAGACACTATTATAGTTTTTTTCCAGCCAGCTGTACTTCCTCTCTCAAAGGTGCGGAAGAAGGCGAGGTTTCTTCTCAGTGACTTCATTCAAGTCACGAGGAATTCTCGAAAGGGCCCTAGTTCGTGAAAAGCCATGGGCTTCTGCTTTTGAATAGATGATAAAACTCTTGACAAACACTTTCTATCTTTACCTCAGACTCTTTGTCTAAATAACCCTGAGCATATTCTGGACCGCATCCACCATCCCTGATTCAAAGCACAAATGATCACACCCAGAGGCTAAATGCTTTCAGGCCGTGTCAGCGACCCAGAACTTGAAAGCGATCCTCTCCTCACCTAGTTCTCTACACTATCATGATTACAACATCCTGAATCCGAAATAATCTGAGAAGCATGATGAAGTTAAATGGTCATCTCTCATCCCTTCAGTTAGTGGACTCCATTCAAAGGGATGTAGCTGTAACAGAGTTTTGTTTTGTTTTTACAAGGCCTTTTCTGTATAGTAATTGGAAATGGAAAAGGTGAAAAAAAAAAAGGTTACCTAGATCATCTATTCTGGACAAGGCTAATTATTGCTTCAGAGGATATTTCTATTGCCATCTGACCACTCATGTGAGGTTTATAGAGTTGAAAGTGACTATGCTACAAATTGTTGTACTGGACACCTTTGATCCGTACTAAGGTTATGTCAGTAAATATTGTTATTCAATAAAACTCATCACTCATCCTTCTGAATTAGGCATGTGTCTGCTCGCACAATGAAAGAGTGCTTGATAATAATTTAAAAACTAAAGGAAAGTTCCTGAAATGATGTTTAGCCTGTGTTGATCATCCACTCTTTGTAAATGTTAGAGAATTTTGCCATTTGCCAGGAGAGATGTACCTACATTTTTCTACTACCTGGACAAAAAGGTGAGAACAAGAACAAAAACTCAGTAGAATATTTAGACCATAGTAACATGCTAGGTGTGTCCATGAAGTAACTACAAATGAATGAATTGATGTTCAAGGTTTAGAAATTAACCTCTCACATGTAGAGTAAATAATAATCCAAAATACCATCATATTATCCCCCAAGACTCTGCATAAAGAAATGGGACCAAGTAACTTCAAAATGTTTTTGCCTGAAAGAAGCTGCTGATTAACTTTCCTGGATCAAATCTGTACCGTATTCCATCCGGAGACTCTGAGCCCAGTGGTGACCAAGCTCACTTGCATTTGCTAAAGTACAACTTTTTACTTGTGTTTATGCAATGCTTCACTAACTTCAGCTACTTAACATTTTAATCTAAACAGTCATCCTGATAAGAATTCATGTAGTCAGGCACCAAATGAACCAGGCCAAAGCAAGTGCCCTGTTGAACATGCGCAGACTCCCCGAGCTTCGGAAATGCATTTAGTAATTTAGCTTCCCAATTATGTTTTACTGATCCTTTCACAATGCCCCCACAGATTCTTTGGAACCACTTAGCCAAATACGTTTATCATTTTAGAATAAAATTTTAAGTTAAAGTATAGTTAAAAAATAAAATAAGGCACACTCCAAGCCTTGCAAGAAGACATCTCCATCACAACCAGCATAAGTGTGGATTAGAGATGCATACTACATACTAAGGAAGATGGATGTACAGGTGATAAAAGTCACGTGAACAGTTTATTGGGTATTTTGTAGCTTATCATTCCCATTTTACAGATTAGAGCACTGAATACAAAGATGGAATGATTTGCCCTTTCAGGTTAGATTAGAACCTGAGAAAGATCCAGCAGTTCTTGGCTTCTAAGTCTTGGCTAGCCAGGCAAGGGCAGAGAAAAACTGGGACCCAGGTCTCTAGAATCTCACTTCAATATTCTTTCTCCTGCCTCACACCACACGTTTCTTTGATTAGTAAACATATTAAGAAGCTTGTGTTGAAAGTAGAATTGAAAGGTCTCACCAATGTATTTGTCCCATCCTTTCCTCCTCTTGCTGAGTTAGTCTCTATCGGCCTGGCAACAAAGGGGATTCCCTAAATCCACTGCTTTTGTGTGCATTCTCTCCTTCTCGCTCTTTTCCTTTGTTCTGAAACAAAATGCTGTGAAAGAGACTCCAGGAAGGGGCCTGTGTGTGTTGTGTGTTCAGTCACTCAGTCGTGGCCAACTCTTTGCGACTCCATGGATCGTAGCCCGCCAGAATCCTCTGTCCATGAAATTTTCCAGGCAAGAACACTGGAGTGGGTTGCCCTTTCCTACTCCAGGGGATCTTCCCGACCCAGGGATGGAACCTGTGTCTCTTGAGGCTCCTGCACTGGCGGGCAGGTTCTTTACTACTGAGCCACCTGGGAAGCCCATGACCTCGTGGTTATCAATTCAAGTTTGAAGCTGAAACACCGCCTCATGTCTTACTCCTGAACTGACATTGACTCTCAAACTACCCATGTGACTGCCTCCCTCTGGTTTAGGTTCTCAGTACCTTGGAGTCAAACTAAAAGAGACTGAAACAGATCTGAGGGTCCTCCTTGGGTCCAGGTGGTGCAGCCGTTGTGGCAGTCTAATTGCTTGTTCAAGAAGAAAATGTTCAGTGTTCCATATAGGTCTTTCATCACCATCAAATTTCAGGTCTGTGTTTGTGTAGCTTGGCCTTTGCTCACAGTAAGGGGCAAATCTTTCTTTTGACCATCAAGAAAGCCATATTTTCACAGACCTTTTGACACACAAGAGTCAAGCTGCTCTGGACTCCCCTTCCCCATCAAAATGAAGATGTCTCTAGCTGGATACCTGGACCTTTCCTCCCTAGCCCTTCCTTACCATGCCAACCCTTCTGGAATAATTATGCCTCCTGGCCATGGCCATGCTTTCAGGATTACCCTCCACTGATATTCCCTCCACTGACTTCCAAGGGCTTCTGGGGACATTGTGAACGAAACACCCAAGTACAGCTCTCTGCTCCCTCCTGCTAATGTGTCGGATTGGGGTACACAGGCTGCATGACCCTCAAGGGCAGCAAAGAACAGCATATATAGGAGAGGACAACATTTCAGAAGCCAAAAAGTGGATATTTTCTTATTTCTTAACTTTCCTACTTTAATAAGAAGATTATTTAGAATAACAGGAAGATCAATAAGAGTTGAGTGTGGTCACCCCTGAAAGCTATAACTTTTATTTGAGTAGGGCTGTGTCGGGGAACTGTTGCTTTATCATTATGGCCTGGAAGATTAATTTGACATTTACTGTGAACCTGTCATGCTTTGCTGTTAATAAAAAGTCTTAAAGGAAAGACAGAAAGGAAACTTAATCTTGGGCATGATCAAGCCAGAGAATTATTTTGAGAGGAAGGAGAGGGTGGAAGAGAAACCTGAATTCCTTCCAAAGGTGCAGTGGGCCTCAAAAGTCAGTCTGGAGAAACTCTTCTAGACAGCTACAGGCTTGAGCCCTCTGTGTAACAGAGAAAGCGTCTTTGCTATAGCTCTTCTGAATTGAGCAAATCTGGGGAGAGGATATATATTTTAAGGTCATATATCTGCTCCATAAACCAGTTCAGAGGTCCAAATGTTTCAAAGCAAAAATCCTAACCATAAGATCTCTTTGCTATTATTGTGCTATTATATGATGCAGCCCTTAAGTTAATTGAGACAGGGGCATAGAATGACTGCACACAGGTACAGCGCCATCTAAATACTGGGTAAATGTCTTTCCTCTGTCAATGAAGCCAGAACAGCTTCTCAGATATTTCTCCCCGACCATCTCCTCATTAAATTCTTGACCTAAGGAAGTAAGACATGTCAGTAGACAGTTTTATTGACCCTGTTGAGATGTGTAGAATGTTGTGTCTTCTCTTTATGGGTCTCCTGGTAATTGACTATGCTTGTAAAGTTGTAAGAAAGCCCATCTCGTGGTTAGACTTTCTTGTCCTTTTCCAGCCTCCAGCAAGCTGAAGGCGAAGCCATGAAGAAGTAGGTTGACATGTAGTTTCAGTCCACAAGGCTCTCTTGCTTCTAACATAATCTAAACCTGGGGACTTGATGGGCTGGGATATTTGGGTTTGCTGCCTTCCAGTTTATTTACTCTAACAGGGACACTTCTGAGTATGGATTGCTACCGTAGGAAGAGCTGTGCTGTGCCTTGGAAAAGCTATTTGTTGATGAAACACTAATTGTAAAATAGTTACCTCAGAGAACCCAAATGTAATTACGTTAAGTTTAATTACGTATCATTAATTATATGAAATATTTAAATTGTTATGTTGAATTGTACTGCACTCGTCGCTGTACATTTTTGCTGGTGTGTAGAGCAGATGTGCTTGAGGAGTTTGGATGTCATCCAGAAGTTAGTGAATTCTTACTGTTGGGATAATCGGGGCCTGATTTATACCATCTATTGAGAAACAATGGCTGCATATTTTCAGTTATGCAGTAATATCAAGCGTAGGGCTGCTGTGACTTATGCCTAGGTGATATTTTGGTAATCATCTCTGGCTGAAAACTTTAAGTTTAATCAACCAAATATAAGGAAGTCAAAAGCCTAATTTCTTATGTAAATCAACATGAGCCAAACAAGCATTTCTTGTTTCTATTGGGAGAGAGCCATTCCTTTCTCGGCTATGAAACTGACACTTTATTTAGGATGCCTGAATTACCAAAGGAGTCCAGCATTAAATCATACGCCTTGTTCTTCAGATATTCACTTAGATTAATACACCATTAATTATAAAGTATTTATATACTTCACTTATATCTAGTTTTCTAACTTGATTGAAAGCATGGTGAAGCTTCCATATAAGTGGAAGAGAAAGCAGTCATGGAGACTCACAGTAGATTTTGTTTTTCCAGTATATGACTAGTACTTATCAGATCTGATACTAAATACAATGATTGATGTTCAGTTATGTTAAACAAACAGAGGCACTGGAGTTTACTCTTTTAAGGCTTTCATATTTACATCCATTTGGAGGACAGCAAAGCAGAGAAGCAGTCATTTAAGTAGAAATGCTGCAGAAAGGAAAAATATGTATGACTTGTGTTTCTGCCAATCAAACATGTAGTACAATTTAAATGTAAATTTTATTCTTGTCTATACAAATACTATACAGTGTTCACAGCAGCTTTGCCATGCTCAACTCATTTTATTTTAACAAAATTTCACAAAATTTGGAAAAAGAAAATAGTGTCTCATCAGTCACAAGTCATGGCGTGTCACTTCCACCATCTTTGGCCTGTAGAAGTTTGTTTTCAGCATGATCTGTGTCTATATTTGAAGAGTTAACATGTAAAGGAAAATAATATTTGTAGAGATGTGGATAGACCTAGTCTGTTCATATGGAGTTAAGTAAGTCAGAAAGAGAAAAACAAATACCGTGTATTGATGCATACCTGTGGAATCTAGAAAAATGGTACAGATGAACCTATTCATAGGGCAGGGATAGAGACGCAAATATACAGAATGGACTTGTGGACACAAAGTGAGGGGAAAGGGGAGTAGGAAGAATTAGGAGATTGGGATTTATATATATGTACATATATATGTGTATATATATATATGTGTGTGTGTATATATATATATATACCACTGCATGTAAAATAGCTAGTGGGAAGCTGTTGTATAGCACAGGGAGCTCAGCTTGGTGCTCTGTGATGACCTAGATGGGTGGGATGGGGGTGGGTGGGAGGGAGATCTGAAAAGGAGGGGATATATGTATATATGGCTGATTCACTTCATTGTATAGCAGAAACTAATACAATATAAAACCAGTTTTTTTTTTTTTTAAAGCAAATACATAATCATTCTGATGGAGAATTTTTAAAGTTGTATCTCAGATATTTGTGTTTTGGTTGGTTGTGTTGTTGGTCATCTAATAGGTAATTGAATTCTATATAAATGGTGTTGACCATGCATGGGCTTCCCAGAAGGGTCTATGGTAAAGAATCTACCTGTCAATGCAGAAGATGCCAGAGATGCAGGTTTGATCCCCGGGTGGGAAGATCCCCTGAAGAAGGAAATGGGAACCCAGTCCAGTATTCTTGCCTGGGAAATCCCGTGAACAGAGGAGCCTGGGGGCCTACAGTCCATGGGGCCACAGAGTTGGGTCTATGAAAGTACGGTCTATGTGTCAAAGTGTGGGGAGAGGAGCAGAGAGAGGGATGCAGGAGGTAGAGAATGGGGATAGAGTGGTGATCTCTTCTCACTGAAGGTAGACTTCTGAAGGCTTGTGTTCAGGAAAATCCGAAGAAGTCCACTTTTAGTCCGCCCTGGCAGCCTCCCCAGGACTACGGGTCACGTTGGGGGGTGTGGGGGTTGATTTGTCCCGATTCTCACCCCTTCGGAGAGTTCCTGGCCTTGCCCAAGACATCTGCCTCTGCATCCTCCACAGCACACACAATCCACATGACTCGTGGAATAGTTACACTATCAAGTTGTTGTTGTCTTTGCGACCACATGGACTGTAGCCCACCAGGCTCCTCTGTCCATGGGATTTCCCAGGCAAGAGTACTGGAGTGGGTTTCCATTTCCTCCTCCAGGGGATCTTCCCGACCCGGGGATCAAACCCACGTCTCCTGCATCTCCTGTTTGGCAGGAATATTCTTCACCACTGAGCCGCCTGAGCAGCCTTGTATTATCAATAGATACTGTCTTATCTAATTTGAATTGAAGCTTGCCTTCTGAGCTCGGTGATAAGTTGAGTCTGTCATAAGCCTTTTCCTGGCCCAGACCTCGCAGGAGACTTTAGGGCCTCTTTGTCTTCCAGGAGCTACAGAGGTGTCAGAACTCATCTCAGAATCACCCTTCTTTCCTATGACAGTTTCAGGAAATAACAATTTATCCTCGACAGCTTTAGAAACACTATCTCCTAATTTATGCACTACCTCTCCTCGGGTAATTGGGACCCAGACACGTTCTGCATAACAGCCCCTGGCTTTGGGGGGGCCCAGGCTTACCAACTGCTACCCCTGAAGGAGGAAGAGCCAGAGGGTGAGCAGATTGTGCCTTTAAAAAAACAGAGAGAGAAGAAAAGAAAAAAAGAAATTAGGGGTGGTAAAGAGGTTGGAAGACAAAGAAGGAAGCATTTGATAGGTCATCTGTCAGGAGGCCTTGATGGAGGCTGGTAGGAGAACAATGAAGTCCCACTTCAAAGTGAACAATGCCGCGCTGAGTAGGTGCCAGTTTAATCGAACAAAAAGAAAGAAGACATGTCAGCTATTAAACACATTCATTAAGGGGTGTCTTTTAACCCCTTGGTTTTCCCCACTATTTTTCTTTCCTGAGTGGAATGGAAAAAAAAAAATGAATGAGTCTTTCAAAGCAAGAGGGAAGTATAAGGTTGCCATCTTTCTGGAACGTCAAGCAGAAATATTTGCATTAATTAAATATTTATTGTTGGAACAGAAGTTGTGTAGAGCATAGAAATCAGGTACAGTTCTTGATGGTTTCATCTAATCTCACGTGTTTGAAGTTTTCAGCGGAGTAGCCTCCACCACTCCACAACTTTATTTTCATTTTCAATTATATTCAAAAGAAAGCAGGATCCGATGCTTAATTTGAAGTTGGAGAGAACAGAAAAATGAGAAGATTTCAGATTTTAAAACTATGATTCTCGGGCAGGAAGCAGAACAAAAAGGGGGGCATTTTCACATCTAGGTTTTTGTGATAACTAAAGGAAAAAGAGCCAAGAGAAAAATTTAATTAAGTGCTGTTAGTTCACAAATGATCTCTCATCTTGAAAGCGTCTGATGTGCTATGTCTGTGTTATGAATTTAGAGATGAAAGAATAAATATCAAAATGTAATAAGAATATCAGACTCTAAGAAATTCTGTGTGAGTTTAGAACAGTGAGCTGCTCAGCCTCGGATTCTGTCTTTGGCAGCAGAACAGAGTATGGCCTTTTCTTCTGTGAAATTCTCAAATAACAAAAGATTTGATCAAAATGAATATTTTCAATATCAGATCCATTCACTGGATGTTCCTGCTGAAGGCTTATGTTTCTATAAGTGACGAGCAGTTTGCCTTTTTGTCATGTGTCGGTTTAGTTGGAATAAGGGCTACGAAAAATCACTTTGTGCTCAACTCTTGTGTCTTCAGCTAGATACGAGGGTCTTGTGGTCATGATCTGTGTCTCACGTCTCTTTTGCCACCCTCTAAATTGGACAATACATGGTGCATATGTTGATTGGTCTGTTTATTCATTCATTTATTTGGAAATATTTATATTGAGTCCGTACTGTACTAGGCAGGGTGTTTTTTGTTTTTTTTTTGGAGTATTGTTGCTTTATAATGTTGTATTGTGCTATACAGCAAATTGAATCCGCCGTATGTTTACTTATACCCCCTGTTTGGGGGATTTCCTTCCTGTTTAGGTTGCCACAGCTTTGAGTAGCGTTTCCCGTGCTATATAGCAGGTTCTCATTACTCATCTGTTTTATACACAGTCTCAGTACTGTGTATATGTCCCAGTCTCCCAGGTCATTTCACCCCCATTTTCCCCCTTGGTGTCTACACGTTTCTTCTCTACCTGAGTCTCTATTTCCGCTTTGCAAACAGCTTCCTCTGTACCATTTTTCTGGGTTTCTCATATATGCATTAATGTACAATATTTGTTTTCCTCTTGCTGACATACTTGGCTCTCTTTGACAGCCTCTAGGTCCATCCAGGTCTCTAGGCAGGCTTCTGGATGCTGGACTTTCATCAGAACGTCGAACAGATAAACCCCCCACGTCAATGGGCTTAGTACTCTAGCAGGAGAGAACACATAGCAGATAAACCAAGAAAATAACATAGGTGTTGAAAGTGCCTTGATGAAAAATAAAGTATGCTAAGGGAATGAAGAGTGATGTGGCTGCTGTTGAGGTCTGGAGGTCAGGAAGAGCCTCTTTGAGAAAATAACAGCTGAGGTGATGGGATACAGCCTCTGGTGAAGACCTTGCATTTGTAGGTGGCAAGATGACACAACCCCTTTTGTCCATTACCATCTTTTAAATTTTATAAACTGGTTTAGGGCTGATTTCAAGGAAATGAATTGTCTTTTTCAAGTAAAAGCTTTCAGTTCTCCACTCCTGCTGATATCACTGTAACCCGTTCAAAGCCCCAAATTATTCCAGGGCCAGGGAGTGTGGCAAGTATGGGGATGGAGCACCAGAATGAGGTCCCTGATGGCCTGTCTTCAGGTGAAGGGTGGGCACTCCTCAGTGAAATCAGAATGTATCTTAATGCTGCCTCTATTATATTCAATTTATATAAGGATGAAGATTAAGCAAAATCAGTGTTGGAAAATCATTAATTGTCCATAATTAGGTCTCTTTCCTATATATATTTATAATATTTGAATAGTACGTTGAACCTACATGTATATGATTTTCAAAGCTACTAGGCTATAATCCCCTGCCTTCTCAGTAAACATTACACTAAAGTGTAACTATTATATCTTAACTTTCTAAGTAAAATGCTGTCACTTTGGCTAAGAAAAACACTGTGTTTTCATCCAGAGGTTACCCATCAGGGTTTTTGACATTGTTTTTTTGTTTTTGTTTTGTTTTTTCCTTTCTTTATGTTCTCAGTGGAAACAGTGATTACGTAGTGTATCAGAGCTTATATTTATCATTAGTTTAGTGACCCCTGCTGGGAGGCCTAAGATAATCATCCTTAAATTCAAAGTTGGGGTTCCAGCCAAATAGATGGCTTGAGCCTCAATCGTGAGTTCTTGCGGACCCAGGACAGTTGATTTTGCAAATCAATCAGCGTTTCTAATACTGGAAGCTGATCATTCCTTAGAAGGGAATAGCCCTTGTTGTATGACTGAAAGTGTGACCAGTTACAGAAGAGACAGATTTAGAATTAGCACATCCTTCCTGGTTGTTTGTCTCTGCTCCCTTGTATTCTTAGTTCTGTTTTGCATTATTTACCAAGGGGCTCTTCTTGTTCTCTTTCCAACATGCCTTAAAAAAAATCAAAAGGCATAGATGATGTCGTTCTTAATCAAAACCATTTTTCCCCTTCACAGTAGCATTATTCAGTATCATATGCCAACCTTTTTACCCTCACATTTGCAGAACTAAACTTTTGAAAAGAAAGTAAACACCCCCACAGAGCAGAGGCCTTATATCATTATTTTCATGAATATTTAAAAAGCCAGATGCACCTTTGTCAAAGTGTATGTTTTTATTCATGTCAACCCCTGCAAGTTTATGGATTATCCCCATCTGTATCCCAGACTATGTTGTCATCACAAGTTGGTTAAGATAAACTGTATGAATAGTGTCCACAACCCAACAATTATCTCTGTGCAAAATATGAAAAGAGTAATACTTTAATTATTCTTATGCTTTGGGATGACAACAAATTAGAACAAAATACTCATATTAAAAGGTATGTGAGTTGCTAGAAATGACCTGAGAATATTCGATAATAATATTTTTAAATATTTATTTTAAATATTTGTATTGAGTGATATATGTGTGTATATATTGTAGTTTATAGGTTAGTTACTGTAAGATGTCAACAGGTAAACTCTCAATTACCTAGAATCTAACTCTTTAAATATTTCAACTACCTAGTAATTACCTTTTCTTCATCTACTCCACTTTTTATTGGAAATAGTTACAGGGGAAATACCAAACAAGATAATATAAGCACAAAATCATTTTATCTCCCTCCCCTTCCTTCCTTCTTTCTTATGCCTACCATTTTCACTTTTTTACCCAGTTTTAAGACCATTGCTCCTGTCCTCTAAGTGGATGGTGTCTTTTAAATTTCATTTGTGGGTTGGAAGGATATAGTGACATTTGTTACATGATAAATGTCCTTTCCTTTGTTAAACTAAACTCAACACTTCATTTGGATTTCACCAGTTTTTTCCATTAATATCCACTTTCTGTAAAAATTGAGTCTAGCATGCCATGTTTAGTTACCTAGTTGTCATGTTGCCTTAGTCTTGTCTAGTCAGCAATAATCTCTTAAATCTTTCCTCTTTTTTTCCCCCGTGACGTTATAGTTTTGAGGAGTGCTAGTCAGGCATTTTTGTAGAGTGCCCTATAGTTTGGGATTGTCTGATGTTTAGCTCATGTTTAGGCTGATGTTATGTTTTCTGAGGAAGATCCCACAGCCGTGAAATGTCCTTCCTGTAACATTGTATCCGGAGGCATATTTAATCTCTATGCCTTGAACTGGTGATGTTAGCCTTCATCTCTTGGGTAAGGTAGTATTTGCTAAGTTTTTTCACTATTAAATTTCTCATTTTCTCTTTGTTCTTCTATTTTGGGGAAGTCCAGCTCATTATCAAAGAATGAGTGAGATAAGGGCTCTTTTTGAAATATGGGATATACAACTTGATGAGGGAGAAAAGGAGAGAATGAGAATAGTTATGTCTAGGTTTGAGTCTCATTGGTAATCTTTCACTGAAGACTTGAGACATGGGAGAAGACACATTGTTTCTTGAAAGTGGGTAGAGTAGGATAGGGCAAACCCTTTTACCTAATCTGTTAATCTTCTTCCAAGCTGACAGTGCTTCCATTAGGTTCTGGGTACTATGGCTAAGGCCTGAGCTCATCTGTGACAGCTATGGCTGGCCTGCCCATGCACACCTTGCCAGTGGCCTTTCACATTGCCACTGTAGCTGTCCACAGTGTGTAAATGTTTCCATGTCCTACTTGCTGGTGTACCACTGACCAAAGCAAATCACATGACCAAGTCCAGACTTGGCATTAAAGGCACCATGCAAGAAGTGGAAACCCGATAGCGTGATTCACTGGAAAGCCTTCATGCAACAGTCTAACATTTGCACAGCAAATACCTAGTTAAATTTGAAAGTAGAACCCAGTTTAACCCTGTTTTAGTACTAACTCCATTGTAGCATATTGAAACCACTGTGCTACTGTTACATTTGCTAAAGCAGGAAATCTAACTCACTTGTTAGATTTTTAGTAACAAAGATTTACATAGAAAAGAAAGATTTATATAGAGCTTTTCATTTAACCTTGTAGATAATTATCAAATTCTCTAAACTTATTCTTTCCTTAGCATTTTACTACTTTACATTACTGAAGAAGTAAAAAAGGGATGGAATGCAATCAGCCAGCCTGGGTTCATGTCTAGTTTTGACAATATGGGTGGATAACCTTCAGCCAGTGATTGACCTTTTCTGACCTTAGTTCAATTATCCATACAAGGAGGACATTCAATGGCTTTTACAGATTAGTCACCTTTAGAAGTCCTTTGATATATTCTTTTTTTTTTCTTTTATCTTCTTTCTGCCCCAAGATCTTTTTTTTTTTTTTTTGTCTTTAAGTTTTTTTTGTTTTTTTTTTTTTACTTTACAATTCTGTATTGGTTTTGCCATACATTGACATGGATCCACCACGATCCATGAACCCCCCAAACATGAACCCCTCTACCCACCCCCCTACCCACAACATCTCTCTGGGTCATCCCCATGTACCAGCCCCAAGCGCGCCGTATCCTGCATCGGACATAGACTGGCAATTCGATTCTTACATGATATTATACATGTTTCAATGCCATTCTCCCAAATCATCTCACCCTCTCCCTCTCCCTCTGAGTTCAAAAGTCCGCTATACGCATCTGTGTCTTTTTTGCTGTCCTGCATACAGGGTCATCATTGCCATCTTTCTAAATTCCATATATATGTGTTAGTATACTGTATTGGTGTTTTTCTTTCTGGCTTACTTCACTCTGTATAATCGGCTCCAGTTTCATCCATCTCATCAGAACTGATTCAAATGTATTCTTTTTAACGGCTGAGTAATACTCCATTGTGTATATGTACCACAGCTTTCTTATCCATTCATCTGCTGATGGACATCTAGGTTGTTTCCATGTCCTGGCTATAAACAGTGCTGCGATGAACATTGGGGTACATGTGTCTCTTTCAATTCTGGTTTCCTCAGTGTGTATGCCCAGCAGTGGGATTGCTGGGTCATAAGGCAGTTCTATTTGCAATTTTTTAAGGAATCTCCACACCGTTCTCCATAGTGGCTGTACTAGTTTGCATTCCCACCGACAGTGTAGGAGGGTTCCCTTCTCTCCATACCCTCTCCAGCATTTATTGCTTTATTCTTTAATTCACATCTTTTTCCCTTATCAACTCTTATTGTTTAGCAGAACAAGCTGGATACATAAGTCTAACTAGATCCAAGAATGAAATGGTTAGCAGAGATAGATAGGTTGGTGCTTAACCCTCTTGGGCATCAAAGCCTACCTAGGTTAACCTACTGAGGGAACCATCATAGGCAGAAGCAGAAATGGCCTCAAATCCTGACCATTGAGGTCCCTGAGTCTGTCTGCAAGTGGTAATAGCTTTGAAACTGAAGTGTAAGTGTTGGTCTCTCAGTCACGTCCAACGTTTTGTGACCACATGGACTGTAGCCTGCCAGGCTCCTCTGTCCATGGAATTCTCCAAGCAAGAATACTAGAGTGGGTTGCCATTCCCTTCTCCAGGGGATCTTCCCAACCCGAGGATTGAAGGAAGATTTCCGCATTGCAGGAAGATTTACCACCTGAGTCTCCAGGGAAGCCCCATAAGTATCTCATAGAGTTTTGAGGTTAAACTGAGTTAAACAGAGACAGATTAAGTACCCAGTAAGGCATGCATCATATAGTAAGTGCTTAATAAATGGTGTCTGCCACTATTTTTAGGGTAACTGCTATTGATAGTAATAGTAAATCCGACAAATAAATGCTTTATGCCGTAGTATGTCAAATGATATCCTCTGCTAATCAATATATGTATATAAATGATTAGTGTCCAAAACGTCTGTCTCATATCTGAGAAAGTTTTATAAGCCAGACCTTATTCCTGCTGCTGTTGCTACTAAGTCACTTCAGTCATGTCCGACTCTGTGCAACCCCATAGATGGCAGCCCACTAGGCTCCTCTGTCCCTGGGATTCTCCAGGCAAGAATACTGGAGTGGGCTGCCATTTCCTTCTCCAATGCATGAAAGTGAAAAGTGAAAGTGAAGTCGCTCAGTCATGCCCGACTCTTAGCGACTCCATGGACTGCAGCCTACCAGGCTCCTCCATCCATGGGAGGCACGAGTACTGGACTGGGGTGCCATTGCCTTCTCCTAGGAGATGGATTTATGGGACTTTTTCAGTCCATTTTACAGATAACTAAACTGAGGACAAGTCTTTTTACGACAAGTCTTGGTTCTGGGGTGGGTGTCCAGAGACAGTCAAGTTAGGACCAGCCTTGTTTTTGTCTCAAGTCTAAAGTTACATCCAGTGGTAGGTGTTTTGTTTTTTCTCCCCTTGTTTCTTCCTTTCTTCCTCTCACTCCATCCCTTCATTCTTTCTTTCCCTTCCTTCCTCTCTATGTTTCTTTTCTTTTCAGAATTATTTGGCCTTCATTCACACAGCTTGGCACATAGAACCTGACCTGTTTTACTCAGTGATCTTTTCCTAGTGGTTGATTTTTTTTGCCTTAAATTGAAGACATTTTAGGGTTATAAATTTTATCTTCCTAACTAGATTGTAGTATATGCCTCGAGGATAGAGAAAGCATTTTTAATATCTTTGTGTTTTCCAAGTACGTACTACAGAAACGTGAACATAATATATCCTCTAATAGTTTTTAATGTAGCCCAAAGAGATCTGAGAATCAATGAAATTCAACAGCAAATAAATTCAGCCAACATTCTATGCTAGACATGACATAATGCATTTAATTTATGGACGGGCTTTAATTCCCTTAACACCATGGTTTTAAATTTCTTCCTTTGAAAGAATACTTTAATCACATGTATTGCCCATTTTTACTATCACTAGAGCTAATCATTAATGCCAAAACTATCCTTGCCCTGTAATTATGAGAAAAGAAGTATGCCTACATTACATAAGATGACAAAGTGAAAGCAAATGCTAAATGTCTGATTTTGAGCCTGTGATAAGGCTCAAAGTATATGGAAAAATGTTCATAAGCCATATAGCAATAGTAGTTATTGAAGGAGATGTTATGTTGCATTGTTCTGCCATCCTTGGTTCTGTGACCATCCTATTTTTATTGGTATTATTATATGCCATCATCATCAATTTATTGTGGTTCAACTTAGAAAAACCTTCATCCTGCTCATTTCCAAAGTTACCTCTTACTAATAAAGATGGGGAAATGCTTTCTTTGGCGATAAAACCATTGGAAACTTCTCGTAAGATATTGAGGGTAGAATGAAACATTGCCGACACATTCTCCTCTCTCTCATTTGCTTTCTGACAAATTGGAAAAGAAAAAAAAAAAATGCCTTTCTCAGGAAACTGCTTCACTCTGTTGTTTTTGATTTTCCACATGAAGGGATTCTATTTAAGCACAGGAGGGTCTAGGAAGGCTGGCTTCTTGTGAAGCAGGTATATTCATACTTCTCCCCCTACAACTTGTAGCCTGATCCACTGCAATTATTTCAGGAGTAAGCATACTCTGGGATTCTGAAAACAAATAAATCAAATGCTTTTTAAAGTCAAAGCTAAGGCTAAATATGGAACAAACAAAAAGAAGGTATTTACTGCACACAATATCTTCCCATGTAAGCGTGTATCGACTACACGGATGGGCCTAAATGGGTAACAGTGATGGAGACAGCTCGCCATGCCTTGGATGCACTGTGAGCGCTTGATGATACTGATCAGCCTTTGCCCTTTACACTGACATCAGAGACTCCACCTCCTTCCCCAAGCCCCCAGCCTGCCCCAGGCTGCTGGAGTCTGTGTGACAGCACCGCAAGATTAACGCTAAGAAACACACAAAAGGCAGGAAACAAACAGCACTGCTGCCATCTTACTGGCTGGCGTCCTCCTGGGATGATCTGTAATCATTTCTTTAGCTTGGAAACCAGCCTCCTGGTCTTTGGAGTAGTAGCGAAGCCCCCGAGCCCTGGGGGTCCCTTTTGTCCCTTCTGTTGTTTATAAGAGTTGATTCATTTTGCCACCTATTTTAACAGAGATATTGGTTTTGATTTTCTGTTGTTGGTTTTAAATTTTGGAGAACATAAAGCGGAGCAATGAACAGAGAACAAACTCTGACTCCTTAAGATTTATTTTCAGGTCAATGGTGTTAAATTTCTTCCAACTCAACATATAAGAAGCCTTCAAATGATAAACTATTGTCCTTTTAAAAATTATGCTCAAGTTTTAGCATGAAAGGATGTTAGGAGAAAATCATTATCATCTCTGTGTGTTCACAAAGAACACACACGAACATATGCACATATAGCCAGGAAAGGAGTTCTTTAAGAATTTCATGCCATGAGAGATTTAATTAACCTTTCCACTAGGAAACCAATTCTGCTCACTGCCTTCATTATCCCTTTTTTATTTCCATCCCATGGCACTCACATGTTATTCCTTTCCTCTTCTTTTATTGCCCCCCCACCATCCTTTTGGGCCATTCTTTCATCAATGATTCTTTTGTTAAATCTGCCAGCTGGTGTTGGAGTCACTTATTCCTCTCCATTTCCCGCACAAACAACCTTACTTCCATACTTCAGTTTTTGCTGTTACCTGCTTTACCGCATCCTCTACCTCTTCTCAACTCTTAATTGAAAAAGACATTTTGACCCAGGAGTATAAGGTCAGTTGAAACGTTTGACAGTCTATAAGGAATGAAGTTCTGAAATATTATTCTTCCCATAGGGCATAGCAATTTATAATAAATGAATGTTATTTATGAACATAAAACCAAAGGAAACCTGCTACCAAAAACATTCATTGAATGGTGATATGAAAGAGTTTATAATTATAATTATCATCCTAATTTTACCATTATTGTGTTTCATTTTGAGTTTTGGATATTAGAAGAGACCCAAGAATGCAGAAAATATACCCTCCTGCAAATATTGAGGGAGATATTTAAATTCCATGCAAATCAGTGTTACAATTTGATAGTGTGCTCATTCTCAAGCAAACTTTTAGAAGTTATCTTTTTTGTTGTTGTTGTTGATGATTTATAGCTGTTCCCCACTGCATTTCCTCCTGTCTGTTGTTGAAAAAAAAAAAAGAGTAAGAGTGTATATTCATAAAGCCCTCTTGCTTGTAATGCCTAGACATGTTGGTTGCTAAGTAACAGAATACAACCAGGAAGCAGGGCCCATAGTGTGTATTTCTGACCTAGCAGAAAAGCAGAAACCTCCACAGGAGATAAGTTTTCTGTATTTTCCTGCACTTTTGCTGAACCAAACAGAATTGTTATTGCATGACAAAATACCACTTAGCCTTATGGAACTTCCTGGCTGTTTCAGTTTAGTCACTGCTGTAAAGAATCCATAAGTCTTGCTTGGTTACTTCTACAAGATAGCATGTTGGGTTTACTTCCCCTGACTTGCAGCTTGGTTATCCAGGATCCCAATCCCTTTGGCTTTTCCTAGGTTATTAAAGTTCATCTTAGCAGTTACTTGAACTCTGAGGTGTTAGTTTCTGATATCTTGCATTCTAACAGATTTTTTTTTAAATGCTTGTATCTTGGGTAAACAGAAATGTAGTGAGAATATAAATCAAATAATTAACAAAATCGCTCAGAATTCCACTTGTATAGGAGAAATTACTCCTCGTAAACATAACTGTTAATTAAAATAAGTGGGGTACATGCGAGTGTTAAGCATCATGACCAGGTCGGAGAGGTGTGGATCATCCTTAAAACATTTCCTGAGTGACCACGACATGTTAAGATAAGGAGTCTTGGTATTACAGAAAATGAGTTACCATCCTGGCTTCATGATACGTTGGAGGAGAAATATACACAGATAATTAACATTGTGGGTCTTGAAGTAGAGCAGAAGGAGTGTTTTGGGAAGACAGAGGAGGAAGCAACCAATGAGGCCTGTGGGAATCAGATGACTTCAAAATGAAGAGTTTCCCAGGGAAAGAAGGCGGGTGACTTTTTGGGTTTCCCAGGTTAACTCTCACTTACCCACCAATGCAAATCACTGTTGTATAGGGAAGGCTTCCTGGATGACTCTGCCCAAATGACCATCCTTCATATATTCTTTTAGCTCCTTTCCTTCAGAGGGCTTATCTCAGTTTTAAGTTTATATTTGAACAGTATTGTTGTAATACTTTAACAGACATTGCTACTTTTCATCATCATTAGACTTTTAGTTCATCAAGGAAGGGATATAGCAGTTGCATTCATAATATCCCTCTGAAAGAGTACAATGCCTTGCACACAGCAAGAACTTAATAAATGTTGAATGAAGGCATGAATGGACTTGCAAATCATGTCGTTTAGTTAGCCACCTTCCCTCCTTTCAGAGTATGTTGGCCAACCTCCTATTCTATGTTGTTCATATTCATAAAAGAAAGAAAAAGTGTGTCTTAATATACTGCCCTTCCTACATCCACTACATATATTCTATTATAAATCTAAATCGATCAAAAACAGCCTGTAGCTTTAGCCTTTTGCCTAGTATATGTAACACGAAGAGAAGCATTTTTTAAAAATGTTTATTTACTTGGCTTCATCCAGTCTTAGCTGTGGCTCATGGACTCTCTGGCCACGGTGCATAGGCTTAGTTGGTTCAGGAGCATGTGGGATCTTAGTTCCCTGCCCAGGGATCAAACCCACATCCCCTGCACTGCAAGGTGGATTCTTAACCACTGGACCATCAGGGAAGTCGCTAAAGAGAAGCACTTTTAGATAAATTATCGGAACAGTTAAAATACAGGGGGAAAATGTCACTAACTAGTCCTTCAGTTCAGTTTAGTTCACTTCCTCAGTCATGTTCGACTCTTTGCGACCCCATGAATCGCAGGATGCCAGGCCTCCCTGTCCATTACCAACTCCCGGAGTTCACTCAAACTCATGTCCCTCGAGTCAGTGATGCCATCCAGCCATCTCATCCTCTGTCATCCCCTTCTCTTCCTGCCCCCAATCCCTCCCAGCATCAGAGTCTTTTCCAATGAGTCAACTCTTCACATGAGGTGGCCAAAGTACTGGAGTTTCAGCTTTAGCATCAGTCCTTCTAAAGAAATCCCAGGGCTGATCTCCTTCAAAATGGACTGGTTGGATCTCCTTGCAGTCCAAGGGACTCTCAAGAGTTTTCTCCGACACCACAGTTCAAAAGCATCAATTCTTCAGCGCTCAGCTTTCTTCACAGTCCAACTCTCACATCCATACACGACCACTGGAAAAACCATAGCCTCGACTAGACAGACCTTTGTTGGCAAAGTAATGTCTGCTTTTGAATATGCTGTCTAAGTTGGTCATAACTTTCCTTCCAAGGAGTAATCGCCTTTTAATTTCATGGCTGCAGTCACCATCTGCAGTGATTTTGGAGCCCCAAAATATAAAGTCTGACACTGTTTCCAATGTTTCCCCATCTATTTCTCATGAAGTGATGGGACCACATCCCCATGATCTTCGTTTTCTGAATGTTGAAATTTAAGCCAACTTTTTCACTCTCCTCTTTCACTTTCATCAAGAGGCTTTTTAGTTCCTCTTCACTTTCTGCCATAAGGGTGGTGTCATCTGCATATCTGAGGTGATTGATATTTCTCCTGGCAATCTTGATTCCAGCTTGTGTTTCTTCCAGCCCAGTTTTTCTCATGATGTACTATGCATATAAGTTAAATAAGCAGGGTGACAATAGACAGCCTTGATGTACTCCTTTTCCTATTTGGAACCAGTCTGTTGTTCCATGTCCAGTTCTAACTGTTGCTTCCTGACCTGCATACAGATTTCTCGAGAGGCAGGTCAGGTGGTCTGGTATTCCCATCTCTTTCAGAATTTTCCACAGTTCATTGTGATCCACACAGTCAAAGGCTTTGGCATAGTCAATAAAGCAGAAATAGATATTTTTCTGGAACTCTCTTGCTTTTTCCATGATCCAGCAGATGTTGGCAATTACATTGACCTAATTACAGTACCTGAAATCCTCCTTGAGTCTATTAATACATTACAGTGGGGAGTGGGAATAGGGATTTATGTTTATTAAGGACTCACTTTATGTAAGTTTCATATTATCCCTTTCAGTTCAGTTCAGTTCAGTTGCTCAGTCGTGTCCCACTCTTTGCGACCCCATGAATCGCAGGATGCCAGGCCTCCCTGTCCATCACCATCCCCCGGAGTTCACTCAGACTCACATCCATCGAGTCAGTGATGCCATCCAGCCATCTCATCCTCTGTCATCCCCTTTTCCTCCTGCCCCCAATCCCTCCCAGCATCAGAGTCTTTTCCAATAAGTCAACTCTTCACATGAGGTGGCCAAAGTACTGGAGCTTCAGCTTTAGCATCATTCCTTCCAAAGAACACCCAGGGCTAATCTCCTTTAGAATGAACTGATTGGATCTCCTTGCAGTCCAAGGGACTCTCAAGAGTCTTCTCCAACACCACAGTTCAAAAGCATCAATTCTTCGGTGCTCAGCTTTCTTCACAGTCCAACTCTCACATCCATACATGACCACTGGAAAAACCATAGCCTTGACTAGACAGACCTTTGTTGGCAAAGTAATGTCTCTGCTTTTCAATATGCTATCCAGGTTGGTCATAGCTTTCCTTCCAAGGAGTAAGCGTCTTTTAATTTTATGGCTGCAGTCACCATCTGCAGTGATTTTGGAGCCCCCAAAAATAAAGTCTGACACTGTTTCCGCTGTTTCCCCACCTATTTCCCATGAAGTGATGGGACCAGATGCCATGACCCTCATTTTCTGAATGTTGAGCTTTATGTTAATCACATTTAATTTCTACCACAACAAAAGATTTAGGCATTCTGTTTGCCCCATTTTAGAAAGAGGTATACTGATATCTAGGCAGATAAATGGTATTTCTTCAGCTCACAGTAAGCAAGTGGCCAAAGTAAACGTCAATCCCAGGTCAGTTTGATCCTAAAGACATTTTCTTTCCATTATTCTACTCTCTTCTCATCAGCCTTTCCTACCTGAATCCTGAGAGCTTATTTTCTCTATATCAGCTATTTTCAGAATCCAATTTTGCCAGTCAGGGAGATGGTCTGTCAGTTGCAAACACAAAAATATTTCAATATTCATCTATTTGATTGATACTACTGAGATCCTTTATTCTCGATAGTCATAACATTAGGCAAAATTGTTTCAGGAGTAGAAAATTGTTTCTTTGTTTCTGAGGAGAGGGAGAAACTGTGCTTTGCTGCTTTCCTGAAGCAGGGAGCCTTTCTGACTGGTCATCTTTGTCAGCATATATGGAATATTGAGGAGTCACTACTAGTACTGACTCTATGGGGACCATCAAGATGTGCCTGCAGTGAGTACACTGGATGGAATTAAATTCAAGTTGTTTTTTTTCAACCTGCTTGTTCAACAATGTGAGGACAAGTTGAGGAGACAGTGTTAAATTCACACCAGAACATAGGGGTTAGTGCCCCTTTTTTTGTAGCTTCTAACAGGTAAACATAACTTTCACAGTTTAGAAGAAGTGACCTTCCTCTTGGATGAAAATTCTGTTATTATGGCATTTTTATTATTTCAAGCCTAATTTTATCTCACTTAAATCCAGAGGGTGAATTAATGTTTTAATTAATGGCTTATGCTAGAGGATTTGAGAAACTGGTAACTTAATTTGCTCTGAAAGCATTTAACTCTGTGAAAGGCACCCCAAACTTGCTGCTATTAACAGCACAGACAGGGCAATTTGCTAATGGGGTTTCCATTTGTGGCAGTTTATGGATTGCTTAACTTTACCCAATTTACTCACCCAGGCACTTCCAAATATGAGCCAGTCAATGGGAATGAAACACTGATGGATTTAAACTCAATAAGGGAGCACGTTACCTATTTAGAACATAAATAAATAGGAACGTCCTACCAAACTGACATTCACTCTATAGCCCAGTTACTGGTGATGCAAAAGTGGGCAGAACAACAGCAGCCAAAAACTCTGCTGTGAGGAAACAGAGCATCCACTGGGAGAAACAGGCATGAGTTTAAAGGGTTTGGAGGCAAATGCTTTCCAGGCTCACGAACAAGACAATGGGATGGGAGGAATCCTTGTATATTCAGGGAACTTGAAAGAAGGTTGTGGGCCTGGAGAACCAAGAGCGAGAGGAAATACTGTGAGGGTTGAGACTGGAAGGGAAAGCAGGAGCTGGCCCATGCAGGGCATTGCAGGGAACTGCGGTGGTCTGAATGTTTGTGTCCCCCAAATTCATATGTCAAAACCCTAACGCTCAGTATGAGGCCATTATGAAGTAAGGCATTTGGGAGGTACTTAGGTCATGAGGGTGGAGCCCTCACGAATGATGTTAATGCCCTTATTAAAGAGACCCCCCTCCCACCCCCTGTCTAGAACTCCCTAGTTCACTTTGACCATGTGAGGACACAGAATGCCCATAGTCTGAAACCTGGAAGAATCTTCTTCGCAAAACTTAAGACTGTGTTGGAACTCTGATTTCAGATTTCCAACCTCCAGAACTGTAAAAATTGCATTTCTTTTTGCAAGGCAGCCAGTCTACAGCATTCTGTTCTTGCTTGTGCTGAGTCACTTCAGTCATGTTGGACTCTTTGTGACTCCATGGACTACAGCCCACCAGGCTCCTTTGCCCATGGAATTTTCCAGGCAAGAATACTGGAGTGGGTTGCCATGCCCACCTTCAGGGGGCATGCCTTCCCCACCTGGCATCGAACCCACATCTCCTGAGTGTCCTGCATTGCAGGTGGATTCTTCACTGCTGAGCCACTGATTGGTTATAGCAGCCCAAATGGATTAAGGTGGAATGTATGCACTTCGTTTTTCAGTTGAAAAACTAAAACAAAACGGCATCTGCTATGAGGTGCTATTCTGGGATATAGAAATGAACAAAACTGATGAATCCCCGAGAAGACAAATAATTGACAGTTGGAGAAGGCAATGGCACCCCACTCCAGTACTCTTGCCTGGCAAATCCCGTGGACAGAGGAGCCTGGCAGGCTGTAGTCCATGGGGTCGCTAAGAGTCAGACACGACTGAGTGACTTCCCTTTCACTTTTCACTTTCATGCATTGGAGAAGGAAATGGCAACCCACTCCAGTTCTCTTGTCTGGCAAATCCCATGGATGATGGAGCCTGGTGGGCTGCAGTCCATGGGGTCGCTAGGAATCGGACACGACTGAGTGACTTCATTTTCACTTTTCACTCTCATGTGCTGGAGAAGGAAATGGCAACCCACTCCCGTGTTCTTGCCTGGAGAATCCCAGGGATGGGGGAGCCTGGTGAGCTGCCGTCTGTGGGGTCACACAGAGTCAGACACGACTGAAGCGACTTAGCAGCAGCAGCAGCAGCAGCAGCAAATGCTTAAGTAGAGACTATGTCAGATGGTAAGTGTTATGAAGAAAACTAAACCAAGTGAGGGGGATGAAAAGCGACTGAGCAGAAGAGTCCCTGGTTTATAGAGTGGTTGAGGGGGATGAGGTGACCTTTGAATAGAGATCTGAGTTTGGCCCTGTTAAGGATTTTAGGCTTTCTTCCTAAGAGGAGGTACTGAGTCACTGAAGGTTTTAAACCAGAGAGGTGGCATGATGAGAACACCTCCCTGAAATTATCAACCTGGCTATAGGGTACTAAAAAAGATGAGAACAGGGGACAGTAGAAGCCTGGGATCCATAAGAGAATTATAGCAGTTACCTAGAAGGAGACGGTGATGGATCAGACCATGTTGGTGTAGGGAATGTGGCTGAATATGGCTGTTTCATCATTGGAACTGGTTTTTAATTCCACACGCTCCTACTGCTGTTTTTAAAAAGCATTCTGAACTGGAAAGGAAGAAAAATAATTTCAAGTTTTTATCTGTTTCACCTTTAAGCCACTTTTATATTTTATAGTTTTGCTATCAAAGAAAGTCATGATTCCTGGGTTTTCTACCTTTTAAGCTTTTGTAAAAACAGATATAAAATAAATATTTGAAATATGTAAAGTGCTATATCATGTAAGGGGTAAGCAGTTGTGATACTGTAGTGGATAGATTGAATGCTATAAATAACTGTTCTTCCAGACTGAAGGAATATGCAGCTTTATGTTCTCCTCAGTTTGCCCCGTGAGTACAGAAGCTGTTACAAAGAAAACCACTATATTAAACTATTTATGTTGCAGTTTAGATAGTATACGCATGTGGGTGATGGTGGTGACTTAGTCGTTACGTTGTGTCCAATTCTTGTGACACCTCCCCACCCCCCCCACCCCCCCGCACCCATGGACTGTAAAACCTGCCAGGCTCCTCTGTCCAAGGGATTTCCCAGGCAAGAGTACTGGAATGGGTTGCCACTTCCTCCTCCAGGGGATCTTTCCGACCCAGGGATCAAACTATTGTAGATGGTTTCTCGCATTGCAGACAGATGCTTTACCAATGAGCCACCAGGAGAACCCATATGTATATGACTTAATATCAATGAAATATTGATCTAAATCAACTAAGAAAATGTCTGTATTGCAACAATTTCTAAACCATAGCCTAAGTTCAAACCTACATTTAGATGTAGAGCTAAGTCTTCTGATCTAGTTCGTAACCCCTCCAAGAGATTCTTTTGATTCTCTCTAAAGAGCCACAGTGACAGGTAGGGGAGGAAAGTGTATCCCTAAAATGTCAAGGTCCTTCTGGTCAAGAATTCCAGTACAATCCCTTTGCAGAACCCATAGATCAAGAACATTTCTCTATACTGAGTCAGGGACTAAGAAGAGTCTTTCTTATGTGTATTTAAGGTTGAAAAAAATTTACACAGCCCTGGTGAAAAAAAACAACCAATAGAATTTTTATATGCAAATTATATGAATGCATTTGAATAAAATTGGACTGGTATCTTAGATGCTAAGAATTGCTAATTTCCAACTTCATGTGAAACATGTATATAGTTCACCTCTGTACCATGTTATTTTGCTTCTAAAGGGGCTTTTGCTACTGATGTGTTGATTTTAATAGCATACACACACACACACACACAACAAAGAAAACACTTCATTTACTGGCTCTGTCAGTAAGTGTTATAAATTCCTCTGACCATTTATTAAAATAAACATTTTGGACAGGTTGGTTTGCTAGCTTTGAGGTGAGGTTGTTTTCAGTAGATATCTGACCTTTGCTAGTTATTGAGTGGACAAATGAAATGAAGCGCATGAATCGAAGCAGTGAAGAAGATGGGGGGTTGTGAGTTTGACGGAATCACAACCAGTAATTTTGAAATGTGACTGAATTCTTCTCACAATTAAAATCTTTCATTCTGCTCCTTCAAAGCTAATTTCTTTCTTGTTTTTCTGAATAGTTGCTTCCATTAATCTCACTCTAGGTAATGATGGTAATGATACAATTATATGTAATCATTGCCTGAATTCAATATGCAACACATCAGTCCCTTTGTGCGGTGATTGTACAGCTCTCTACAGTCTTTGGATTTGGAGCGTTTCCATCGTGCCTTGCCAAGATCAAATTCAAAAGTCTGTGACATTTCACATAACATCAGTCAAGACGAGTGTTCCTACTGTCCCTTGTAGCAACTGGGCAAACTCCCCCATCTGGCTGATGCCAGCTGAAGCTGGAGTGAAGGAATGAGGCAGGCTAAGTGGGGCTTGCTGTTTTCATTGTTTCCACAGCACTTAGATAGTCCAGGAACAAAGTAAAAACGAGAACTTTGAGAAAGGCCTTCGAGTGTACAGGTGGCGCATCCGCTTAAACTAATGACAAGAATCATATCTAAGTGAAATTATTATGCTATTTTAACTGAAGTAGAGTTGATTTCCTCTAATGTTGTGTTAGGCTTAGATGCACAGAAACATGATTCAGTTATGTATACATATATATATATATTTTTCAGATTCTTTTCCTCATAGGTCCTCATCAAATATTGAGTCTTTTATACTCAATATATGTACTATATGGAAAGTTATTGTTTTTTTATTTTTATCTATTTGTTTGTATCTATCAATCCCAGGCTTCCCTGGTAGCTCAGCGGTAAAGAACGCAGAAGCTGGTGGAGACTCAGGTTCAATATCTGGGGGAAGTTCCCCTGGAGGAAGGCAAGGCAACCCGCTCCAGTGTTCTTGCCTGGAGAATGCCTTGGACAGAGGAGCCTGGCGGGGTACAGTCCATGGGGTCACCAAGAGTCGGACAGGACTGAAGCCACTTAGCACACAGGCATGCGTCTATTAACCCCAAATTACTAATTTATTCCCCCCCAACCATTCCCCTTTGGTAACTATAAGTTTGTTTTCTATGTCTGTGGGCCTATTTTTATTTTGTATATAATTTCATTTCTTTTTCTTTTTTGATTCTATGTATGAGCAATGTCATATGATATTTGTTTTTCTCTGGCTTATTAAGTGTGGCATACTTATACAATGGAATATTAATCATAAAAAAGAGTGAAATAACACCATTTGCAGCAATTTGTTATGTTTTTAAGGTAAGTGAAAAAAAGTGAAGTTGCTCAGTCGTGTCCGACTCTTTGTGACCCCATGGACTGTAGCCTACCAGGCTCCTCAGTCCATGGAATTTTCCAGGCAAGATTACTGGAGTGGGTTGCCATTTCCTTCTCCAGCGGATCTTTCCAACCCAGGGATCGAACCTGGGTCTCCCGCACGGCAGGCAGACGCTTTACTATCTGAGCCACCAGGGAGGTAAAGGGAATATTTATTTCAAAAATTTCAAACCTACTTTTCTAACTTGGGAAGCTACTGTTCTATCTGTTATCATTCAGTATTTGCCTATTCCTCCAAGCACTAATAGGTAGATGTATGCTTATAATTCTTTCTTTTTTTAATGTAGTATATAGATGAAACTGTATTATGTTCTGAAGACAGATAATACTTGGTCTTCAATTTAATTCAATTAAGACAATTCTGTGTGTTCTGATACAACAGAATTGAACATGTCCATATCTTCTAAGAATTAAATAATGAGAGATGGAGGTGACTGTAAGATACTAGCTTTTCTATTATCCCATGCTTAAATTTTTTACTTTACCTGTCTTTAACATTTTATTGATATATAGTTGACTTTCTGCTGCTACTGCTGCTCAGTCACTTCAGTCGTGTCCGACTCTTTGTGACTCCACAGACCGCAGCCCACCAGGCTCCCCCGTCCCTGGGATTCTGCAGGCAAGAACACTGGAGTGGGTTGCCATTTCTTATAGTTGACTTTCAATGTTATGTTTAATTTCTGCTGTGCAGAAAAGTGACTCAGTTATATATACAGTATGTGTGTGTGTATGTATATACATATATATTTTTTCTTTTCCATTATTGTTTATCACAGGATATTGAATACAGTTTTCTGTGCTATATAGGAGGACCTTGTTGTTTATCAAAGTATATATAATAGTTGGCATCTGCTAACTCCAAACTCTTAATCCTTCCTTTGCCTTCCTTTTACTTAAAAAAACAAAACAAAAAAAAAACTCTCTCTCTCTAGATAAATACCATAACTTTTTTGGGCCTGCAGCAAGTATTTATAATTTATAATTTTACACTGACCTATTGATTTAAGTTACTGATAATTTGTTTAAAGGATGGTATCCCTAAGTGTATGTTGTGTTTTGCGGTGTGTGGGGTGACAGTCACATAGATTGCCAAAAAGCTCAGTACAGTGTGTCCTGTTGTATTCCTCCAACTCACCTTGTATATTAGACTCCCCAGTCTAATATACTCAACAGCCATATGCTTTTCTGGACACTTCAGAGTTCTCCTTGCCTTGGGGCCTTTGCACTCTCTGTCCCCTCTGTTTGGAGGGCCTTCTCCTGTATCCTTGAGGAAGGCCTTCTGTCATCCTGAGTCACCTTCCATCATCCCACCTAATGTTATTTTCTGCAGGGCCTTGATATTTTTCTGGTTGGTTGGTTAATTGATTGATTTTTTTTTCTTTTTCCATTAGAATGTAAGTTCCAAGAGAACAAGGACCCAATTTCTCATTCTTATTACTTATGGCCAGAGTATAATGATGTGCCTGGCACACAGAATGAGCCTAACAGAGATTTGATAAATAAATGGATGAATAAACGAAGTACTAGGCTCATGGGGGAAAAGCAAATGTTACATAGATTAGATAAGTTGGAAAAATAGCAGACTCGAGTGATGTTTCCCTTCCAAGAAAACGATCGGCTAGTCTAAAGGGAAGCCTGGGAACTAGTGGGGTGGTGGGATTTGTCTCCTTCACTCTCCCACCTCCCTCTGTTCCTTTCTCTGATCTTAATTTCATAAATATTTATCATTTCGGTGCTGTTTTCATAACACAGTCCCGCTAGGTGGGAAGCATTAAAAGGTAAATTGAAAAATGTCCCCACTCTTAACCTTTATGAAGCCTTCCTCCTTCCTGAAAAAGTTAGAGATGTACTTGGGTAACTACTAAAAGCACAAAGAAGCTCTATATTCTAGCATAACTAATTATATTAGAAAACTGCTGATATGAGAGTAGACACAATCCAGGCCTTCTCCTCAAGGCTTAAGAGTGCCTGTAACAGCATCAACGCTAGAGAAAATCCCGCCTTAATTGGAAGATGAGTCCACTGTGACCCACACCCAGGGCGTCTGCGCTCTCAACACTGCCAGTGTCTCTTGACTTACCTGCTCATCACACCTTGTGCATTGCATTCCTGAAGCTTCCTCTGGTGTTCACTCTGACTTCCTTCAGAACATACTTCCATTGGTACTTTTCCTCCTGGTCAGGCTGCGGTCACTCCTGTTAGGTTGTTTAGCCAACTTGCTCCATCTCATTGTGGCTACTTGGGCTGCAACATAATAGGGGATTTTCACATTCTTTACCAGAATCTCTTTTACATTGGCCTCTGTTCCAACAGAACTGTATATAACTCCTTATAACACATTGAGTCTAAGCTTTAAAAAAAAATGTTTTCTTGTTTTGGGGGCACTGTTCAATTCTATTTTCTTACTAAAGAATGGGAGAAAGAGCTGACAGTGTTTGGATGACCCAAGTGAGATGTTCAAGATGGAGGTCATGTTAGCTCTGACATTTCCAAAAACAGTGTCTAAAACCGAGAAACACCAGATTACTTCAGAGTCTAGAGGATACTCTAGTCAGAGTTCATAAGATCTAGAGCCTCTCTAGTTCAGAATATCCTCACCATAGGGCCACTTTTCATATTTCCTCTCAACCGTGCAAGATTTTCTTGCGCATGGCAAACAAGTTCAGGATAATCCATGAACAACTTTTCACATCACTCTAAAAATGTCATGAGTCTATCTGAGGTGGACTTAAAAGGGTAGAAGATAAATCAGTCACAATCCAGGAGCTGAAGTCCTAGCACTAATCCTCCTCACAGCTTTCCTGGATCATATTTTTGCCAACCTTTTGCTTCTTCTCTCTTCTCGAGAATTTCTCCATGAGAAGATGAGAGCTTGGACTAACCTGTAGGATCTAACTTGATGCCATTCTTGTTACACTTGGAACACAGATCACTGAACCTCTCTGTGTAATTTTCTTCCAAGATTCATGTCTGTTGTGGTTCTGCTCATCATCTTAACCATCTTTTTTCACTCTTCTTAGCTCTAGACTGCACCTAATCTAGATTGAGATCCATACCTCACCTCCAACAACGTTTACTCTTCAAATGAATCCATTGCTCAAACCTATTTTTAAAATTGATTCTAAAAAAAGACTTCAATTTGGTCTCTTATTTGCTCAAGTGACAAAAAGGTTGAATTTTTCTGTGAGGATATTAGCTAAATATTTTTACAACATGTGACTATTTTTGCAAATGAAAGTAGGGATCATATACAACTGAAACATATATTCTAAGACTTATTTCTTGATATAATGGACTGTTAAAAAACAGAATGAAAAATACAAACAAAAAAAAAGTTCTAAAATTCAGAGCCAAGTACTGATACTAAGGTGTTTCATGAGAATTGGTAGTGAAACCTAAAATCTAAATGCCTTTAGAAATCATGAGTCTACAGGTCCTGTGGATAGAGGACAGAGGTCCAGTGTTGGAACATGAGACCGTTAAAGGAAAACTTGACAATTCAGAGTAAGAATGGATTGCTGCCCTCAAAGCAATGTGGCAAGCTAAGAACTCAGAGAGCAGTGCTCCGAGAGCAGTGCATGGAGTTTACAACACTTTGTTCTTTTTGACCAGCCATTCTTTTTCTCAGTTTTTCTGCTTGGTAAACATCTTTGACCCAAGGCAGTTTCATAGTCCACCAAACTGTGATGAAACCAGGGGTCTCCCGGCCCACCATTTCCTTGAGTACATCGTCAGATGTGGCTAGCCATGGGGTTGGTATTTAATGTTTTTGAAACTGATCAGTGATGTTTTTGCTTGTTGGTTTTAGTATGTTGGGTGATTAATAGATTTTTTCCTCTCAGGTCCATATAGCTCCAGTGTTTCTTAAAGAAATATTTACTGAAAGAGTGAGAAGTGAGGTAGGCACAGTAAGTGGTACTGAGACCCTGGGCAGGTGACTTAGTCACTTCATTGCTATCTCCCCAATAGCTCTGCAAAGCAAACAGTAATAACCTCATTGTATGGAGGAGAACACGATATCTTAAAGTGGTTGCAATTCACCAGACAATAAAGTTAAAATTTGACTTACCCAGATCTGTGTGACTCTAACACCAAAATTCTTCCCAAGACTTCAGGCTGCTTCTCCTATTGTATTATTTGCAGAATGCTACAAATAATAGTATCTCTTTTTGTATAGTTATTTAAACATATGAAATATTTAACATTCCAATTGCTAAGCTTCCACACTAAGGAACAGTAACTTATTAATCTCTCCAATAAATCCTATAAAACTCAGAAAATATTAAGGCACTGTGCATTTATTTAGATTAAAATAATTTATGTAAATTTTAATTCAGATTAGGCTCAGCCTTAGGCACCTAGAATATTAATTCAGAAACTAGGCATATTAGTCCAGATTCAAACACAGAGTTTTGGCCAAGGACACTAAAGCAAACGCTTTATCTTTATTAGCCATCAATTGGCAAGCATTTATTGAATACCTTCTAAGGATTGGGGAGGAGCTTGAACTTCAAAGAAATTGCCATCTGTTGGGCAATAAGACTAAATCACATGAAGCAATTTGGAGGGGGAAAAAAGTAAGATAGCTCATAATTAAGTGTTCATTTGCTGTGGAAATTCAAAGCAGAAGGTTATTAAAGCACAAAAAAATTATTGAACAAGAAGCCTGGAAAATTTCATGGAAGACACTCCACTTTGGGTAGCCTACAAAAAATGTAGAGGAACTCTGAGTAAATTGAGAAACATGGAGAAATTCATAGGTATAATGAATATAAACATTTATATTGGTGAGTACTGAAAGAGGTTGCATAAATTGATGTATTAGATTCCAGAGAATTCTTGTGTATGTGTTTGTCCTCATAAACTGGGTAAGCCTAGGGACCTTGTGTATCTTCCTTACCTCTGTCTCAAGCAACAGCATTGATGGAGCATGTTGTAAGGGCTTAACAAATAGAGTGTGGCTCTTCACTGTGAAAAGAAGGAAGAGAGTCTCGATCTGGTTTAGTAGAAAATGGAAAATATAAATTAGAAAATATTTTTTAAAATAATTAATTACAGTTAGCACATACTTACTGATTTTTTTGGTATCATTTCCTAAAAAGATTCTGTTAATTTTGATTAAAAGTTCATATATATATATATATGTAATAGGGAAGTGAGTTTAGAATCAACATTGATTAGATAATGCAAAAGTCACTTTCATTTAGCTTCAGACTTCTTCATTATAAGTCATCTTTTCTGAATTAAATAAAGGTTAATGATTGCTGCCGCCATGAAATTAAGACGCTTACTCCTTGGAAGAAAAGTTATGACCAACCTAGATAGCATATTGAAAAGCAGAGACATTACTTTGCCAACGAAGGTCCGTCTAGTCAAGGCTATGGTTTTTCCAGTGGTCATGTATGGATGTGAGAGTTGGACTGTGAAGAAAGCTGAGCGCCGAAGAATTGATGCTTTTGAACTGCGGTGTTGGAGAAGACTCTTAAGAGTCCCTTGGACTGCAAGGAGATCCAACCAGTCCATTCTGAAGGAGATCAGCCCTGGGTGTTCTTTGGAAGGAATGATGCTAAAGCTGAAGCTCCAGTACTTTGGCCACCTCATGCGAAGAGTTGACTCATTGGAAAAGACCCTGATGCTGGGAGGGATTGGGGGCAGGAGGAGAGGGGACAACTGAGGATGAGATGGCTGGATGGCATCACTGACTCGATGGACGTGAGTCTGAGTGAACTCTGGGAGATGGTGATGGACAGGGAGGCCTGGCTTGCTGTGATTCATGGGGTCGCAAAGAGTCGGACTCGACTGAGCAACTGAACTGAACTGAACTGAACTGAATGATAGCTTTGTATTAGCACTCCTGAGCACACTTCAACAAAAGTGAAGTCAAGTCTGTGTTACTGGAAGAAATGCAAAGCCCTACGTGGGAAGTAAATTAAAGATAAACATGACGTATCCATTCCTTCAGTCATTGTGGTAGCCAGCCTCCACGGTGGCCCCGGTCATGCTTGTCCCCTGCTATTCACACTCTTATGTAATTCTCCCCTGTGGTGTGTGAGCTGGGTTTTCTAATTCACTTCTGACAAACAGAAGAAAGCAGGATGATAGTGTGTGACTTGGAGATGAGATCATAAAAGCAAGATGGCGTCTCTCGCTGTTGGTCTCTGGAATCACTCTCTCTGGGGAGAGAGTCACTCCAGCTGACATGTTGGGGGCTGCCCTGTGAAGAGACCCTGAATGGCCAGGAACTGAGGCTTCCTGCCAACAGCCATGAGAAGAAGCTTAGAAGCACATCTTCCAGGCCAGGTAAGCCTTCATTCAGTTGAGTGTAACCCTGACCAACACCTCGACTGCAGCCTCAGGAGAGGCCTTGAACCCGAAGCACTGGGCTAAACCCTGCTCAGGTTCCTGAGTCACATGAACTGTGAGATAATGAATGTTTATTGCTTCAAGTCAGCTAGCGTGTCTGAGGACGCATGTGAAAGGCATCAAGTTCCCTGATGAAATAAAGAAAAATCTTGGTTCCTGCCCTTAAGGACTTAACAGTTGAGTGTGGAGAACACATATACAAAGAGCTATTGTATGAAACGGTAGGAAGAGGATTGAGGGGCAGTCAAAGGTTCGTGGCAGAGGTAACATTCAAGTTGAGTTTTGATGGAT
Source organism: Oryx dammah (assembly GCF_014754425.2). Classification (NCBI taxonomy): domain Eukaryota; kingdom Metazoa; phylum Chordata; class Mammalia; order Artiodactyla; family Bovidae; genus Oryx; species Oryx dammah. The sequence goes on along the minus strand of NW_024070206.1, from coordinate 9,842,494 downwards.
GAACATGCTATAAACACGTGGAGATGTTAAGGGTGTCTTGCGTAAAGGGTTCTGCTTTGTGATAAGATTGACAGAATTGAGGAAACGGAGGGCTGCAAAATCAAGTTAATTATTATAGTAATAACACTAAAGTACTTCTTTTTTAAACTTTAATGCTATTTCCACATAGTGATTTACTTGACTCCAACATGAACCGAGTAAGACAGGCAGAGCAGACTAAAAGAATAATGATATTAGTCTGCCCGTTTTATCAGTAGGGAAGCCACAGTTCTGAGGGACTCATTGTCATGTCCAAGGCCAGTCAGGCAGTAAGTGGCCAAGATGGAGCTTAGCATTTTGGAAAACAAGTGGAAAGTGTATAATGAAATAACCTCAATTAATTAGAAAATGGTGGCGAAGGGGCCAGAAGGAAGTGAAATCACTTCTGTAGAAGTTTTCAAGAAGAAAGATGTATGGTGCAAATGGTGGGCTAAGCAGAAAGCCCCATGGTTTTCTCCCAAGAAGCTTCTCAGGAAGGTGGCACTTACCAGTGTCAAAAGTTAGATGTTCAGCTTTGTGAGCTTGCAAACCTGACCTAGCTAGCACATCAGCGGATCTGTCTCTCGAGGGAATATTTGTATTAGCAAAGTATACAGATTTGTTGCTGTAATGAGAAGTGTCATTCTCATGCACCTCAGAATGTTCTGTTGGCCCAACCAGTACCTTCCTTCCCTGGAGACAGGCCTTCAGGGGAAATCCCCATTATAGTAAAATGAAACAAAGCAAAAAGCCCAAACAAAAAGGAAACTTCATGATGCCCATGGTCTCAGGATGAAGAGAGTTGACTAGATAAACTTTTGAGACATTCCGTGGGTGGAATGGAGAGATGGAGGCATTTTTTCCTCTTTAGAGATCATCCTGCCAGGGAGATCAGTCTCCTGGCCAAGAGTCACTTATCCCCCAATAGAAATGTACATCCCTAACTCTGTATTGGTTTCCTAGGGCTGCTCTTAACAAAATACGCAAACTGAGTGGCTTTAAAAAACAAATTTATTTTCTCACAATTCTCTAAATTAAGGATGTCTTCACATCCTTAATGTCAACAAGGCATTCCCTCTGAAGTCTCTTGGGAAGAACCCTTTATTTTTTCTTTTAATTTTATTGATGTATAGTTCATTTACAATGTTGCATCAATTTCTTCAGTACAGTAAAGTGACTCGGTTATAGACACACACATATATATGTATGTATACTTATGCATATATCTGTGCTCCATCGCTAAGTTGTGTCTGACTCTTTTCAACCCCATGGACTGTAGCTCGCCGGGCTCCTCTGTCCATGGAATTTCCCATACAAACCTACTGGAGTGGGTAGCCATTTCCTTCTCTATGGAGATCTTCCCAACCCAGGAATCCAATTCACATCTCCTGCTTGACAGGCAGATTATTTACCAATGAACCACCAGGGAAGTTCATATTAATAGTAGGAGACTTCAACTGTCAGCAATGAATAGATCCTTCAGATAGAAAATCAGCAAGGAAACAATGGAATTGAATTACACCCAAGAACAGATGGAATTAACAAACATAGAAAAAGATTCCATTCAACAGCAGCAGAATGCACATTCCTCCCAAGAGCACAAGGAATATACTCCAGGATAGATAATTGGATAGACAGAAAACAGATCTCAGAAAGTTTAAGAAGACCGAAACTATACCAACTATCTTTTCTGAGCACAATGGTACAAAACTAGAAATCAACAAGAGGGAAGTTTGAAAATCTACAGTAAGCAGCACACTCCTGAACAACCAGTGGGTTAAAGGGGAAGTAAAAATATCTACACTCTTTTCCACTGTGATTTGTCAACAGAGCATTGAGTATGATTCTGTGTGCTATACAGCAGAAGGTTGCTGCCTCTCCATCCTGTATGTAATAGTTTGCCTCTGCTAATCCCAGCTCCCGTTCCTCCCCTCCCTTAACCCACATCTCCTTCTCCACAACTGCAAGTCTGTTCTCTGTCAGCGAGTCTGATCTTTATTGGGTGTAGTTGCTTTAGAATGTTATGTCAGACTCTGCTGTACAGCAAAGTGAGTTAGCTATATGTACACAAATATCCCCTGTCTCTTGGACCTCCCTCCCAGCCCCCAACCCTGCCCCACCCCTCTGGGGGGTCACAGAGCGCTGAGCCGAGCCCCCTTCGCTCTAAGCAGCTTCCCTCTGGCGTTCTCTTTCACACAGCGTAGTGTGCGGATCTCAGCGCTACTCTCTTAACTCGCCCCACCCTCCCCTTCCCTGCCCTGCGTCCACGAGTTCATCCTCCAGATCTGTGTCTCCAGCCCTCAAGCCCTGCCCTACGAATAGTTTCATCTCTGCCATGTTTCTAGGTTCCATATGTATGAATTAGTATATGATATTTGCCTCTTCTTGACTTACTTTACTCTGTGCGACAGACTCCAGGTGCATCACATCTGTGAGGCCATTTTTGTTATGTGGATATGCTGATTTGTATCATAGTTTAGATTCCACCTGTAAGTGATATCTTGGTATCTGTCTTCTCTGTCTGACTTAGTATCATAAGCCCCAGGTCCATCCATGTTGCTGCAAATGGCATTATTTCATTCTTTTTTCAGTGGGAAATATTCCAGTTTTGCATATATACACATATATACACACGCACTACGTCTTCTTTATCCGTTCATCTATTAGAGGCTGTTTAGGTTGTTTCTACGTCTTGGCTATTGTGAATAGTGCTGTAATGAACACTGACGGGCAAGTATCATTTTGAACCTCCTTTTTCTCCAGATATATGCCCAGGAGTGGGATTGCTGAATTAGATAGCCATTCTATTTTTGGCCTTTTGGGGAACCTCCATATTCTTTTTCAGAGTGGCTGTACCAGTGTGCTTTCCCACCCACAGTATAAGAGGGTGGGCAGAACCCTGTCTTGACTCTCTTCCATCCCGGTGGCTCCCAGCACTCTGGTGTTTTTTTGGCTTGTGGCTGCATGATCCAGTCTCCGCATCCAGTCACAGAGCCTTCTCTCCTCTCTGTGCCTCCCCTCCGCTTGCTATGAGGACATCGGTCTTTCAGTTCAGGGCCTGCCCTGATCCAGTGTGACCTTATCATAACTTGATTATATCCAGCTTACAACATTGGAGGGAAATGGGAAAAAAGACCCATTTCCAAGTAAGTTTACATTCCCCGGTCCTCAGATTAGGATTTGAACGTATCACTTGGGGGAGACCCAGTTTAACCCACTCTGCCCTCTTTTTTCAGGTTTTCACTGTTTGGCCAAATTCACTGCTACCCTATGAAAGACATTTCTTTTTCACCTTCTATTTTATTTATTTGGGCCACACTGGGTCTTCACTGCTTTGTGAGGCTTTCTCTAGTTGCAGAGAGTGGGAACTATTCTTCGTTGCAGTCAGGGGTGTCTCATTTCCGTGGATTCTGTTGTTGCAGAGCGCAGGCTTTTGGTATACAGGCTTAAGTAGTTGCAGCATGCAGGCTCAGTAGTTGCTTGGTTGCTCCATGTATGTGGAATCTTCCCGGATCAGGGATCAAACCTGTGACTCCTGCAATGTCAGGCAGATTCTTATCCACTGCACCACCAGGGAAGTCCCCCAAACAATATATTTTTAATATTTCCTTCTATATGTTTTCTTCCAATGCTTGAAAAGGTAGAGAATTGTGAAAGGTGTTGTTGGAGATAAAGAACCTTAAACATCAGTTAGAACTGTAGTGCCAAGGCAGAGCTGATTAAAGAATGGTCCTGAGCAGTGGATCTCAGGGGCCTTATCTCCGAGTCTTGAGTGTCTGTAGACACGTGATCCTGGACAAGTCATGTTTCTGTGCTCAGATTTCTTTGCCTACAAACCTAGGAATCAGATTGGAAAATATCTACTTTTCAAATAACCTACTTCCACTAGCTCTATGTCCCAAGGGTAGAGAGTGCAATTTCTGGGTTGAGTAATGGATGCTCATCCATACACCACAGTGACACCTGCTGGGGAATCAAGGGTTATCTCCCTGGGTTGGGGAGCTTGGAAAATCAGATCTCCTGTGAGCGAAAACTCCTGGAGGTCAGCCGCAAAGTTGGGCGAGGCAGGTTGAAAGGAATGACTTTTGCAGCTCTCTTCCTTGCCTCCTCTTCTTTCAGACATCACCTGTCACAGTTCTGACACTGCCCCAAATTAACTCTGACATCTTAAGCAAATTACTTAACCTCTCTGGGCCTTGATTTCTTCAGTTATAAAATGAGGGTTAAAAATAGCTACTTTACATTGCTTTATGAGAATGAATTGAGCAAATTCAATTCCCAGACTGCAGTGTGCTATTTAATTCTTATTTAGGTGGATCATATTTGGACTTTTCTGGCCTCCTGATCCTCATCAAGTATTAAATGACAGTAGTCTCTTCGTGTTTGGGGAAGGCAATGGCACCCCACCCCAGTACTCTTGCCTGGAAAATCCCATGGACGGAGGAGCCTGGTGGGCTGCAGTCCATGGGGTCGCTAAGAGTTGGAGATGACTGAGCGACTTTGCTTTCACTTTTCACTTTCATGCATTGGAGAAGGAAATGGCAACCCACTTCAGTATTCTTGCCTGGAGAATCCCAGAGATGGGGGAGCCTGGTGGGTTGCCGTCTATGGGGTCATACAGAGTCGGACACGACTGCAGCAGCAGCAGTCTGTTCGTGTCACATGGTAGAGAGGGCCAAAGAACAGCATCCAGCTGTTCATGACTTTGGGGAAAGGAGAGAGAAAACAAACAAAAAAAAACCCGAAATGATACAAAGAGGGTAAATTTAATGTTTACTCCTATGAACCTAAAAGATGTGGGGAAATGGGTTTGAAGTGGTAGTTAGTAGCACACGATTGATGGTTATGATCATAAATCCACAGCGTGCCAGGGACTGATGGCTCTTCTCTTGGGGAGACCCCAGTGGTGGGGCACAGCATGCTCATGTAGACTGCCAGCACTTCATGGGGACCTCAGTGAAAGACTGGTAACTTGTAAATATTTTCAACATACGAGGATGGGTCTTGAATAGGTTTTTGAGAAAGATTCTTCTCCAACTGAGACTTTATGTTGGTGCACCTTCTTTTACTGTAAATTAGATTTTCTGTGATAAGCTGCTGATTCTTTCCTCTGCACATCTGTTCTCATCTTTGTGGCTGTGGGAGGGGAGGGATTAGCTGCTAGTCACCGCTGGGAACTGGGCTTCTCTTACAGCAATGAGTCCCAGGAAAGCTCTGGCCCCATTTACACATTTTAATAAAAAAAATAATGAAAAGGGATTGACAATGGGATTATCTCCCTAGAACTCAGGAGTCAGAACGTATCCCCTGGAAACACTTAGTTGAATATGCCTTTCTGTATAATATGGGGTTTTACAGCCTCCATACTAATATTTGGAAGCTTTTTACTTACTTTTTTCTTGTGATTCTTGCTATCTGTTTGATACCTACCAGGCTTTTCTTTTTTATCGTGTTCTCACCTGGGAGGAAACTGAGGCACCAAAAAGTTTAATTTGTCCAAGTCAGTGATAGAGATGAGAGCCCTTTCAAGTCCTTCAACCTCTAGGTGGATAACTCATCCCAAACCTCCCTCTGGATCAACTCTATCTTTGTCATATAAGAGGAAAACCATTGTAATTGAAATAGTCATATAAGTATTATTGCTAACGTCGTAAACTTCCTGGTTATGTGTGTCTGTGTATGGAGGTGTGTGCGTATGTGTGTGGGCACATCCCTTTGTATCCGTCACCTTTTACTCAGAAGTTTTATCCCTAAGTTCACAAATTGGCAATTAATTGTTCCTGATAGTAAGGGTCTTTAGAGTAACCGAGAATCCTTATTCCTGGGACGTCCTTGGTGGTCTAGTCGCTAATACTCCACACTCCCAGTGCAGGGGACCCCGGTTCCACCCCTGGTTGGGAATTAGATCTCGCATTCCCCAACTAAGGGCTCACATGTCACAGCTGGAGATCTCGTGGGCCACAACCAAGACCCAGCACAGCCAAATCAATAAGGAATTGTATATATCTATAAAAACTCCATTCCATCTGCAGAGTAAAACCCAAACTCCTTGCACTTCCAACACCCTTTCTGAGCTGGTGCAAACTGCTTCTTCAGTGTTACTTATCCTCTGTCCCCATGCGCTAACCCCTGGACCTGTCTGTGCAGCAGATTCCTGACCCTGCCTCACACTTACAGAGCTAGAAAAATATAGAATCTAAATGTTTTCCACCAGCTTCCCAGGTGTTCTGATTCAGTGAGCCCATGAGGTCAACATCCGTGGGCCCTGGCAGTCCCACGCAATCTGCCTCACGCTAATGTGGCCTTTATTTGCAGCCCCCAGTAACAAGATGCTATCAGTATGCTTGATTTTATCTCCCAAATACCACTTTTATTTCAACACCCAGGTCAAACACCCTGGCATTCATGCAGCTTTGAGTCATTCTTTCCACTGCAGCAGACTTTTCCTCACTTTACCCTCTTAGAATATGTATGTGTGCTTCTGATTAACTCTGGCTATTTGTTTGTGTCTTCTTCCCTCTAGAAGGAGATTAGACTTGGGCCCTGAAGCCCTGCCAGGCACAGAATTCTCAGTGTTTGCAGAGTGCTGGATCTAAGTGTACGGGTAACTTCAGGACACTGAGGTTCCAATGATATTTTATTCTGGAGACAGAACAAAATTGATCAGGTCTTTCTGTTTTGCCTTTGGTCTCAGGCTTTGGGATTAGCTATTATGGATTCCATTTAGCTCTATCACTCTGCTCCACACGTCCTGTAAAGCTTGGGTTACTACCTGACAGCCTAGTTTTTGATTGAAGAAGAGAAGTGAAGGAAGAGAAATAGATCATATTTATTATGTAAATCTGGGCAGTGGATGTGTTTAGATTAACGATAAATAGTGGAATAGAAATCCTTCTGAGTCCTGCATGATCCCACATTATGTTCTTTACTAGACACAGAAGTGTAATTGTAAGGATGCTTCACTCTTTGAAGATATAGTCATTTTAAATCTACATGCAAACATTCTTAATGTGTGTATTTATCAAGAAATTTCATTAAAAATGTATTCCATTTAAAATTTTCCTCCAAATATGCCTTCAAGCTACCACTGATCCATGCATTCAGTGCTCAGAATAAGGGTTTTCAGTACAGAGTTTAAGGGATTTAGGAGCAAGTGTATTGTTCAATAGAGAATTTGCAAATGCCATATTACTAAACATAAAAATTGAATATGAAATCTAATCGTTGATCCAAGAGGTTCCATTGAGGAACAGCTGGTTAAACCTTCTGGAAGACATTCTTAGAAGTATGATTGAGAATCTATTTTGGATATAACAGACACCTTCTCACATTTCTCTGTGTTTCTCTTCATTATCATTAAAGGGTATCATCTGCTCTTGCCTTTGTGTTTAATTTGAATTCACACTCTTACAATAAGGTCATCTACCATACTCAGCTTTGAAAGGGAATCTAGTGTTTAAATAAAGGAAGAAATCAATTTAGGAGCATAGCTTGAATCGGGTAACTTGTGTACTGCCACTGCTGCTACCATGAAATGATTCGCTCAATTCAATGGAAATCCTTTAGGAGGTAATAAAGCCATTAGAAATCAAGAGCAAGGAGATATAATAGATACAATACATAATATATATGAGATATAATACATCAGAGATATAATACATCATCCCTGAGCAGCAACAAGCCATCAAGGACTTTACTTGTAGCCTTACTGTGTGTGTGGGGTTTCCATAAAATACAAGACAGTTTTTTCTTAAGATGGAATTTTAGTAAGCTTCCTTCAAATCCCAAAGCCAAATATACATTGGAAAAACACCTATTTTAGGGAATGAGTGCATGTTTTACTCTCTAAAACCAACCAAACGATGTTAATTCCTTCTGCCTAGTTATAGCAGTCAGCTTTTGAACAATCTGAAATGCTCTGTGTTCAAAAAGACCCAGCATTTGTACTTGATCCAGTGATGTTGAGCTCCTAGGAAATTGCTTACTGTGATTCTCTTTCATCCTTTAACTTTAGAGAAAAATATTAATTTTTCTGCCTCATTAAAGAATATATCTGCATCAGAGATGACCTGTTGTGAGCAATAGTACCTAATTGCTTTTAGGGAGGATGAATTGGTGAGATTTCCCTCTCTATTTTTTTTTTTTTTTTCTGATTTAATGAGGATCACAACACTGTGGGTATCTTGATTATCAGATTATGGTCTACAGAGTTGGTAATTTTTTCCAACCTTGTTGGCAACTCTGGCCCATTTTTATTTTGCTGTGTAACTTGTGGTTCTTGAAAATACAGATTTTCAACTACAGGAAAGATGAAGGTCTTAAGGGACCCTTCCAGGGTTTAGGAAATATAGTGATGTGAGTATCCTTAGGATGGGACCGAATCATGTGCTGTTGGATATGTCCTTGGATAAATGCATAAATAAGTAACTGAGTGGATGTGTGTTCTTTCCCAAGGGGAAAAAAGAGAGGAAAAAAAAAACCACTTTAAAGGGAAAACAAATTCACAGAATTACAGCATACTTGTCAGGAAGATCTTCCATGATTATATAGAATCTGGAGATGTTGGTTTCAAAATGTGATGAGGAGGGTGGAGTGTGATATTTACAAACTCACTGAACAGCTGTGACCTCGCTGCTCTTAGACCACGAGTCCATCTGAAGCATCCTCCAAGTCCCTGCCCCTCAGCCAACTGTGAGGGGATGGGGTTAGGGGTGGTTGCATGCTGGGATCATATTTGGAAATCCCGTGTGGCCACGGAAGTTGCCGTGGGACGGAGGGCATCTGTCCAGTCATTTTCTCTGAGCCAGCCGAGGAGACAGTATCTGACTCCCCGCCGCCCTAGATTTGACTGGGGTAGCAGCATTGATGGCAGCAGGGTGGTGTCACTATACTTGTCCAAGTGCTTTTGGGAGGAAGAATTATGAAATCATTGTTATTTTATCTTCAGGTATCTTTGATCATTCGTGAATTTGCTAATCAAAATGTCAGGGATTCAGAGGAAATGACAAATAAAAAGTACCTTTTTTATCGGTGAATTCCCCAAACTTTGTTATCAGACTCAACATCCATGGCAAAGATAGTTGCATTTAATAGTATCTGAGGGATAAAAAAGATGGGCATTCTGAAGTTTGAGGCAGTAGTAAAGTTTATATGTTTTGAACTTTTGCTATGTGGCATTCTATTAGTATAAGGGTTATTAGTACAGTGTTAGTCAATTATATCCAACTCTTTGTGATCCCACAGTCTGAAGTCTGCCAGGCTCCTCTGTCCATGGGATTTTCCAGGCAAGAATACTGGAGTGGGTTGCCATTCCCTTCTCTAGAGAATCTTTCCAACCCAGGGACTGAACCTGGGTCTCCTGCGTTACAGGCAGATTCCTTACCATTTGAGCTATATGGAAGATCTCATAAGGGTTATTCAGTTCAGTTCAATTCAGTCGCTCAGTCGTGTTTGACTCTTTGCGACCCCATGGACTGCAGCAGGCCAGGCCTCCCTGTCCATCACCAACTCCCAGAGTTTACCCAAACCCATGTCCATTGAGTCGGTGACGTCATCTAACCATCTCATCCTCTGTTATCTCCTTCTCCTCCTGCCTTCAATCTTTCCCAGCACCAGGGTCTTTTCAAATGAGTCAGTTCTTCGCATCAGGTGGCCAAAGTATTGGAGTTTCAGCTTCAACATCAGTCCTTCCAATGAACACCCTGGACTGATCTCCATTTTGATGGACTGGTTGGATCTCCTTGCAGTCCAAGGGACTCTCAAGTTTTCTCCAACACCACAATTCAAAAGAATCAATTCTTCGGCACTCAGCTTTCTTTATAGTCCCACTCTCACATCCATATCTGACTACTGGAAAAACCATAGCCTTGACTAGACGGACCTTTGTTGGCAAATTAGTGTCTCTGCTTTTTAATATGCTGTCTAGGTTGGTCATAGCTTTCCTTCCAAGGAGTAACTGTCTTTTAATTTCATGGCTGCAATCATCATCTTCAGTGATTTTGGAGCCCTCCAAAATAAAGGGTTATTATTACAGTTGGATTATTATTATTAGGGTGTTATTATTTTTTTATTCTCCGATTTGGCAGTCAGTGGACAGAGACTCTCGTCCCATATCCCTAATTCTGTCCTTTGTTAAAAACAGCTTTAATGAGATATAATTCACAACTCCTCCTACAATTCTCCCACTTAACATGTACAATTCAGTGGGTTTTAGTTTATTCACAGAATGGTGTTAATTCTGTCCATTGAAGTGTCTGTATCACTCTAGATAAATCCATGAGTCTTGAGTTGCCTCATGTATAAATTGAGAGTAGAGCAATGTATTTTTAGTCTTCTTTTGAGTGATGAGTCTATAATTTAAAGCCTTGGAATAATCTGTTTATGTGAAAAAAAAAAAAGCCACATCATGAAATACAGTGAACATTTTATAAGTTACTGCTTGGTAGATCTCTGTCTCTCTCTCTGTCACACACACACACACACACGCACATGCACACACACACACACACACACTATTCTTCCCTCCATGATCTCCAACTGAAATCCCATTGTCCCATATCCAGTTTAAGTAAGTCTTACCGTCTTTATTTCTGCCTGCAGTCGCCCCTGCCCCAGGCCCCTTCTCATTAACATCTGCCACATTTTTCCTATTACATACAAAGCTTGTCTCATAGATATGGGCTTTTTAATATAGTTTTATAGGTATAATTTTTCCCTGAGCAAGACTATAAAGTTAATTCTCTCTATCCCACACATCACTCTCCACTCATAGTCAATGAATAGTTGTTGAGTCACTTCTATATAATTACCCAGAAATATATTTGGGGTCTTAAAATGTAGATGAGTTCTTCCTGTGCCAACTATCAGAGTCAGGTTCCAAAGGCTCCCAGGTTTTGAAAATGGATAGCTCTTGAGGAATTGCCAGGGCAGAGGGTAATTGTTGTGATGGCAGCTCTGTGGCTTGAAGTACAGGCATCATTACCTACAGTAGCACATGGTATTCACTGACCAGCATTGCGAGTGCACAATTCCATAGTGCTCCAGTGGGAGCAGGTAATTAAACCTGAACAGAGCTCTGCGTAGCACATGTATTGTCATGGTGAATTTCATTGGCCGTGGTAAGTTGTATCTATGATAGCCTCTGATCAATGACTAATATTGTTTTGTGAGATTTTCTAGTTAAGCAACACATGGTGACTGCTGATAAGGACAGATCTAATAATTGATGGCAGAAATCCAGTTTTCAATGCAATCAGGTACACCTATATCATATTAAAAAATTCTTCTGAGTGTTTTCACCTTGACTGTGTTAATATAGTTAGATTTTTTTTTTTAATTTAACAAGGTCCAGTGCTTCTTATTGGAGAAAGGAATAGCAACCCATATCCAGTACTCTTGCCTGGAAAATTCCGTGGACAGAGGAGCCTGGTGGGCTGCAGTCCATGGGGTCTCGAAGAGTCGGACCCGACTGAGCAACTTCACTTTCACTTTTCACTTGCATGCATTGGAGAAGGAAATGGCAACCCACTCCAGTGTTCCTGCCTGGAGAATCCCAGGGACGGGGGCTTCCATCTATGGGGTCGCACAGAGTCGGACACGACTGAAGCGACATAGCAGCAGCAGCAGTGCTTCTTATTGATATCACAGCTACAGTCGCCTTCATACTTGAAATGTTACCTATTCTGAAAGAGTATAGTAGTAACGACTAGGAAAATGATTGTATTCTCATGAACTGTGCTAACAGACCATAGCTTGAAACTTCTTTTCCTGTGAGCCCAATGGGACAACTATCAGCATGCAAAATAGACACTTAAGCTGTCGGAGCTTTCTTCCTTCCTACCCAGTAGATGCTATAATAAAAATTCAGACTCTGCAATAAACCCTCGTGGTATGAAGTGTATGTGTGATAAGCATATTTTCCCCTTTATACAAGGTTACCTGTTTTCTCTTAGAAAAGAGAAGGAGAGTCTGATCCTCAAAATGTTCTGAGACTGGTGCCTTTTATATTTCTCAATGTATATATGATAAAACCCTTTCTAAACTCCTAGTTTCCAGCTAGCACAAGGCACAGAATTATGGTTTAATCCTTGTTAGTTGGGGATCTTTCTTGCCGCTTCCCAGTCCGTACTTTTCCAGCTCAGTCCTTCACGCTTTCTTTGATATTCTGCCATGCTGTCCAATACTTGCCAACCTTATTTGTAGTTGTTCACCAACCACCTCATCCCTCTTCTAAGTCCACTGAGCTTTTGCAGCACAGTGCACAAGCATTCGTATTATCTCAACTCTTCTTTCATCATGGGCCAGCCTCAAGATCAATCAAGTACCTTGGTCTCTGTAAGTCCAGTGACTATCTTCTGTACACCCTTGAGTCTGGCTTTGTGCATTCCAAATATACAGGTACCATATATTTAACTTTATGTATTTAACTAAACTATTACTGGATTAGCCCTATTATGCTTGTTCTCATGACATGATTATTAATAACACTTCCTTTACTTCTTAAACATGTTGTCTTGTCCTCTCATATTTCTGTTATTGATCTTGTTATTTCTAAGCCCTGTAATCCCTCTATTTTTAGGAAAAATTTGATATATTCCCTTTTTATCCAGATGACACCTGATAGGGCCCACTTCATTCCTTTTATCTCCCATCCTAAAATTCTTGCTCCTTTGGACTTGTGGGAACATTCACACTGCATCTTTCAGTCAAACCCACCATCTGCTTTCTGGGGGTCTATATCCTACCTTCCAGAGACATTCAGGTGTTTAATCTGAATTTTTGCTTCTGCAAATTTATGGTCTCCATCTTTTAGGGGCATCCTTAACACTGGACCGGGCGTTTTCATTACATTGACCATTTTCACATTGCATTTTCATAAACAGCTTGTATTAACTTTTAAAAGAGCTGTCTACCCTATTTTGTAGTGAAAACTGAGGTTTTGCATCTACTCATCTCCAAGCATCAACCCTTCTATGTATCATCCCCCACCTTCACTCCCTTTTCTCCAGCATTGTAGAATGAGATTTTCATTTTTCTCATTCACAATTTCTCTCCCTGTGCCCTTCTCCTTTTTCTGCAATATTCCATCAGTTATTCAGATTTTTCTTAATTTTTTTGAATTTCTAATATCTTCATTTCTTTGGGATTCTTCCCCACAGACTTTACAATGCCACTGTCACTTGGCAACAAAACAGAAATATCTCTTGGCCCCAGCCTATCCTTTATTTACTACCTCATTTCCAGTCTCTTCTTTCCTTCTTAGAACAACCTACCCTTCTTTATCCACTATAATTAGGTATCTCTGTCACTTTGCCGTTTGTATTCCAGGAAATGTTAATGATATTCCAATTGTCAAATCTGATACTCTCTTCACAGATTTCATCTTACAGACTTTCTAATGAAATATGACAGTGTTGACCATCCATTTTTATTTGCATATGAAAATAGTAAAACTCTTCCATCTTTTTAAAATTCTATAGAACTTTATCAAGGCAAAGGCAGGTTTGAGCAGCAGAGAGGAGAAGTAAATAACAGGGGGCCACAGGGGAGCTGATAGGACTGTGTCTGGAATTGTGGGGTGGATTTTACGGGTTTCATCATCTTGTTTTCTACTGGTTTGTCTCATGGTCTCAAGTCTTTTTTTTTTTTTCATGTCAGGTCATTATGTTACATCAAAATTATTACAGAGACTATTCTTTAGAAAATGGACTCAGCTGACATGACTTATCTTAAAACTAAAAGGAAATGAAATCAAATGGGAGAAATCTAGACAGATAATAGATTAAACCAATAAATGTTTCTCTGACCTTCTCATGCTTAGATTATGGAAAGAGATGGAAAGTTACTAACAGGGTCCAGATATCTGACTGGATCCAAGGGCTACCCTTTCCTGCTGCTGCTACTGCTGCTAAATCACTTCAGTCATGTCCAACTCTGTGCGACCCCATAAACAGAAGCCCACCAGGCTCTGCCGTCCCTGGGATTCTCCAGGCAAGAACACTGGAGTGGGTTGCCATTTCCTTCTCCAGTGCATGAAAGTGAAAAGTGAAAGTGAAGTCACTGAGTCGTGTTGTGTCCAACTCTCAGTGACCCCATGGACTGCAGCCTTCCAGGCTCCTCAGTCCATGGGATTTTCCAGGCAAGGGTACCCTTTCCTACTTTCCAACATAAACTTATAGTCAAGGAGCTACATGGCAAATGGTTGATCGATACTCTTGTACTGGGTTTAAGACTAAGTGCATGTCAGTCCCTCAGTTGTATCTGATTCTTTGTGACTCCATGGACTGTAGCCCACCAGGCTCCTCTGTCCATGGGATTCCCCAGCCAAGATTACTGGAGTGGGTTGCTATTTCCTTCTCTAAGGGATCTTCCCATCTTAGGAAATGAACTCATGTCTCCTGCATTGGCAGGTGGATTCTTTACCACCGAGCCACCTGGGAAGTAGTTGAATGTTATTATTTAGGTTTCTTATCTTTTAAGGGTTCCCTTATGAGGCTAACATTCTATGACAGATCTAAAGTAGTTCACAGGTATGAAAGAGCTTTGTAAATGTTATGTGTTACCATTTCCAGTCTCCGTCAATGTACATATAAAACTTTCAACCCTTGTACATAATGAAATTCAAATGTAATAATTTATCATCTAACATTGAAGGAAAATATTTTTATATGACTTAGTTTATTATCTATTCTGTACCCTTATAATGGGGTAGCCCATTTGTTTACAAAAATGATGACTTCTGATAATTTGTTTATTTGCAATTTGGGATCCTGCCTTAATAAATAAATATCTGAGGCTTTCAAAAGCAGTCATGGTAATTTTCTACACATAGTAATTTTTTTAAAGAAAATTATATAGAGACTATTTCCAGTTATGTTTAACATTTATGAGAGATGTTATCCTCATCTCCTGAAAGTTCACATTTTATAAATGAAGATGGTGATTCAAGTCTTTTATTCAAGAGCCCGAGCCTGTTGGAAGCACTGTGATGCCGAATCTCATGTTGGAAATAAAGGGCGTGACCACTTGGTATACACGCAGCACACCGGCTACCAGGCATTGAGTCCAGTGGTATTAATCAGGCTGGCCTTTATCTTCCCTTTGTCACACACTTAAATTCTTTCTTATTCTGTGGATTCAGAGTGCCCTCATGGACATGGCTTCTTGGTTTTATTGATGCCTTTTCAACCATTGTGTCTACTGGTGTAGAAGACTTATGGGATTTGTTTCCAATCTTTTCCCCTTAGCCTGCCTCATGTCGTTTCTTTGAGCTGGAGGATATGCCGAAGCCTGGCCATTTATATGCTGGCCCTGATTTATGACTAATCATGTTTCTGCTACCCTTCATGCATCTTAATATGAAGCTTTGGGGCACTTGGTTCCCAGGTGGTGAAATTATCCTGAGCATTGTGTCCACAGCTGTGTCTCTGGCATCATCTCTTAGGATCCCCTTAAGGAATTAGGCCATGCAAAGTCTAAGGTAACAAGGCTGGTTTTCTGGCACTATATGTAAATACTTGTCTCATTACTTTCTGAGTGTATGTTATATCTATTCCTCTTTTAGGAATAAGAGTGGACAATTATCAGTTGCTCAGATGAAGATGGCTATCCTCACATAAATTTCCATCCCTGAAAATGCCTGCTTTTCAGATTGGTTCCTTAAAGTGACAGCCACCAGTGCTAGTGGTAAAGAGTCCATCTGGCAATGCAGGAGATACAAGAGACACGGGTTTGAGCCCTGGATTGGGACGATCCCCTGGAATAGAAAATGGCAATCCACTCCAGTGTTCTTGCCTGAAACATTCCTCAGACAGAGGAACCTGGCGGGCTACAGTCCATGGGGTCACAAAGACTCAGACATGACTGAGCACACACACAACCCCAAAATGGATTTCTAGGAAAGGGAAGGAAAGGGCTAGAGGATGTTTCCTAAATATGGTCTTAGGATTCCATATTTGAAAGAAAGCTGATAGGAGGAGGAGGCAAAGATACTGTGTGTTTGAACGTGCTTGCTAGGATCCTTTTATGTCCACCATGAGATACAAGAATCTATTTGATGCATGTCATAGTCTTCACACAGATGGAATGAAGTTTCTATTAATATTTCTCTCTTAAATAGGCAATGGCACCCCACTCCAGTACTCTTGCCTGGAAAATCCCATTGACGGAGGAGCCTGGTGGGCTGTAGTCAATGGGGTTGCTGGGGGTCGGACGCGACTGAGCAACTTCACTTTCATGCATTGGAGAAGGAGATGGCAGCCCACTCCAGTGTTCTTGCCTGGAGAATCCCAGGGACGGGGGAGCCTGGTGGGCTGCCGTCTATGGGGTCGCATGGAGTCGGACACGAGTGAGGCGACTTAGTAGCAGCAGCAGCAGCAGCAGCAGCAGCAGCAAATAGATAATTAGTCTGAAATAGAAAAAAAAAAATCTGAAGAAAGCACAGTTTCTGTTAGTGAAAAGGGTGCTAGACTGGTGATATGAAAACACAGACGTTGGTCTGACGTTTATCACATTGCTGGTACACAGGTCACTCAGTCGAGCATCCTGCTTATTAGACCATGGCCAGACGTTTACATGGTACTCAAAACTGCTGTTGAATAATAAATGAATTAATAATTCACTTATTACAAATGTATCATAGGATTTGATGTCTAGGTTTCCAAGTTTAGGTTTCTTTCCATCCTAGACTAAAAGGACTTTATGTTCCAATGTACATTGGCAGCAAAGAGCCTAGGGCAACTGAGTAACGTATAGATAGGAAGGAGGCCCTCTTCGCTGACTGCTAAATCTTAGGATGGTAAACATTACAAATACATCTGGATCAGGCCACAATGGAAATCCATTGTACTCTTAGCACCTAACATACCTGTGTCACTCAGAAATGTATAGGGATTATTAAGTGAGGCTGACATCTAAACAACCTTGATAAAACCCCAAAGTAGAAATAATTCCATGAATGTTTCAAAAAAACTCATTGAAATTTTGAACTCTAGGAATGAAAATCTGGGTCCCATAACCCAATGTATGAAGAGGCTTCTAAATCTTGCTTATAAATCCTTAGAAAACAACCTTGGATTCATGATTATCCTCTAGTTTTCCTTAGGAAAAATACAGATCAAGGTTTGAAAACCTATGACTGATGGTAATATTTTAGGATTTTGTGAGATATTTTGCAAGTATAATTGGGTTACTCTTATTTCTTGCTAGCTCTTTAGGAACATTGTTTCCTTTGACATTGTTAAGTTTCTGGAAGGCTATTTCTGAACTCTTCATTTCTTTTTTCCTGAGCTCTAATCTTTACCTCAAAGCAAAACATTTGTTACCAAGAACAGTTCAGAATGGTGCCAGCTTCCTTTGAGCATTGCACCCAAATGCTTTGCGCTTTTGCAATAATATCTATTTGTTTGTTTACTCACCCATTCTCCACCCACCACCAAGTCAGGTCCTGTGATACATACTGGGGAGGGAGAGATGACAAATGATTATCACTGCCCTTCAGGGGCTCAGAATAGTACCTTCCAACAGTAAATAAACACCAGCATGACTTAGCTATTAGGAAGTCGCTGAGCACAGGGGGCTCAGCTCAGTGCTCTGTGATGACCTAGGGGGTGGGATGAAGGGGGTGAGAGGCAGACTCAAGGACTGAATATATGTATACTTATAGCTGATTCATGTTATTCTGTAGCAGAAGCTAACACAACACTGTAAAGCAATTAATACCCAGTTTCCCCAGTGGTTCTTCCCTGGTGGCTCAGAGGTTAAAGCGTCTGCCTGCAGTGTGGGAGACCTGGGTTCAATCCCTGTGTGGGAAAGATCCCCTGGAGAAGGAAATGGCAACCCACTCCAGTATTCTTGCCTGGAGAATCCCTTGGACAGAGGAGCCTGGTGGGCTACAGTCCACGGGGTTGCAAAGAGTTGGGCACAACTGAGCGACCTTCCTTTACTTTACTTCCCCAGTGGTTCAGTGGTAAAGAATCGGCTGGCCAAGCTGGAGCCCCGAGTTCGATCCCTGGGTTGGGAAGACCCCCTGGAGAGGGAAATGGCAACCCACTCCAGTATTCTTACCTGGAGAATCCCATAGTCCATGGGGTCCTGAAGAGTCAGACACAACTTAGCAACTAAACAGCAGCAACAAGCCTATCCTTGGTAGACAAGGTCACATGCAATAACAGAAGTGAAAGGGTAAAGATGCCAAAGCTTCTTTGCATAGATACTAAGCAAGACAGTTGAAGATGTCAACAAAACGATTCTGCCACCAGCTGCCCTGAACGTTTCTCAGCCATCAGCAGTCCCCTCCCACGGCCACCGCCAGGATCCCTGATTCTGAGTCTGTAGGTAGTTCATCTTTAGAAGGTCAATAATTTGTTCCCTGGCTCCTCTGAGACCCAGTCAGCAATTTTCTAAAGATAAATTAGAAAAGTAAGAGACAAGAAGAGTATAGATGAGAAAGCAAATTTGACTCAGAGTTTTTAGAGAAATAGCATGTTGCAACAAAGTTGCAAAGAAATAGCATGTTGCGACAGACCCACAAAGGAATCAGCTCCCAGTTAAGCTGGAGGAAAAGGATCCTGGTTTAAACATGGCCTGGGAGCCCTTTCTGGCAAAATCAAAATCTAGACAGCCTAGTACCGAAAACTGTCGCCTTGTCCACTGCTCTATTATTATACTCTTAGGAATTCACATGCTGAAAAGGCACATGAAAGTAAAATTCAGTGTGTGTCCAGCCTGTTTCTGGTGATCTGTTCTATCCTATCTCTATCCAGCCCTACCTTCCAACAGCAAAGCCCACAAGACACTTTGTTGTTAAACTGGGAGGAAGCCCTTGGATTGCAAAATACTGATAATTTTACAGCTGAGAAAATGCATCCTCATACAGTTTAAATAACTACTCCAAAGTCCTATATCCCAGGTCCTTCTAAAATATACTAAATTACAAATATTATTTGAACTCTGTTCAATTCCAAGGTTATATTCTAATATAGCCTGTTCTTCATTGTTCAGAAAAACTGATTATCTGACTCACAAATCACCCTCTAGTTAAAAAAACTTTTAAAAAGTAATATTAGAAATTAGACTAGATTAGGAACCAGAGTGGGGCCAAAAAGAAAAAACAAGAGCATGCTACAGGCGTTCAGCTCTGAACCTAAAAAGCACAAACAGGCCAAGAAGCCAGTGCCAGTGTGTAGCGAGATCTCCTAGCTCAGGGAGAAAATTGACTTTCCTCTTTCTTTACTTTGTACCAGGGCACAAAGTCACTTCCATTTCCTCCTTGTATTTAATTCCAGTGGTGTAGATAACCTGCCTTTTTTGAATTTCCCAACACCAGATGTTTTACAGAATGCATGCTATAGTAATTTTGAAATCACTTAGTCAAATATGTTCCATTAAGTAACTGGAAGACTCTTTATCCAGCTAAATTGTTATAAAATGAATTTTATAAAAAAGATCCAAATCAATTAGGAAAATGGACAAATTATGTGAATTTGCCTATTCACAGGAATGAAATCATATGAATGAATAATCTATAGAGAGAAGCCTTTTCAATTCAGTGAATAAACAAATTAATAAAATGTTTAATAGCAGCAAGATAGAATTTTTTATCTATCATTTTTTATTTTATGTAGTTGTGCCCTTGAGAATGTGGTTAAACATTCTCAGAAGCTGTTAGTAAGATTGTATACTGCCCAGGTTTTTTCTGAAAGTCAATTCATCAATTTTAGCAAAGGTGTTAATAATGTTTGTTACCCTCTTTCTTGATCCAGTATTTCTCCTTGGAATCTATTTTAAAGAAGTAATTAGAGGTGTGGACAAAAATATATAGGAAAATGCTGATTGCAGCTGCATTCTTAACAGTGAAAAATTGGAAAGAGTCTACATTGCCATTTATATGGAAATGGCTGATTAAACTCTAGTATAAACATAGGACAGAATATTGTGCAGCTATTAAAGTATCTTCAACAAATTTTGTTGTACCTAAGAATGTATACTTATGGTGTAACGTTAAGGAGAGAAAATGTAAGGTAAAACCCAGAATGTGTACTTGAACTTTGTGTGTTTGTGTGTGTATATGAGAAAAAGAGAGAGAGAGAGAGAAAGAGACATTGATTCGCCAAAACATGCGAGGAACATACCAAGATGTTAATTGCCATCCTCCTGGTAGATGAGATTATGAGTTTCATTTTCTTCTTTACACTTCATTGTAGTTTTCATATTTTCTATAGTAAGCAATATTTCTTTTAGTATGTGGAATAGAGAGGCTACTTTGATTTAACCAACCACCCTTAGGTGTAACTGCATTGTATTCCCAGATGTACCTTCCCTGTTCTACCCCTGACATTTACATCTGGGGCAAAAGGAGGTATGACTGGATGTTGATTTGGAATAAAGGCTTACAGAGGAAAGAAGCTGCTGTCAGGGAGAACTGATATAATTGATTAGGAAATCATCTCTGGTATCCAACTGAATAACTTGATTCTGCCAGTGAGCACAAAAACTTGATCATGTGCCAGACAGAAAAACATCCTACCTAAAGCAGACACGCCCCACCCTTGTACCTGTCATTGTGTACTGTGACTTTACATTAATTTGTGTAACACAGCTGTTATTGTTACACTATAATCCTATTTATTTGTTACTGGCTGTTAGCCCTCTTCAGACTGTAAGGAACGTGAAGACAACTGTCTCTTTTTCAGATTCTTTCTCATTATAGGTTATTACAAGATATTAAATATACTTCCCTGTGCTGTACAGTAGGTCCTTGTTGTTTATTTATCTTCCATGAATGTTGGTTGAATGATAGATGAAATAATTTGTTACCAGCCTGTCATAGGCTTTGACCTATAGTCTTTCAAGTCGAATGGCTTTTGATTCATCAAAGCTGTTGGTGTATTCTCAGATTTTGAGTTGACTTCAGATGTAGATGTTGGGGAAGGAAGGGGAATGGCTCTAAGAATCCAGAACCTTCGAGTTTTCTGCCTTTATTTAGGAGACAGCGGAGGTGCCACTGTCCCCCCACACTCTTGTTGTGTCCTTCTGGCCCAGAAGACAGGTAGGGAAAAGATTGTCTTGGGGGCCTTGTGGTAATGGCATAGCATGCATCCCACTCACCCCTCTTTTTTTCATTGCCTGGTTTGGGAAATCACTGACTTTTCTGTGTGTCTGACCAGTACAAGGATATTCTACACATTCAAATTTGTTATATCCATAAGTCTTGCACACATCTAGAAGGATAATTAAAACCACCAAATCAAAAAAGTACTTTCCCACCGACTTAGAACATAGTCCTGTTAGAAAACATGGTAAGGATACCATTATAGAAGTATAATTTTCTTATGATCTTATTGTTCTTCTCTTTACAATCATGAGCAACTGATTTGAAAATACTTACTATGATGTCATCACTATTTATGTGGCATGCATTACCTGTTCAGCCTTTATCATAAGAAGCAACAGTTAGAACGGTACATGGAACAACAGACTGGTGGTTGTCGTACTCCAAATCGGAAAAGGAGTATGTCAAGGCTGTATATTGTCACCCTGCTTATTTAACTTATATAAGTACATCATGAGAAATTTTGGACTGCATGAAGCACAAGCTGGAATCAAGATTGCCGGGAGAAATATCAATGACATCAGATATGCAGATGACACCACCCTAATGGCAGAAAGCAAAGAAAAACTAGAATGAAAGTGGAAGAGGAGAGTGAAAAATTGGCTTAAAATTCAACATTCAGAAAACTAAGATCATGGCATCTGGTCCCATCACTTCATGGCAAATAGATAAGGAAACAGTGGAAACAATGACAGAATTCATTTTGGGGGGCTCCAAAATCATTGCAGATGGTGATTGCAGCCATGAAATTAAAAGATGCTTGCTCCTTGGAAGAAAAGTTATGACCAAGTTAGACAGCTTATTAAAAAGCAGAGACATTACTTTGCCAACAAAGGTTCATCTAGTCAAAGCTATGGTTTTTCCAGTAGTCATGCATGGATGTGAGAGTTGGATCATAAAGAAAGCTGAGTGCTGAAGAATTGATAGTTTTGAACTGTGGTGTTGGAGAAGACTTTTGAGAGTCCCTTGGAGAGCAAGGAGATCCAACCAGTCCATCGTAAAGGAAATCAATCCTGAATATTCATTGGAAGGACTGATGTTGAAGCTGAAACTCCAATACTTTGGCCACTTGATGCGAAGAACTGACTCACTGGAAAAGACCCTGATGCTGGGAAAGATTGAAGGCAGGAGGAGAAAGGGACGACAGAGGACGAGGTGGTTGGATGGCATCACTGACTCAATGGACATGAGTTTGAGTAAACTCTGGGAGTTGGTGGTGGACAGGGAGGCCTGGCGTGCTGCAGTCCATGGGGCCGCAAAGAGCGGGACATGACTGAGAGACTGAACTGAACTGAATTTAGTTCTACAAAAGAACTCAAAGATCTTGTTGTGCGCATCCCTTGAGGGGATCCACAGCCCTGCCTCAGGGCTGTGCTGTTGTTTTCTGACCCTGCCTCCCTTGTCTCCACATCCCCTCCCTTTCCTGATTAGCAACTGTTTGTACCTTCCCTTTCAGAGTTGGGCTTCCCAGGTGGCTCAGATGGTGAACTGTCTGCCTGCAAGGAGACCTGGGTTTGGTTCCTGGGTCAGAAAGATCCCCTGGAGAAGGAAATGGCAACCCACTCCAGTACTCTTGCCTGGGAAGTTCCATGGATGGAGGAGCCTGGTAGGCTACATTCCATGGGTTTGCAAAGAGTCGGACACGACTGAGCAACTTAACTTTCACTTTCAGACTTAGGGAAGGGGACAGAGAAAGGCTTTGGTGCCCAGGAGTCCCACAAGGTCCTCCTGGGACCTGTTACCTCTTTCCTGAGAGCTCACCGAGGTGTTACTGCCTTGCCTTGTCATGCACTGAAATGTGTTTCCTTTGCTGTTCTTGAAGCTTCCTGACTCTCACTCCTTATACTGTCCTCAGACAGAAGCGGAGCTCACTCCATTCCATCGTTTTGTCTTTTGAATTAATTTTCCTAATTTGAGAGAGAGGCCATTTGGGACATAAAACCACTTTAGTGCCTAGCCGGGACGTTTCTGAAAGCTCTGTCGATGGAGAGTGCCCAGGGACGTGGGGAAGTGGATCCCCCATCCTTTCAGCTTCTCTGGCTCAGGTCGTTCCTCACGTGCTTTGACTCTAATTGATCCTATTCAGACACCATCACAAATTAGGCCAGAGGAAAAAAAAAAGGACAGTGTTAACTTCCGCTTCCATGGACTCACCCTGCTGGTCTTACCAAACACATGGAGCGCTTGTACCAAAGACCCACAGAGTTCAGATAAAACATGGAAACCAGTGACCTGTTCAAGACTGAACTTTCTAGTGCTGCAAGGAAGAGAGAGCAAAAGAGAGAGAACAAAAAAACCTAGCAAGAAGGTCAAAGCTTTAAGACACACTCTGGTCACTTGGGAACCTCTCAGGATCTTGGGTGCTTAATGGCCTGTTAATATTTTAAAGCCGAGTCTGCAGCATGAAGGAGACATGAAATACTCTCTAGAGCAGCACCTCCCCTCCCCCACCCCCACCTGATGAATCTTTTAGCTTCAGCTTCCTGCGGAGAAGTGTTTAAATTGCCTCTTTCATTGAGATGATCATTTTTATTGTGTTGAGCCCAGAGCAAGGGATTGGTGGCCTTTCTCTCCTTGGGCAAGTTTTACATTTCAGGTTGTTTGTGGTCTCTTAGCCCTTACCAGTGGTGCTGTTACTGAAGTCATCATTATCATCAGAATGGAAGTGTTTAGCCTGTAATTACACGTCGCACTGGGCTAAGTGCAATACGAGGAGGCACTTGGTTCTTACTGGCCAGCTGTACATAATCAAAACACACGCTCTGCTCGGGCAGACCAGTGTTACAGGTTCATGCAGAAAAGAAGATGAAAACACTATATGTGAGGGAGCAGATCTTGGGAGGTTTTAACTGCCTGATCTCTTTTTTAAGACTATAAACCATTATCTGGGGACTTTTAGTCTCTATAAAGATTACTTCCGAACCTCTGCTGTGTCCCTGGCAGAGTACTAAAAATGACTTTGTATGGGTCATGTATAATCCATGCCATGGATTTACATGAGAAATGCCGTGGTTATTCTCAGCCTATTTACCAGATGGCAATACGGAGGATACTCTTCCAGAAAGGCAGAGAAGATCAATCTGTCTGACCTCAGGGGCCACAGAAGGTGGCGTCCATACCCTTTAGGAACCATGATAATATTTCCTAGAAAATACACCTTTGGGACGCTTTGATTGCATTGCCTTATTCTTTGAAAATTTTTACGAGCTTTATGCTCCTACTGATATAAAACCCAGCTGAACAGACAAAGCAAGAAAGGGATCAAGCAAACATGAGATGAGAGCAGTTGGTTTGGGGCAGTAAGTTTTTAGAATTGGCTCTGTAACATTTCTGAGATGTTATGCAGGGGGTTTGTTTTGTTTTGTTTTTAAGGTTTAGAAATGGAAGAGCATTGTGTACTGAACTGAGAGTGCTGTGGTATATTAGGGGATGGAATAATGCTATCTGGAGGGTGAGTGATCGAGTTAAGACTCTCTGATAATTTGGATAAGCATCTCATCCATTTGTAGGTACCCTCATCTCTAATTCTAATACTGCATTACTGACTGTTTATTAGGTTCTGGTTATTCCATTAAAGGGATTCAGTGCTTGCATGTTAATTAAGGCTTCCTTCCAAGTTGACACTTTGTGTACTGATAATTCCATTTCCCATCACCCATTTCTCTCCCATCTCTTTCTCTTTCATGATTGCTTTTCAGGGGGAGGGGTGGAGATTGGAAGGGAAAGCATGACAGTGAACCCTTTCTTCATTCAGTTTCAATTTCCTGTCTCTTAAGAATAAGGATTATTTTTTGGATAAAAGTATCCAGTTATTCACTTTGTTAGGGCATTTGTTCTGTGAATAAATGTTACAAATCATCACCATGATAGTAACTTCCTGCTGTCATAGGGTAGCCCTGCATGGAGTCTCACTTTATAGAACCCCTGAAAGTCCCTGTGGTTCTTTACTCCTAATTAAAACAGCCCTCCTGCACTTGAATAGCCCTAGGTCGATATATTGGCTATGCTTAATTTTCTTGCCCATTTTCACGGAGTCTTAAGTGTGTAATCCACACACTCAACCCACCCCAGTCACCCGTGACATTCTGAACTGATTTATTCTTGAAAGCGCTGTTCTAGATTGGGAAGCCATGAGTACAGTACCAGGAGCTCTAGTTAAGGAGTCAGACAATTTGGGTTCTCTTTCCTAATAGCTCAGTTGGTAAAGAATCCACCTGCAATGCAGGAGACCCCGGTTTGATTCCTGGGTTGGGAAGATCCCTGGAGAAAGGATAGGCTACCCACTCCAGTATTCTTGGGCTTCCCTTGTGGCTCAGCTGGTAAAGAATCCACCTGCAATGCAGGAGACCTGGGTTCGATCCCTGGGTTTGGAAAATCCCCTGGAGAAGGGAAAGGCTACCCACTCCAGTATTATGGCCTGGAGAATTCCATGGGCTGTAAAGTCCATGGGGTCGCAAAGAATTGGACAGGACTGAACTTTCACTTTCACTTTCACTTCCTGCTGATTCAGACAGTAAAAATCTGCCCGCAGTGCTGGAGACCTGAGTTTGATCCCTGGGTCAGAAAGATAGATCCCCTGGAAAAGGGAATAGCAACCCACTTCAGTATTCTTGCCTGGAGAATCCCATGGACAGAGGAGCCTGGAGGGCTACTGACCACGGGGTCGCCAAGAGTCTCACACAACTGAGCAACTAGCACTTTCCCTATAGCCCTGGCACTAACGGGCATGTGACCTGCAGCATGTCACCCTTCAGGGTCTTTGTCTCCCCATGTGTGAAAAAGAAGGAATGACGTAGATTTGTTAAAGCCCTCTCCAGCTCTGTGACTCTGATCTCTGCTCAGGACTAGGCCGCAGATGCAGGCCCGGGGTCCCCAGCTGCTCTCTGTTCCCTGTTTACTGATTCACACCCCCACTGCCCCCGCAGGGGCCCTTGGAGGTCCTGGCTCGCCTGCCCCATGCCCGCAGGCTGTGCCTGCCCCCGGATCGCTGGGACCCCAGGGGGGCTTCTCTTTTCCTTCCTCCTTTGCATATGAAACAAGCATCTGTCATGTTGGCAGTCAGTTACACCTATGAACCCCAGGCTTCTGTGCCCACCTCCACTCTGAGCTGCTCTCTCCCTCACCCGTCACATGGTGATGGACAGTGAGGGACAGAGGGGCTATTCTGACCTCCCTGGTACCGAGTGCGTAGACGACAAGGAAACCCTTGAAGTCATAATGGGATCGGACAGTGGCAGCTGCTCATGGAAGCCTCTGTAGGCTCACATGTCGCTTATGATGGAAGGTCAGGGTGTTGGGCTTGGCAAGGCCCTTTGTGTGATAGATGGTGAAGATAAATAAGAATGATGCCCGATTAAGAGCCCTCTACAATTACCCTTGTCCATCCTGGCAGCATCCTGGCTCCCAGGAAAAAGCTTTACCTTTACAAGAGGCATGAAGACAGGATTTTGTATTGGGCTAGCATAGAAAAAAATATCACCATCTCCCTTACGATTTCCTGATCCTTATAAAGACTGCCCCAGTTCCCTATTACCCTTCTTCACACATGCATGGAATTTTACTTCCCTTTAGTTTCCTCTGAGCATTCTACGATTTCAATCAGAGGTGACCATTTTTCCATCTCAAAACAGTTCTTTACTTGGATGCTTTCTGGTCATTCTTTAAGGCAGATTTTAAGGCTTCAAAGCCAGGGCAGAGAATAGATCCTTAGGTGGGAATCTAAACGTGATAACAAGTGACCAGGAAGAGAGTATTATACTTCTGTCCCCCTACAGCGTGAAATGCCTGCTCCTCTGTGTCAACAGTTGAAGAAGTAGCTGAGCACATACATAAATCCTCTCCCTGGTGAGAACCGACCGCAAGAGGGCCCCCGGGAGCAGAAATCCCTGGTGCTTCTGCAGATGGGCCAAGACTTGTCTAGACCCTATAAACAGGATGAGCGACACCCTTCCACAACCTTTGGTGCAGAAGGGAATGTGATATTTAGCAGAACAAGGCCCATAAAACTAAATAAAAATGTTTTATATGAGGTCATTATAACTGTATGTCATAGAGCCTTTAAAACAGCATACATTATAAATCAGAAACTCAGGTTTATAGGGCAGCTTTCCTTTAATTGACATTATTGTGGCATTGGAGGCTCGGGTCACTCCTCACCTCTTTCTGGTTAAAATTAAGGTCCTTTCCACCTTGAATCTGTTCCAGAAAGGAAAGGTCCCTCTACTCATGGGCTTCTGTAACCTCCAGTCCAGCGATCAGCCACAGCGCTTTCTGCGGTCTCTGCGGATCCTAACCTTCATCGCTCAGAAACCACAAGCAGTTTCACTGTGCCCAATGATTGCAGGTGGTCACCGAGGGAGTAATCTGAGAGGCTCCAAACTACGTTTATGTGTAACGGACACCAGCATAATACATGTCTCCAGGGGCCTTTTAACCCATAAAACCACTCATTGTAGAGTTTCACTGGTGTTGATTTTCAGTGCATAAAATACCTACAAGACATTTATTTACTGTCTTTTTCAGAAACATAGCATAATTTAAACAAATGCTAAATGGAAGAGGCCGTACGCAAAACTACATCCCGTACGAGTCTATTTAGATCACATTTGAAAACAGGCAGAATTTTAAAGCCCCTGAATTGTACATTGTAAAATTACTAAAAGGATATCTTTTATGTTACTTATATTTTACCACAAAAAAATGACGAAAAATAGTAGCCTGTATGTACCACCTAGTCTAATGAGATGAAGGTTGTGAGAGTGGCTACCATGAGGGTAGCAGAGACTGGAAGTGGCCAGGAGGGGATCTGGGGGAGGCTGGTGAGTTTCTGGATCTCATCTGTGTTTGGGACACACCTCATGAGGATCCATTGAGTTGTATGCTGTGACAGCCATACCTTCCAAATCCGTGTTTCAGGCCAATAAAATATTTATCCAAAGAAAAGTGCTCACCAAGTCTTAGCTGACTTGATTTAATTTGACTGGGTTGCTGGTCACAAGTATGAAAATTGACTCCATTCCTCAGTTGCCACAGGGACTGGGGCAGAAATAATTGAATAAAATTATGTCACTGAGTAATATTTCTATTATTTCTTTCTTGCAAAAGTTGAATTAGGTTTAAGGAAGCTGGGGCAAGATTTTGTCAGCATTTAAACCATAGTGTTGCCACTCTTCGAAGCTCCTTCTTCGAAGCTATAGAGGCACGTTGAAGCTTCAGCAATCAACTAATCTGTGTTAGTCTCACATCTGCTGTGGGTTACGGGACACATAGACAGTTTCCCTTAAAGGTTCCGCCTCCGTGAAGCATTGTGGGAGAGTCAGTTTCTTAAGAGACCAGGGAACCATCTGGAAGGGATGCTCTGCAGAGGGCATTGGTATTAGGGGGAGGTTGAGCAAAATAACTTATCATGACTTCTTTAAAGTCATTTGATTCTATTTCTGGAGCTGCTCTATGGATGTGTAAATGATGGCCAAATATGAATTCTTATCCCTGTGTCAGCTTCTTGTTCAGTAATTTTGTGAAAAGAAGTCACACAGGTTGCAGAATAAAGCTGTTGCTCTTGTTAGTTTTCTAACACTGCCATAACAAATGATCCCAGAGTGAGTGACTTAAAATGACACAAATTTATTCTTTCATGGTTATAGAAGTCAGAAGTCTGAAGGCCCCTTGTCCCTCTGGAACTTGTAGGGAAGGAACTTTCCTTACCTCTCTGCCAGCTTTGGTGGTCCCTACAATGTTAAGCATTATTTGGCTTGAGGCTACAGCTCTCCAATCTCTATTTTTGTCTTCCTATGACCTGTGTGTGTGTGTGTGTGTGTGTGTGTGTGTGTGTGTGTGTTTCTATATCCTTTCTCCTTTGTATTCTCCTTTTTATAAGGATACTCAGAGAGGGCTTCCTGGGTGAATCAGTGGCAGGCATCTGCTTGCCAGTGCAGGAGACGTGAGTTTCATCCCTGGGTTGGGAATATTCCTTGTAGGAGGGCAGCAACCTACTCCAGTATTCTTGCCTAAAAAACCCCACAGACAGAAGAGTCTGGCGGTCTACAGTCCAAAGGGTCACAAAGAGTCAGACACTGCTGAACACGTTTGGTGTGTTGGCCATACCTAGGGTGATTTCATTGAGAGATCTTTAATTACATTTGGAAAGACCTTATTTCCAAGTAAGATCAGTCTGAGGTTCTAAGAAGTTGTAAAATTTTAGGAAGCGGGGGGCACTATTCAACCCTCTATAGATGCTTTCCCAGAAGGAGAAAGAAAAAAAAATCAGCCTTAAAAACATACTGAGGCCCGCAGTAGATAGATAGAAAGGAGGTGGTGAAGAGACTATTTTGTGTTAGTTCAAGAAGTCGAGGGGCTCAGAGAGAAAGATGACCTGTTTGTGCAGCCTATTATTATTACACCCCTGAGGTGCACCAGGCAGTCTGCTGGGGCTGTAGAGAGGTAACTGTAAGGAAACAGAAGGCATTCTCATAGCATTTCTGGTTCAGTGGGGGAGATCAGTATCTAGCCTTCCAAACACAAAAACAAATCCATGACTGCAGATTGTTAAGGAGGCGGAAACACTTACCATGATAGGGGAGTATGTTGGAGGGAGGTTCTTCTTTTCCCCTGTGGGCCTGTCAGGACATTTTTCTCCGAGGAAATGATATTTAAGGTGAAGTAAGATGAGGAATAGGAATTAGCCAGGCACAAATATGAGAAGATCATTCCTGGTAGGTAGAGTGTTGAGTTCAGAGTGACAATAGGAAGCCACTGTGGTTGAAACATGATGATTAAAGAGGATGAAGATGGGGGTGGGTGCCTGGACCACAGTTACAGTGGGTCACAGGTTCACATTCAGGATCTGGGGCTCCCTGCAAGAGGACTCCCCAGAAAGATTTAAGCAGAAGAATGGCAAGCGCTGAATTTCATTTTATGTGATCCCACGGGTTGATAGGTGGAGAAGAGATAGGACAGAAAACTGATACCCATGGGCTGAGTCTGATAAGGTGATACAGGTGGCTGGAGCAGAGACCTTGCTCCCCAGGAAACAGCCCATCTATTTCTGCTGCTTGCAGGAACAGGGAGGGCCCCCAGTGTATCGTTCCCCAGGCTGAAAGGCAATCCTGACTCAATAGGCTCTTCTTCCCCAATG
The DNA here is from genome assembly GCF_014754425.2 of Oryx dammah. NCBI lineage: Eukaryota > Metazoa > Chordata > Mammalia > Artiodactyla > Bovidae > Oryx > Oryx dammah. Next base: position 9,812,234 of record NW_024070206.1, on the reverse strand, counting down.
GAGATTTGTATAACTCTATCATCTAGATAGACTTGACTTTTAAAAACGATGCAGTGAAAATCGTTTTCAAATGGATCTTATTTAAAATGAACAAAAGGGTATTTTATATCTCTGGTCACTTGCGACTAAAATTTGGGAATTGTAATCCAACTCGGAATATAGATCCAGAATTTGCGCAGATGGGCATGCCCTGCTTTGACCCTCATGCTAACTCACTGGCATCTGAAAGTGCTATCACACTGAATGCAAAGGCCTTCCTAGAAAACTGTGAGTCTCTAAGACCTAGAAATAGTGCCCCATGGTGTTTCTGAACCAGGAGGGCACCCCATATCCTACCAGAAAGCCACAGGGGAAAAGAGAAGAAAATTAAGGTGGAATGAGATGTAAGGAAGCGCTTCCCAGGTGGCTCAGTGGGTAAAGAATCTGCCTGCAACACAGGAGATGCAGGCAGACGCAAGTTCAATCCTGGGTTGGGAAGATCCCCTGGAGGACGGCAAGGCAAACCAATCCAATATTCTTGCCTGGAGAATCCCACGGACAGAGGAGCCTGGTGGGCTACAGGCCATAGGATCGCAAAGAATCAGACACAGCTGAAGTGATGGAGCCCACACACACTCGGTGTAAGGAAAGATGTCCCCTAACCAAGAAAGTGATGTGACCGTTTCACTTTTTCTTACAGCTCTCTCTGAGCTCTAAACATGCTTGGGTCTCTCCCACAGGATTCTCTGGCTTCCAGCTTCTTTCTCCTCCCTTTGTAATTGGCTGAGAGAAGGCCAGCATCTGACTGGCAAATCAGTTCATCTTTCTGGTGGACAGTCACCTTATAGATAAACCGCATGGAACTCGCCATGGAAGTCCTCATAGCTGAAGGATAGCTAATGTTATGTACACATTTTTCTGTTCATTCTTGAGCTCCTCCAGCCCCCTTAAAAATATACACATGATCCTTCCAGATTATTCGCAGAGTATCTGGGCACCAGAGGTGGGCTGGGGCAGAGCTGGCCTTGGCAGAGGGCCCCAGCACCACTGGCCCATCTGCGTTGTATTATCCACATGAGTAGGCTGCATCCGTGAAAATCAACAGGATGACCGTATGGCAATGTTCAGATCTGAAATTATTTCAGATGGTTTCGTATGTACTTACAACTCTGTACTTTGCAATCTTTTGGATTTCAATTTGGAAAGTCATTCAAGTGAATAATTTATTGTGGGGCTGTTCCTTCTGTTTTCCTGTCAAACTCACACAATTCTAAAAATAACTTTGTTATGAGCAAACTGACTGTGCTTAACAGGACAGTGGGGGGCTCCCGTGGTTTTTGTTCCAAGTCTAAAAGATCAGGTCAGATTTGACCTTATCAGCTTGGCACTGGGTTTTATGAAAACAGGCCTGAGTTGTGGGAAGCCAGTTTTTTGCACTCAGATGGTGTCTTACCTGGAGATAGAAAAGCTTCGTGATCTGTGAACTGACTATTGACTTTAAGAGGTCATGGAACTTAGACAAGGTGGGAAAGCTTTGATTTCACCAAGGAAAAATGTGACCATTATTAAAGTCACAGAGAGCCTCCTCATTTATGCCCCTTGACCCCTGATTTTTCTACAAGTATGATGGTCTCCGGGTTGTAGAAGTACTCAAATAATTTTTAGAATTAGGTAAAATGCATTTTGCCTTCATTGTTATCAGAATTGTGCATGTATGTGATTTAAAGAGCTCTAGAGTTGGTGGCGCAATGGTAAAGAATCTGCCTGCCAGTGCAGGAGATTTAAGAGACAGGGGTTTGATCCTTGGGTTGGGAAGATCCTCTGGAGAAAGAAATGGCAACCGAGTCCAGTATTCTTGCCTGGGAAACCCTCATGGTCGGAGGAGCCTGGTGGGCTACCGTCCATGGAGTTGAGTCAGACACGACTGAGCGTGCGCGCGCACACACACACAGACACAGACACAGAGTTCTGCAAAACCTGTTATAAAAGCATCGTTCCTTTGCCACTGCAACTCAACTCTTCTTCGCTTCCCAGAAGTAACCACATTTGAATTCCTCCAGCTGATTTTTATGAAGCTTTCTCCATATCTCCAAGTAATATACATACATTATGTCTTTTTGATTTTTCCATCTTGAGCAATATCTACTGACTTCCTCCTGTGACAAGTACAGAGTTGATTTTCTTTCATACCCCTTCACCTCTACCCTCTTTATACACTATTCTCATCCTCATGCTCCCAATACAATTATACCATACTTTGGTTTAGATGGATGATCAGTGTCTACAGGATTGAAGCAGATTATACTGTGCTTCCTTCTGCTTTTCAGTGTAATTTTTCCCCCTAGAGTTAATCATTCTGTTTTTATGATTTTTTCCCCTTATTTTTAATGTATCTATCCCTTCATTATTAGCCTCAAACGCCTCCCAATCATTCCGACACCTCTGTGGATTGTCTCTTCCTGAGGCGCTTGCTCCCACAGGGTCCTGACCTACTCCAATCTGAAAAGACTGACTGCCACCCAGCGGGCCCCGCTATGACCCCGTGTCTCCCTTCACGACTCTGAGAAGCTCCTCCTCTTCCCGTCTGTATGACAACACTGACGTCCTGTGGCTCATGTCTTTTTAAAAATATTTATTTATATGGCTGCACCGGTTGTTAATTGCAGCATGCAGGATCTTTAGCTGTAGTGTGTGAACTCTTAGTTGTGGCATGTGGGATCCAGTTCCCTGACCAGGGATTGAACCCAGGTCCCCTGCGTTGTGAATGTGGAGTCTTAGCCACTGGACTACCAGGGAAGTCCCCCTGTCTTCTTTATTCTTTCCTTTTGGTGGATTGTAACTCTCAGTAGCTTCCTGAGAAAGGATTTGAGGGTGGTGCAGGAGGGAGGCATTAAAGCTTTGCATATCAGAAAATTGTTTTATGCTACCCTCTCACGCTATTAGTAGGTAAACTCGGCATCAAATTCCAATCACAGTTTGCAGGTATGACTCTGCTGTCTTACAGCTTGCACATTTGCTTCTGAAAAACCTGATGCATTTTTATAATTGATTCTATTAGGTTCTCTGTCTTGGTCTCTTTATCTCTTTTTGGAAATGTACAGGATGTTCCCCTTGTCTGCAGTGACCTACTACAGTCTCATGATCGATAGCCCTTGTTATGGATATCTGTCATACCGTGGATATTAGACCTATTTAATCTGGTTTTGTGTGTCCAGTTCTGGAAGGTTTTCTTGAATCAGTTTTTCAATAATGTCTTCCATTATCATCATAAAATGTTCTAGAAATCTTTTTTTTTTCCCCCAGCTCTAGAATTTTTTTTGGAGCTCTAGAATTGATCCACTAATTTTGTTTCCATCTCGTATTTTACATATATTTGTCTTTTTGCTCTAGAAAAGAAATTAAATTCAAATGGAATGTTTCTATAGTCAATAAATAATTGTTTGAAGAATTCAGAATGTAGCCATTGTGAATTGGACACAGAATTCAGCACAAATAAAAATCAGCTGATCTACTGGTGATTATATGGTTATGGGTAGCACAAAGTCTGTTGTTACCATAAGTGGATAATTACTGTGGGTCAGAGAATAGGTAAAAACTAAGGAATTATAGAACCTCAAGGGTAAGCTGGAACAGAAAGGAGAAAGGCCTCGGAAGGAGTGGGCATGGCTTTAGCAGTCCTTCAAACCAAATCACCATCCCAGGAAGGATGCGAAGACCGTATTTAAAGCAGTCTGAGTTCTGGACGGTGAAACCGAGCCCTGAGAAGTCCCTACAACTTGAATTCTTGAGTTCAGAAAAATCACTTGATTCTTGAAGCCCAAATCACAGAGACAAGACAAATTCTAGAAGTGAGAACATGAGTGGTCCTAAGCTTCACCTTTAGGCACCCTAATTTCCTGATTTATGTCAACATGGCTAATTCCAGACCCACCAGCTTGCGGGCCTGAGCCCTTAAGTGGCATGGTCAGCACCGTCTCAGCACTGGGGATGGTGGCTTCTATGAGCTGAAAATCTTCAGAGGCACAGCTGTGAAGAGTGGGCTGGGAAGAGGCAAAGAGAGATGATGAATGTTTCAGAACGCTAGTGACTACCCATCACTTGCACCCCCAAATACTAGGTTTTCCCCTTATACCCAATTTGTAATCTGATCTCAATGCCAGTTTTAGTTCATTTGAACTGAGGGGTGTTTTTGTTTTTTCCATTTATTTCACAAATTTTGCCTAAATTTCCTATGGAAGCCTTAGAATTCTTCCTCTCTCCTCACCTTGAAATTGTAACTTAAATTCCTCTAGAATTCTTCTTAAGATTTACCAAGAGAATAATGTGATTAGGACATCCTATTTATGTTCTATCCTTCAGCAGTCATTTCTCTGCTTATTAAACTTGGTCTTTTCTTTGTTCATAGTAGCCTCAAGTCTTTTTGAAGCAGAGGCTGTCTTCTTATTGTCACTCAAACCTGCTACACACAGGGTCAGGATAGGTACACCAGCGTGGTGAGCACCCCTAACTCCATCTGACCATCTCTATACAGTTTTTCTCCTCCGGTGGGATCTCAGCTTTCTTTCAGTTTTACCTGCTATGAAAGGCTGATCTCAGGAAACAATCAGAATATAAACCTAAATAAAGCTGTTGCTTCTTCCAAGAATATTTGCTGTTGAAACCCCACCTTGCTGGTCAGTGAAAGTCTTTGTCAGTAAAGAAAGAAATGGTAAAGTAGAAACTAAGAGGAGGTTTCTGATTGCCAAGGATCCTCTCCATTCTTTTTCAAGACATTCCCTGTAGACAACTGCCCATCAGGCCCCATCAATAGCAGTCCCTTGTGCAGTCTGTAATTGATTACCCAAGAACACCTGCCTGTGGGTGGCCACACTTCCCCTGAGGCTCATGTACCTTTTGCAGGAGGAAACAAGTGCTAGACTCATGGACAGAGCTCCTTGAAGCAGAAAACCAGCCCACACCATGATCTGAGCAAAGCTGGCCTCCTCGGTAATCAATACACACCTCATTCCCCCCTGTGCACAGCACTGCCTCTCAAAGTCTCAACTCTGTCTTTGGATGCAGCCATGATCAATCATTAAATCTGTTTCTAGCATTTCTCCTCTGCCTAGAGAATGGGCGGTAGGGCTGAAAATTCCAAGCTTCTAATCTGGGCTCCAAAATCACAGCAGCTGGTGACTGCAGCCATGAAATTAAAAGATGCTTACTCCTTGGAAGGAAAGTTATGACCAACCTAGAGAGCATATTAAAAAACAGAGACATTACTTTGCCAACAAAGGTCTGTCTAGTCAAAGCTATGGTTTTTCCAGTAGTCATGTATGGATGTGAGAGTTGGACTGTGAAGAAAGCTGAGCACCGAAGAATTGATGCTTTTGAACTGTGGTGTTGGAGAAGGCTCTTGAGAGTCCCTTGGACTACAAGGAGATCCAACCAGTCCATCCTAAAGGAGAACAGTCCTGGGTGTTCTTTGGAGGGACTGATGCTGAGGCTGAAACTCCAATACTTTGGCCACCTCATGCAAAGAGTTGACTCATTGGAAAAGACTCTGATGCTGGGAGGGATTGGGGGCAGGAGGAGAAGGGGATGACAGAGGATGAGATGGCTGGATGGCATCACTGACTCGATGGACATGAGCTTGAGTGAACTCTGGGAACTGGTGATGGACAGGGAGGCCATGGCGTGCTGCGATTCACGGGGTCGCAAAGAGTCGGACACGACTGAGCGACTGAACTGAACTGAACTGAACTGAATTATGGCAAATTTTTTCCGGTGACCACCCCCCATTGAGGAGCCCACCAAGAGTCACTTCATTAGAATAAAAGGCACTACTTTCACCCAGGAAATTGCAAAGTTTTTAGGGGCTCTGTGTCAGGAACCAGGATCAGAGATTCAATATTATCACTAAAGATGCACCTAGTGTTCTTCTCAGTTAAGAAATTACAAGGGTTCAGAAGCTCTGTGCCAGGAATAGGGCCAATATATATTGTTCCTGTTATCTCATAGTGGGAGAGGACAGTTTTATTTTACTAGGAATATGACTGAATGTGTCAAATGACGTAGATGGTTTGAATTTAGATGACATCCAGAGACTGGATAAGGCAACAGAGAAAGAAATATGAAATGGAAATGAAATGGATACTATTTCCTCAGCTTTAAGCCTTCCTTTCCTCAGAAGGGACCAGTCCACATACATGCCTCACCATTGTCTGGATCAAATGTTCTTGGTTGAGTTTCCATTTCTGAACAATCTTGTAATAGCACTTTTATGCTTTTTGAGTCTTTTTATACACATTATCTCATTTCATCAAGTAGAACAGGTTGAGCTTCTAATATCATTCCCATTTCAAAGATAGAGTAAATGGAATGGCGGAGAAGTAATGTGACTTGCTCAAGGTCATGGTGACAATGAGTCATCAAATTTTGACCAATGTTGATCACAATCAATGTTGAACACTTACTACAAGTCTACACTAAGCAATTTTTTTTTTTTTGAAAAATTTCCAACCACTTTAGAAGATGGGGAGTGGTCTTTAGAATTGAATTATGGAAGAGGAATAAAAAGTGACTTGCAAATGTCACATAACTGATAGTGGCAGAGATTGTGTTTAAATCCTTGTTGTCAGAGTCTGTGACCTTAACCACTATTTATAGTTTGTCTCTGTAATCTAACACATTCTCCTTCTTCTGATATCTAGTGATTCTTGCCTATTATGGTCACTTTTATATTGAATCCCATCTCTCTCCACTACAATTCCCTCATTTTAGACAGTTTCACTATTTGTAGCATCACCTCATCTCTTCTCTGCTGGTCTTCATATATCACTTATTTCATATTTATTCTTTCATATACCTCACTTCTCTAGCCTCCCAACATACTGGATTCTGAAGTATTATTTGTATGTATCTCTCCTTTCTCTAATTATCCTGGAAGTATTTTAAGGTATAAACAGTTTCATTAGTTTTATGTTACATTTTAATTTTTGCAATGAAATTCAAGTCTCCAAACTCCAAATGTAATCCTTTTTAAAAGTTGTTTTTTAATTAAGTTTTATTGGAGTATATTGCTTTAAAATGCTGTTAGTTTCTACTATACCGTAAACTGAACCAGCTGCACATACACATATAGCCCCTCTCTTTTGGACTTTCTTTCCCTTTAGGTCCCCACAATGCATTAAGCAGAGTGCCCTGTGCTGTGCAGCAGGCTCTCATTAGTTACCTATTGACAGATATATTCTTACTATAATATTAATAGTGTGTGTGTGTTGATTACAATCTCCCAGTTCCTCCCCCATCCTTTCCCTTGAAATTGGGCCAAATGTAATTCTTTGATCAAAAGCAAAGTCTCCAGAGTCAAGAAGACTCGGGCTCCAGTGCTGACTCTTTCCCTTACTGGCTGAATGACAGTGGTCAAGTCTTGCGACCTTTCTGAACCACAGTCTGCTCATCTATAAAATGGAGATAATGGTAGTGGCTAAATTATAGGTTGAATGCAGGGAGTATTCTAGGTAATAAATAGTAGGTATTTAGCATAATGCATAATAGCAGATTAAAAATGATGCAATGATGGGAGCTGATATAAGTGTTACCATCATTATTAATCATAATTATGGAAAGAAAGCTATGAGCTTTGGGAAACATTCCACACCTGATATTTCTCTTGCTTAAATAAATCCCTGGTATATTTTAAGAGTCTAATAAATAGAAGTCTCTCCCATATAATTCAAGATAAAAAGTGTATTCATATATTTTGATAGACACCATCTCTTAGATATGATATTGGAGGTAATAGATGTGTTGTTGCAGAAACACTAGATTCCAGGAAAAAGCACTGAGAAGTGGCAATCCACAGTGACAAGTTCTGTAAATTAAAAATTACTTTTCTTTATCTTGAGATATCTTCTAGCCTTTTACGGTTATTGGATCGTGAAAATAGTGTCATTCTTTTGAAAATAACTGTAGCTGACCAACACTTTTTAATATGGTCAACAGGAGCATCTCTTACTTGTCTGTAGCTGCTCTGGGCTCATAAGTGATTGGGATAAAGACTTAGAAATGGGGTGGCCAGTTCCAAGATGTAGCCAGCAGTGTAATGAATAACAGAATTGTAGGATCCTGCCACTCTGATTGCCTTCTTCTTCCTTTTTGCTTTGTTCATCTCTGAGGAGAAAATGGACCACATTTCACCTAAGACCACCTAATCCTGCTGTTGGACATTGAACGTTGATTTTAAACATTAAAACTGCTCAGCTTGTGGGTTTATGACCCACAGATTCTTTTATTTATCTATTTTTAGGTTTTAATTTCTTTATGTTGAAATGGCCAAATCTACTAAATTGAAAGAAGATGAGATCTGGAAGCTGTGACTTTCCATGAAGTGTATCCAAAGACAGCTGGTCGGGAGAGGATAATGGGGGGATTTTGCTGCTCATGCTGGCTGGAAGGGCAGGGCTGAAATGTACACACTGGTTACTCAACGCTTTACGATTTGGTTGTATTTGGATTATGGTTTTTAAAATATCTGTGGGTTTTAAAAACCCCAAACAATGTATCAATAACCCATGGCCCATCAATTTTATTGTGGCTTTCATTTTATAGAGAAAGAGTGGTTGTGCATTTGCAATGAATTAGCTGTTTATCTTCCCAACAGTCTCATTTCATTATAGTGATGCAGTTTATTCACCTAATGGTAAACATTTTATTTTTTCCTAAAGCCTGGTCAGAACTTGGCTCAAGCTGGAAGGATTTCATTTTGAGAGTGTTCCGTGTGTTGCTGTAAAACCATCTAGCTTTTGTGTTGACCAAGATGAGGTTCCTGGGATTTATAAGTGCCTTTCCTATGGAATTATGACTATGTGCCCTGCCTCTCTCTCCTTCTTTGTTAATTAATAAAATAGTAATTGTGAAGTGGTCATAAGCTATTGAAAAAAAATTCAGTAGCTGCTACTGATATTCATTACTTGGTATCTGTAGCCTTCAAAATAATGTTCTTTGTCTCACCAGAAGCAGCTAAAATGCAGTGACACTTAGATGATATCTCACCACGTGTGCAGGCTAAAGATTTCTCTGTATTGTTTTGTCGCATATGTGTTCTGTTTCTCAAGGCCAGGCGGTTTGCCTTTCTTTTCCCAAGATTGTTGTACAGGAAAATATAAGGATCGTTGCATCTTAATGCATCTTCTAGGAGTGTTGAGAGGCAACAGAAAGAGACAGGTGCAACCTATATGAAAGATGATTTCCTCAAGTCTTTGTTGAGATAAATGCATTGTAAATGGGAACACACTGTGGTATATTGGCAGGCAGGTCACTCAAGTCTCTGGATGTAGAGAATCACAGTGTTGTATCTGTGTCATGTCATTTTATTTTACACTCATGTGAGCAGCTGCAGGAATGCACAGGCTAACACATCCATTCTGAAAGAGCTGAAATGAAGGCCTACGGATGGACGAGCTTCAGTGGCCAATAGTTGACAGGGTTGGGAGTCCTGAAGGATGATTTCATTGACTTGTTGCATCTCTCGTGCAAACGAGGATGTGGCAGTTTTCAAAAGCACAGATTGGTCTCTAGAATCTTCAGAGGTCTATGTGAATAGTATGTATTTGGAGAAGCGATTACAAATAGTAATGGCTCGGAGAATCACAAACCAGAAACCACATGCTCCGAGACCTCACACCCATAGGATCAAATTCAAGGAAAATTGGATTTTTAATAATGGTATGTATGCATGTATGTATCTATTTATTTATTTTTCCTAAATCTGGTTTCTACCTTGAATAAAATTACTATAGTTGGAAAGAGAAAGTGTTAGCACAGTAGGCAGTGTCTAGGACTTGATTTAGTGGTCTGTTATGTTATTATTTGCCTGTTTCTTAGTTGGTGGTCATGCTCAAGTCTTTAAGGAAGCGAAGCCCTAAATGATTATTATCTCTGTCATTATCACTCCCTTGCTGTTTCTGTCTCTTTGCGTACCCAGGAATAGGAACCATACCCACCTTTGCCGAGTCACATATTCAGGTTTACCCACTCCAGTACTCTTGCCTAGAGAATCCTGTGGACAGGAGCCTGGCTGGCTGCAGCCCTTAGGGTCACACAGAGTCAGACACAACTGAAGCGACTTAGCATGCACACATGCATGCGTGCAGTTTTTTCTTCTTTGGGGATTACAATTTTGAACTGTGCTAAAGGTAGACACATTTACCACTCTCATAGCTGCATGTTGACTGATGTTTGAGAGATCCATGGATGGTCCTAGCTCAAGAACTAATCCACAGGCATCAGTTCTTTCAGTGATAGAACCACAGAATATTCGACCTGGCAGGGCCTAGGAAATCACTTTGTCCAAGCTCTTCACTTTGCAAAGGAAGGAAGTGATGTTAAAAAATATATATATATATGTATATATACAAGAAGGAAAAAAAATAAAAAAGAAGAGGATTCATTGCCCAAGGTCATGCTGTCAGGGTGGGATTATCAGGAGTAGAATTTAGGTTTCTTCACTTTCAGTGTTTTATAAATGCCTCAAAATATTGACTTTTAAATGGAGTAACGTCTACTTATTTCAAAGAAGATTTAATAACAGTATAGTTTTTACATAAGCAAATAAGTTTCTATAATCTTTACTGAACTTTTTTTTTTTTTAATGAACATTGCATGTAATTTTTGTAGAGAAAGGGATAGGGTAGTGGTTTTTAACTGGAGATGAGTTTGCTCTTCCCCATGGCATTAATAACGCCTGAAGACATTTCTGATTGTCATGATTGAAGGGGAGAGGAAAGGGCAGTGGTCTCTAAAGAGACCAGATGGGCTGCTAAACTTTCTACAATACACCCGTCAGCTCCCTTGGCAAAAAATTATCCAGTCATCCAGCTCAAAATGTCAGTATTTCCAACACTGAGAAACCATGTAGAGGTGTAGCCTTTGAGGAATGCCATAGCACCCTTTGCTTACCTCTTTTTCTTTTTACTTATTAATCTTCGATGGTTCTAAGAAAAAAATCCAGCAAGAACAGGGCTTCTACGGACCCAAATTCATGCATGCTGCCATGACTGATATTTACAAAAAACTCTTCACATGTATGTAAAATACTGAAAATGTTTGTGAATGCTGGGTTCCAAACCCAGTACCCTTGTGTAAGAATTTTTACATAACTAAAAACTCTCACTGCTCAGCAACAATCACCCGGCACACACGCTGGCATAAGCATGAAGGATAGCCTTGGTGGAATTCAGACCGTCTAACACAGATGAACACATATGTGTGGGGAGAGACAGGAAGACCAAGATCAGTCTAGAAGGGTTAGGAAATGGCTGTGTCAAGGCTTTGGAAGACACCTTTGCTTGTTCAGAAAAACTCTCAGACTTTCTCGAGGGAAATCAGATAATGTAACTAGTCTTCGCAGCCCAGGAATCAGGCATTTTTAGACCTCATTGGTTTTCTAGAGCAGTCTGCTTAATCTTTATCCCCTGTTGCAAACAAACCAGTAGACGGGCAATACCGCCCAACAAAAGAATAAAATTTGTCCATCTATCATTAAGATAATTGTTATTGATTAGTCTACTTGTAATTTTCTGCTTTTTGTTTTCAGAAGTTGGTTATAAATCACACCCACAACAGGCACTGAGCCTGTGTTTGTGTCTATTATGTGGTCCTGATAAGGCTGGGCAGCGTTTTTTGCCTTCCTGATGCAAGTTATTGAGATTGATTGAAGCGCTTTGCTGGTTCTATCCTAGACACTATGTAATTAATGTTTCATTATGTTAATACATGCAAATGTGAGAGTGTGTGTTTGATTGGGAGGTGAGAGAACAAAACAGGATTAAAGAGTTCACGCCAAAGTACAAATTAATTTATTGCATTGCTAACTGCCCTCTGAGGAATGAGGGAGTAGGCTTCAAAATGAAAGAAAAAAATGCAAATAAAGGAAGAGCTGTTGCATGTCTGTGTCGTTGAGAGGTAGTTCCCTTGACAATGATAAAAAGGATATTCAGTCATGTGACAGAGTTCTTACCCACGCTGTGGTTTTCAGCAGTTCACATCTCCCCCTCTAGTTAAAGGGTTTAGGATGAGAAAAGTCACAGATTATTTCCTCTTTGCATATGCAAGCATTTATACCTATACAGAATGCACGAGGATCATACTGAAATATGAAACTTCATGCAGTATAAAGATCTTTCATACGCAGTTAGTGGTTGATTTTATGACATTATTTGAGTTGTAGAAGGGATTTTAGTTCCAAATCAATCATCCACAGGTCTGTCCCAATGATTTGCTTACTACTGGGTATTTCTTCTTAGTCTTCATGGTGATAATTTTGATAGTTTCCTACTATATCAACATATTTGTATTTTGTCATTGACTTATCTATTTCCCTATTATAAGACAGTATATTTTAAGATAGCTGAATTTGCTATCATATCAAGCACTGCAATGAGGGTTTTGGGGTGTTTTTTTGGTATATACAGTAACTCCATTGAATTATTTTTTTGAGGTAGCTTCTTGGGAGCGAATTTACTATAACCTAATTTTTTTTTTTTTTTTAATGGGCTCCCCTGACAGCTCAGTGGTAAAGAATCTGCCTACAATGCAGGAGACCTGGGTTCAATCCCTGGATTGGGAAGATCCCCTGGAGAAGAAAATGGCAACCCATTCTAGTATTCTTGCCTGGGAAATCCCATAGAGGAGCCTGGCGAGCTACAGTCCAGAGGGTCAGTGGTAAAGAATCTGCCTGCCAATGCAGGAGACGAGGGTTTGATCCCTGGGTTGGGAAGATCCCCTAGAGAAGGAAATAGCAACACACTCCTCTCTTCATGCTCTTCTTGCCTGGTAAATCCCATGGGCGGAAGAAACTGGTGGGCTATAGTCCATGGGATCACAAAGAGTTGGACACGACTTAGGGACTGAACAAATGAGTGGAATATTTTTATGGTCTTAGATATACATTGCTTTCTTTAGAAACATTCCTATTCCCAGTATCTAGCACAGAGTCTTGCAGTTACTGAATTTAACTCAGCCTAGACTTTACTAGGCCTTCCCCAGTGGCGCTAGTGGTAAAGAATCTGCCTGCCAACACAGGAGACCTAAGAGATATAGGTTAGATCCCTGGGTGAGGAATATGTCCTGGAGGAGGAAATGGCAACCCACTCCAGTATTCTTGCCTGGAGAATCCCATGGACAGAGGAGCCTGGTGCACTATAGTCCACAGGGTCACAAAGAGTTGGACATGACTGAAGTGACTTACTAAAGTGCAATGATTTTAAGGTTGCCACATTAAGTTGTTTCAGTCAATGATACCTTGCTGCTGCTGCTGCTGCTGCTAAGTCACTTCAGTCGTGTCTGACTCTATACGACCCCATAGACGGCAGCCCACCAGGCTCCCCCGTCCCCGTCCCCGTTCTCCTGGCAAGAACACTGGAGGGGGTTGCCATTTCCTTCTTCAATGCATGAAAGTGAAGTCACTTGGTCGTGTCCAACTCTTCATGACACCATGGACTGCAGCCTACCAGGCTCCTCCGTCCATGGGATTTTCCAGGCAAGAGTACTGGAGTGGGTTGCCATAAGGTGGGTAAAATTTATTGAATCTTCCTCTCCACCAGGTAATACTGTTTTGAATAGGTTTTTAAAATGGAAAGCTGAAAAAAGAAGGTTCTAGAAAGTAAGATGCAGTCAGGAAGGGTAGGGCTGAGGAGATTTTGAGAAGAGAACCCTAATGCCAGTAGGAAAGCACTGACTATCAAGGAGGTGGAGGATGGGGAAGGACTTTGAAAGAGAAGTTTAGAAAATGCTAGGCAAACATGATTGTTTCCTATCCAAGAGTATTAACTGGAGGTATTGAAAGGGCATCATTGTAATATATACTAAACTACTAGTGTGATGCCTCCTTTGCTTGTTTATTTAATTTGCTGCTTTCCTTGGGCTTTGTTGCTGTTGTTTTGCTTTCATTTCTGCTGATCACTTGGGAGGAAGGGGCAAGGTGGGCATCTGTGGCCCCACCCGCCTTTCTCCCCCTGTTTGTGGCTGTTTTCCAGCGACAGTGGTAGAGTTTAATAGTTTGCTCCCCATGCCAAAAACGTTCACTTTCTGGCCCTTGACAGAAAACAAAACAAACATGTAGACTCCTGATATTTTTAAAAAAAATGTGAAATAGAGTTTGGAGTCAAAAATATAATTTCAAATGCAAACTCACCCATTGGGCAAATTTTTATTTGTTACAGACTTTAGCCTCAGTTTTTTTTTTCTTCCCTTAAATCAACATCATAATAATTTCACTAACTGGTTGAAAATGAAATCATGTAGTAGGTTGAAGTATTGATCCCCTTGTTCTTCCCTCCTGTAAAGGCAGAACTTCAAAACTATAACTAGTGTTTATAGCATCTAATAATTATTTGTGCACTGTCCCAATGTGGTCAAATGAAGATCCATTAGTATTATATAAATTAAAAAAAAAAAAAAAGTGTATCTGGCTGAATTAATGCAACCAAAAACACCACCTCGATCTTCTGTAATTTCCCCGTGCTTTTAGCTGTGGCCATGCTAAACTGTTAGTTGCTGATGTCAGCACCAACTGGAAAGGTTTCCTGAACATATTTATCTGTGTCAAAGCACTGAACCCACCACTATTAAGCAAAAGGGCATAGAGTTGTGAGTCATGGAATGTGATGGAGCAGGGCTCTCGCCTATGATCCCAACTCTCATGCGTCATTCTGCTGTTGTTCTTCATGGTCAAAGCCAGTGGAGTTAATAGTGTCTAAGTGGTTGCAGTCCTTTCTACCATGATTCACATGTCATTTTTCACAGTCATTTTGCAGACTGACAGAGGAGTGGGATAGCTTTTGTTTCACAGTCCCCTTCACAAAGACCCATTGCATTTTTAATCCCCGGGTTTCAATTTATTTCCAGCTATAGGCTAGTGTGATGAAACCACAGTCATGTCTTCCAGTTATAAGAGGAAGTATTTCAATAAACATTGGCCTTTTATCCCTACCAGAGACATTTCCATTAAAGAGTAACCGGCATTTAGATGCTAATGATTGGATGAAGCAATCATTCTCTTTACATCCAAATTTAAAAATCAAGAAGCATGACCGTATATCATGTACTGCAGAAATAGAAATGTATATACTATATTTCAATAAAATTAATTCTGAATGCTTCCAGTGCCTGACAAGATTTCTCACTATCAGATAAAAATAAACAGTTTCCAAAAAAGAATACAAGTACGAACATCAGTGTCATCTTTAAAACAGTGATAGATTGGAGACCATGCATCCCAGGTTGCTTTCAATGATTCTAGTTTATACGTGTAGTCCTGGCATAATAATAAACTGAGTTCCCTTTCAGTCTCAAAAGTGTCAGATTTATGTTAAAAATATGTGATTATCCTAATGATCACACCAATAATTTAGCTTGAAACTAGCCAAGAGCAAAATGTACATTACCATCATCAGCCTGTCCTCACATTGCATACATTTTTTGTTAAAGTTTACTTTTTTTAGACACTGATGGTGAAAACAATTGACATTCTGATGTTCAATATCCAGCCCACTTAAAGCTATTTTTGAAACCTTCACCAACTGTGTTATTAACTTTCTATCTTGGAGATGCTATCCAAGTGGCCTTCCAAGAAAGCCTTTGACCTACAGTCTGGATGTGAGCTTCTTCAGGTCCTCAGTTCAGTTTAGTTCAGTTCAGTCGCTCAGTCGTGTCCGACTCTTTGTGACCCCATGAATTGCAGCATGCCAGGCCTCCCTGTCCATCACCAACTCCCGGAGTCCACTCAGACTCACGTCCATCGAGTCCATGATGCCATCCAGCCATCTCATCCTCTGTCGTCCCCTTCTCCTCCTGCCCCCAATCCCTCCCAGCATCAGAGTCTTTTCCAATGAGTCAACTCTTCTCATGGTCCTGCTCGCCCGTAAATGACAGATTCCAGTTGAATCCTGCAGCTGGGGAACCAAACTGTAGACCTCCTGGAAAGTGATTACTCAAGGAAGCTCAAAATGTTCCCTCTCTTTTCTTTATTCACCTTTGGCTCATTGAACATGTTGAAGATATACTCTTGTCCTGCGACTAACGCCACCCAGCACTTTTATTATTATCTAATATGTCTTCATCACTGCTGAACGTAAACAGAGAGGAAATTGAAACAAAACTGTAGGCGTGGTTCTTGATTTTGAGAGTTATAGATCACGTCTTAATATATGTGGTGGATCAACAGGTTTTCTGGGCTAATCAAAATTTGGGAGCTCTAGTATTTATAAATTCTGATGATCAAAGGCCTTGTTTCCTCATAGATCTATCAGTCTTCATCCATTTATCCCCCCAGGGATAAATCTTGGTTTGGGGATTGAGGAACCACCCCAGGGAGAAAATAAGGTAGACAGAGGTTTTCCTCTTTGGTGTTGCTCCTCCATGCTTCCTCCCCCCCCCCCACCTTGTTCGTGCACAGGCACCCAGGTCTTCTGCTGGTGGACGTACACAGCTACTGCATTCTAGTGGGCCCTTCCCAGGCCTTCCCAGAACCCTCTCCTGTCAATCCTCACTGTATTAACCATAGGCTCTTCCTTCTAGGGCTGACTGGGAGACAAATTTGTCTTCTGACCACCTTATGCCGAGTGATTCTGGGAATCATGGAATCATTGACTGACAGTCTTCCCAGTTTACCTCTTTACGTGACCTTGAAGTTTCATTGCTCAAATCCTGCTTGATGGATTTTCTGGAATTACAGTAGCCAAAGGGCAGCCTCCATCAAATATTTTGATAATTCCATGTGTGTTTGCCTCTCTCACATCTGAGCTGGTTGACCCCACTTGGCTATGTAGTGTACCTTTTATACAGTGTAAGAAAAATAAAGGACATGAAGAATAAGAAGAAAGATGATCCAGAATGAGACATAGACTAGAATTAAAGCAAGTCTATGCCCTCTTCTTCCTCATCTGAGCTATGTGATCTTGGGGATCCTCTCTGAGTCTTTTTTTCCCTACCTGAAAAATAAAATTAACAATTTCTCCCTGACCAACAGGATCATCTGAGACTTCCCTGTAAAGTAAGTTACTAGAAATATAGGGAACAAAACAAAACAAAACAGGGCAGAAAAGAACATGTTTGCTTGTAAACTGCAATGCAAGCCCTCCACAAATCTTAATGCAACCTTGACCCATGGTTGAACGTGGTGAATAACCCCCAACCCCAACCCTCAGACCACCCTCTGTAAAGGATAATAGACCGAACTGTGAGTAACTGACTTTGATCATTATCAGTTCTTTTCATGTTTGTGTTATTTATTTCCCTGGCTATGCAACAGCAGGGGCGTATTTTCTGGCTGTTTTTTAGGAGGAGAGAAAAAGAACTGAAAAGGAGAGAGAAATTTTATTTATTTGATTACATTAAAATAGTAACTGCTTTGACTAATATGATTAACTTTTATACTAATTATAGTTCTTAAAATTACAGTCCTGGTATATATCATACAAATCAAAATGTGATACAACAAAGAGTAACCCCCTCTCTTTATGTTCTGGTGACATCTGTTAAGTCCCCAGCTGCTCTAATCTTGAGGTAATAAAAGGTTAAAGGAGATGAAGGCATTAGGTGAGAATGTATACGTGGGACAGAAGAAGAAAGGAAGTAAGATTCATTTGTCTGGGATCTTGGGTTGTGGGGGAAGAAGTGTCTCCAGCTGATGAATTATAAGGGTGCCTGCATTTGAGACGGGGGCCTGTGGACCACACTCAGTAAACTCAGCACATTTTCTCCTCTCAGTTTTGTGTTTCATCTGAGAATTGTGTATAAATTTACTTCTGAGTGTTTTATGGTAACACTTGGACCTCTCCGTGGAATTACAGTTTCTATTTAGATAAATTTAAGGCATTTACTCTTCTGAAATGGAGATGCAGAAAATCATTGCTTTTATCCTTACTGATATTTTTAAAATTAGAGACAATCTAAGAGGAATTTATTAAAGATCGAATAAGCTAAATATATAGAAAGCAACTGGATGAAGCAAACATGATAACCGCTACAACATGGAAACACCATTATGGAAAGCAAGTGGATAGCATGTTGTCCAGGAATGGTAAAAAGTGGCTAAACGGGACTTCCCTGGTGATCCGGTGGCTAAGACTCTGTGCTCCCAAAACAAGGACAGGGAGATGGCTCTTTTCTCTTGTGGGTTTCTCATGAAATTTTTTCCTGAGAAAATGATATTTAAGCTGGGATAAAAAGATGAATAGAAAAAAAAAAAGATGAATAGGAGTTAGCCAGGTATAAAAACAAGAAGATTATTCCAGGTAGGTAGACGGGTGAGTTCAGAGGATAGACAGGAAGCCGCTGTGGTTGAGACATGATGGTCAAGGCAGAGGATGAATATGATGGAGGGAACGGGGGGAAAGGGTGCCAGGAGCCCAGCTGTGCACCATCCATGGTGGGTCACAGGTTCACATTCAGGATCTGGGGCTCCCTGCAAGAGGACTCCCCAGAAAGATATAAGCAGAGAAATGGCAAGTTCTGAATTTCATTTTATGTGATCCCACTGGTTGATAGGTGGAGAAGAGATAGGGAGAGAAAACTGACACCCATGGGCTGAGTCTGATAAGGTGATACAGGTGGCTGGAGCAGAGACCTTGCTCCCCAGGAAACAACCCATCTATTCCTGCTAGCAGGAATAGGGAAGGCCCCCAGTGGATTGTTCCCCAAGCTGAAAGGCAATCCTGACTCAATAGGCTTTCTTTAATTAAAATAATATTTTTTAAATGAAAAGAAAGTTTTTTAAGTCGTTAAACAGCCTCAGGAACACACAAGTCACTGTTGGTGACACTATAAGTGCTAGCTTTTCAGGACTATGAGTTACCCAGACATTTTTTTGTTTTAATCACTTTATTGAGCTATGATTGACATGCAAAAATCTGTACTTATTTAATGTATACAACTTGATGAGGGTGGAGATAAATATAAACCCGTGAGACTCACCACAATCAATGCCATAAACATACCTATCACCTCCAAAAGTTTCTTCCCACCCTCTTTATTTTTAAAATATTTCCGTGATGAAAATCACATGGTAAGATCTGCCTTCCTAGCAGATTTTTAAGTGTATATACAACATTGTTAACTATGGGCACCATGCTGTACTATCAGCCTCTAGGATTTGTTTATAATGCATAACTGAAATTGTATGACCTTTTTGAAGCCGGTGAAAACCTCTCTCCTGCTGCAGCAGACCAGGCTAAACTGTCCTGGCTTAATTGCAACAAGAAAACAAAAGAAATGGGTTTTCCCTTCACCTTGAATATTTATTCATGTAGGATGAAAAAAGCTAGCAAGACTGGTTTCCTTTTCTCTGGGGCCTTTTAGTTAATTACAGTATGAGAGCAGCACGTATTCTATGGACTATCAGCAATTAGAAGAATATATTTTCCATACAATCCTTGAGCACTGTTGTCTCCAAACCTTTGGAACAGGTATAGCAGGAAGTAGGGGCCTGAGTCAGGCCAGGGAGGGTCCTGAGGCAGCGAGGAGAAGGACAGGAAGAGAGAGGATGGAGTTCCTGGTCTGTGGTCCTGAATTAGAGGCCTGTTAGAAGGAGCAAGGTTGCTGGGGAGCTATCTAGGCATTTACTACATGTGCGATGATACGTGTGAATGAATGAATGACTATAATGAGAAACTACCCATGTGCACAGCCTATTGACCAAATACTCTTAGTAAAATTTTGTAGCTGGTAAATCTAGAGGAATGCAGCTTTGAGGAAGGGGAGTCTAGCACAAGGGCGCAGCTCCAAGCCCTCATCCCCTTCACTGTGACTCAGCAGAATCATCTTCTCAGAACAAGGATCAGAGACCATAGCCTCAAGGGAGGGCCAGATTTGGCCCTTTGCCTCCTTTTAAAATAATGGTTTGTACATTTTTCGGTGGTTGACTTTTTGGTTAACTGGTTAACAGTATATCTTTATTATTATTATTATTTTAATTGGAGTATGGTTGCTTTACAATTCTGTGTTAGTTTCCTCTGTACAGCAAAGTAAATCAGCGTAACTTTAAATTATCATAAAAATACCTATATTAATATGTTCAGTACTGCCTCTTGGCCAGAAAGCTGAAAAATATTTATTATCTGGCCTTTAACAGAAAACAAAAAGGAGACCCAACCTTCCTCAGACTATTCAAGGAAGTATGGTCAATATGAATATTGATACTTTGACAGTAATATTGAGTAATCTTTATCAATCACAATCAAACTAAGACAATGAGGTTCATATTGTTTTTTTACCTCTGTTTCTGATTTTCTTTCACTAATACAAGCAGTTCTAATTTGGTCATGTTTTTATCTATGTAAGTTTCTATGTAAGTTTACTCAGTAGGTATTTATTAAATATATCTGAGATAGGTAAGTGCTACTAAAGGCTGTGTGATCAGTTCAGTTCAGTCTCTCAGTCATGTCCGACTCTTTGCAACCCCATGGACTGCAACATGCCAGGCTTCCCTGTCCGTCACCAACTCCCGGAGCTTGCTCAAATTCATGTCCATCAAGTCAGTGATGCCATGCAACCATCTCATCCTTTGTCATTATCCTCCTACCTTCTATCTTACCCAGCATCAGGGTCTTTTCTAATGAGTCAGTTCTTCGCATCAGGTAGCCAAAGTATTGGAGTTTCAGCTTCAGCATCAGTCCTTCCAATGAATATTCAGGGTTGATTTCCTTCAGTATTAACTGGTTTGATCTTGCAGTTCAAGGGACTCTCAGGAGTCTTCTCCAACACCACAGTTCAAAAGCATCAGTTCTTCAGTGCTCAGCTTTCTTAATGGTCCAACTTTCACATCCAAACATGACTACTGGAAAAACCATAACTTTGACTATACTGACCTTTGTTGGTAAAGTAATGTCTCTGCTTTTAACATGCTGTCTATGTTTGTCATAGCTTTCTTCCAAGAAGAAAGAGTCTTTTAATTTCATGGCTGCAGTCACCATCTGCAGTGATTTTGGAGCCCCCCCAAAATAAAGTCTGTCACTGTTTCCATTCTTTCCCCATCTATTTGCAATCAAGTGATGGGACTGAATGCCATGATCTTAGTTTTTTGAAAGTTGGGTTTTAAGCCAGCTTTCTCACTCTCCTCTTTCACTTTCACTTTCTCTGTGTGATACAGAGACAAATATGATTCATTTCTGCTTCGCTGGAGTCTGCAATATAATTAGAAATTCTCATAAATATGATATGTGATAGAAAGAATAGAGCCATAGGAGACATACCAATAACCTCAGATATGCAAGTCACACTATCCTTATGGCAGAAAGCAATGAGAATCTAAAGAGCCTCTTTATGAAGGTAAAAGAGAAGAGTGAAAAAGCTGGCTTAAAACTCAACATTCAGAAAACTAAGATCATGGCATCCAGCCCCATGACTTCATTGCAAATAGATGAGAAAACAACGGAAGCAGTGACAGACTTTCTTTTCTGGGGCTCCAAAATCACTGCAGATGATGACTGCAGCCATGAAATTAAAAGGCGCTTGCTCCTTGGAAGAAAAGTTATGACAAACTTAAATAGCATATTAAAAAGCACAGACATTACTTTGCCAATAAACCTGTTTAGTCAAAGCAATGGTTTTTCCTGTAGTCATCTATGGATGTGAGAGTTGGACCATAAAGAAGGCTGAGCACAGAAGAATTGATGCTTTTGAACTGTGGTGTTGGAGAAGACTCTTGAGAATCTCTTGGACTGCAAGGAGATCCAACCAGTCAATACTGAAGAAAATCAACCATATTCATAGAAGGACTGATGCTGAAGCTGAAACTCCAATACTTTGGCCAACTGATAGGAAGAGCTGACTCATTAGAAAAGACCCTGATGCTGGGAAAGATAGAAGGCATGAGAAGAATGACAGAGGACAAGATGGTTGGATGACATCACTGACTCAGTGGATATGAGTTTGAGCAAGCTCCAGGAGATGGTGAGGGACAGGGAAGTCTGGCAAGCTGCAGTCCATGGGGTAGCAAACAGTTGGACACAGCTGAATGACTAAGCAACAAAGAGGTAGAATAAAGAGCTATCACTTGTAAGAGCTGGAACTGTCACTACTATTCAATGAGACTTTCTATCTCTGCACATTTTATAAAATGAGAATTATTTAATTAAGATTTATAACTGGTTCTAAGATATTATTGGACATTCCGGCATATTGGAAATCAAGTGAACTGAGTCCCTTTTAATGTAATGATTACAGCTCCTAGAGAAATCTCTGACCTCTGTTTTGTTTGGTGTCTGTAGTAGGACTTGACCAGCAAAGGATTTACAAATGATTCAGCCTTGAAAACTTTCCAGATTACTTCCGACAGTGATATTCCAGACATTCAGACACGCATGTTTGAAAATGTAGCTATGGCTGAGTCACCCATCCCTTGGCCACCATTTGGGCACAGAGCGCCTTCAGTGCTGGGCCCCTCCTGCTAGTTTGCTGGGTCTGAGATAACCACCATTGTAACTAGTAACTCACGCAAGACATATATCCATGAAAAACAGGCAGATATGTTTCTTCATCTTTCAGCTTTTTTTAGTTGAAGGGCACCTGTATAGTTTCTCCATCCTTGACGCTCATGTGGACCGTGCATGTGTTGTATAGAGAGAGAGTTCAGACTTCCCATTATGGCTTCGATCCTTTGCAGAAACTTCATCGGTGCTCTGCAAGTCATCTCCCATGGAATCTAAATCACCTTTGAATAAAACAAATTGTTTGTGAGGGTCCTTTATTAAAGGCTGACCTCCTGAGTGGTTTAAGGCTAACTAACTCTCTGTTCCAATGTTGATGTTTCTCTTATCATTGTGGGTTTTCTTTCTTGATGTACTTCATGAACTAAGCAGGGAAAGATCATCTTTCTCCTGATAACAAGATACACAGTTGATATCCTGACAAAAAAGAATGATAGCATTTTAATTTAAAAAAGCAAAACAGAACAAAACACTGTTCGGCCTTCATGTTGAGAAAATTGGACACTTATAACACGAAATGTTTTACCAGTATGGCTCCCTGCATTAGACTTTATACCACACTATCAACCATGAGCTTTGCTGAATTTTTAAGGCTTTCCCTGGACCTTTCGGACCTTTATGGAATTAATCCTTCAGATTTGTAACAGCAGTTTCCACAAGATGAATACTTTCATTTCTCATGAATCATAATAAAGCAGCTTGTGCTTTGTTGGCAGAGTGACCTCTGCAGTCTTTTATCTTCAAGAGAAAGATTAGACTGTCTCTCTATTTTATGGATAATGAGGTGGGTTGTTGGTCTCTTGGCACCTTCAGTAACTGCACTTCTTTGTGCTCTCATATAAGTCTGTGATTAAACTGATCACTGTGTGATTATAGCCAATCTCTCCGTATAACAAAAATTTCCCCTAAATTTGAGGGTGACTTTTTGTAAGTAGCAAAATTAACTCATAGACTTTTATAATATGAGAGCTGAAGACACCTAGAGGTTATCTGGTCCAACCTCTTGTCTCATTGTTGAGGATCTTGATTCCCAAGGATGTAGCCCACACTCAAAGGGGCTTGTGAGGGTTAGTGTTAGGCAAGTACTCAGGTCTCCTGACCCCTTGTCCTGAGGGCTTTGTTTTGCAACAGCATGCCTTTTTTGCTTATAAACTACACAAATTGCTCTACTGATCTACTTGGAGTCATCCTGGACTCTTTTCTCTCTTCAACAATCCATATCTAATCCCTCAGCAACTCCAGTGATTCTACCTTTAAAAACAGGTCTTGAATCTGACCATTTCTTTTCAAGTCACCCCATCTGATGTGGACTGTGGAACTAACCCCCCAACTGGTTTCTCTTCTTCCAACAACCCCTATCCTCACCACAGCAACCAAGATGAGTCTTTTAAAAGATATCTCAGCCTCAGCACTCCCAGTGCTTTGGACGGGATGCTTCTCTCTTGTGAAGGGTGGTTCTGTGCACTCATCTCTTCCCACTGCAGGCAAGTATCACCCTTCCCAGTTGTTACAACCAGAAGTCTGGAGAGGATGGGGTGGGAATATTCTGTATTCAAAGCTACTGTTTTATAATATAAATTGGACCCTTTCACTCTCTTGACCAAAACTCTCCACTAGGTTTCCATCTTTGTCAGTGTTAAAGCAAAGTTCTTTTGCTTGTGAATCAGGTTTTACTCATCTCCCTGGACTATAAGGAGGTCCAGCCAGTCCATCCTAAAGGAGATCAGTCCTGACTGTTCATTGGAAGGACTGATGTTGAAGCTGCAACTCCAATACTTTGGCCACCTGATGTGAAGAACTGACTCATTTGAAAAGACCCTGATGCTGGGAAAGATTGAGGGCAGGAGGAGAAGGGGACGACAGGATGAGATGGTTGGATGGCATCACCAGCTCAATGGACATGGATTTGGGTGGACTCTGGGAGTTGGTGGTGGACAGGGAGGCCTGGCGTGCTGTGGTTCATGGGGTCTCAAAGAGTCAGACACGACTGAGCGACTGAATTGAACTGTGATCTTTTGGCTTCGTCTCCCTGCAGACTTCTTCCCCTAGATACCTAATCTTCATCAGCTATGGACTGAATACTGTGACCACCCCCCGACACCCTGCTACTCCCTCCCACCCCCAATACATATGCTGAAGCCCTAACTCGCAGTGTATATTTAGAAGTGGAGCCCTTGAGACGTAATTGGTATTAGATGGAGTCGTGAAGATGGGGCCATCATGATAGGATTAGAGTCCTTATATGAAGAGGAGAGAGGCTAGAATAGAATCTTTCTCTCTTTTATATTATTACAGACCTGTAGATAAAACAGCAGATTACTATGAATCAAAAACGAATAATTTCTTAGAAGGAAATGTATATAAATTTCAGTAGTGGCTATCACCAGGTAGACAGGGTTAGGAGCTAGTATTATGACATTTGGTTTTATAGTTATACGTTCTTATTTGTGTGTAGTAAACACGGACAACTTGATTAAGAATAAGTTTTTGAGAATTTATCGATCTCTTAACAATACATAGCATTCCAGTGCTTGTCCACTTCTTGCTGCCTTCTGGATGGAGAGGGATATTCCTATGCACTTCGTTCCATTGCCTGCTGCCTTATCTAAATACACTGAATAACCTTTCTCAGTGTTCCAGTTGACAGTTGTTCATTCTGAAAAAGCAACGCATCCCCCTACTGATGAAAAACACAAGGGAAAAGAAAACCAGCTTCCATTTTATGGAAATGAGAGAGGGATTAAGGTTCAAATCCAGGGCAGATTAAACAGCACATCGAAGTTTTTCTTTTTAGTGTTTATTTTGCATGAGGCCTTGAGAATGATAACCTCGAAGTCAGACAGTGTTACTTGTTGAACTGCAAAATAATCCCATTACAATTTTCCCAGTATCACACAGAAAAATCAGCCTGTGGTTTAGAGATTTAGCTTCTGAAGCAGCAAAGGACTAAGAAAGCTCCTCCTTCACTCTCACTTGGCCCTTATCATTTTTCTTTACCATTAGATTTAGCCAGAGGACACTCAGTCAGTTGCCTGGGGCACACACTCCTTGCCCCGTGGAAGCCCTCAGATCTCTTGGCAAAGCCTCCTCCACTTTAGGGAAGATGCTATGTGTTCAGAATGTCTGATGGGGAGCCTCTGTGTGGGATCACTAAGAGATTTTTGCCGGCTTAGTTGCTTCTTGAACTTCACATTCTGTATTTATATATCTGAATTTTGCTCCCCAACTTGTAAAGGAAAGAAGAAAAAAAATAAAAAAAGAAGGATCACTGTGTTAAGAACAAATCGAGTTCAACAACCTTTCTACGTGGATATGTGGTGATGTTGGACGAGGTCAGCAAGTGTCCTGACACTAAAATCACTTTTTCTGATTCAATCACAGTACCTTTCTAAGAATTCACTCTTCTCTACACCTATGTCAGAATGGAGAAGGGATAGTATGAATCCATATACTATTTCCCTACTTATGCTGTGGCCTCAAGGAAGTTAATTTCATGGGGGATAAAATTAACAGGATGCCCAGTTAAGTTTGAAATTTGAACAAACAACAAATAATGTTTTACCGTAAGTATGTCCTATGCAGAATTTATTTAATTCAAGCATCTGTTGTCTGAAATATGTATATGTGTGTGTGCACGGTCAGTCATGTCTGACTCTTTGTGATCTCATGGACAGTAGCCCACCAGGCTCCTCTGTCCATGGAATTCTCCAGGCAAGAATACTGGAATAGGTTGCCATTTCCTCCTTTAGGGGATCTTCCTGACCCAGAGATCGAAGCTGCATCTCCTGAATCTCCTTGCATCGGCAGGTAAATTCTTTACCACTGAGCTACCTGGGAGCTCAGCTAATAAAGAACCCACCTACAATTCAGGAGCCCCAGGTTCAAATCCTGGGTCAGGAAGATTCCCTGGAGAAGGGATAGGCTAGCCACTCCTGTATTCTTGAGCTTCCCTAGTGGCTCAGATGGTAAGGATTCTGCCCCCAGTGTGGGAGATCTCAGTTCGATCCTTAGGTTGGGAAGATCCCCTAGAGGAGGGCATGGCAACTCACACCAGCATTCTTGCCTGGAGAATCGCCATGGACAGAGGAACCAGGTGGGCTACAGCCATGGGGTCACAAAGAGTCAGACACGACTGAGCAACTCAGCACACAGAGCTACCTGGGAAGCCTGAAACATGTATACTAAAATGTTGTTTACATGAAATTCACGTGTAACTGATAGCCTTAATTTTTATTTGCTAAATCTAGAGACTCTAATGGGTGAGAAACTTGAACTATCCTTTAAAATTTTTCATTTTCATCCATTGCCTCCTACATTTTAGTGATACTTAATAAATTCCCATAGTAAAATGCACTTGTGTTTCTTCCTATGAATCTTCTTCTGCCTTATCTAAATTCAGAAATTTTGTTCAGTCACTAAATCATGTCCAAATATTGTGACCCCATGGACTGCAGCACACCAAGCTACCTTGCCCTTCACTATCTCCTGGACTTTGCCCAAACTCATGTCCATTGAATCAGTGTTGCCATCCAACCATCCCATCCTCTGTCGCCCTGCTTCCTTCTCCTCCTGCCCCCAATCTTTCCCAGCATCAGGTCTTTTTGAGTGAGTAGGCTCTTCGCATAAGGTGCCCAAAGTATTGGAGCTTCAGCTTCAGCATCAGTCCTTCCAATGAATATTCAGGGATGATTTTCTTTAGGATTGACTGGTTTAATCTTCTTGCTGTCCAAGGGATTCTCAATAGTCTTCTCCAACACCAGAATTCAAAAGCATCAATTCTTCGGTGCTCAGCCTTCTTTCTGTATGATCCAACTTTCACATCTGTATAAATTCCATAAAACCTAATTCGTTTCTGATTTCCATTTGTTAGTAATACAAACTTGAAGTCGATTGGCTTGAACCTAGTCTCTAGGAAGGGCTGGAATACACACAATCTTTTAAATATATGACCACATTTTCTGACCAGTATTTTGACCATGTGTCTTATCAAAGTAGGAAAAAAACATTGATACTTCACAGAAGCCCCAGTGGTTTTGGTGCTTTGGTGACATATGCTTTCTCTCCCTGATCTGGCTAATGTTTAACATTTTGCATTAATATGAAGCACATAAAGTATACCTCCAGGCTGCAGTAGAGAGTGCTAGTGTGGGTTTGACCTTCGACTAAGCTGGACTGAAGGGCAGGTCAACCACGCAAGCTTTTAAGGTTCCACTATTTTAAAAGGCTATGATTACACTGTGGAGCTAAAATGTAATGAAAGAATGTAATTTGATAAAGAGTACTCTGTTTACCTAAACTTCTTTTGCAAGACAATTATAGCTATTTCAGTGATTTTAAAAAAGAAATCTGACAGTTCTGTGTGTGAACAACCAAGAATATTCCAAAAGAACATTCTAAATCTTCAGTTGATTGTGATGGAATTTTTATTTTGCTGAATGGAGTATGGCCATTTGGGGTCCTGATAATAATAAAGGAAAGATGAGGTGTTGTTACCAATAGCCCTCTTTCTTGACCTTTTCCTTACTTAATTCCAGCCTTTTAAAGATAAACATGCCATAAATATTAATACGTGTTGAAACAGTATTCAATGATTTGCTTTCCTGTAACTTCATTTCTCCACTCATCATTGATGATATTGCAGAAATTCTCCAAATATGCAACATTATAACAAGATAGTCAAAAAAAAAAAAAAAAAAAAAAAAAAGCAAGGGTCTCCAGCTATAGTTCAGGCCAAGGAAGTTTTGGAGAAGTAGTTCTCAAGCTTTAGTGAATGTGAGCATTTCCTGGAAGGCTAATTAAAGCTCATACTGTGAGTCTCTGCCCTGCAGTTGCTGACCAACCAGGTTTGTCTAGAGTGTGGACTCAGATTGTGCTTTGTAACAAGTTCCCAGGTAGGGGAGCTTTTTCGAGTCTGGGGACCTTAGTTTAAGAGCCACTGTGTCCAAATTTATATTCTGATATCCTAAACCAGTAACGTTGACAGTAACGTTGACATTAATTAGGGGACCTGTTAATTCATGGTTTTGTTTTGTTTTTAAATCCCCTCCTCCATCACACAGTCTCATAGGTATTATAAGCTTCCACTGGGGCTGATACCAGAGTGGCAATTGCACATGTAAGTGATGTTTGATCAGTTGAAAATGGATTATATTCCATCATCCATAGGATAGTTTTAATTTCTTTCAATGGAGGTATCTATCTTAACACAAGGCAAACAGATACAGTAGAATTTATTTCCAAGAAGAGATAATGATGTTAAGATGTGGGGGTTGATTACATGAATTTGGGGACCCACAGAACTTCCAGGCATTCCCATGTGAAAGTTTTTATTACTTGGAAGATAAAATTACACATAGCAAGTTCTATGGGGATTTGTATGACATTTTCTAATCTTCAAATCTTTTTAGGAGCTTCTTTTTACTTCCATGCTATTTTTCATAAATTTAAGTTTTAGCTCTTATTGCTTTAACCAGAAGTTCTTACACATTGGACTTGGAAAGAAATTTCTGACTCCCTAGGGAATTATTTTTCACACTTAACAATGTTCGATATTGTAGATGAAATGTCATACCTTAAAAATCCATTCTAAGTTAGTCTGCCTCTGTGACTGGTCTTGGAAATTAACAAGAAATTGATAAGGAGAGCAAGCACAGAGGGACTTAACCTTACAGAAACATTTTTACTACTACTTGCTCGATCCTTTTGGTCAGTTTCTAAGACACATTGAGGATCTTTTCTATCTCTAGATACTCAATTAATATAAACCTGGAATATCCCTAGCAGTGTTATCTCTGATGTTTGTTTATGTTTAACAAAGCTAAAGCAAAGAGACATCAATTTCTCCTTTGTGAAGCAATAGTCGCTTGGTCGTGTCCGACTCTTTGTGATTCCATGGACTGTGGCCCACCAGGCTCCTCTGTCCATGGAATTCTCCAGGCAAGAATACTGGAATGGGTTGCCATTCCCTTCTCCAGGGGATCTCCCTGACCCAGAGATCGAACTCAGGTCTCCCACATTGCAGGCAGATAGTTTACCATCTGAACCAAAGGGAAAGAAGCCCACTTAAGAGGGAACCTTCCTTTATGTCTTCATTAGGGAAACACTGAAGGTTTTGCTGTGTTAGCATCTGCTTATAAACAATTATCTTTCAGAAGAAGAAGAAGAAAAAGAATAATATCCAACAACAATATGACACTCTATTACTTTTTCTCAGACTGACACATATAAGAAACAGTACCAGTTAGTTAAATGCATATATGGCTCTTGGCCTAAATGCTAGCCAAAGAAGATTTAGGAATCTTCCCAAGATAGAATTTGGAGGGAAGGAGGGCTGGAGACGCGTTTATTCTTATCATGAACTCTGGTATTAGACTCTGGAGTCCAAACTTCTTAGTGGATGGACTTTTGGTATTCTCAAGTATATCTCTCCAAATATGATTGCCTTACATAATTTTACAGCAGGCCCAAAGGATTGCTTCTTTTATGAAGCAAGGCTGGAAAATGTTACTACTTGATGGTTCAGTAGAATGACCACTGGCATCTTAAAGAGAAAACCAAAACACAGCAAAGAAACTTCTCCAGTTGGCTTTCTTCTGGATGAAATTCTTAGCATTGTTATTCTACTGTAAAAGCTACTGTAAAATTGTAACGTGTGTAGCTTTCATTCTGATTCTTTAAAAGCATTTACTTTCCAATTATCTCTTTCACCTGTTTCCTAGGGGAATCTCTGTGCTGTGCTTCGTTGCTCAGTCATGGTCCACTCTCTGTGACCCTGTGAACCGTTGCCCGCTAGGCTCCTCTGTCCACGGGGATTCTCCAGGCAAGAATACTGGGCTGGGTTGTCCTGCCGTCCTCCGGGGGATCTTCCCAAACCAGAGACTGAACCAGGTCTCCCGCATCATGGGTGGATTCTTTACCATCTGAGCTACCAGGGAAGCCCAAGAATACTGGAGTGGGTAACTTGACCCTTTTCCAGAGGATCTTCCTGACCCAGGAATTGTACTGGGGTCTCCTGCCTTGTAGGCAGATTCTTCACTAGCTGAGCTACCGGGGAAGCCTACCCTCATCAAACTCTGCCCAAATTCCTGCCACAGCTCTTTGCACTACAAGTTCTATATGTTATTTCTACTTATTTGTTTTCTTCAGTTTTAATAGTTTTCTTTCTCTGCTCCCGCATTAAATCAATGTAGTTGACTTCACATTGATTTCTAGATTAAACAATTGGATAAAATTATTCCATAAGATGTGAGAGTATTAAAAGTGAAAATGTTAATTGTTCAGTCATGTGTTTACTCTTAGCAACCCCAAGGACTGTAGCCCACCAGGCTCCTCCATTCATGGAATTCTCCAGACAAGAACACTGGAGAGGGTAGCCATTCCTTTCTCCAGGGAATCTTCCCAACCCAGGGATTGAACCAGGCTCTCCTATATTACAGGCAAATTCTTTATCATCTGAGCTACCAGGGAAGCCCATAGTGATGATAACTGGTAGGCAAATCCCCCCAAGAGGAACTAGTATACTATGAGAAGAGGGAGGAGGGTAGCCTAGATTGAATTCAGTATAATTATCAGTGAGCCATTTATTGAGCCTGTGCAAGGAGATGGAGACAGCTTGAGCCTAACATGGGCTGAAACTTTGAAACCAGGATCATTGAAAACAAACCTATTATTTCTCAACAGATTATATTTTCTTGGACCATGTCCATCTTTTCTAAAAATGAAGGAACTAAGACACGTTGCTTAAAGCAGTGAGGCACCTTTATCCCAGACTCATATGTTTAAAATGCAATTGTTGTAAGGAACGCAAAAGCTCAAATTGCCAGCCAACTGAAGGGGTAATTGTATTGAAGAAAAAGTTAATCTTTATTTAACTTTCCTAAATTATGTACTCAAGCACTGCAAACTGTCATAATCTCCTTGTTTCAAATGAAGTGGATTATTTATTTGTGATAATGGGCACATATGCTCATTAACATGCTGTCATAAACAGCTGTATTAAATTCATTGTGTGTTCTGTGACATAAATAAGGTGTTCAGCATGAGGTTGTTGTTTAAAATATAGGCCCCGGGAAGAACAAAAAAGCAATAAATGCTTTTTAATATCGTTGCCTGGTCTTGAATTCTAAATTTATTTCTGCCTTATTAATGCTACTTGTATGGAAATTGCAGGTATTACTCTAGTGAAATATCTTGACATTTAAGGACGTTAGAACTTCTTTCTACTTTCTCATCCTTGGTGTATCTCTCTCTGGCTGTTCACTGTTGACATCTCAGTATGTTCAGAACAGCGTTCATTTGATGAATAGCTTCGACCCATCCTACTTCTGAAAGTTTCCAAACTGTATCTTGACTTTGAAGACCATCTAGTTCAACACCCTCATTTTTCAGAAGGAACTGAGCTTCTGAGGACTTAAAAGGCTTGTTTCAGTTACACATCTTTAAATACTAAAGCCAGGACCAAGGATTAATTGTCTAGGCTCCTCTCGCAGTATACGAATGCTTTCCACTAGAGGAATGGGCAGTGATCATTATGTTGGTAACACTAAAACAGCCTGAGGGAAGGACGATTGTATTGGACAGTGAGGGGACCATGCTGTACCTTTTGGGATATTTTTGCCATTATAATTTATGGTTGACACAGTACTCACTGTTATCTTACAATTGATATTAATGTGAGCAACCTTGTAGCTGTTTTCTTTGGGTTCATGACCTAGTTGGATGAAAGGAGTGTATGACAATGAATGTTGGGCAAATTTTGACAGAATAAGTAAAGTAACAGACTTATTTTGACTGTGAGGTTCAGGAAAAATAGGTTTGTGGGAGCATGGCAGAAAATACTATGGAGAAACAGTAAGAAGTTGTTCAGCTTTATCTTCGCTGGTAGATGAAGTATTCAAAACTGAGAATATGTCTGCCCATTGGTGCTAGTATGGGTCCGTCCTTTACCAAAATATTGATCATAAGCAATTTAGATGCCTGCTTTTTAAATGATGAAAAACTGAAACATTTTAACAAATTACAACAAAAATTGTTCTCATCACAGAAAAATTAAGGAAGCTAGTGATTATTGTCCTGGGGAGATTGAAGCTAAAACATAACTTAGAGGAGGTGATGTTTTTAAAGAAATTAAATGCTGCCTCAAAAGAACAAGGAGCTCTTACAAAGATGTGTTCTCTCTGCATTGTTACACAATGTGATTCAAGAGCAAAATGAGATTAAATGGAAGCAAGAAAATTTAGTTAAGACTCTAAGGATGATTCAGTATTACAACAAGATACCTAGGGATATTGTAGATTCCATAGTCCCAGAGATCATTGAAAATGAAACAGAAAGTAATTGAACTTGAGTGATTTAGGAATACACCTTTCGGAGCAAAGGGTGAGCCCCAATGACCTCCTAAGACCTCGTCCAAGTCTTTGATTCAACAACCAAATATTCTGCAAATGCTGTGTTACCCTGGAACCAGCACTTTAACTAACTATACTTGTTCTATCACCTCCAGATTCTTAAACAATCTTCTCTTCTGTCTTTTGATTTCTTATATTCATGTATGTTTATGAAAAAAATTTCTAATTATAATATTCACCTAGTCTTCCCGGCTCACGAGCAGCATTTGGATGGAAGTTAAGATACATCAGGGATTTGTGACTTTAGGTGGTAGGTTTATTGTGTCTTGCTTCTGCAAATGGGATTTCTTACCTATTTAAAACTCAACTGAGCTTTGTTCTAAATAATTTTTCCCATCCTGTTTGGGGTTGATTTTTCTGTTGTAGTTATTAATGGAATACCATGTCTGAATGTATTTTTTGGATAATTTAATTGATAGTATAATCAGAATGCAGAGATAGAAATATCCTCAAATCTTAGCTGCCCCACCACTAACCATTACTGCTTTAAGATATCTAGTTTGAATTGGAAAATTTATTAATCTCTTCTAACTTTTCAAGTATGGATTGATATGTGATGATAGCCTTGCCTAGATTTCTATACATTCTTAATTTTTCATATGATTACTTTTGGGACCAATAGTTTCATTAGTTGTGGTTATCTCAGTTGGACACCTTTTCCCTTCTCTAATACAACATCCTTGCTTTTATTTACTTTTTAAGCCTTTATTGAATTTGTTACAATATTGCTTTTATGTTTTGTTTTTTTGGCCGCAAGTATGTGGGATCTTAGTTGTCTGAGCAGAGAGTGACCTCGCACCCCTTGCATTGGGAGGCGAAGGTTTAGTTGCTGGATCAAGAAGGAAGTCCCCTTTCGTTTTTAAGTTTCACTTATTCTTGCACGTTTTGCAAAGACCCAGATTGTTTGAAAAAAGTTTTGTGAAGGCCAGGGCTGGCCTCGTGAGCTCGTTTAGAAGAAGTGAACGTATTTCTCTGTGCTTTCCCGTTCCAGCTTTCCAGATCAAGTCTTTCACATCCCTGCGCTTCCTGTCGGAGCCCTCGGATGCCGTCACTATGCGCGGAGGGAACGTCCTCCTGAACTGCTCCGCGGAGTCCGACCGGGGAGTCCCCGTCATCAAGTGGAAGAAAGACGGCATCCACCTCGCCTTGGGAATGGACGAAAGGAAGCAGCAGCTTCCAAATGGGTCTCTGTTGATACAAAACGTACTTCACTCCAGGCACCATAAGCCAGACGAGGGACTTTATCAGTGTGAGGCGTCTTTAGGGGACGCTGGGTCAATTGTTAGTCGGACAGCAAGAGTTGCAGTAGCAGGTGAGTGGATATTTCCTTTTTCCCCTCTTTCTTTTCCATCTCTTCTTTTTACTCCTGGTTTTTTTTTTTTTTTTGAGATTGAAAAGAAATGGCTAATCTTTGCGGAAACAATGTATATTTTTAAGAAAAAGAAAAGTAATGTAAAAACGTGTATGCTTGTTTTCTCGTAGTCTTGGTTGACTTTTTCTCCAAATTAACTTGGAAAATAGTAGAGAATCTCAGGTTAGTCTCATTAACCTGACATTATGAGATTTTCCAAAACAAAATTTTGTTCAAGTTGATCCAATACTTAGGTTGGAGGGAGGTGTTTTCATTAATAGAAAAATAATTTCCTAATTAATTCCATTTACAACGTCACTAATGATGAAAATGACATATGATGAAATGATGAAAATGACTAATGAGGAAAACGACTCACGTTCGTCGAGTCGGTGATGCCATCCAACCGTCACCTCATCTGGTTGAGGTGCGGTGGTTGGGTGGCATCCCTGACTCATCAGAGGAGAGTTTGAGCCAACTCCGGGAGTTTGTGATGGACAGGGAGGCCTGGTGTGCTGTAATTCATGGGGTCGCAAAGAGTTGGACACGAGCAACTGAACTGAACTGAATGATGAAAAATTGGAGTTTGTGCATATGTGTTCTTGTTGTTTTTTTTTTTAACCTTTAGAGCAGTGGATTTTATTATAATTATGTTGGCTACAATATATAAATTCCAAATGAAAAGTAAAAATTTGATTAGTGCCTCCAAATATCTTTACACTTGATAATGTATTGACTCAATAACAGAATAATAAGATGAAAAGTTTTTCTTTCATATTTGTTTTGAAAGGTTGTTGACTTTGAGAGAAAACAGTACTGAGTATTCTGTAATCCATTTGCCCTACTTATTTTAATTATTATTTTTAAACTTTTTATTTTGTATTGGGGTATAGCTGATTAACAATGTTGTGATAGTTTCACGTGTACAGTGAAGGGGATGAAAATATCCATCCCAACTCCCTATTTCTCCCCCACCTTTCCCCCCCAGCAACCATAAATTTATTCTTTAAGTCTGTGAGTCTGTTTCTATTTTGTAAGTAATTTCATTTGTATCATTTCTTTTTATATTCACATATAAGGGGGGTCATATGATATTTTTCCTTTTCTGCATGACTCACCTCACTCAATGTGACATCTCTGAGTCCCATCCATGTTGCTGCAAATGGCATTATTTCATTCCTTTTAATGGCTAAGTAATATTCCTTTGTATATGTGTACCACATCTTCTTTATCCATTTCTCTGTTGATGGACCCCATTTATTTTTATTAGAGGACAGCTCATAATTATTTCTTTTAAGAGTTCTGTGGGGAGAGGAGTTAAATTTTTACTCATTTCAATAATGATTCAGCTAAAAGCTGGGCTTTGGTTCTATTTTGATTCTGTTTTTGTTTTTAATTTTGATATTAGACACAAAACAAGGCAAATGTCTCCAACCCTAAATTTAGATCTTCAAGTAGGTTAACAGGTTTGAAGGGCTCCCTTAATCAGCTCCGTTCTAACTTAACCGCCAGTTCTAGTCACTGAAGTGAACAGGCCATAATGTAGTCCTTTATACTGGTTTCCTTTCCCAGGCTGCAGGTTTTTCTATATCCAGGAAAACTAATGAGGATTCATTTTCAGCAATAAGATATGCTCGGACCATGAGGCAGGGCCACCACTTCCCCGTGTACTCTTATAGTGAAGATGCAACAGAGTGAAAAATCTGAAAAAAAAAAAAAAAAAAAGCGGGGGCGGGGGGATTTTTGTCAGAGGATGATAAAAAAAATTAGATCTCATAGATAAACAATGAGTACGTAAATTAAGCTTCCTGCCACTCTTTTCTGACATCTTTTCCCCACTAGGGACTCTCTTTCATATTTAGTTAGAGCAGACTCTCCTAGGGCAAAGATGTCCCAGTAAGCAGGGTCTTCCCCTGGGGATACAGTGGTCAGCCATCCTGGTCTAACCTGGACTCACCTTCTTTTAGCACTTGAACGTACTGTATCCTGAGAACTTCTTCAGTCCCAGGTAAAGCTACAATAGTGGGTCACCTACCTAATGGTACCCTCCACCTGCTTTAGCAATGCTAGACTGAAGCATGGATACAGAATCTCTCCTTTAACTCAAGAGCCATGGGAGGTGGCATCTTTTCATGGAAACTGAGGCTATCGGCCACCTGGGATCTCTGAGGGATGGGTGCTGAAGTTTGACAGAGCATAGAATGTAGAGAGAACTGAAAGTCCAAGTTAATGATGATTGATTAAAAAGGAAAGTGGGGGACTTCTCTGGTGGTCCAGGGGTTAAGTCTCCACGCTGCCAATGTAAGGACGCAGGTTCAGTTCTTCGTTGGGGAACTTAAGAACCCACCTACCATG
Organism: Oryx dammah; assembly: GCF_014754425.2. Lineage (NCBI taxonomy): Eukaryota > Metazoa > Chordata > Mammalia > Artiodactyla > Bovidae > Oryx > Oryx dammah. The sequence continues at coordinate 9,775,674 of NW_024070206.1, read as the reverse complement.
CAGTATAGCCCAAATATTTTTAAAAGTAATAATATAGGTAAAAAGAAAAGTGGAGCAACTGCTGAAGGTTAAGTTAAAAACTGTTTTCCTGAAGTGCTCCAAATGAAGCAGAAAGCGTACAGTTTAATTTTCCCACATTTGAGAATTTTCAGACACTGAGATTCCATCTGTCAGTTGTCCGCAATACAAGGTGAAAGTGAAAGTTGCTCAGTCATGTTCAACTCTTTGCGACCCCATAGACCATAGCCCATGGAATTCTCCAGGCCAGAATACTGGAGTGAGTAACTTTTCCCTTCTCTAGGTGATCTTCCCAACCCAGGGATCGAGCCCAGGTCTCCCACTTTGCAGGCAGATTCTTTACCAGCTGAGCCACAAGGGAAGGCCACAGTATAAGGCAGCTCTGCTGATTTGAATGAATCAGGCCGGTGTTTTGATGCCTCTTCTGAAAAGCACACACATACGTGCTGCTAATGAAAATATCCTGAAAATTTGTGGTTTCTGCTTCCTTTGATCTAGATCCAGTTTTGCATGTTCTGTTTCAATGGCAAGATGAAGAATAACCCCTTCCCTGTGAGATGTTAAAATAAAGTGACTTCGACTTTTGACTTTCATATTCTGTACAAGGATAGGCTGGCAGATTCAGTCACTGAGTTACAATCTCATATTAGATTGTATCATTTCAAGGCAATAAGGCTGTTCGCAGCGTTTTAAACACTTACCTTGCTGTTTGGCAACACAGCATACATCACTGTTATGTCTGCTGAGGTTAAGATTGCCAAACCACTGGAATGCACAAGGGGAATATATCTTCCCCATAATAAAGACCATGGGCCTGATTTAATCTCATTTTAAAGCATTAGCAGTCAATAAACCAGTCAGTCCTAAAAGGTAACAGGTAGCTTTGCTTTAGATGAGAAAAAAATATCTGTTCTCTACCCTCAGGTGCTGTGTAGAGCCCATTTAATAGAATGCTTCTCTTCCATTTTTGCTTTCTCGAAGTCTTTTGATAAAAAGAAATGTGGCAAATGAAATCTGCATTTAATCAATCAGCTCATTTTATGCAATGATCTTGCCATGCACCATTCATTCTGTTTTTTAGTAACTTCTCAAGTGCTGTTTAAGCCCCTGAATGTGCACTTAGCTGGAGAGAAAGGGAGAGTAAGAAAGAGAACCGAAATGCTACCAGCCCATTCAACATCCTGTTAAACATCTCAGTGTAAGGGACTACTGACTGTCAGTATTTCTGGGAATTGTGAGTTCTATCAATAAGGAACACCTGGGATATTAAATCTCTGTTTGAAAGCAGCTTGGCCAGTGCTGGCTGAAACTTGAGACTTGTATTTGTATCCAATTAGCTCTAATCTAAAATGGTACAGTATTTCTCTGCCTTGTATAGAAACTTTAGATTGAGAGCAGTTGGAGAGTGAAGCAGAGTCAGACTTTGTTTATATAACTTCTCCTATTCCTTTCATTCAGGACCTAGAAAATCACTGGGCTTGTTTAGTAGTTTTTCAGTAGATATTTATTTTACCAATGAAGATGGGGGACTTTCTATCATTGATGGAGAGGTTTTGGCCAATGCAGTTTTCTTCCTTTTCTTCTTCTTCCACTTCTTTGCTATTGAACTTGATGTGGTTAGTTAAATTTGCCTGTTTGTTGTCCCTACTCTTGATGGGAAGAGTTTGATTGATTGTTTGATAGCAGATTGATTGATATCTCCATAGTCTACAAGTTAATTAAGTACTAGAAGATGGATTCTACTGGAATATTCACAGGCGACTTGGGAAAATAGAAGGTGTGTGCCAGCTTCCTTGTTTCTTCCCATAACTTTCAGGAGGAGCTTGCATCTGGGCGGGCATGTCTTTCCTATGTCATCGGTTGTCAGCTATCTGAGCCTGTGGATTCTCCTCTGTAAATCAGACATAATAATAATCGATCTCCTAAGGCTGTGATGCTTTCAAAGAATGTCTCAGATGTAAAGCCATGGTGCAGAGTAGATTCCTGTTCAATAGCAGCAATGGTATGTGTAGACTTAATAATGGTTATTATTGTGTTATTACAATTATTACTACTAGGAAATGATAGCTTTCAGTATTCGCATGTGATGGTGCAAAACATATTTGGGGGAGGAGGGAAGAGAGTAATACAGGCTGCAAAACCCAAGCCATAAATAATGTCATCTTGGATCAGATATCTGCTCTGCAGTCCGTAGGACCAACTGGCAAGACTGAACTGAGCTTCTGAAGGGTTGAATCTATGCTGTTTGTTAGCCCACAGTGCCAAAATCAGTTTGACTACAAAATCATTTTTCAAAAGTTGATTTACCATTACGTCAGTGGAGCCAATGTGATTTGTGTTGAGTCTAGATCAAGCAATATCTGCTGTCATTTTTGAGGGAAAAAAAAATGTGGAGCAATCTTCTCAACTAAGCCTCCTTAATACCCTTCCAACTGAAAAAGGTTCACCTAAGCTGTGTCTATAGGAGTTGGTCTAGATTGAGAGTTTGACATAATCTCACCTTCAAGGAAAAAAAAAAAAGAATAAATAATGCTAATATGTAAGAAAGCCAGATCACTATGGAGCTCCTTCAGATAATCATGAAAGAACCATCTTACTCATTTTTCCTAATTACACCACCACCACACAGCCACCATCCAAATCACCCACCTACTCGCCTCACATGACCACTTGCCCATCCACTTCTCCTGCAGGGCTCTGAGAAGCTCAGTTCAGTTCAGTCTCTCAGTCATGTCCGACTCTTTGTGACCCCATGGACTGCAGCATGCCAGGCTTCCCTGTCCATCACCAACTCCCAGAGCCTGATCAAACTCATGTCTGTTGAGTTGGTGATGCCATCCAACCGTCTCATCCTCTGTCGTCCCCTTCTCCTCCTGCCTTCAATCTTTCCCAGCATCAGGGTCTTTTACAATGAGTCAGAACTTAAGTGCTTCCTCTGCTTGTATTCACACTCTTGGGGATGAATGGGGACCCTCTCTCCTCCCCAGTGTGAGCAAACAGTGACTGCAGGATATATTATAGAGCACGTATGCTCAGGTAGATTCCTTTTTTGTTAATTTTTAAGCACTTACAGCTTGAATATTGAAACCATTGACTTGCTTTTTTAAATAACACTTCACTCTTTGCACAATGTATTTATTGGCATTACCTCATGATGTTCAAAAATGTTCTGAAATATAGATACTCAAAATGACAGAGAACAAACTGAAAAGAGGTAATTAATGACTGTCTATGGGCAGAAACTAGAATTCAGATTGTCCAACTGGCACACACTTATTCTCTTATCTTTTGCTTCTCACTGTAAGGACTGGGCTTCCCTGGTAGCTCAGCTGGTACAGAATCCGCCTGCAATGTGGGAGACCTGGGTTCAATGCCTGGGTTGGAAAGGTCCCCTGGAGAAGGGAATGGCTACCCACTCCAGTATTCTGGGCTGGAGAATTCCATGAACTGTATAGTAAGAAGTAGGGTTAAGGATACTGTGAATAATTTCCCACTTATTCAGTCACTTATTTTTTTAATTAATGAAACTCTCAAAAATATAAACTAAGGGGAAAATAATAGTAGATTTCATTTATCCAATTATTCCTTTGAAAATGTCCATTCTTTATGGATGTAGGGGTTCAGAATAGCCCTCCCCAAGATGTGTTACTTTTGGCATATGGATTATTTTGAGCTAAAAGCAGATAGTGAAGGACAGGAAAGCGTGGTGTGCTGCAGTCCATGGGGTTGAAAAGAGTCAGACACAGCTTAGCGACTGAAGGACCACATAAGGAAGCAGTGGAGATCCGGTGGGCTCAAGAGAAAGTACTTATCTCTGTCTCTTAACAAATGAAGAATTTAAATTGAGGATTTTTTTTTCCCCCAGAAAAAGAGTTATTACCAGAGATACATTTTATCTAAGTGGCCCCATCTACATGGCAGGACAAATATCTTGTTACCAAATGTCTGCTCTTCATATTCCTGTGACTGACCCTCTTGTCCTTGGAAGCCCTGTTGTGTATCTCATTCCTTAGCTCAGGATGGAATACATACCACATTTTGCTTTCCTATCTTTGAACTTCTCATATATGTGGGCTCTCTTACATTCTCATGTATCTGGGATTTTCATATGTACAAAATTAATTATTATGTTCTCCTATTAATCTGTCATGTCAATTTAATTCTTAGACCATTTAGAAGAACCTAGAAGGGTAAAGGAAATATTTTTTTTCTCTCTCCAGCATGGGAAAACACTATGATTTGGATGTTTTCTTCTAAGATAAGAAGATTTCACTATCGTAAATATACATTAAATAATAACACAAGATAAATCTTTCCTGAAATGGAGAGAATATGTGATTTTTAAAATAAGCTTATAAATAATCTTCGTAGGGGCAAGATTTTGGTTATCTTTTATCTTGTTAAGTGGTTTTATAATTCAGGCCAAATTTGCATTTTTTTTCTATTTCTTGAAAATCAAGAAAATAAAAGGCCAACTAAATTGCATTTACTTGAGTTGTTATTTCATTCAGGAGCATTTTTTTTTTACTTCCTTATTACAATAGATGTTTCAAGATGCAAATTGTAGCACTCTGCTTTTAAATAACACAGGCATTATAATTAAAATTCCCCTGAGTTAAAAAAAAATAATTAGTTACTTGAGGAGTTGTTTCAGTGAATTCTCTTCCAGAATGCCTCCCATTTAAATGAGTTATGAAATAATTAGTGAAAGCATATTATGGTGAGAGGAGCTAAAATTGCCTCAGCAGAATGGAGCATTTTGTGAAATGATAACCTGACCTTTACGTTTTTACTTAAAAGAAAACAGGAAAGGGAGCTTGTCTTAAGAGAAGAGAGAATAAACTACATTGCCTCGGGCCACTCAAATGTTATAGAAAGGAAACAGCAAGGGAAAAAAATGCTCATATTCCTTTTCTCTACAGAAACAAATATAAGGATCTTGGCCTAGAAGGTCAAGTTCACTCAGTGAAGCAAGTTGGAAAATGTATCCCAGTGCCCTTGAATGCTCTCAGAATTCTATTTTGGGGAAGGTTCAGATACAGAGTAAAGTTTTAGATTTTTTACTGATAGGAATATTATTTATTTTCAAATGGTAAGCAGGAAAATTCATTGTTCTAACTGCATAATTCTTAATGGTCTTTATTATCTTCATTTAGCTAAATGTTCCTTTTGCTTTGTGGTTAAAACAAGAGCTAGAAAGAAAATATAAGGAAGAACTGTGGTGTTGTAAGTAATTGTATGTGTGCTAATCTTATAATTTTCTTTTAGTTTTATTGCCAAATAAAACTAGAATAATCACTAATATTGTCCTAATGCCTACTTACACACTCCCACACCCTCAACTTAAATAATTGCAGTTTAAAGAGTAGGTTTTTAGTTGCCTCCTTCCTAAGTCAGTTAACTGTGCAGTAAAATTAGTATAGAAATATATTACTGAAAAAATATGCAGAGTAGAAAGACATCTTCTACGTGATAAAAATTACAAAAACAAACCTTACAGGGCTTTTTATATTAGAAACACCAACAAAATAACTTTAAAAAAATCTTCCAACCTTTCATTTCCTTTCCTTTGTTATGAATTCTGATTCATATGACAATAAAATTCAGTATCTTAAGAGCACCTTTTTTCATTCTACCCTTAAGCTAGTTACAGTGTGATTTTTGCTGGTGCTGTAATAAAAATCAAGAGTTAATATCTAAAATAGGAATACTCTTTAGTGATACTAATATTAAATAGTAAAATAGTACAGTGGTGTGTGTGTGTTAGTTGCTTAGTTGTGTCTGACTCTTTGTGACCGAGTAAACAAAAACTCTTGAATTCTAGAAGACCCCTTTGGAATACAAGAGGGTCTTTTGTTGTTGTTAGTTGTTGTTTGATAAGTGTCAGGCTAACAAAGATAAATCAGAGAAAGTAGATAGACCAGGTGTCATCACTGTGAATCTCTGATGAAACGATGATTGATGATTCCTTTAATGAAACATTTTTACTTTTATGAACCTATCACTGGTACTGATTTTCTTCCTATTAGTTTTTTATGCCTATGCTAAGCGTATTATTTAAATTTAGTATTACCTAAACATCCTTGAATGAAGTATTTATATTAGATTCAGGTTTCTTCTGCAAATTAAGGAAAGATTCAAACTTAGGGAATGTTCTAAAAACTAAGTTAGAATAAATAATGGAAAATCTCAGTGTATGTAGTCCCTAAATCATCTTAGACTTTTCCCATCAAGATTCATACGCAGAGATGAGCGTACAGATACCATCAGTGAAAGCATACCTCTTTAGGAGAAGGCATGCTGTGTGCTGTGCTTAGTCGCTCAGTCGTGTTCAACTCTGCAACCCCATCAACTGTAACTCACCAGGTATTGCTTTTTTAAAGGTCTGCTTTTATGCTTATGATATATATATATATTCCATATTCAATAATCTAATTTGTTGGTCATTTATCATATAATTGCTAAATTTGCCTATTATTCAGTAGATGTGAGAATTAGGATAAATCAGAGTTGATTTCTGGTGATTAGGCAGCCATTAGTGTGCAAAAAGGAGCCATGTATTCTTAATGTAGCAGTAACTTGCTTTGGACCATTATGAGTTTAGCATAAAACAAGAGCAACAAAACAATGATAAACATTTTTGATAGCAAATAAATAATCACAGTAAATCCCAAATATATCTCCTCATTTCACAATATACTGGGAATGTGTATATGTATTAATATACACACACATACACACAGACACATATATATATATATGTATAAGAGTTGACTCATTGGAAAAGACTCTGATGCTGGGAGGGATTGGGGGCAGGAGGAGAAGGGGACGACAGAGGATGAGATGGCTGGATGGCATCATGGACTCGATGGACGTGAATCTGAGTGAACTCTGGGAGTTGGTGATGGACAGGGAGGCCTGGCGTGCTGCGATTCATGGGGTCGCAAAGAGTTGGACACGACTGAGCGACTGAACTGAACTGAACTGATATATATATATATATATACACACTCATATAGTACCATATCACAGTATTTTCAGAGCTACATTTTGAAAGTTCTTTGGAGACTTTGTATAAAAGACAAAACCTCTTGCCTTAGTCCCAGAAGTCAGAGTGTTTTAAACTGAAAGGCAGTTTGGGAAACCGTCCCAAAGCATCAGAAAAGCAGTCTTTTTTTATTAGTTAATTTTTCTTGTGTGTGTGTGTGAGAAGCAGTGCATATTTCACACCCTCCTTACCTGGGACTTGTCTCTAAATGCCATTCAGATATCAAGGAACCAGCTGTAATGAGGCCCTATATAGCTGTGGGGCAGTGAGAATGTGACTTGTAAGGAGACATTTATATTTGGTCTTTATCCCAATAATGTCACAGGGCTCCTAAAAGCTTAGGATTTCCTAAGTGGTGAGAGAGTCTTTTATTACGTGAATGAGGTGACTTCTGAACCCCACCTCGGGATGGGGGCTGGTTGCCTGGGGAACCAAGCTTGCCAGTGAAGAGAGTGTTGGTACTTTCAGTCTTACCCCCATGACTTCTGGTAGAGGAAAGGATCTGGAGGTTGAACTGATCAATGATGTCTGTCATTTAATCAATCCTGCCTGTGTAATGAAGCCTTCATAGAGACTCAAAAGGAGAAGGGGCCTAGCGAGTCTAGGTTGGTAACAGGTGGGGGTGTTGGGCTAGAGTCACGGTCATGGTTATAACGTCAGACTCATGGGTGTGGAAGCTCCACAGCCTTTCCATATACCTTCCCCTGTGTGTCTCTTCCATCTGGCTCTTCCTCACTCGTATCCTTTCAAGATAAACTGGAGACCCAGTGAGTAAAATGTTTCTCTAAGTTCTGTGAACCACTCCAGTAAATTGACTGAGCCCAAGGAGGAGGTCATTAGGAACCTCTGATTTATAAAACCATTTAGTCAGAAGCACAGTTAACAACCTGGACTCATGACTGGCCTCTGAAGTGGGCAAGCAGGGGAACCATCTCGCAGGACCAAATCCTTAACCTGTGGAATCAGATGCTGTCTCCCAGCAGATGGATAGGTGTCAGAATCCGGTTGGACTGTAAGGGCACCCATTGATGTCCAGAAAGTTGCTGGTGGTGTGGGAAATCACCTTCACACACACATTGGAATTAAGTTCAGGAACCCAAAAGAGCTGGTCTGATTTCTAGAGGATGATAAAGTCCCAAGGTTGTATGCCTAACTCGGAATCTAGTGAGCTCAGGTTAGTGTAATTACATGTAAATAGTTCTATAGATAATGGTATAAGTGGGGATGTATGTGTATAAGAGAATCTGTATTTTGTCGCCTATTGATCCCCCATTATGACCTTTAAACAACTGAATTTACCCTGTCTGTAAGCAATGGCACCCCACTCCAGTACTCTTGCCTGGAAAATCCCATGGATGGAGGAGCCTGGTAGGCTACAGTCCATGGGGTCGCTAAGAGTCGGAGATGACTGAGCGACTTCACTTTCACTTTTCACTTTTCACTTTCATGCATTGGAGAAGGAAATGGCAACCCACTCCAGTGTTCTTGCCTGGAGAATCCCAGGGACGGAGGAGCCTGGTGGGCTGCCGTCTATGGGGTCACACAGAGTTGGATACGACTGAAGCAACTTAGCAGCAGCAGCAGCAAAGCCTCTATGTCATATTAAAAAAAAAAAAACAAAATTTAGCTGATTAAATTTAAAGATCTAACTGGTTTTACCAAATGATTCATGAATCAAGCAACATTCCATCTAGCAGATAGGAACTCCAAGGAACTGAACAAAATTTTTTAAAATAGCCGTATAGGCAGAAGTGGAGGAAAAAGGAAATTTCTAACAAGGAGTGGATTGTTTCAGGCAAGGTTGTTTTCCTTTGGAGGAAGTGTGTGTTAGTTGTTCAGTCATGTCCAAGTCTTCAACTCCATGAGCTGTAGCCCCCAAAGCTCTTCTGTCCGTGGGATTCTTCAGGCAAGAATACTGGAGTGTGTTGTCGTTTCCTCCTCCAGGGGATCTTCCCAACCCTGGAATTGAACCCGCGCCTCTTATGTCTCCTGCGTGGCAGGCAGGTTGTTTCCCTCTAGCAACACCTGGGAAGCCCTGGGGGTCTGTTAGGCAGATTATTTTACTAATGCTGACCAAGTAATTCAGAGGGACTGTTAAATGTGTGTGGTTAGCACAGGTGACTTCCTTTTAGGCCTGTTACTTGGTTTTTTGCTGTTGTTGTCTTTTTAAAAAGTAGTTTTAAGTCTCTTGATTTAAAGTTATAAAATCTGTTTGATTTGTATTCCCTCTAATTTGTTTTCCTTTTAGACACACAGATAAAAAATTTACTTTTAAAAAAATATATTTGTCCTTTGTTAAATTGTAACCTGAATCTTTACTACCCTTAAAAGGGCTATTCATGAGGTTTCATTTGCTGAGATTTTTTTTTTTTAACCTGGAACATTTCACCAACTAGGAATCTATTTAAGAAAGTGTTTTAAAGATTAATAAAGCCTATATAGCTTCAACATTAAGTTTCAGTGCTGGTTGATTTTATTAGATTGGATTTTTGTGACTCCTCTTGCAAAGAGAATTCATTTCCAAAGGCTGGAACATGACATAAAAAATAATTAGTATTTCTTTGATCTAAGCACTGCTTCCAGGGGCATCCTTTGGGTCCCGCAGGGCATTGGGTACGTTATGAGCTAACATGTGGCTATTTCTTTAAGGTTTTTTCCAATTGAGTCTCAGTCCAGGAGTCACCAAGGTTTGAAAGATATAGTTTCAGATGAAGTAAATGTCTCCTTTAATCCTCCTCACCCCAAACACGGACGTATTGCACAGATGTAATTTTTTAAAATTTTTATTAAGAACTAGTTCACATATCATAAAAGTCACCTTTTAAAAGTATGTAATTCATTCACTATTCATATATTAATCACTCTTTTCTAAACCTGGAATATTTTTATCATTTCCATCCCCCACTCCCCTCAGTCCCTGGCAGTCACTAACCTACAGTCTATCTCCATTGTTTGTTTGTTTTCTATAAAAATCTTTAATACTGCATTCAATCTATTAATGACAGTTATCTGGTTTCTTTCCTCTATACACTGCAAAAGTTTTTTTTTTCAATTTGAGATGGTGAGTTTATTTCCTTCTGATATATACCCAGAAGTAGAATTGCTGGATCATATGGAAGTTCTATTTCTAACTTTTTGAAGGAACTCCAAACTGTTTTGCTGATTAAAGCAAAAGCAACACAAGTAAAAATAAATAAGTGAAACTACATAAAATGAAAAAGCTTCTGCACAGTAAAAGGAACGATCAACAAAATGAAAAAGGCAACCCAAGGAATGGGAGAAAATATTTGCAAATCACATATCTGATAAGGGGTTAATACCCAAAATATATAAGGGCCACCTACAGCTCAATAGCCAATCCCTCCCCCCAAAAGAATCCAATTAAAGATGGGCAAAGAACTTGAATAGACCTTTTCCAAAGAATACATTCAAATGGCCAATAGGTACTCGAAAAGGTGCTTAACATCACTAATCATTACAATGCAAGTGAAAACCACAATGAGATATCATCTCACACCTGTGATAATGACTGATACCAAAAGACAAGGTAACAAGTGTTGGCAAAAATGTGGAGGAAAAGAACCCCTTGCCAGGAATGTAAATTGGTTCAGCTATTATGCAAAAATAGTTTGGAGTTCTTCCATTGTTTTTAACATAAGTGAGATTATCTGATTATAAATAGTATGTCACTTGTTTTTTTCACTTAATGACATAGCTTAGTACTCTTGTCTGGAAAATCCCATGGATGGAGGGGCCTGTTAGGCTGCAGCCCATGGGGTCGTGAAGAGTCAGACACGACTGAGTGACTTCCCTTTTACTTTTCACTTTCATGCATTGGAGAAGGAAACGGCAACCCACTCCAGTGTTCTGGCCTGGAGAATCCCAGGGATGGGGGAGCCTGGTGGGCTGCCGTATTTGGGGTAGCACAGAGTCAGACACGACTGAAGCGACTTAGCAGCAGTAGCACTCTATGTTTGTCCTTACAGATCAGCCTCATAGTTTTTAATTCTCCATAGTAGTTTTTGATTTACTATTTGTATGTTGAGAGAGATTTGATTTGTCTCTATTTTTTTTTCTCACTTCTGTTATGTATTTATAGACATAACACTTTACTGAATACTCTTTTGTGTGTATTTCTGACAAGTTCTCTAAGACTTGTTCTAGTTCTCTACCTAGCAATGTCATCTCTGAGTTAAAGAGTATCAGCATTTTAATAGATCCTGTATATTCAAGAGCATTCTGTTACCATGGCCCTGAACATCAGCGGTCAGTGTTTGCTTACTGCCATTGACCCGGCAGATCCAACTGGCTTCTCCTTAGCTTGTGAATATCACTGAAGTCTATTGCTTACTCCAGTGAGTAGCGATGACTCGACACTGTTATTTAACAGCTACAAGTGTTTGCCTCACTTTAAAAAAAAGAGAGAGAGATTCTTATTACAGCATTCTAAAAAAATACATCTCGCTGAGTCCTAGGATTCCCTTGCTCTCCTGCCTTGTGTGACAGAAGTCTTCTAGCAGATGTCACTTCATGAAATGGCGTGGGGCTACTTTTAGGTGCAAAATGGCATTTGGTTATACTGGCACACCACAGGAGAGCAGGAACTCCCTCTGGTGGCCTAAAGACCCTTCCGAGTCTGGCCTGTGCCTGTGCCTTTGGCCCCGTCTGTGATCCTGTCCATACTCTTCCCTCCAGCTTTGTTTGTTTGTGTTGTTGTTGTTGTTTTAATTGAGATATAGTTGCTTTACAATATTGTGTTACTTTCTGCTGTGCAATGAAGTGGATCAGCTCTTTGCATATGTATGACTGCCCCCTCCCTCACGTCACCCCCTGTGCTATGCAGCAGTCCCCCCTGGCTGTTTTACACATGGCTGTGCACAGTTTCCTAAACATGCATGTTCTGATGCTCACAGCTTTTCATCCTTTATGTCTTCCTTTCCCATCCATTGTGCTCCATCTTTCATCTTCCTTTTTAAAACATTTTTAAAGACTATATTCATGCAATCCATCTTTAGAAATCTTGACCTGGCCCCTTAGCCTAGGAAAGTCTCCATCCTCCTGTACTCATGGTAACCTGAGCTTCCTCCCATTATAATGTGTCCTTATAAAATACACACACACAGAGACATACACACACACAGAGGCATACACACAATGCCTCCACTGGTCAGTGATTCGTGAAGATGGATCATGTTATACCTTCTTAATTTCTCTAGGTGGGCAAACTCTTTAGAGCTTGGTTTGGTTCTTTAATGATGTTGAAACACAACATCTCTTAATTCTCACTTAGCCAAAGTCTTAAGTGAAGTCTGTTCTCACTTTGAAAGCCTTTCTCTGGGCCAGCAAACCTTGGGACGCTTCCTTCTGTTTCTGGCAGGGCATATGAACTGCACACTGACTGGTTACCCCCATTATATAAAATTATTTGTTGGGTTGAGAGAGTCATGTTAATAATATGACTTGGATTACTAACTGTGCTTTCATACAAATCTTGATTATCGGTAACTGACTTAGAAAACTTTCCCCCATTCTATGCTTGTTGTCTGCTTATGTGAAAAAAAATGCAAGCAGTCGTCTTATTTTGCCAGAGGGTTTAAATTTGTTTCCTTCAATACTAAGCTATCTTTTTGAAGTCTTTTTCCCTCAGAATTGTGTGCAGGACAAATGTTTCTTTTTCAAAAAGGCTTTTTGAAAGGCTCATGGAAAATATTTAAATGATCAGCATTAGTTATATTGCCTTTGCAGCTATGTAAATAATTTCAGCCCTTTCCCCATCAGAACTCTCACAACTTAACATACCTTCAGAAAATGTGAATAAGATTACACGATAATGCTGTCCCAATAAGCATTTTAGTGCTTGGGAAGGGAAACGTGAGTGCAAAGCTGAGAATGTATGTGTTCAGCCTGGTAACAATAAAAAGGATGTTTATAAATGAAATAGCACCACAAATGTCCCCACACTTTCGAGGAGGAAAGCAATTTGGTGTAGTGAAAGATGTTAAATGTTTTAATTTTCTTCTATGCCAGTAAAATCTTGTAAAACAAGGTGACATATTAAAGTTTCTATACTATAGCGGTTCCGAGAGCCTGTCAACATTTTCATTATAAACTCTATTTTCAGAGCTTTATAACTCAGCTTTAAGAATTCATTCTAGCCTGACATTTGGAGTGCAAGGTCTTACCTGGGGAACATGTGTTTCACATGTTTTAAAAATTATGAGTTTTTCTACTTCTCAGTTTATAATGAGTAACCTTCTCATACTTTTGCACTTGGCCTGCTCTGCCCCAGAAATTGGAGGCAGAAGGCCGACATGGGGTAGATCACTGATGGGGGAAACGTATCTCCAAGTGTGGTGACCATTGGCCAGGCTGCCAGTTTTCATCATGAAGACTCACGCTCACACTAGTCACTCAGTCAGTCTACCATATTGAAAGCAGAAAGAGCCTTAGCCACTGACCTCGCTGTTTTAGGCTATGCCAGCTCTCCACAGAGCAGGCTCTCATCCATGGGAGAATTCTTATTCTATTTATTTCAACATTTGTGTTAGTTTGTGAATGACGTTCACACCTTTACTTAAAGCTCTGCAGATTCATTCTAATCTTGTAGGTTTGCTATTAAATCTTCTGTGTGGCTGTGTTTCTGTTCCTATCATATTTAGCACTCAATAGGGCTTTAGCTAATATTGAATAATGCAGACACCATTTTGTTGTACTTAGGAATACCTGCAGGTAAGTCTCCTAAAGATTTGTCGTTGGGAAGGTAGTAAGAAAAGAATGAGGGAAGAAAGAGCAAGGAAGCAGCAGAAGAGAAAAAGACATGCTGTCCTTTGGTTTCTGGCTTTGAAATGTCTCAAGAACTGACTACTTAGTGTGGTTTATCCAAAAGAACAGACGTAGGCTACCTAGAAAAGAGTGGAATGCCCTCTGTTAACGCCATGGTACCAAGTCTTCACTTCTGGGTGGTTTCAAAAGATTTCCAGTATATCATCACTTCCATATGTAAAGATCGTCACTCAGTCATGTCCAACTCTTTGCTACCCTAGGGACTGTAGCCCACCAGGCTCCTCTGTCCATGGGATTCTCCAGGCAGGAATACTGGAGTGGGTTGCCATGCCCTTCTCCAGGGGATCTTTCCGACCTGGGAATCAAACTCAGATCTCCTGTGTTGCAGGCAGATTCTTTACCATCTGAGATACCAGGGAAGCCCCCAAAACATATGGGTTCCCTGACCAGGGTTAGAAGGCAGGTCTCCTGCATTGGGAGCTAAGAGTCTTGGCCACTGAAACCCCAGGGAAGTCCCATATATATCTTCAGCAGTATTCTATTTACCGAATTGCATTCTAGTTTTAAACGGCTGTCAAATTCAGGTTAAAATGTGAAAAGCACCCAGGATAGAACCCCAACACGTGTTTCCGTTGTGTGGACACCGACTTCGTGCCAGTGTCTTGAAAAGGTTTATATTTCTCACATCTGCCTTGGTGAGATGTCCCTCCAGAGCAGACTAAGAGACCGATGCTGTGAATAATTTGCCCCACTACTAATCAGTGCCCAAGGCTGGTTCGGAACCCAGGTCTTACAGACCCCCCTACCATATTCTTTTTTGTAAGTCATCATACCTTCCTTTATGTATACAAAGACGCCCATTGCATTTTTCTATTGGAATCACGCTCTACCTAACACCGTCAATGGCTTTCATTTTCCAGTGAAACATGTTAAGATACAAAGCCTGGACCTCCAAATCTAAAAGAGAAAAAGTGAAGGGCCAAATGACTCTCAGTGTTTGAAGTTTAAACCAGGAAGCTGCTTTCCTCTGCAATTTCTTTCTTACCTCTGAGTTAACTCTGTCCCTTTCTTTTTGTTAGTCCCATTGCCCTGGATATATCGATTGTATCCATTGAGTCATCTAAGATGGAAGTCTGGGCGATGTAATTTCTCTCTCTCTCATCCATAGCATTCTTATCAAATACCAAGTCATGTCCAATCTCGAAGAAACATTTTTTCCAAGCTGTGTCCAGACTTGAAGAAACACTTTTTTTTTTCCTTTTGAATTGACTTACCTTTAAGGACACTTTGAGTTTAGAGCAAAATTAAGCAGAAGCTACAGAGAGTTCCCTTTACTGCCATTTCTCCCGATATGCATAACCTCCCCAACTATTAACATCCCACTTTTATTAAAATTGATAAGGCTACACTGACACATTGTTATTACCCCAAATTCATAACTTACCTTAGAGTTTGCTCTTGGTGTTGTATCTTTTGGTTTTAACAAATGTATAATGAAATGTATAACACCTGGCAACCACTAATCTTTTATAGCCTCCTTAGTTTTACTTTTTTCTGAGTAGTGTAGTTGGAATTACACAGTATGTAGCCTTTTCAGATCAGTTTCTCTCACTTATAATGCCCTTGTGGCTCAGCTGGTGAAGAATCCACCTGCAGTGTGGGACACCTGGGTTCTATCTCTGGGTTGAAAAGATCCCCTGGAGAAGGGAAAGGCTACCCACTCCAGTATTCTGGTTTGGAGAATTCCATGGACTATATAGCCCATGGGCTTGCAAGGAGTCGGACACGACTGAGAGACTTTCACTAATGTTCCTCCATGTCTTTTCATGGCTTAGTAGCTATTCTTTTTTTATCACTGAATAATACTTCATTGTTTGGATGTACCACAGGTTAAAAGGACATCGTGGTTGTTTCCAAGTTTTAGCAATTATGAATAAAGCTGCTATAAATATGCATGTGCAGTTTTTTGGGTGTACATGAATTTTCGGTTTACTTGGGTTAATACCAAAAAATGCAATTGCTATACTATATGGCAGCTATATCTAAGAACCTGCCAGACTATCTTCCAAAGTACCATTTTGCATTCCCACCAGCAATGCATGAGTTTCCTTTTGTTCCATGTCCCTGTCATCAGTTGGTGTCGCCCATTTTCTGGATTTTGGCCAGTCTAGTAAGTGTGCGGTGATGTCTTGTTTTATTTTGCAAATGATGTTTGATGCTGAGCACCTTTCACATGGCTATTGGCCATCTATTTATCACCTTTGGTGAGGTGTCTGTCCAGGTGTGTTACTCGTGTTTTAAACTGGTTTTTTTCCCCTTATTGTTGAGTTTCAAGATCCCTTTATGCATTTTGGATACAGTCCTTTATCAGATAAGTGTTTTAAAAACATTTTCTCCCAGTTTGTGGTCTTCTCATTCTCTTAACAACGTCTCTCATAGAACAGTTTTTAACTTTAATGAAGGCCATCTTATCAGTTTTTCCTTTCATGGATCATGGCTTTGGGGTTGTATCTCAAAAGTCATCACCAAATTCAGGGTCATTTAGATTTTCTCCTGTGTTATTATCTGGGGTTTTTGTAATGTTTTGCTTGATTTTTAGGTCTGTTATCTATTTTCAGTTGCTTTTTGTGAAAAGTATATGATATGTGTGGGTGTCCCAGGTGGTTCAGTGGGTAAAGAATCTGCCTGCCATTGCAGGACACCTGGGTTTGATCCCTGGTTTGGGAAGATCCCCTGGAGGAGGCCATGGCAACCCACTCCAGTATTCTCACCTGGAGAATCCCATGGACAGAGGAGCCTGGTGGGCTACAGTCCACAGGGTTGCAAAGAGTCTGACACGACAGAACACACATGCGCGAGATGTGTAGATTCTTTTTTTAAAATGTAGTGCCTTCCAGCACCATTTGTTTAAAAGACAGTGTTTTCCCCTAAATTTTGCCATTGTAATCTTTTGCAAAGATCAGTTGACTCTATCTCTACATTCATATTTTGTTGTATTTATTTCTTTCCATGTCTGCTGGTACCCTCCAAACAGAATCTTTCATCATCTCTTGACTGCATCTCCTACAAAAGTCTACTAAATAGTTTTATAATGTATTTTATACACAGAGGCCAAAGTTGTCTTTAAAAGGTATTTGAAGTTGTTCAGTGTATTCCCACTAGTTTTAGGACCCAATCTAAAGCCTTTAATGACCCAGCAGTTCTGCCTAATCTCACTTCTTCCTTCCATCCTTTCCTCCCTCCCCCTCTCCTTCCTCCACAGCCAGATTCATTCTCACCAGCCTCCTAGGGATGTTCCAGTCACAACTTTCTCACTTCCCTTCTCACTTCCTTGAGTAAGCCACACAACCTCCCGCATCAAGGCTCAGAATATGGAATAATCTCCTAGAGACCCTTATCCCAGTTCCTTCCAGTTAAGCTTATATCTGGTCATTTTTCAGAGCCCTGTCTGGATGTCACCACTTTTTCTGGGTTTTCTGTTGATTTTTCTTAAAGCCCAGGAAGATGCCCAAATGTCTTCTAAACCAGGTGACATCAGCTGGCTTCCGAGGAACTCATTTCTTTTTAATGTATTTTAGTTTATTTTTTGCCTGCGCTGGGTCTTCCTTGCTGTGCGGGCACTTCTCTTCAGCTGCAGTGAGCCAGGGCTGCTGTGTAGGTGCGGTGCTCGGGGCCTCTCATGGCGGTGTCTTCTCTTGTTGCAGGGCTCAGGCTGTAGGTGTGAGGTGTCACTGGTTGAGGCTCTCAGACTCTAGAGCACAGGCTCAGTAGTCGTGGTACACATGCTTAGTTGTTCCACAGCCTGTAGAAACCTCCCAGACCAGGGATCAAACCCATATTGCCTGCATTGCAAAGTGGATTCTTAACCACTGGCCCACCAGGGAAGCCCGTATCTGTTGATTTTTTAAGTCCTAGTGCCAACTGTTTTCACAACACTATGACTTAAGTGTCCTTCATATAATTGCTGATTATACTTTTATTACTTTTTTTTTTGTGCCCACCTGCCCCCCACCTTAAGAAAGGAAGCTTTCTGATCAAAGGGGATAGATACCGTGTCTGTCATCTTCCCTGATGTATTCACAATGGCTGCGGGGTCACAGCGTCTTAGTGTCCTGCTGGGCCTGTGGGCAGTACTGAGCGGAAACCATCTCTAAGGAATGTGAGCACAACTGCAGGGCAGGCCAGCTAAGGGCTAAGCCCCTGATACTAGGGCCTGGGACTTCTTTGTTTATCTGCGAGTCAAGTAATCAAATCCTGAGTCAGAAGACTTTAATTACCAGTGTACAGGAACAACCCAGACAGCAGGGATTGGACAGTCACGGAATCTTGGATTTAGGAAAGGTGAAAGTCAGCATGTAGTAGTGAAGCCCTTCTTAATGATCTTAAATCCAGAGAATTAAAGGATTCAGAGTCCATCTTCCTTCCGCATCCTTCAAGGCACCATAGTCCAGAGATCATTTTGGTTCTTGTCACGGCAAGAAAAATAGGACTGTTACTGTTGTTGGCCTTTCCTCCCATTGAGCCAATACAAAGAAGAAGGGTGGTTTTCATCCTTTTTATTCTTATGTATTGGATTGGTACTCCATCCATAAGATGTTATGGAACCCAAACAAATATTTTGGCCAACCCAAATAATAACCAGGTTTCCCTTTCAGAAAGCAGTTTTGAAGTGCTTCCCAGTTTACTTTCAAGCCTCAGTGTTTTGAACTGAATTCTGGGGTGGGTCAGCATCAGAGCATGAAACTCATGAGCAAACCTCAAAACCAACATAAGGTAGAGAGCATAGGTGTGTGGTTGTTTTTCTTTTTTTTTAATGCAGTAAAGAAAAATTCTCATTCACCTAAAATGAGTGTAATATGTAAAATACATGAAGAAACTGATCATTATTTTTCCATTCAATTTAACTTTAAAATTATTTAAATGAAATAGGAATATGCCAGAGTTCCTTCTTAGCTGGTTTCTTGAAGCACTTTCTCCCTTATAAAGCCAGTAGCCTCCTTTCAGAAAAAGTGAACAGTCTCACTTTTCTCCCCTGCACTCCAGAGGTGGATACAGAAGCTGGAAACTTTTTTTTACATAGAAAGTTAGTGAGTCAGTGTCCAGAACCCGAAGATGGGTTGGGGCATTACTCTCTGAAGTATCCGGGGATATAAATGGAGACATTGTATCAGAGACATCTCTAACATCTTTTCCCTGGGCTCTTGGGAATTTCTTCAATATCAAAAGTCTTCATCAGTTCAGTTCAATTCAGTCACTCAGTCGTGTCCGACTCTTTGCAACCCCATGAACTGCAGCACGCCAGGCCTCCCTGTCCATCGCCAGTTCCCGGAGTCTACCCAAACCCATGTCCATCGAGTTGGTGATGCCATCCAACCATTTCATCCTCTGTCATCCCCTTCTCCTCCTGCCCTCAATCTTTCCCAGCATCTTTTCAAATGAGTCAGCTCTTTGCATCAGGTGGCCAAAGTATTGGAGTTTCAGCTTCAGCATCAGTCTTTCCAATGAACACCCAGGACTGATCTCCTTTAGGATGGACTGGTTGGACCTCCTTGCAGTCCAAGGGACTCTCAAGAGACTTCTCCAACACCACAGTTCAAAAGCATCAAGTCTTCATCAGTGTTGAATTATTCTTTTGTTAACTCTCTCATTTTTTAGTTAGCTCTTAAGCAAGGTGCTTCACAAATTTACTTTGTATCAGAATCTTCTGGAGGAAATTGGTTAAAGAAAAAAAAAATCAGGTCAGGCCTTGTCCTACTGCAGTGAGCCTGTTTTATTTATTAGCTCCCCATGTGAATCTGATATACATCAAAGTTTAATATGTATATGGGTTCAAGTCGACTGGCAAGTGTCTAGCGGCGTCTGTGGCACAAGGAACCTACACCATGCTTTGTTACTCTGTGAACTCCCTCTTTTATTTTACAGTGCAGTTATTTTCTCTGGGGCACCTTCTTCTTCCTCCTAGAGTTGAATCCTTATTAATTGTTGTGGTTGTTGTTTAGTTGCTAAGTCATGTCCGATCCTTTTGTAACCCCATGGACTGTGTAGCCCACCAGGCTCTGCTGTCCATGGGATTTTCCAGGCAAGAATGTTGGAGTGGGTTGCCATTTCCTTCTGCAGGGGATCTTCTTGACCCAGGGAATGAACCCATGTCTCTTGTGGGTTCGATTCCTGCTTTGGCAGGCAGCTTCTTTCCCACTGATTCCACCTGGGAAGCCTATTATTAGAAGCTATTAACTATCATATCCTCTCTATTAGATGATATTGTTAATAACATCCACTTAGTTAGATGGTAATTTTGTCAATTCATGCTGAACACTTCTTGTTAACAGTTACTTTTTTCAAGAATATTCCATTGTACCATGATTAAAAATAGCCGGTAAACCATGACTATCAGGAGAATAAAAGCAAGAGGTTTGTACCTGTGCATCGTGGGGCACCAGCAATTTATTTTTGAGAGAACCTGGCTGTATTCTCTGTTTAAAAACGTTAAGAGCCCAGATTAGATAAAACCCTTCCTTCAAGGAGATTTCAGTCCAGTAGAACATATCCAGGAGATTTTTTTCTAGTAGAACAGCATGGTGGTTTTATTTGTTTTGGGGGGGGAGGGTTTTTTGTTTTTTTTTTTTTTTTTTTTTTTGCGTTTGTTTATTTTTTTCTTTATGGTTAAGACTCAGTGGAAAAGACTCAATAAAGACATGGTGGAAACTGAAACTCCCCAAGGAATGATTTAGCATCTTATCTCTAATTTCTTGCCGCTAAAGTTTAATCATTGTAATAGAATATGCATTATCTTTGTCTTGTTTGTCCTAGAGATTTCCTGCTTCATTACACGTCCAAGTGTATGCAAATATTTTTATTGCTAGGAAAATAAAGTTCGTGCATTGGTCAGTTGGCTGGGATTCATGGTACTGTGGGCCTGATTCCTCGTAGATTGCCATATGGCTTGAAGATCATGTCATGATACCTCAAACCTTTTATGCTCTGACTAGGAATAGCATCCCCACCACATCCTCCAGTGGCTACTGGGAAGAATAAAGCAACTAGGAGGAATTTAGCAAGAAGAAACGATCATTTCAGTGGAAAAGTTTAGATTTAACATCGTTAGATCTAAGAAAACTATAACTTCTGTATCAGAGTTTATGCTTCAGTGAGTTAGACACTTGAAACCAGGATCCTGACCTCTCAACTTCTAATATGGAAGAGTTTCACCTCACCTGATGGAGATATATCTATTTTGTGACCTGAGAATCAGTTAAATTGGTAGCCGAAGCAAAGGGATCTTCCTTTCATTTTATATCCTTACCTCTGAGTTCCATTTTAAGATGATTTATTCCCCTAAATATGCATATTTGTCTCCCCAACATCACTCAGGCAATGATAGAAAAAAGTTTATAAGAATTAGGAGGCACAACCCAAATATAATGAAGAGAAAATGGTGGCATGTATGTGGACAACAGATTGCAACCATTTGTAGGAAACAAAAGTGAGATATAGGAGGAAAGAGATGAAACAAGACTGATAAGGCTGCAACTCCCGTAGGGTGCCCTGAAGATCATGTCCAGGGGTTAAATGTAATAATGTGTAGTAAGTTGATGTGGGGCCTGGGAGACTGTTCTGGAATAAGAACCCTAGATGTCTGTACTATTTAGTCAAGTTAGATCAGTTGTAAGCAGTGCTTTTTTCCCAGAGTCTGGTCACTGACTTGCTCTTATAAGCTTCACCTGGGAGCTTATTAGAGTTGCAAATATTGGGCTTTACCCCCAGCAGAGGTTCTGGGGGTGGGGCCCAGTGGTCTGACCTTTAGCAAGCCTCCAGGTCATTCTGATTCCTACTTAGCCTTAGATCTACTGGCCTAACTCACAGGTCCACGGATTTCAGCTCAGAGGTGGCAGTGTTCTCCTCCACAGAAGCTTGGACCCCTAAGGAAAACCCCCAAGGTAGGAAAGAGGAGAGGAAAGGGGCGGCTGGTGGTGCGGATATTAACAAATCATCCTCCCATCTTCTCTGTTTTTTGTAGAATTCCAGCAAACAGTCATTTCCTAGGTCAAAAAAGGAAAACTATTTAAAATCAGGAAAGGGACTGTTTGAGATTGTCTAGAACACACAAGGCTGAGAAATTATGTATCTCATACCTTTCCTAGGAAGTTTCTTGGAGCCAAGAAGCAGAGAGAAAAGAAAGTCAATGACTAGCAACAGGCCTGGAACGTGGGGTAGGCCTAAGCTCTGCCAGGTGATTTCAGGCTTGGATCCTCCTTAAAAAAGAAAAAAAAAAAAATATTTTGTTCACTGTGTACTTTTTTTTTTTTGGGGGGGGGGCTTCATTTTGATTGTTAAAAAAAAAAAATAGCATTATAAGATAGCATTGATCTTTAAATTGAGTTTGTTGGCACCTATTACATTTGGGCCCCAGGCTCTTGCCTTGCTAACCAAACCAGCCCTGGCCTTGTTTCCTATCGGCTTCTTTTGATGAATTTGTGGGGGAGAAAGTGGTCTCCCCGTCCTATTCCTCTGCCATCTTAGGACCGCCCCGCCGCGCCTTGTATTGGTTTCTTGTGGTTGTTGTAACAGACCATCCATAAACTGGGGAGTGAGACGGGCTTGGTATTGGTTTGTCGGTAAATCCTGTGCAACTCTTTGCAACCCCATGGACTGTAGCCTGCCAGGCTCCTCTGTCCATGGGATTCTCCAGGCAAGAATGCTGGAGTGGGTAGCCATTCCCTTCTCCAGGGGATCTTCCCAACCCCAGGGGTTGAACTCCTGTCTCCTGCATTGCAGGTGGATTCTTTACCCCCAAAGCCACCAGGGAAGCCCTGAGGTGGGTGTTAAACCAGTAGAAGTTTATTCACTTAAAATTCTGGGGCCAAAAGTCTGAAATTAAGGTGTCAGCAATTTCCCATTTTCCTCTGAAGGCTCTCGGGGAGAATCTTTTTTTTTTTTTTTTTGCCTCTTCCAGCTCCAGCTTTTCTTGGTACCAAGCTTATCTAATTAGCCTGTATCTCTCCAGACTTTGCCTTTGTAGTCACATTGCCTCTTCTTTTGGCTGGTGTTTTCTCGGTATGATGTCTGTATCAACACTTCCAGTGTTGCTCTTAAAAAGATACTTGTCATTGGATTTAGGGCCATCTTGGATAATCTAAGGACAGTCTCATCTCAAGAATCTTAATTACATCAGCAAAACTATCCATTAAAAAAAAAACAAAACAAGAAGGGCAACATTTAGAGATTTGGGGCCTTCAGACATGAATGCATCTTTTTTTGAGGGTGAACTGGAGGAAAATTAAGCCTACTATGAGTTGCAAAGAGTGGATGCAAAGCAAGGAAAAACAAAAAAACAGTGAAGGAACATACCAGAAGGAAACCTGTTGCAGCTGACCTAGATAGAGATTAGGCCAAAACAGACTGGAGTAGAATGGAGGCCAATCTGCAGGGAAAAGAGACTTGGTTGATTTGCTGGAAGATTTGAAGGAAAAAATGAGATTATAAATATAACTGTTTAAAAAAAAAAAAAGCAGTACAAATGCCTGGAAAATTTAAAGGCAGAAACTAGAAGAAATTTGTATACACTGCTTGGCCCATCTGCAAGCAGTATTTACATAATTTTGAAAATGTAAACAGTGTTTAAATTTTGGCCTTTTTGAATCCACCTATAGGCTTCCCTGGTGCCTCAGACAGTAAAGAGTCTGCCTGCAATGTGGGAGACCTAGGTTTGATCCCTGGCTTGGGAAGATCCCCTGGAGGCGGGCATGGCAACACACTCCAGTATTCTTGCCTGGAGACTCCCATGGACGGAGGAGCCTGGCGGGTCATGTTTTCCTTAATTCTACGGTTCTGTGGTTTCAGTGTCTTTAGTCATTAGGCAACTTTTAATGAATAGCTTTTTTAAAAAAAAAATCATTAATTTTAATCTTAGATTGCTTACTTTACTAACTCTCAAAATCTGTGGATTTTTTTTCCCAGTCATTTATTTATTTATTTTTGTTAACAGGCTGATATGCAATAAAACTATTTAATACAAAAACAAATAAAAATAGACCTTAAGTACAATTTTAACATCCAAATCAATAGGTGTAAAATTTCTGTATCAAATTTTTATAAAAGTTTCTGAAACCTTCCTCTCAGTGTATCTGCTTGACATTTTGCCTGCATACTGGCAACACAAAGTTTGCAGACTAGGAAAATTTCAAGAGACTTAATTTGAGCAGTGGCCTAGTTTTATTTATTTATTTAGTTCTTCCTTCCTTTAAAAAAAAAAAAGAAAGAATGAATGCTTCCTTGTGTGTTTTTTTAAAAAAAAAAAAAGTTCCTGAACAGGAAGAAAACTTCTTGAAAGGGAAGAGATTCTTCTCTACCCCTACGATTGTTGAGACATGTTCTATTATCTTCTGAATGTTTCATAACTTTCTGTTGTTTGTATATGGTGGGAGATAGAATTTGGTTTAATTTTCCTCTATCGATATCCCTTTCAATTTGTTTTCCCTTATGGGTTGTCTTTGGGGCTTCCCTGGTGGCTCAGAGGTTAAAGCGTCTGCCTGCAATGTGGGAGACCTGGGTTCGATCCCTGGGTTGGGAAGATCTCATGGAGAAGGAAATTGCAACCCACTCCAGTATTCTTGCCTGGAGAATCCCATGGACGGAGGAGCCTGGTAGGCTGCAGTCCATGGGGTCACAAAGACTCGGACATGACTGAAGGACTTCACTTACTTATGGGTTGTCTTTAGCCCATCAGGTGATTGGATTAAACTTTGCCCACTGCTTTGCACCCCCATAGGCAGTGACTTAGAGCATATGCCCCGTCAAGGATCAAGGGTCCATTAATGTAGATTGTGACTCTGGGCTGTGTCAGTGTTCTCTCTGTATATCCTTGCATCAGGAGCATGCCGGTTTGGCTACTGTAGCTTCCTATTTTGTTCTTCCTTCAAGTTTGTCTTGGCTTTTGCTGGGCCTTTACATTTCTTTAAAATTTTAGTTGACTTTGAAGGTTTCCTCAAGAAAGTTGTTGGGATTTTGGTTGTAATTGCATTAAGTTATAAATGTTTTAGAAAATAGTCATCTTTACAGTTTACGTTTTTTACAATTCTGCCCTTTCCAATATCTTCATATTATTCTTTTTGTTTTTTTGGTCTTTAAAACTCAGTTTTGAAGTCTATTTAATTATAGAAATCTTTTGAAACTTTATGTAGATTTATTCCTGTAAAACATGTATTATTGCTAATATTTTAAATACTACATTTAATTTCATCTTTTATTTGCTTTTTAATAGGACTCCCTCCTTAGGTAGATAAAATAGATTAGATAGATTAGATAGGTAGAACAAATCCAAGAATCTAGCTCAATTCTTTTTAATTCTAATAACTTAGCTTGACATTCTTTTGAACTTTAAAATTAGAAGATTAATAAAATTCTGTCATTTGTAAAAATGTTATTAAAGCAGGTTGTTAGGTAATATCTTTCAAAATATGTGACCTATGAAGAGAAATATAAAGAAAGAAGACCCAACCAATTGAAAGGTTCAGATTATGTTATCTGATATTGATAGGTATAAGTTGTTGTAGAGTTGGATTTTATAGTCAATATTTACTGAATAGGTGTTTTACATAAGTACCATAATAACTACTGTAGGGGGCTGCCTTCCTTCTAGGAACTCACATTGGAGGGAGCAATGTATCATTGTATTTATGCAGAAGCCACCAGTTTTATAGTCCATCATTTGTCCTCCGGCCTCCAGTGCTATTGCTCATTTTCTCAATATAGTATGGGAATTTCATTTCATTGGCCTTTAATGCAGTTCAATAAATACAGGTCTTGGCTTTGTCTCTACTTGAAATGCAATCTTCTATTTTTGCTTTCAAGGCATTGAATTTTATGAATTTTCATTTTTTATAAAGCCCTCATCGATTCGAGAGTGATGTTATGTCTATCTATTTATATATAAAAAGAATAAAGAAGCTTGCATTATGGTGTTCTTTAAATACCACCAGGACATTTTTAAAGAGCTGGGTAGTTGAAGAGAATGACTTCTCTCATTATTGATTGAATATACAAGGATAAACTTCAACAATAAGAAACAATGGATGATTTTTTAAACAAAATAACTTCTGAAGGATGAAAAGGACCATTTTCCCATGAAGACAGTCAAGATAAAATACAATTGAGTAGAAGGACAAGTAGGGAAGTAAAGGACCTCTTACGTTAATACATTCTAGAACTAAGCACAAAGGTGCTTCTTGAACAAAAGGACCTTTACAAATGAAGGTACATGTTAGAGAGGATATTTTCAAAGGATCCCTATTTAGTTCAACAGGCTCCTTCAAATGCGGTGCATTTTAAAGGCTTGGAAGTAATCGGACTCTAGAGAATCAGAGAGGAGGGTGTTCAGTATTATCGTGGAAACTTTGGTAACACAGGTTACTTTGTGGCATCTGCTTTGAACTGACCTTGTGATTCTGATAGTATTTAGGAATCAGGAGTGGAAATTTGAGCCTCTTAATTTTTACTTCCCCCTTTCTCTTGATTTCCTACAATTTTCGCATCAGCCAAGGCTGCTGCTTTCTGATTCTGGATGTTCTAGTGTTCCATGTCTATGCCCAAGACTCTGCTTTGATCTTAATTTCTTGAACTATACTCTCACCCATCTTGGTCAAGCACTTACATTAAATCCCATACATGCAGACTGGAGTCTGGAGGACAGAGGCCTGGTGGCATGCATGTTTCTTTATGCATGTCCTCCACTGCAGCTTCCTAGCTGCTGACCTCTGGATCTGACCTCTCTGTTTAAGTGTGACTTCCTACACCCTGGTCTAGGGTTTTCCAGGTGGTGCTTGTGGTAAACAGTCTGCCTGTTAATGCAGGAGATGCAAGAGACGTGGGTTCAATTCCATTCCCGAGTCAGGAAGTTCCCCCGGAGTGGCAAAATGGCAAGCCACTCCAGGATTCTTGCCTGGAAAATTCCATGGACAGGGGAGACTGGCGGGCTACAGTTGATGGGGTTGCAAAGAGTCGGATTCGCTGAGCACACAAACACTGGAGCAGGCCCGGCCACTAACTCTGTTCTGCTTGGCTTTCTCTGAGCCTCCTCGCTCCCCTCTAAATGACTGTGTGAGAGAAATACACATTGCCAAAATTGTGACTTTTATCCCCAGTACTCCTCTAGGAGAGAAGTCAACTTCAGAACAGTTTAGGGGCATTTTTGCTCCATTATGCTCTCTTAAAAATATTTTGATTTTAAAACCTGACACTTTACCTAGAAGAATTGGGTGACAGGTTTGCCTAGGAAGATAAAACATCATTACTTTATTACATCACACCATACTGGTGAAAGGCTTAAATGTCTTTGGACAGATGGTACCCTGGGAGATTCAAGGAAGCTAGAAACAAGGGCCCATACTGAGTCGCTGTGTTCAGATGTTTCTAAAAATATGTTCATGTCAGAATGAAAATAGACCTACAGTACAGATACTTTGAGAGAATAAGCATAGCTTTAGAGTCTGTTTTCCATTTAAGTGAATGAAAATTATACAGGAAATTCCATTTATATAGGCTGTCAATTTAAATGAATTAGACATCCCTAGGTGTTCCTCTGACAACTGCCCTAGAAAGTCATTTTACATCTCTTTAAACTTGTTGAGCACATAAGCATATGTTTGTTCAGAGCCCCAAATAATTTATTTTCACTCTGCTTCTACTTTTATAACACAAAAGTACATAAAAAATGCTATTACTTCTCACAGGGCAGCTTCATTTTACTCTCACTATCCTCAGGCGTGCATGATAAAAATTACTGTTAATAATGTGACTTGAGGCCTGACAAGATCCTATAATTCTTTCTGAATCTTTATAAAAAGTAAATTGTGCACAGCTTAATTTTAAAGTGAATTTTATTATATTATCCGCAAAAGGCACTCTCACGTTCAAAAGATGTTCTTGATACCAAACCTTGCTCTCAGGCATTTGGTAAACAGTAACTTAGAGTGCTCTAATTATAGGACTTTACTGAGACTTCTTATAGGTTCTATTTTACCTTACCTTCTAGGGTAATGCAGTTTTTGTTTGTTTATAAAATATCTTAGTATCCAGCTGTGGCAAACTGTTGGTTAATTTTTCTCTCCTGGCTGGAGGAGAACTTCGTATGTACAGTCAGTGGTGCTGCCTTTTGCAAAAGCTAAATCCTTTCTGACTTGGAAGGAAGCTATTCTAGTTGGTCAAGAGAGAGAGTATGTGTGTGTGTGTGTGTCTGTTTGTGTGTCCTTGAGTCTTTTTATGCTGGGTAAAAGAAAATGAAGGTGTGAGGAATAGAGAGGAGAAGATAGGAGGAGACAGTGAGGAGGAAAGGCTTTATTTAGAGTGAAAGCCACAGGTGTGAAGACTTTTTTTAATGTTTGAGATAAAATAGGAACTGCTATTACAAATGCATATGAAATGCCCCTGTGTTGTGAAGCTCAATAAATAGAGACACGTTTCTAAAGCTCTTGAAATCAGAAACCCACTGCTTTGTGACTACTTGGTACCTAAATGGGCCTGTAAATATTCAGTAGAACACAGGTCCTCAGTCTTAGAATCTAGGTAATAGGTTATGCTTCTCTGCATTAAACTGCAACAGATAGTAGTGGTGTTTGAGTTTTGAAAAACCTTGCCTCAATAAACCACTCTGCTGCTGCTAAGTCGCTTCAGTCGTGTCCGACTCTGTGCGACCCCATAGACGGCAGCCCACCAGGCTCCCCTGTCCCTGGGATTCTCCAGGCAAGAACACTGGAGTGGGTTGCCATTGCCTTCTCCAAACTAAACCACTCAGTTTGTAGAAAAGGAAAACCTGAAACTTGATCAAAGGGAAAACCGTGCTTTTTGTTTTCTGGCATGGTGCACTTTTGCTTATGGCCGTACTTGTGACAAGGAAGTGTGAAGATGCCTAGGCAGAGGAAAGGGAGGTGGTGTGACTTGCTCAATCTCCCACAGCTACTAATGGGGCAAAATTAGAATTTTAACTCAGGTCAGCCTCATACTGAGACGTGCTTGTAACCACATTAGGCTCCATCCAGTAATTTTAGCAATTGTATTCGAGTTTCTAACCCCACTTTCAAAATATTCCTGTGTATCCCATCTGATATCCACTGATTAATATTTGAGCAGCCATTTCAAATACCCTGATGAATTGCTGTTACAGGGAATGGAGTATTCATTTTTTAAATTAAATGCTCAGTGGTGTCTGACTCTCTGTGACCATCATAGGCTGTAGCTTGCCAGGCTCCTCTGTCCATGGGATTTCTCAGCCAAGAATACTGGAGTGGGTTGCCATTTCCTTCTCTGGGGGAATCTTCCCAACCCAGGGATTGAGCCCGCATCTCCTGCGTTGGCAGGCGGATTCTTTGCCACTGAGTCACCAGCGGACACCAAATAACTCTCAAAATTGTTACTACAACTTAATTCGTAGTACTTTGGGATAGTATTCTTCATTTTGACTCACTAAATAGCTACCAAATTTCCACAACATAATAATTGTCAGTAACATTTGTTGAATTGTCTTAAGGAATATTCCTGGCTTATACTTCTATTTCAGTCTGTGCTAACAATACTCATTATCTATTAGAGTTTAGTGAGTTAATAGAGCTAGTGTTTTAGAGTTAATGATGAGAAAAGGGTTTTTTGAGTCCTACTTCATATGTGCGTGCTGCGTCACTTCAGTCGTGTCTGACTCTCTGCAACCCTGCAGACTGTAGCCCGCCAGGCTCCTCTGTCCGTGGGATTGCCCAGGCAAGAATGCTGGAGTGGGTTGCCATTTCCCCCCTCCAGGGCATCTTCCCTACTCAGTATGTACCTTCAGTCATACTTGTTATGAGAGTCTAAGTGTTCTCTAGCTAGTACTCTGATCCTAATGCCTGTAGCCGCCCACGCAACATGACATGTGATGTTTTAATGAATCGTTAACCACAAGTGTACTTCAATATTTCGACTTTTTGTGCCGTCTTTAAGGACAACGATGGAGTAAAAGGTGGTGTTCTGTTTTTAAGTGAGAAATACTTGGAGATGCTCTACAAAAAAGGCATTCCCAGTGACGTTAGAGCAGCATGTTATCTTTGCAATGTATCCTTTATTCCTCGACTCAAAAGTATCATTCTGAAGGTGTATAGATGAATACAAAAATGATAATATGTTTGATGATAGATTGCCATCCCTCTCAGATGAAAATGATGCTGATGATATGATTAGATGCATACATAAATCAGTTTGAAAAAAATTCATGTGATAGCATTTTCAGTTCCACACAGATCTATATTTTACAAATCAGTGACTGCTAATAAATAAGAAAACATACATTTTATTAACATATCACAATGTATTCAGGAGTGGGTTTTGTTTCTGAGAGACTGCAAGAAGAATAGATTTAAAACAACAGAGGTTTTTTTTTATGTATCAGTTAGCTTTTCCTGTATAGCAAAACAGTGGCTTAAAACAGTTCTTTAATTCATGATACATTCAACTGGCTGGGGCCGGTGGGGGGTGTACAGTTTTCCTGATCTGAGCCAACTGGATTGGTTCGCTCGTGAAATTGCCGTCTACAGAGTGTGTCTTCTGAGCCACACCTTGGAGTTCACAGGGCAGCTTCTGCTACATTTTGTTCGTCAAAACTTATCACAAAACCATCTGTGATCCGTGGAGTAAAGGAATATACTTCTCTCTTTGATGGTGGGGAGAGCGGGGGTGGATACTATGACCATTTTTACAGCTTACTAATACTGCAGTTCTCACAGCAGCGTCCTCAAGAAGTAGTGTCTTTTAATCGTAACCATAACTGCTAATGCCTACAGAACATCCTCTGTGTGCGTGGACCTGTGATAAATGCTTTCTATGGATTAACTCGGTTAATTTTCACAATGATCTAAGACGGATTTTATTTTTCCCCACTTTCTGTGAGGAGACTTGGTCATAAAGGTGTTAACTGTTTTGCAAGATATAGAAGTTCTCCCACCCAAGAACCTTTTGTCAGGTAATATCTGTTAACATCTTATAGGACAGTAGCATTCTATTAAATCTAGTTTGGAAAATGATGAAATATTTACTGTACTTAGGCTTCAAACTGGGAACCAGATCACCTCAATTTTATAGCAACTGTAGCTCTGTCACTGAGTATACTAAGTTGTATGCAAAATACCTTATTTTTTTCTTCTAAGTTTCTTCTAAGTTTACTTGCTTGTACAAAAACCAGTGGTCACAATAGTTGTGAGAGCTGGACTGTAAAGAAGACAGAATGCCAAATAATTGACGCCTTTGAACTATGGTGCTGGAGAAGACTTCAGAAAGTCACTTGGACAGCAAGAGGATAAAACAAGTCATTCTTAAGGGAGATCAATCCTGAATATTCCCTGGAAGGACTGATGCTGAAGCTCCAGTATTTTGGTCATCTGATGTGAACAGGTGACTCATTGAAAAAAAATCCCTGATGCTGGAAAAGATTGAGGGCAGAAGAGGAGGGTGTCAGTGGGTGAGATGGCGAGATGGCATCACTGATGCAATGGACATGAATTTGGGCAAACTCTGGGAGATGAGGAGGGACAGGGAGGCCTGGTGTGCTGCAGTCCATGGGGTTGCAAAGAGTCGGACACAACTGGGCGACTAAACAACAACAACGAAAACACAGACTCTATAGTTATGTGAAAATCAAGCCAGTTTTATGTCTGAGTCCCCTCAAGAGTTTTGAACCAAGTTTATTCACTTTGAGGTGTCCTATCTCCTTCTCTTTCATCCTCCTCCTTTCCCTCTCCTTCCTCCTCCTCCTGCCTTTAATCTACGCTCCCCTTTTCCTATTGACATCCACCCAAGCAGTAACACAGTATTAACTATTACTGATAGTTGGCAGACAGTACTATAGCATGGAACTATGATACTGAGAGAAATGATACCTGTGTCAAATTGCTTATGAATCATTTACTTCAATAAAGCCAATGAGAAAGGATACACACACCCCCTACCCCCAGCCCCTCCCCCAGCCATACGGATGATGCAGGAGCTTGGCCAAAGTTGTCTCCAGCTCTTCAGTGTTTAGTATCTGCTATTTATTATTGCTGTTGTCAGATAACTAGTCTTGAGTTCTGGAATCAAGATTAGGTTATTCATGTGTTTATGTACAGGTAGAGGAAGTAAGTTTCATTAAGAAAAAAGTGCCTGTGTGTTTTTGTGTATATATGTATCTTCTGTCTTAGAGACTCAGCACATTCATTGAATCCATGTGCTCGTTGGCCACTGGAGGAGTTTGAAAAGGGACAAGTAATGACCGAATACTACTAGTGTACATGTCAGTGTTTGATCCTCAGAGCAAGGTGATGAAATTGATATTGTTATAGATGCAGACTAGGAGAATGAGAAAGGTAATGTATATTAGTCATAATCACACAAAGAGTAAAATGGAGATGAGAACTGACCCTGAGTTTCTTTAACCAGAGGTTCTAGAACTTTAAGGAGTGAGTATCAGATATGCAGATGACACCACCCTTATGGCAGAAAGTAAAGAGGAACTAGAAAGCCTCTTGATGAAAGTGAAAGTGGAGAGTGAAAAAGTTGGCTTAAGGCTCAACATTCAGAAAACTAAGATCATGGCATCCGGTCTCATCACTTCATGGGAAATAGATGGGGAAACAGTGTCAGACTTTATTTTGGGGGGCTCCAAAATCACTGCAGATGGTGATTGCAGCCATGAAATTAAAAGACGCTTACTCCTTGGAAGGATAGTTATGACCAACCTAGATAGCATATTCAAAAGCAGAGACATTACTTTGCCAACTAGTAATGTCTAGTTGTCTAGACCTTTGCCAACTAAGGTCCGTCTAGTCAAGGCTATGGTTTTTCCAGTAGTCATGTATGGATGTGAGAGTTGGACTGTGAAGAAAGCTGAGCGCCGAAGAATTGATGCTTTTGAACTGTGATGTTGGAGAAGACTCCTGAGAGTCCCTTGGACTGCAAGGAGATCCAACCAGTCCATTCTGAAGGAGATCAGCCCTGGGATTTCTTTGGAAGGAATGATGTTAAAGCTGAAACTCCAGTACTTTGGCCACCTCATGCGAAGAGTTGACTCATTGGAAAAGACTCTGATGCTGGGAGAGATTGGGGGCAGGAGGAGAAGGGGATGACCGAGGATGAGATGGCTGGATGGCATTACTGACTCAATGGACGTGAGTCTGAGTGAACTCTGGGAGATGGTGATGGACAGGGAGGCCTGGCGTGCTGCAGTCCATGGAGTCGCAAAGAGTCAGACACGACTGAGCGACTGAACTGAGAGTAATGAAGAGATAGTGTGTTCACTGTGCATGGCCCTGAGCTGCAGACGTGTGTAATCCATGATGCGGTGGCCAGGGCCTCAGGTTGCTGTGAGCTGAGCTGTGGCAATACTTCGGTGATCCTTATTTTCAAACTTGTTTCCTGGGCAAGGAACCTTTTGGCAGGAGGAATGGTATATGGTTATATGGATGAATGGAGGAGGTCCTTGAACCTGAACCCATCCTAATCCAAAAACTCAGATATTAAAAAAAAAAAAAAAAGACATATGACCAGAAGGAACTCTTAACAAAACTTTGAAAGCTAAGAAATCTGCTGAGAGATAAATCCAGCAGAGGCTAACCCAAAGAGAAAAAGCTTGAACCACTTAATTCAGAGGAAAAAGGCAGGCTTTCTTATACTCTGGCCTGGGGATGAGGTGAAGTTGCGAATTCAGAGGATGTCTGAATAAAATTGGAGCCCTGCAGCAGCTGTGGCTGGGTGCAGTCAAGGGCATCCAGAAGACCATGGGCTCCCCAAGTTGGTTCTGGGAACCCCGAAATAACCAGGACTCAGCCTGAGGTCACATTGTAAAGCCCCTGGACCCCTTGTAAGGAATGGGGGCTACTCAAAGGCCACCACATTTGAGCCCTTGGCTGTTTAGGTCACACTGTTGTTAAACATGGACGTACACACGGGTACACACGTGTCTGTGTCGTTACTTCATTGCCTTTTTTTTTTGAGGCACCACTAAACCTAACACGGATTATTATTTCTTTTTTTAGCTCTCCATTTATCCTATTTGAGCTTAGAGGCTCGTACCTCTTCCATCTGTCTGGTTCTGCTTAGCATATTATTTTATTCAATACGTGTTCACTAAAGGAATGCATGAATGAATAGAACAGACCTATTTGTATTTATATATATTTCCGTACATCAGTTGGCAAGAGATGTAAATGAAGCCAATTTCTAAGCCATTGCCTATAAAAGCAGAATTTTAAAGGCTAACATTTTGCTTTACCTCCATGAATTCCGATTATCTCTCCATATCCAAGGATAAGAAAGTCTGTTTCTCAAGATGGTGGAAAATCATATGAGAAAATCATCTAACAGGGCTAATACCTCTCCACCCGACATAAATCAGCAGCTTTTCCTAGAGACTGGGGAGGAGGTATTCCATTTTGGTTATTCCAGGGGAGGAAGACAAATACAAAAACCTGATGAGCTGATGAACTCAGTGAAAGAATTCTGGACTTGCTTCCCTATGAGCCAGACTGATGTTCTCCTCAGCAGTGTACTTACATACCTCTTCCTAAATTATTGTTTCTAAAAAGTTCATCTTTCACATGGAGCTTTATCCTGTGTACTCATATCACTGTTCTTTTTGAAGCATTGGAGAGAGAAAAAAAAGACTTGTTCATTTATATTTAGTCTGTGTTTCTGTAACGAACAATTTTGAAGACTTAGATCATTGGTTAGGAGAATGAGTGTGGTCCAGTTGAAGATTCATAAGTGATGTTGTAACATCTATCTAAGAGGTCATTCGGGTTCTTCAAGAAATGCTACAGACCCAGGAAACTAAACTTGATCAACTAGGGATAGACCAGACAATAGGACTCAGGTCTACAAAGCAGTAAAGGTGAGGAGATAGCAGTTAAACCTTTATGAAAACCATAAATGATGATAAGACTGAAATCACTTCTGTTGGAAATGCATTAAAGCTAATCCGTCATATTCAGCTCTGAGAACTCATGGACTGTAGCCCACCAGGCTCTTCCGTCCATGGAATTCTCCAGGAAGATACTGGAGTAGGTAGCCATCCCCTGCTTCAGGGGCTCTTCCTGACCCAGGGCTTGAACTTTTGTCTTCTTCATTGCAGGCAGACCCTTCACTATCTGAGCCACCAGGGAAGTCAATGCTAATCAAAGTAGAAATCACCCTGTTCATTTTCCTGCATTATAGGAGAGACTAAGCTGCGCTTCCAAGGAGGGTGAGATTTAGAGAGAACTCCTCCCAACCGAAGCAAAGTAGCTAATTGAATTAGTGAGACCCGAGTTCCATGGGGCCACATCAGGTAATAGGACTATATCAACACAAGGTCGTGCAAATGTTTCTGAGTCTCCATTTTGCAAGTACCTGGGTTTGTGGAACAAATCTGAGTCTCCACATACGTGACCAAGTACCTCAAGTTTCCAAACCAAGTTTTCATGGGGGTAGGGGAGAGGAGGGAGAGTTTCATGGTGTAGGCTTGGGATGGGAACTGGGCCCAGATGCTGAGCTCTCTGGCAGCTCTGACGTTCCCATTGGTGTTTTCATGAATGATTTCAAAGGACCCTGCTGAAGGAAGTGTTACCATATTCCACAACTCCGAGTGGCATGTTTCATATCAGACCGTATGAATGACATAGAGGTGCATGTTGCATGGTCCTGCGTTTCAGTCTGGATTAAAGGGAAGGGTGAGCAGTTGTACCCCCAATACTCCCAAGATGTTACAATTTAGCAGTAACAACAGTTGTTAAATGTATTCCCATCTCAGCATATGTCAAAGCCTGTTAAACACTTTATATCCTTTATAGTGCTTAGTACCTATGACTTTAGACATTATTTCTGTTTAACATGTCCAGAAACTGAGGCTTGGAGAGGAGCGTCATTTGAACAAAGTCACCATTTGTAAGTGAAAGGTCATGATT
Organism: Oryx dammah; assembly: GCF_014754425.2. Classification (NCBI taxonomy): domain Eukaryota; kingdom Metazoa; phylum Chordata; class Mammalia; order Artiodactyla; family Bovidae; genus Oryx; species Oryx dammah. Next base: position 9,739,896 of record NW_024070206.1, on the reverse strand, counting down.
TAAACCCAAGCCATCCGCAGCCAAAACCTGTGCTCTTCTTCGCTGAATAATGGTGCCCCTGACTTATAAAATGCTTTCATGCAAATTAATCCTTACAACCCAGCTGGATCAGAAGGATCAGAGCTTTATTGACAAGAAAAATGAGAATCAGATGTTTAGTAATTTCCCCCAAGGTCTGGTAACTACAGGTTCTTAGCTAAAGCCGCCTCAATCTTTTTTTTTTTTTTTTTCAGTTCAAGTCTGGTGTCTTTTTTCCAGTTGTCCATTTTCTGTCCTATGATAATAGATGCAGTACACATACTTTTTTTTAATTAGTGTACAATTTTCCAAATCTAGCCTCTGCTCCTAAGTGAATGTGTAATTTTAAGCAAATGACTTAACCTCTGTGAGCCTCTGCTTCCTTTCTAAAATAAGGATAGCAATACAGCTGCGACATAGATCTATTGCAAGATTTACATTAAACCGTAAACATGCTTGCTAGCCAGGGGCCCAGTGCATTTTAGATCCTTGATGTATAATCTCTTGCTTTCCTTCTGTCCATCCATTTCAACTCAAATGGAGTGGTTTCAGGACAAAATACAACTTATATAACCAAGTAAAAAAGATGTGTATCTCTATAGCTGGCAGCAAAATTCATCTCTGGAAGGAAACTTGGTATCAAAATCTTAAGTATTTGTGGAAGGTCTGACTCCGAGGGCATAGATGTCAGCAGGAAACCCAGGTGTAAAAAGAGTCAGTTAGGTGTTTCTGGATAAGAAAATTATAGGAGTTTCTATTTTGGCTACCAAAAGGGGAGGCGAGAAGAGAAGAAAGGAGAAGGCGGGAAGGAGAGAGGGACAGGGAGAGTTGAGGGGGACAAGGATTAGTCTCCAGGGAAAGTTGTAGAAGGGTGTTTTAAAAATGGGGAGTGTATCGTTCAATTTAAAGCTTTCTGTATTAATTTCTTTTAAACGCTACCGAAAAGTCAAATTTCAGTAAAAATTTCCATGCATGTGCTGTCTCATCTGGATTTCCATAAGGAAGAACAGAAGCACGTGGTTGGAGATCAAAGAGATCCGAGAATGTCAGGCGCCTTGGCAGCATCGGAAATCTGGAGCCTTGGGGCCGAAGAAAATTTGAGAGCGATCTCAAGAGGTAGACAGTCTCCAGGGATGTGTGGGTTGCACAGTTAATTGGAAGTCTGGTTAAAGTCAGTGAACCAATAGGTGCTTCTAATTTCAGTGTGATTTAGATACGTTTGGAGGGGATAAACTGAAGATGTTCAATTGCAGGTTATTAAGGAATTTTAGGGATACTGGAAACACAAGCCTAAACTGTTGACATTGGTATAGAATGAGATAAGACATTTTCTCCTTTAGATAATCTTGGCTTGAATAGACAATAGGGTTTGCTCTGGTGGGTCATACCTGAATCTCCTTTATTTATTTGATAGACTTCATTTTTTCAATTGGGAGATAACTGCTTCACAGTGTTGGGGTGGTGTGTCCTGTACAACAACGTCAATCAACCATAATTATACATATATCCCTGCCTTCTCGTGCCTCCTTCTCACTTCTCCAACTCCACCATCTCACCCTTCTGTAAACTTCATTTTAAAGCAGTTTTAGGTTCACAGCAAAATGGAGCAGAGAGTTCGTCCCCAAATACCCACCAGGTTCCGCTACAAACAGCCTCCTCTCCTGTCAGTATCCTCTACCAGGTGGTACGTTTGTGTCAGTAGATGAACGTCCATCGATGTGTCATCAGCCAAAGTCTGTAGCGTACATTAGGGCTCACTCTTGACTAATCTCCTTTCTTTCTAATCTACAGATTTCTATCAAATTACTGGGTAGTATGGGGAGATGCCCCGTCAGAACCCAGGTCTGGATAAGTTGTTGATAACCAAGTGTACAATATAGCCAATTCCAAGCAGATGACCTGACTCAGGTGTGAAATTAATACATTCATTTGTATTATACATTTTGTCAAAGAGAAAGTCATAGATGTAAATACAAAAATACATGCTTGATTGTTTTAAAATCATGACAGCAGTATCCAGAGCACAGCTATTAGTTCAGTAAGGGATCACAGGAAGAGGTTGCTGGAGGCTCTAAAGGAAGGAGAAACATTATTACAGCTTTGTCCTCAGGATCTGGCTTTTCATTAAATATCAGCCTGAAATACATCAATTCCATCATATTCCTCTTTTTTGCCCCTGGACTGGTTTTTACAAGATCCGTAATAATCTCATAACACTTGATATATTTTTTTTTGCCACTTCTACTGTAAATAGGTGTTTATCCTTCTTATAAAATGCTGCTTTAACGTGGGTGCAGATTTAGGAGTTATGTGATTTTGTATTTTCCTGTTATGAGTGAGGGATATCCAATTACACACCTCCTTACTCAATCTTCTCTGGGAATGTATGGGAACTATTTCATCCCCTGATGGTTAGGTCTAGGCCACAGAGCCCCATCCAGATTCCTTTTCATATGTTAATTCTGACTGATGCCACATTAACTGGTTGTGGGATGGAGAGGGTTGGGGGTGGGAGGGGTTAGGCTCTGCTGTTGCTATGACCACTAAGGCTTCTTGTTGCTGACACCCACATTTGACTTCAATTCTGATGCTGTCGTGTAGTTATTCTCTAGAAGACGTCCCTTTGTATATAGGATTTCTGAAGCTTAGGTTCCTGAATGAGAACTGGTAGAAACACAAGCCCACACCTCCCAATTAGGAAGATCCACTTTTAGGCACTATCCACCTGAGTGACTAAGAGGTCTTATTCTTCTGAATTTTTAAATCAGGATATCAGTTTGATGTTGATCTTGTCTATTCATGGCAGCTTTTTACCAAATGATGTGTTTGACATTTACTTAAACCATTAGAAAGCACTTCATAGGTAACATGCCAGCGGAAAGTCTGTATGTCTGCATGACTGACTGTATCAGCCAGAAAAACGTGTGCTTTTTTTTTTTTTTTTTGCATTGTACCAAAATTGTCTCAAAACCCTTGTTGTTACTCAGTCGCTCAGTCATGTCCAACTCTTTGCGACCCCATGGACTGCAGCATGCCAGGCTTCCCTGACCTTCACCATCTCCTGGAGCTTGCTCAAACTCATGTCCATTGAGTCAGTGATGCCATCCAACAGAGGATCTCATCTTCTGTCACCTAAACTGAACTGTCAAGAATAACAAAATGCAAAATAGAAAACAAGTCCATAAATTATTTCATATCATAATTTAAAGGTGATTTTTCATATTATTACTTAAAAAGAAAATTAGCATGGTCAGAAAAAGATATAAGCAAAATTCCTTGTTTTAGAAAGAACAAGGAAGAACACTATTTACCAAATCCATAAATCCAAAGGAATATCTACTGCCACTTGCTGGAGGCAAACAAGGAGGTCATGCTGTTGTATGGATACTACCCTTCAGTTGCAAAAATTCCTTAGATTCTACTGATTGAGTCTGTGCTTACATTTGAGGTTGTCTTTTACTCTCCTATTGCTAGTTTCCTCTCTTATTCGTGGTTCCTCTTATTTTCTGAATTTTCTTCCAGCTGGTTTGGACCCATGCGATTCTGTTCTTGATCAGTCACTAAGTCTTGTCCTACCCTTTGCCACCCCATGGACTGTAGCAGGCCAGGCTTCCCTATCCTTCACCATCTCCTAGAGTTTGCTCAAACTCATGTCCTTCGCAGTGATGCCATCGCAGTGATGCATCCATGCCTTCGAGATGATGCCATCTCATCCTCTGTGTCCCCCTTCTTTTCCTGGCTTCAGTCTCTCCCAGCATCAGGGTCTTTTCCAGTGAGTTGGCTCTTGGCATCAAGTGGCCAAAAGTAAGATGCTCAATTGACTTGCTGGCCAATTAGAGCACTTCTTTAAGCTGTAAACCTTTGGCAGTATGATCTTGACTTAAAATATTTCCACTTTCAACTTTAAGTTTACATCTACAAAAGCTAATGCCTCAATAATAACTGGTTTCTAGTGGACACCACATGTTGAGCAATCAGTAATTGTATTTTTATTGATATGATTGACTGTTACCTCATATCCCACTGCTTTGAGTACACCAAGATAGTGAAGGAACTGCCAAAAATGAGAGCTAAAAATTTAATGACGTCCTTGGAAACATTCAAAATGTGGCATTTTAGTAAAAAAAAATTATTATGAATGAAAATATTATGATTATCCTCTTTTAATGTAGCCAGTTTGTTATTCAGTCACTAAGTTGTGTCTGACTCTTTGTGACCTTATGGACTGTAGAAGGATCCTAAAGTATGGTTAAACAAAATAAATCAGAACTATCACGTATTATCATCATCACTGCATAAGAAAAAGGGCTTTTTAGCAAGCAAGAATATATATTCTCAAGAATAGAACCTCACTTTTATTAATTATAATGGCACAAATCAGACATTTTTAAATTACAGAAATCACCACGTTTTCTTAATTTTTAAAAAAATACTAGAACTAAGTGAAAACATCAAAATGGGCCCACTTCTTAAAGACTAAAGGAGACATAACAGGCACGTGCCATGTGGACAGAAGAGTCTAAAGCAAGAAGAGCCAACCCAGTGGGCAAGTGCCTAGGTGAATGGGCCCTGACTCAGACAGTTGGTGCCCAGAGGCATGCTGATTTAACATCTGAAATGGAAGATAATGGGCACCTATAAAGACAAAAGAGCAGAAGGCCCTAAACTGAAGTGGCAGCACAATGAGAGGTATAGAGGAGGGGACAGATAAATAGCTAATGAATTGAAAAATGTGCAAGTCACTGAACTCAGAGTAAGGTCTTCATTTGGAGGAAACAGTTTCCCTATAACTCAGGTGGTAAAGAATCCGCCTGCAATGCAGGAGACACCAGTGTGATTCCTGGGTCGGGAAGATCTGCTGGAGAAAGGGATAAGCTACCCACTCCACTATTCTTGGGCTTCCCTTGTGGCTCAGCTGGTAAAGAATCCGCCTGCAGTACGGGAGACCTGAGTTCGATCCCTGGGCTGGGAAGATCCCCTGGAGAAGGGAAAGGCTACCCACTCCAGTATTCTGGCCTAGAGAATTCTATGGACTGTATAGTCCATGGGGTCGCATGGAGCTGGACATGACTCAGTGACTTTCACTTTCACTTTGAGGGGTCGGGGGGAACCTGTCGACCTTCTTCCCACAAACGATAAGTTCATACCATACAGATACACATGAAAATTAAAAAATCATCATCATCTCTAGTTTTCTTTGAGGTGTTATAAATAAAAATGGTATCCTATGAATAATGTTACATAGCATTGCTTTTCTGTTTTATTTATATTTACATAATTACTTTTAAAATTCACTTATGATGGTATTGAGTATGTGATGAAAATACCAAATTAGGTTGTGTGGGTGATATTTTTTTAGTGTGTTGGATTAACTATATGGATGAGCTAAATGATTTTAAAGAAAGCTGCCATAAAGTAATTTAAGAGAATGCTTATATTTAACAACATTGGTTTGGCTAAAAGTAATAATAATGGGCAAACAACTTGTCTTACAGAAATTAATGTTGGAAAATGAAATCACATTGTATTGGGGAGGTGTTGGTAACTTTCTAAAACCACTAAGAAAAACTAATGTTTTCATTTAAGGGTGACCAGATAAATTTATTTTCATACACTAAGTTGTATAGTTAGTGAATTTCCTTTTTTTCTTAACATTGGAAAAGAAGTAAACACCTTTAACACTGCCAGCAAAATTACAATCTTACTAAACATAAAAGAAAAGGAATCGATATGGTAAATTACAACAAGAGAACATATTTCTGTATAGTTTTTCATTATTTTTATCTAAGATCTGAATAGACAGATTTTCTTTTTAAAAGATATTTTTGCTTTAGTCCCAGCTCAGCTCTCCTATATAATTTACATCAATCACACTTTCAATTATTTTTATCTTATCAACAAAAGACATTTGGTGAATCTGAGGAAAGAAAAAAAAATTGAATGCCAACCAAACTTCCAAATTAATCCACTCTGAGTGTTCTTTTTGAAATCTTAATTTATGTTTTGTATTTTCAGAAATAAGGAAACCTGAAATTCTTTCAAAGAGCAACTTTTTAGAATCTGCCATTAGTAAATTGGATTAGGACTCAGGACCAACAAGATCTATGAAAGTGGTTAGAGAAGAAAAATAACTTGATTATCATAAATAGAAGGTTTATTGGATTAGGAGGAAATCACTCTATTTTTCAGATTAACTGAACATGATTGAATTCAGTTTAGAACATTTTTCTCTTCGATATGTAGGGTTATAAAATGGAGTGTTTATAGCTCATCTCAATTATCTTTCCTGATTATTTTTATTATATATTTTATGTATATTTCACTTAATATCTTTCATAAAGATATATTTTCTTGGAAAATTATATATCCTCCCCGGTGATAAATGTGTATGTGTATACATTACATACATACACATATATATCATATATGTATGTGTGTATATTATTATACAAACATTACTGTAGATTGAGATTGACAAGTTAATTGTTATTTCAGGCAAGAGAGAAGACAAGCACCTCTAGAACAACTAATAATTCTCTTAATATTAATTTTTGCCTTCAAGGAGAGCGTAAGGACTATACCAGAAAGGCAGACATTTCCGTGCTGTGTTTCACCTAAATCTTAAATCCCAGAAAAGACGGTAACTGGCAGGAAGTATTGTTCAAGGGCAGTTCTTTAATCTTAAAAAGACAATGCTTTGGTTGGATGGCCAAAACATTTGTGGAACCATAGATCACGTTTATTTTGAAAGCTCAAGGGCATGCATTTCCAGAAAAGCAGTGGTTAAAAGTTTCCAGTTAATTAAAGTGAATGCACATACTCAGGGTCTGGGGCCCAAGCAGTCTCACACTGCTTACTCCCTGGTCAGGTGCTCCAAGGCTAAGTTCTATTAAAATGCAACAGATATTAACAACTGCTGAACACCTTTGGGCTGAAAGTTGATGGTGTATCAGATCAAGAACTTAAGCCTCTGGGTAAAGACAAGCCAGAATTCTGTGGGTGTTAGCAATAATTACCAGGATTCAGCAGGCAGAAATTCTAGTCTCCTGAAATTACACAGCATGGAGGGTCTACGCGGAGCTACTCCTCTGAAACTTTGCAGAGAATAGAAACATATAATTTATGAAACCCCAGTGAAGACAATAAATAGGCCGAAAATGTGTATGGTTAAGAAAATAAGCTTACCTTGGTTCTCTGTGATGAAGCTGAACTTAATGACCTGTAAAAATCTTTCCCTGTAAAATGGCACATGATTCCAGAATAGTCTTCTTGCTTATTAACCTTTCTAGTACAGTTAGGCACTGATACCTAATTTTAGTGACTTCTGGCCTCTCAGAGATTGAGAAGAACAGGGGAGAAAGATGTTTTTCTTAAACCTCTTAGGGTTCCTGTCTGGATCTGAAAATCAAATTGATGAAGACAGATGAGCAGGAGGAAAGCATATGCATTCATTGAATTTGTTCATGTACGTGGGACATGTCACAAGAGAAGGAAGACCTGAAGGGAGTGACCGGACCCAGAAGTGTTAGATAAAGAAGTAATAAATTTGCAAAGAATTGTGCAGACAGAGGGTTCGGGCTGTGGGTAGTAAGTGGTGAAGAGGCGTCGCCAAGTGAACTTGGCTCTGTGCCCCCACCGTTCTGCAAAGCCCATTTACTGACACCAGATAGTGGTGATGGGAAGTACAGTGTTTATTGGAGGCAGCAAGCAAGGAGAATGGATAGCTCATGCTCAAAAGACCCAAACCGACCTCCCCAAAGGCTTTCGGAGAAGGATTTTGAAAGGGAACACTTGGGGTGAGGGTTGCAGCCTGTGGACTCTCTTCTGATTGGTTGGCGGTGACAGTGGTATTTCAGGAATCACAACCATCAGCCTCCTGGTTCCAGCCAGTCTGGGGCCCTGTGCTCAGGGGGCGAGACCACATCAAAGCTACACCCTCAGATTATTACGTATATCCCTTGAGGAGGAGCTGGGACTCTATTGCTGAGCTATTGTTGAATCATCAGTGCTTTTCCCGCTTGACTGCTTTTCCTTTGTTTCTCCATCCCCTCACTTCCCTAATTAGTAATTTGCTCCAGTCTGCTTTTTGGAACTCAGAGAAGGCCTAGGAGACTAAAATCCTTTTCTACAAGTAGGAAACAGGGAGCACAGAGGGGCTTTTGTAGCTGGGAGGGCCCCCACATGGTTCTATTTGGTTTCAGAAATAACAGGAAAATAAGCATTAGTTTAACAAGGTTTGTTTGCACAGAGGATTTGCCCAAAGTTTCTGTTGCAGGTGACAATGCTGTCTTTTCTGGTACCGGGAGCACACCTTTCATGTGGGAGTTTTAGGACCTGTTTCAGGAAAGAAGGATGAAGGGGGAGAGTTTAGAGTGATCTTTCTGCTTCTACGTTTTGGGAAAACTCTTTCAACTTAAGATTTTTATTTAATATGTAGAGATCCCATATTTTGGAGTAGCGTGTCCTGAACCACATCAAATGCTTAATCCTGAAGAACATATAAAATCACTTGAATATGGATGCAAAGTTCTAGAAGGAATTTGCTAGCATTTGCAGATGTTGTAGGTGTGTTTATTGTCTCCTCAGCAGCAAAATTCATCTAGTCCAAAGAAATCTTTTGATGAAGATATGTCAGGAGAGAAGCTTTTCACTCATAGTGAGATACAAAAGGCCTCTGGACAAAGGATGTGTTTGAAAAAAAATGAGCTAGAAGGTGCTCTCTGAAAATCTTCTATAGCTGTCCTAGCAAAAAAAAAAAGACTTTTTTAAGGGGTTGAAATATAAAGTGCTTTGAGCCTTTGATCACTGGACTAGACTTGATGATCTTCATGACACCATGAAAAAATGCAGTCTTGCTGGGGAGTTTCTGCATACAAGAAAAAAGTCCATACAGAAAGTAAAGATTAGTGAATAAAAGGTTAAAATATATTCTTTGACTATTTTTCCAGATTCTTAATACCATTCTCCCCAGTTTTAAAATTTATGGAAGATATGCGTTGAAAAGTTGTTGAAAACATTAGAACTAACTAGAATTCAAGGTTTAGGAATACCAAGGAGATGCTCTTTAACTGAATATGATGGACAGTGGGAAACACAGACTTTTCAACAAGTAATAAAATCAAAATAAGTTTCTATTAGAAAGAGTAATTGACTGTGCATTATCCTCTAGAGGGAGGGTAACACAGGCAAGAAGATTGGTTGGGATGCTGGGACAGTGATCCATCAAGTGCTGAGGGCCCTGGAGTGAGGTGGTGACAGGGTTAATAAAAATGGAGGGATGTTGCTGAGTTGCTTCAAAGAATGGGTCAGTAGAATGTGGTGACTCGAAAAAGGATGACAGAGAAAGGTCACTGGTAATTTCAAAATTATAGACTAGGCAACTAGAAAAAAATATATATGCTTTTAGATAGGGACAACACATCTGTTGGGGGTCAAAGATGAATGACTGTGCTAAAAGCCTGATATCCAAAGAAAAGTAAGGGAAGTGAAAATTGCTTAGTCGTGTCCAACTCTGCTACTCTATGGACTGTATGGTCCATGGAATTCTCTAGGCCAGAATACTGGAGCAGGTAAGCCTTTCCCTCCTCCAGGGGATCTTCCCAACCCAGGGATCGAATCCAGGTCTCTCACATTGCAGGCGGATTCTTTACCATCTGAGCCAGCAGGGAATCCCAAAAGAAGAGTAAAGACAGGCTTAGAAATTACAGTGAAACATGGGATTGGTTAGCATTTCCTTGGAAACTGGAAATGTGGTAATTTCTGTAGATTGAATTGTACCCCCCACCAAATTCATATGTTGAAGCCCTAACCTACAAGAAAGTGGTTGTGGTTAAATGAAGTCATAAGGGTGGGTCCTTAATCCTGATATGCTAGGGTCCTTATTAAAAGTGGAAGAGAGGCCAGAACTCTGTCTCTGTCCATAATGTGAGGACATAGGGAAAAGGCAGTGATATGCAAGACAGGAAGAGAGCTCTCATCAGACACTGACTCAGTTGGCACTTGACCTTGAACTTTTAAGTCTTCAAGACCTGTGAGAAAATACATGTGTTAAGATACTCAGTGGTATTTCCTTATGACACCCGAAACGGTAATTTTCATGCTTAGAAAATAAAGTAATGATAGTTTACTTTATGAATTAATTATTGTGCATAAAGCAGAAAACAGAAGGTAAATATCAGGAAACCAAAAGTAGTAAGAGTAATTTACTGTTAGATAAATGTGATATCTCCCTTAATATATGAAGGTACATAATGTAATTATCTTAGAAAAGATACTGACAACTTCAGTTGGATTTTCCTTCAAAATATTTAGCTTCATATAGAGATAATAGAGCTATGCAAAGTCCACCAGAGTTTGCAAATTTAAAAGAACCACCCTATTAGAGTATTGATAGCAAAAAGAGGAGGGTAAACCAACCATGGGTGAATAAAAACAGTAATAATGAATAATAGTGGCAAGTAAGTTATTGAGCAACTACTGAATATAGTTGCTGTGCAATATTATATAAGTTATAGGTGTGCAACGTCATGATTCACAATTTTTAAAGGTTAGACTCTGTGGTTATTATAAAATATTCACTACATTACTTACGTGGTACAAAGTATCCTTGTAGATTGAACACTTGAATTGAGCCAAGTATTTTCTGAGGACCTCATATATACCCATTTAAATGGTCTTTCTACAACCCTGTTGGGTGGTTCTATGATTAATCTGATTTTACAGATGAGGAGGCTGAGGCAGAGTGGGATTCAGTAAGTTTACAGTCACACGGCTGTAAAGGACGTGAGGAGAAATAGGGAATCAGTAGAATCAATGGCAATTTTTAAGTCTCTTCTGGGGTAAAGTATTGCTGAATCTATATGACCTTGGGTTGAAAAACTGTTCTGGACCAAAGGGTCTTGGGGATGAAAGAGGCTGGAGGTGCACCGCAGCCTCACTCTCTGCTGGATGACAGCAGCTTTTTCCACAGCTGCTCTGACAGGTTACCCAGGCTCAGAGGGCACATTCCCAGCAAGAGAGCAGCTCTCTGCCTCCCAAAGAAGCCCTTTCCAAGGAGGCACAATGCCCAGTGTTTCCCAGTTCCTCAATATATTGAGCTCAGATCTCTCTCTGTACCCTATGTACTTTTGTTTTCTTTCTTTCTTTCTTTTTAATATTTAATCAGAGGATAATAGCTTTACAATCCCTGGAGAAGGGAATGGCAACCCACTCCAGTACCCTTGCCTGGAGAGTTCCATGGGCAGGGAAGCCTGGCGGGCTACAGTCCACAGGGTTGCAGAGAGCCGGATGCTGCAGCTTTGCAAACTGCCTTGCTTTCTGCCGCACTGTTTTCCTTTTGTAAAGCTAACATCTCTTGAACTCTTGTCGTGTTTCCCTCTGGGTCACTGAGCATTTTACAGTATTTTCATATCAAGTCACACCAGTGAGTGTTACCACTCCCATTTAACAAATGCGGAAAATGAGGTTGAGAACACTTAAACAACTGAGCCAGTTTGCAACTGAACATCTATGGGTTAATCACAAACTGCTTGGGTTTTCAATGACCTGCACAGCACCCATTTCATGTAGGTGTCACTCCTCGAGTTCTCCAGTTAAGCTATGTTGAAAATATTAGCTAGAATTAGATAGAATATCCCAGAAGTTGTATAATTTTGGACCTGTATCTCACTGAATCCCAATAGTACATTTGTATAAATGTTATTTAAGATGATGTTAGTTATTGAAAATAAACTTTTTTATATTAAGAAATCAATATGTGCTCATTTTATAACACTGTTAGAATGTAAAATGTAATGCCAGATTGTTTAATATTCCTGATCAGAGTCAATTATTTCAGTGTTAATGTATCTTTTATTTTTGACAAACATTTCTTTATTTTCACCATAGCTGCATTTACACTACATTGATTATTATAAATTATGCTTTTCTTCCTTAGCCTTGATAATACCAACTTTTTAAAAATGTAAGATATTTTTGTTTCTGAAAATACTTTAAAATCAAATTTTGAGCACTTATAATAAAAAGAGAACTGAAATTCTACTGTAATATTCAAATACTTAAACTTTTGTAAACACCTGACCAGACCACCTGACCTGCCTCTTGAGAAATCTATATGCAGATCAGGAAGCAACAGTTAGAACTGGACGTGGAACAACAGACTGGTTCCAAATAGGAAAAGGAGTACGTCAAGGCTGTATATTGTCAACCTGCTTATTTAACTTCTATGCAGAGTACATCATGAGAAACACTGGGCTGGAAGAAGCACAAGCTGGAATCAAGATTGCCAGGAGAAATATCAATCACTTCAGATATGCAGATGACACTTATGGCAGAAAGTGAAGAGGAACTCAAAAGCCTCTTGATGAAAGTGAAAGAGCAGAGTGAAAAAGTTGGCTTAAAGCTCAACATTCAGAAAACGAAGATCATGGCATCTGGTCCCATCACTTCATGGGAAATAGATGGGGAAACATTGGAAACAGTGTCAGACTTTATGTTTTTGGGCTCCAAAATCACTGCAGATGGTGACTGCAGCCATGAAATTAAAAGATGCTTACTCCTTGGAAGAAAAGTTATGAGCAACCTAGATAGCATATTCAAAAGCAGAGACATTACTTTGCCAACAAAGGTCCGTCTAGTCAAGGCGATGGTTTTTCCAGTAGTCATGTATGGATGTGAGAGTTGGACCGTGAAGAAAGCTGAGTGCCGAAGAATTGATGCTTTTGAACTGTGGTGTTGGAGAAGACTCTTGAGAGTCCCTTGGACTGCAAGGAGATCCAATCAGTCCATTCTAAAGGAGGTAAGTCCTGGGTGTTCTTTGGAAGGACTGATGCTAAAGCTGAAACTCCAGTACTTTGGCCACCTCATGCGAAGAGTTGACTCATTGGAAAAGACTCTGATGCTGGGAGGGATTGGGGGCAGGAGGAGAAGGGGACAACAGAGGATGAGATGACTGGATGGCATCACTGGCTCAATGGACGCGAATTTGAGTGAACTCTGGGAGTTGGTGGTAGACAGGGAGGCCTGGCGTGCTGTGATTCATGGGGTTGTAAAGAGTCAGACACAACTGAGTGACTGATCAACCGAACTGAACTGAAACATGATTTTAATGAGTAGATGATATTCCCTAGCCAGCTTTACTTTGCCAATCCTTTCCTTCTCATCTTTGTAGAACTATCCTCAATTAATTGTAAATGGTTTGGTGATTAGAATCTTTGTAAATATTTATTGGTCTTTCCCCCCTATATTTTAAATTGCCTATGAAGAAAAAAATTCAAAAGTGAAATTACTGATTTGAAAAGTATTTTTAAATTATAAATAAAATTTGTCTCTTTCTCCCTCCCTCCCTCTTCTCTCTCTCTCTTTCTCTCTCTCTCTCTCACACACACTCACACACTCTTATTTCTATTTATTTTTTAATTTGGTAACTCTCTTACCAAAAGGATTTCAAGTATCTTACTCTTCCATGCAGTTTATGAGAATGACATTTTAAATAACATTCTTTCTAAAACTTAGTATTGCTACATGCACCTTAATTTTTTTTGTTGTTGTTTCCTTTTTTTTAGCAATGGATTTATATTGTTGAACTTGATCCTTGTTGATTTTATAAACATAAAATTGCTAATATTTTAAAGAGTCTATATTTTTCTTTCTATATCCATGTGTTACTCTTTATAATTTTGGCTACAACATATTATGTAATCTTCTTTAAACATACTATGTAATTCCATTATTCTAAGCCTTGTTCAAATTATTCCAGCTGCCTAAAAACTATGGTTTTCCTGTAGAAAATCTTACTATTCAGAGTCCTTTTTAAAAAGCACTAACTCCATGCAACTGTCTTTCGGGTAGCTGGGTAGAATTCATCAGTCTTTGCTTTTTGTCCTCATTGTTTGAACCATTTCAGTGTGAAACGCTGCTTCATGCCATTGTTTCCAGGAAGCAATGATGTTTTCCTGACTCAGTCCAACTTTATGCTGCTGGAAGAAAGAGGGGTTTAGAATTTAGTTAGATTAACAGGAAAAAAGGAAAGGAAGTTGGAAAGTAAATGTATACTGTAGGTAGCATTTTGACAGTAAGAACCAAGTGAAAAAGAGAGGAACTGTGAATGCCGTTTGTAACTTTATGGTGTTTGTTGACTTTGTGGATGTGAAGGGCTGCTCTGAGATACTAAAAGATATAGAACTGAATATGATAAGGAACCTGAAATAGGTGGAAGAGAAAGATCACTAGATCAGTGATCTATCCAGTAGCTAGCCAGCATTCGAGATTCGTGGTTTTGCCATCTTATAATAAACTATAGATTTCCGCTCTTCATGAACAGGCATATCCATCGCTGTCGGAAAGTGTAGGACACACATGACAGGAATGTGTAACACAGCTGACTTTAAGGCCAATGGTAGTTTACCCTTAAATGGAAAGTGATTCAAACGGTAGTTTGCTTTCAGACTATGCCACAAGCGAATCGAAGTGATAAAGGACCATCACCTCCATGGCGGTGGCTGTTTTCGGAACACTTACTTTACAAAAGGGTGAGTGGAGATTTGAATCACTCAGTGAATCTGAGATCCGCATCATTCAGTTCTTCACATTATCTCAGGATGTATCATGTGGAGAATTAGAGCTTGTCACTTATCTTTACAGTATTAGGAAAAATAGCTGGTTTTAAAAAGGCAGAGGAACCAGAGATCAAATTGCCACCATCTGCTGGATCAGGGAAAAAGCAAGAGAGTTCCAGAAAAACATCTATTTCTGCTTTCTTGACTATGCCAAAGCCTTTGACTGTGTGGATCACAATAAACTGGGGAAAGTTCTGAAAGAGATGGGAATACCAGACCACCTGACCTGCCTCTTGAGAAATCTGTATGCGGGTCAGGAAGCAACAGTTAGAACTGGACATGGAACAACAGACTGGTTCCAAATAGGAAAAGAGTACATCAAGGCTATATATTGTCACCCTGCTTATTTAACTTCTATGCAGAGTACATCATGAGAAACACTGGGCTGGAAGAAGCACAAGCTGGAATCAAGATTGCCGGGAAAAATATAAATCACCTCAGATATGCAGATGATACCACCCTTATGGCAGAAAGTGAAAAGGAACTAAAAAGCCTCTTGATGAAAGTGAAAGAGGAGAGTGAAATAGTTGGCTTAAAGCTCAACATTCAGAAAATGAAGATCATGGCATCTAGTCCCATCACTTCATGGCAAATAGATGGGGAAACAGTGGAAACAGTGTCAGACTTTATGTTTTTGGGCTCCCAAATCACTGCAGATGGTGACTGCAGCCATGAAATTAAAAGATGCTTACTCCTTGGAAGAAAAGTTATGAGCAACCTAGATAGCATATTCAAAAGCAGAGACATTACTTTGCTGACTAAGGTCCGTCTAGTCAAGGCTATGGTTTTTCCAGTGGTCATGTATGGATGTGAGAGTTGGACTGTGAAGAAAGCTGAGTGCCGAAGAATTGATGCTTTTGAACTGTGGTGTTGGAGAAGACTCTTGAGAGTCCCTTGGACTGCAAGGAGATCCAATCAGTCCATTCTGAAGGAGATCAACCCTGGGATTTCTTTGGAAGGAATGATGCTAAAGCTGAAGCTCCAGTACTTTGGCCACCTCATGCGAAGAGTTGACTCACTGGAAAAGACTCTGATGCTGGGAGGGATTGGGGGCAGGAGGAGAAGGGGACGACCGAGGATGAGATGACTGGATGGCATCACTGACTCGATGGATGTGAGTCTGAGTGAACTCTGCGAGATGGTGATGGACAGGGAGGCCTGGCGTGCTGTGATTCACGGGGTTGCAAAGAGTCGGACACGACTGAGTGACTGAACTGAACTGAAGCATTTAAGTGTACATTGCAATATGCTTGGGGTGTCCCTGATGGCTCAGATGGTAAAGAATCTGCCTGCAATGCAAGAGACATGAGTTTGATTGCTGAGTCAGGAAGATTCCCTGGAGAAGGGAATGGCTACCCACTCTAGTATTCTTACCTGGAGAATTCCAGCATGGTAGGGTGACAAAAGAGATAGAAGATGTCCTCCCTACTCTGGACAGGTTTGCAATCTTTGTATAGTAATAACTTGGAGGAAGTATAGTAGTACAACCAGACACTGTATTTTATTTTATTTTATCGTTATTGAATGTAAGGTTCTTTAAATCCTCTAGTGCTTTATAATTTTCAAAAGTTTCACAAGCATGATTATTTCACATCCACAATAACCTCCCTTTTTTCAATCTCCTACTAGTGTATTGCCTCTCCTTCTTTCCCTCTCTCCACTAGTAACTATTAGTTTGTTCTTTATATCTGTTCAGTTCAGTTCAGTTGCTCAGTTGTGTCCAGCTCTTTGCAACCCTATGAATTGCAGCACGCCAGGCCTCCTTGTCTATCACCAACTCCCAGAGTTCACCCAAACTCATGTCCATCGAGTCGGTGATGCCATCCAGCCATCTCATCCTCTGTCGTCCCCTTCTCCTCCTGCCCCCAATCCCTCCCAGCATCAGAGTCTTTTCCAATGCGTCAGCTCTTCGCATGAGGTGGCCAAAGTACTGGAGTTTCAGCTTTAGCATCATTCCTTCCAAAGAAATCCCAGGGTTGATCTCCTTCAGAATGGACTGGTTGGATCTCCTTGCAGTCCAAGGGACTCTCAAGAGTCTTCTCCAACACCACAGTTCAAAAGCATCAATTCTTCGGCGCCATCTGCTTCTTTTTTGTTTTATCTACTAGTTTGCTGTGTTGTTTAGATTTCACATATAAGTAGTATTGTATAATATTTGGAGGAAGCATGCTCTCTGATTTCAAACTATACAGAGGCACTGTTATTTTATAATTTAAAATTTATAGAAGAAGAGTTATTGTGATCTAAGCAAAGAAACCAAAATGATGAGAATAGAGCTAAGAACTCCCCTAAGCTGTCCCATGTCTCTGGTATGAGAATTGCTGTATCCCCAGTGTTTGGAACAGTGCCTGGCATATACCAGGAGGTCAAATACAAGATAACCTACTGAAATATTTAAGCCCGGTTGAGTAACGAGTATATGAAGTCTCTCTGCAGCATCAAAGCAGTCTCCCAGTTCAGACAATTGAGATTTTGGAATCTCTTTATTTCCATTTGAACTGAATCTGTCCAGTATGTCCACTGACCTCCACAGTTTAACTTGAACTCTCCAGTTAACTCAGGATAAATTAAATAAGCATATTTACAGAAACCATTAATCTGAATTAGTATCCTGTGAAAACACAAGACCAAATCTCAGCTGCTTTTGTAAAACAATGGTCCAGAAAGGGTAAGCCTCATACTCTGAGATTCATCCAATAGGCCACACCTCTGAGACGCAGTGGCCACTCTCCATGCTGAGATAAGTGCCGACAAGGAGCAGAATGTGCAAACTATCCAATTACCACCCCATGCCCTGCAGTCCCCAGCTCATTCCAAAGGTCTCCATCAGGCTATTGGCCTGAATAGTCCACCTACTTCTAGACTGCGGCCAGGAAGTCTATTTATAGTTTAGAGTAAACCGATAGCTTACTGGGAGGCCTTTTTTCTTATTTTGTGTTTCTTCCTTCCTCCAAAACAGAACTAAGTCAGCAGACTAGAAATATATGAAAATATGTCATCCCCTCTCCCCTGCCCACCACCTTGCCTGAAATTCCAACCCTGCTTCTTTCTCTGAACGAAAAAGAAGACAAAGCCTTCAAATGAGACTGAATTCAAATGCAATACTTCATTCAGGGCTGCCAGAGACTGAGACCTATTTGGGATCCACTCGGGTTTTTTTGTGAAATTACTTGACAACTCAATCCCATGACCCTACATTTTCTGTAGATAAATGTCCTGGCCTTTACTATGAACACTATGAAGTGGGTGGTGGAGGTGTGGGGGTGGTGATGGGAGATACTTGTTTTCCTTGAAAAATTCATCTACAAGGAGTTTGACTAAGATATCTGTTTATAGATGTTGAAGTACAGGATTTGTTCTGTCATTAATGGATAATCTAGACCATTATAGGAAGATTGTTGAGGTGTCTGAGTGATAGCTTCTTCTAGAAGATAAGTCAGAACAGGAAAAACTGAGCTAAAGTAACTAGAACCTTGGGGCTTTTTGTTTGTTTTCCAGGTCTTCTCTCCCTTTGTTTCTAATGATGAGTCAACATTTACTAAAAACCTTTGGACTTTGACGAATTCTGCTCAATTTATAAGTGAATACAATAGTCTTTGCTCATAGGGTGTTTTTTGTTGATGTATTATGAAGATTTTTAAGCAATGTATTTATGGCATGGCCTATGATCAGATATATTCAGCCTGATATCCTTCATTTTCTGGGTAGTTTGAAAAGCAAAGATTTTCAAAGAAGCCTGCAGAATCCTTTGAAGGTCAAATACATATTGTCTTGAAGCTATCTTTTATTTAACTTCCAAAGATGGGATATGCAGTAGGTTCATACATTTCACAGGGATTTTTTGTTTGCTTGCTTGCTTTTTTTAAACAGGGTAAAATAAAAGAAGCTCTTTGTTAACTGAGCTAACCAGAAAATTTAAAAATCAGAATTACGGTTTTGATGGTACCATGCCTTTCATGCAAAGTATTGGTTTTTACTAAGAGTGGACCTGACTCCAAGGAGAGCGCTTTACAAATACTTGAATGGAGTGTGCTGAACAGGGATGATGAAAGAACAAGGATGCCTCAGTGAAACTCATAAAACAACACGTCCTTTTTATATCCAGGGAGTGACACGTATCACAAAGCACAGGCAGTCTAACACTATTAAAGCTGCAATGCCTGTGGGTTGTTTGTTCACCTTGTACTACCTGGGAAATGGATGGGGAGTTGAGAGAAAAGGTGCTAAAGGAGCCATTCTTGCTGAAACTGAGAATGGAGGTCAGAAAAAAAAAAGTGAGATTATTCTCTCAGAAAGGGCAAATTGCAACTCCATGGCCAGTTGGTATCTTTCCATCTAAACATATCTCTCTAGCTGACTTGATTTATTCTCAAGAAGATTTTGACATTCTGAAAAGTGGGTCGTTTCTTCCTCTTGAGAAGTATACCAGTTTTCAATAAAAAGGAAGTGACAAAGTCATTTCTCAACCATACTTCTAGTAGACTCTCTAAAAGAACTAGAAAGTGATTTTGGTTCTTGCATTCCCCTCGTGTCTTGTAAGTGATGACAGATTTATTTCAGAATTGTGAGGGAAGATAAACAGAGGTTAAAATCCATGAAGTAGTCTGCTTATTCTGCCCATTCATGAGAAATGTCTTGCAAAGGCTGTCTAAACCGTGGGCTCCAATTTTACATTACGGGGCGCTGGCAGGATCCATTGGAGGGAAGTTATGAGAAATGCTCTTTTGATGGCTGTCAAACTATATTCATAGCCAGTTTCTTGTGTGTGGCTGTACTTCAACATCATTAGTCTTCAAGAAAAAAAAATAAGAATTTTTCCAATACTTGAGCATTGTAAGATGAAAGAAGAGAAACTAGAAGCCTGGTCTTGTAGAATTGCTGCAGTTTCAGAGATGACAAAGCCCTTGATTTCAGCAATGAGCAATGGAAGACTGAAAACATTAGAGGACTTGTTTGTGACATTGGCTGGTTAGTGGCTAAGCCATTCTTCAGGCTCTTGACTTTGAGATCAGTACTGTCTTCCTTCTATTGTACCGAAGGTCTAGCTACTAAAAACAAACAAGATAGAGAATTAGGAATGGGGAGTCAAATTTGAAGTTCAGTTTTTCCACTGGCCCCTTAGATAGATGTTTCTTTAAATATTTTTGATAAGCAATTTGATAGTAAATTTCTACTAAAAGATTCTAAGGATTAATTACTCTTTGGAAAGGAAGCATGGTGCAGTCATGAGAACAGATTCAGGCTGTCCCAGGTTCACCTTAATTGTCCAGCTGCTCAACTATTCTAACTTTTTGGCTTCCTACTTTTTAAAATGGACACCTCTCTACCTAACTAAAATTGTTCTTATGCAAATAAAATTAGAATATGCATGTAAGAGCTCAGTGATGGTTAAAATAAAGCTGCTATATTATTCTCATTAATAATAAACAATTCATATTCCTCCTAAATATTCTCATTTATATGAACCTGCATTTGACATGTGGTAATTGAGAGGAACAGCTTCAGGCTTGTTTGCTTTTTTCTTATACTACTAATTTTGCTAGGTTATGATGCATAATTTATATATTATAATGCATAATTATAATTTACAAGATATAATGTGAGATGGAAATTACTTATGCTTTTTAAAATTTTTAATTTAGCAACAATAGGTACAAACAGTGCAATTACTCCCAAGAAATAGTTCTGCCCCTGAAATCTCTGATGCTTTGGCTGCAGCTAAATTCCAGACCCATGGAGAATATTGTTCTGATTTGTTTTTAAAAGTCAAATTATGTTTAAAGAAAATTTTGAAGAAGCCTTAAGTTGTCCTGTGTTCCCCCATGTCACACCTCTGAATGGAAATCAGTATTACTTTTAAGCATATTCATATATAACTTAAACATAGGTTGCACTGTGCTGACATTCTTCTAGTGTGTTCTATGGATGGTTAAAAATGCCTAAGTCCAGAAGCCAAATTCTGGGAATTTTGTGCTGAGTTACAATTTGGAAGGTCCCTCCCCGCTTTAAAAGGAAAAAAGATAATATAAAAAATCTACAAGCTGAACAGAAGTTCCCAGTAACTCTCCCACCTCTTTTACAAGTTGTCCTTGAATTTTACTTTTTAATTTTAGAGCATTAGAATTATAAAATGTGTAGATATAGCATTGTTTTCTCTTGTGGTTATACTCCAAGCACTTACTGAAAATGCTATTTTCAGCTACCATTTCAAAACCTTCACCACTTATTTGTAGGTGATTTGTATTCAGTTGTACAACACAATAAATAGCAAACAATACTTTTCCCTTTCATTCTGGCATGAATCATCTATTTTTCTGCCCCAAAGACTGAAATGATATTCATCATGTGAGAATGGTGTCAGGAAGGTGTTTAAAGAGTAGAAAGGACAAGGATGTAGGGTTAAGCATCCACATACCCAAAGCCCTACTTTTTCCCCAAAGAGAAAATGTAGCATTTCTCTGCTGCTCAGTGACTCCACAACCTGGAACAGCCTCCTGCTTCCCACCCAATAACACACTTCCTTCCACACATACAGTGAAAAGTGTGAAAGTGTTCGTTGCTCACTCATGTCCAGCTCTTTCTCACCCCGTGGATGTAGCCTGACAGGCTCCTGTGTCCATGGGATTCTCCAGGCAAGAATATTGGAGTGGATTGCCATTTCCTATCCAAGGGTTCTTCCTGAGCCAGGGATTGAACCCGCATCTCCTGCTCTGGCAGATGAATTCTTCACCACTGCGCCACCCAGGAAGCCATGAATACTTATAGAGACTGCAAAATCACTGCCTGTCTACTCTTCTTTTCTTAACTGAAGCATAGTTGATTTACGCTAATATGTTCGTATGAAGCATGTAGCTCAGTGACTCGGTTGTGCATGTATATACACAAGTCTTTATTTACATGTATACACGCATGTTTATATATCTATTCTTAGATTCTTTTCCATTGTTGGTTATTGCAAGATATTGAGTAGTCCCTATGCTATACAGTAGGTTCTTATCTGTTTTCTAATAGTAAAGTGTTTCTGTTAATGCCAGACTCCTAATTTATCACCCCCCACTTTCTGCTTTGATAACTGTGTTTGTTTCTTATGTCTGTGAGTCTGTTTCTGTGTTGTAAATAAGATCACTTGTATCATTTTTTAATTTTCTTAGATTTCACGTCAGTGATATCACATGGCGTTTCTCTCTGCCTGACTTACTTCACTTAGTACGGTAATCTCTAGGTCCATTCATTCTGTTGCAGATCATATTTTATTTTTTATGGCTGAGTACTGTTCCAGCTGAGTACTGTTCCACCTGGGGCTTCCTGGGTGGCGCTAGTGGTAAAGAACCTGCCTGCCAGTGCAGGAGACAGAAGAGACATGGATTCGATCCCTGGATAGGAAGATTCCCCTGGAGGAGGAAGTGACAGCCCACTCTAATACTATTGCCTGGAGGATCCAATGGACAGAGAAGCCTGGTGGGCTATAGTCCATGGGGTTGCAAAGAGCTGGACATGACTGAAATGACTTACACACACTATTCCATTATATGCACACAAACACATACGATGTGTGTGTGTGTATTTGTGGGTGTGTATATATGTGTGTGTGTGTGTGTATTTGTGGGCATTTATATATGTGTGTGTGGGTGTGTATATATATGTGTGTGTGTGTATCTATTTCTTGAGGAAAATCATTTAGGTTGCATACTCTTTTGAATAAGCTTGTCTTCAACAAACACAGCAATAGTAAATAAAAATATCCATCCATATCCATTGGTTTACTATTACTTGAAGCTATGGAGAATTAATCTTATCCCTAATTCATGAAGTAAGGTTGCTGTTTAACTATTGTAAATAATGGCAAATGCTCCCATTTTAGTCACTGCTTTGTAAAAAATATTCCTAGTTCCATCAGTTGTTCTTTATGTGACTTGGCTTCAAATCTGCATGTTCTTTTTGCACTTTTCTGAAATTTATTCCTGAGGTATTTTTTTGGAAGTTCAGTGAGTGCTTAGAGGCAGCACATGTTCCAGCAGGGCCAGTTTCAGGAGCATGTGACGGTACACCTTTCATGACCTCCACATGCTTAGAAGGGCTTCCTGCATCATATAGTGCTTTGCTGCCACTGACTTGAAATTTGTGACAGTTTTTTTTAACAAGAGTCCCCACATTTTCAACTGGCACTAGTTTGCTTAAATTATGTAATTAATCCTGTCTGCCAGCTCCCATCTGATCTATTTGTATAAACAATTTACTTCTCATCCTCTTTGTAACTAATGTAAACTGATACATGTCATCTATGTTTTAACGACCACAATACTCTTCACTTCATATTCTACTTACTATGAAATGCAACCTTGAGATTTTATTCTGCTGTGCATTCTTCATGTCTCTTTCATGCTGGATGTTGAAATTGCTACTGGAAACAAAAGTGAGACCTTCTTTGATTTTAGTTAAGCATGGTCTTTAAAGATTTGGTCCATGGTTTCAGACTGTTTAGATCTTATTAGGTTCTGTTTATGTCATTCGGCATTTTTGTTGTTCCTCTTAATTGCCAGCTACTAAGAGACCTAGATAGCATATTCAAAAGCAGAGACATTACATTGCCAACTAAGGTCCGTTTAGTCAAGGCTATGGGTTTTCCAGTGGTCATGTATGGGTGTGAGAGTTGGACTGTGAAGAAAGCTGGAGCACTCAAGAATTGATGCTTTTGAACTATGGTGTTGGAGAAGACACTTGAGAGTCCCTTGGACTGCAAGGAGATCCAACCAGTCCATCCTAAAGGAAATCAGTCCCAAGTATTCATTGAAAGGACTGATGCTGAAGCTGAAACTCCAATACTCTGGCCACCTCATGCGAAGAGTTGACTCATTGGAAAAGACTCCGATGCTGGGAGGGATTGGGGGCAGGAGAAGAAGGGGATGACAGAGGATGAGATGGCTGGATGGCATCACGGACTCGATGGACGTGAGTCTGAGTGAACTCCGAGAGATGGTGATGGACAGGGAGGCCTGGGGTGCTTCGATTCATGGGGTCGCAAAGAGATGGATACAACTGAGCAACTGAACTTAGTTTTTGTCACTGAGAATTGGGATATAAAATTGTTACATTTCTAATGGGAACATCTCTAAAGGAAGACCTGTTTCTGAAAGTATATTGTGTTAAAAACCTATCTCAGAGGAGTTGCCCTTATTTGAATATTGATTGTCCAATGTGACTGTCTCCTTGGCAGTGAAGTCCATTTGTCTTGGGACCTCTTGGTACCGAGTTGTTTTAGTCAGTGCACTAATACTGTGTGAACGGAGACTTTTTAAGTGAGGAAAATCCATGAGATGTACACGTGTATAACCATTTATAGTAAATAATTTAATTAAACAATTATTCTCATAAAAAGTTCACCATGGAAAATTGTAAGAAATGTTAAATTTTTCAAGTATGATGATGCCATTTTTATCTTAGCTGCCATTAAGGTCAGATGGTGAGATATTCATCTAATGCATATAATGATTTGGTTGAATTAAATACTAGTCTGATTAATTAGATGTTTAAAAACTATTGGGATAATTTAACTATTAATATTTCCCAGTCTAATCTGAATAATTAGTCACAGAAATATTGTAGTGCACTTCTTAGAAGTGAAGCAACATGGCTTGACGTTTGGGCTAGCTTTTCCTCTGCCATATAAAGCTGTGTATTAGAGTCTCTGGTACTCAGTATAGTTTCTGAGTTTTCTCAGCGTGAAGTAACAGATTCAAGAATGAACCTACAGTGAGATCACTGTACTGGTTAAGAACACCTTCCTTCCAGTTGGCAGTGCTGTAATGAGTTGATAATGGCCTTTACATAGGTTATTTATCCATCATCTCTAAAGTGAAGGTGGTATCATGGCCTATTGCTGATTGTATACGTCTGTAACTCTGTGATATGCTTCCAGAGAGATGGAACCATGTAAATGATCTATCTTATTGATTCATTTGGCAACCGGAAAGGCTAAGTTCAGAAATGAAAGCATTCTATTACAGTCATAAAGAACCACACCACTCCGATCTCAAGAAGCGCTTGTTGTTTGATCACTAAGTCATGTCCGACTCTGGAACCTCATGGACTGTAGCCCTGCAGACGTCCCTGTCCAAGGGATTTCCCAGGCAAGAATGCTGGAGAACGTTGCCATTTCCTTCTCCAGAAGATATTCGTGACCCAGGGATTGAACCCCCATCTCCTGCATTGGCAAGAGGATTCTTTGCCACTGAGCCCCAGAGAAGCACTTAGTAGCAGTTAAAAAAGAGACATTTAAAAGCAGATTGGGATTGACATATATATACTATTTATTCTATATATAAAGTAGATGACTAATTAGAACCTAGTGTATCACTCAGGAACTCAATGTTTTATGGTGACCTAAATGGGAGGGAAATTCTAAAAAGAGGGAAATCCTAAAAAGATCTAGGAAAGGTAACCTCACTAGATAATTCCACAATATTGTGTCCAGGGAGCTGGCCACTGGGAAAGTGACATTTGGGTGAAGATCTGCAGGAAATGGGGTACAAGTCGTGAAGCTACACGAAGAAGAATGCCCCCAGGCAGAGGCAGCAGCAGGTGCAAAGGCCCAGAGGTGGAAGGTTGCTTCCTGTGTGTCTGAGAAATAGTAATACATTCGATGAAGGCAGCTGAATGAGCCACAGAGAGGATGATGAGGCTGAGATGCACAGGAAGCCAAATCTCGTAATATTTTGTTGGCCACTTTAAGAAAGTTCAGCTTTTATGATGAGTGGGCAGCACTGGGTGGCTCTCTGTATAATAGAATTCCCGTGGCTGCTGGATTGAGAATAGTTTGGGGGAAGCAGCAAAAGCAGCAGCTTTGTTACGAAGCCTTTGGATGATATTCCAGTCAGACGTTATCTTCCCGTATAGACTAGTTCTTATTGAAGAAAATATCTTGCATTATCTGTAGCCTAGTCTTGTTCTCATGAATTTATTCTGTCATTTACAACTATATTGTAATTGGTACAAAATGCAATAATTGTTGCTCTAGATTGAAGTTATATAATCTTGGTTGTTAAAGTCCATGCAACTCTAGATGACAGTTTTCCCTACACTCACGGAGCCAGGATAATCTGATGCAGTTAAACGAAGGTTTATTGAACACCTCCCTTGTGACAGGGACTGCTCCAGTTACTTGGAATTCAGTAGTCAACAGAAGAGTCTAGTATGCCTGTACTCATGGAATTACAGTTTAGAAGCTAGAGAACAGAGAAAAGTAATATTAATACCAAAGTAAAGGATACAATAATCAATTGATTGAATTTATTAGAAGATTATGAAAGAAACTGACAAAAAGAAGAAAAAAAGAAAATATGGGCCAAACTAAGGGGATAGGGTTAAGTCTAGGTGTTAATGCAATATTTTACCTAGGAGTTATTATGAAAATAAGATTTAAGCAAAACTTAAAAGAATTTAGAAAGTGAGTCTTGGAGATTTCTGGGAGACGAATGTTCCAAGTAGAGGAAGCCATCAGTGGCTAGCCACAGGCAGTACAAAAGCTCTAAGGCAGAAACCTGTACACAGGAGATCAGGAGATCACAGAGCGGCGTGAGCAGTGGAGAATTAGTAGGGTGTATGCTGTGAGTTGACATGAGAGCCGGGCCACGTAGTTGTTTGAAAGCTCTTGTAAAACTTTGGATTTTGCTTTGTTTGAAATGGAATGGCAGGAGAGGAAGAAATGCGATCTTATTTAAGCTCTTGCCCCGGCCGCTGGGCGGCACTAGGGAGGAGCAGGGTAGACTGAGAGTCTGGAGGCCAGATAAGAAGCCGTCACAGCAACACAAGTGAGAGACGGTGAAGGCTCGGCGAGGAGGGTGACAGGCGAGATGGGGAGAAGCGATCCTGTTCTGGTTGTATTTTGAAGTGAGATTCAGCTAGAGTCTCCAGCTAGAGTCTCCCCCATCTTTAGCGTCAGCAGTCCCATTCTCCTAATCTTAGGCTTCATCAAATGTTATTGTCTTCATGGTCCCTTCTGTTTGTTCCAGCCTCAAATCCAATCTGTTAGCAAATATTGCTAATGAATCTGTTTTAGAGTTAGTTAAAGTGAAGTCGCTCAGTCGTGTCCGACTCTTTGCAACCCGTGGACTATAGCCCACCAAGCTCCTCCATCCATGGGATTCTCCAGGCAAGAATACTGGAGTGTGTTGCCATTTCCTTCTCCAGGGGATCTTCCCGACCCAGGGATTGAACCCAGGTCTCCCACATTGCAGGCAGATGCTTTAACCTCTGCACCACCAGGGAAGCCACCAGAGTTAGTTGAGAAGAGATCTAAAACAGACATATTAGTTGAAGAAATCTTTCAAAAGTTTGTCAGCTACTGCGTTTCTTAATTTTAGATTGGGTATACTCATCTACTATTTAACGTGAGTAGCAAACAGAAGTGAACTACTGTTACTCCAGTATTGGAAGCCCCATGGCTCAGCGGTAAAGAACCCACCTACAATGCAGGAGACTCGGGTTGCACTCCAATAGTATTATTGTTATACTCACGTCATAGAGACACTAGCCAAGAGTTAATAAATGTTATTTATGAATTCTTTTGGCGACTGACTTTGCAAACAGAAATTAACGCTAGCTATTTGGCACACATTTCATATAGTTTCCTATTGTTGGTATGCTTCTAGAATCTTTTGTTATCAGTCAGTGGGCAGGGCTAACTGAATTGGTGCCCTGAAAGACAGATGGGAATTCCAAACATTACTAATCAGGGCTATATTTCTTCCCTTAAATTTTTGATTTATGCATGAATAAAACTACTTTTAGATTAGCCATATGCATAACCTTCTGCTAGCACAAAAAGAAAGTAGATAGCCTTTTGTTAAATAATTATATGATTTTGCCATTAAGAACCAGGGGAGGTTTGAATAGAAAGAACATTTTGGAATCTCAGTACCACCACAAAGTCTATCTCAGCTTTAATTTCAACTAAAACAGAATTCATTGGCACATGGCTTTCATGCGGTCCTGCTGCTGCTGCTGCTGCTGCTGCGTCGCTTCAGTCGTGTCTGACTCTGTGCGATCCCGTAGACGACAACCCACCAGGCTCCCCCGTCCCTGGGATTCTCCAGGCAAGAACACTGGAGTGGGCTGCCACTTCCTTCTCCAGTGCATGAAAGTGAAAAGGGAAAGTGAAGTCACTCAGTCATGTCTGACTCTTAGTGACCATATGGACTGCAGCCCACCAGGCTCCTCCGTCCATGGGATTTTCCAGGCAAGAGTATTCATGTGGTCCTAACAATGGCACCCCACTCCAGTACTCTTGCCTGGAAAATCCCATGGACAGAGGAGCCTGGTAGGCTGCAGTCCATGGGGTCACTGAGAGTTGGACACAACACGACTCAGTGACTTCCCTTTCACTTTTCACTTTCATGCACTGGAGAAGGAAATGGCAACCCACTCCAGTGTTCTTGCCTGGAGAATCCCAGGGACGGGGGAGCCTGGTGGGCTGCTGTCTATAGGGTCGCACAGAGTAGGACACGACTGAAGTGACTTAGCAGCAGCAGCAGCAGTTCACATTAATTACCTCCATATAGTGAGTCCACCTCTCTGGGTAATAGGGACACATTTTTAGAACAAATTTTTCCCACTTATCACACTGTTAGTGCCATGATTCTTAAACCCAAACATCTAATAGAAGTCTAGTGAGGCTCTTTTTAGAGTCTTGAAGGGTGGTTTATAGCCAGCTGTTTTGAAAATTCCAAGCTGAAACATTTCTGCCAAACTTACTGGAAGAGTTCGAAACTCATGGATCTCCTGTGGTTGAAGAGCGCTGAGCACTCATTTCTCCAATGACACTGAAGACCTTCATACCCTCAAGTGGAACAGGCAGGTTAGGTCTGCCAACCTCCATCCTGGAACTCTCAGGGCCCATGAACTTGAGCAGATATTAATACAAAGCAACTTCTAGAGAAAACAGATCTCTCACCTGTAACTTACTGTGGGTGAAAAAGGCTAGGCTTCCACACAGATCAGACTCTGCAGTTTTCATAATCACAGGTTAGCCTGTGTGCCCTCTTCTCATTAGAGTGTATACACCCACCTAGCTTTGGCATCTTAGAATACAAAACTCTTGAGCCCTTCTCAGAAAGTAACATTTTTAAACAACGTGAAGTCCAGTTCACTTGCTACCCCAGGTTAAAACTGTGACGTTTAAGCAAGTTTATAGCCTTAGTTCTCAAAGTGCAATCCCAGACCAGAAACATAAATATTGGGAAACTTGCTAGAGTTACCATTTAAGACTTACTGAACCAGACTCCCTAGGGGTAGGACCTAGAAATCTGTGTTCTGCAAGTCCTCTGGGTGAGTTGTATGTTCACTGAAGTTTTAGAACCACTGGTCTCAAGACAGCGTTTCTTAAATTTTAATAAGTATAAGAATTTTTCTGCAGAGCTAGTCTGAGGTATGACTGGATATCTTTATTCCTAACACTTATAACTTGTTGGAGAAGGAAATGGCAACCCATTCTTCTATTCTTTCCTGTAAAATCCTATGGGCAGGGGAGCCTAGAGGGCTACAGTCCATAGGGTCACAAAAGAGTCGGACATGACTTAGTGGCTGAGCACAAAACTTGTATCCAAGCTGATATGTCTCTTATATACTGCTGCATTTGTGAAAAAAAAAAAAAAGGTTTATGTATAGTTATTTTCTTTAATGAAATAATCTAGTCCTTTGAATCAAATCTTAACAAAACTTTATTTGAGAAATTAGAAAAGAAATATGTTTCAATGTGACACCATTTTTTTTTTTTACCCTGTAAGTGTGTAGCCTTTCCTATAGTTAAAGACAATGCTGAGTCATAATTGTCCAATGAATTAAATAGACTTTGAGACAAAATAATAAGAGGTTTTCATTAGAGAAAAGTGACATACAGTTTGTTACATATGTGTATATACAAACGTACAGTATATATGTGTGTGTGTGTGTAATGTATGTGTGTGTATGTATATATACATCACACACACATATAATTGGATTTTTTTCCATGTTACTGTCAAATAACATTTCTTCCTTTATAAATTTTGTGAAGCTGAATAATTTGCATTGTTTCATAAATTTTTTCCTTAAAATTTTTTCATGGGCAAATAAGCCCTTTAAGCACTCTTTAATTGCTAGTTGATTCATAGACATAGATGACTGAATTTAGGTTCCTTAACTTTCCATGGATGTTTTATAATAAAGTTGGAGTAGTTCATTATTTAACAACATATCATGTATGGCCCAGGAAGAACTGGCTATTTTTATAAATCCTGCAAGAAACGCAATTTATATTATAATCCTTTTTGTTTCCAAAGCAGACAAATAACTCAATTTTAAAGCACCACTGAGAACACTATGCTATTTCAAAGTGATTTATTTTCCAGTTTGTCCCTGCATTCCAAACTTGTTTTAATTTCAAATTGTGAATTTTAAGTAGGGAAAATGTTGCTGATAGACATTTGTTTCATCCAGAGGTTAAAATAAACTGCTCCTGATTTCCCTGCATAGGAAATGTATAAAGTGATTTCTCGTGTCTGAATACTTTGGGGATGCAGATTTTGTTTTGATTTTGGTTGTGATATCGTAAGATCCTATTCCAAGCCTATAATTTTGTCTCTGGAACTGAAATTATGGCTTTGCCAGTCTGTTCAGTCTGCTATAACAAAGTGCTATGGACTGGGATGCTTATAAACCATAGAAATTTATTTCGCACAGTTCTGGAGGCTGGGAAATCCAAGATCAGGCACTGGCAGATTCAGTGACCAGTAAGGGTCTTCTTCCTGGTTCCTAGCTGACTGTCTTTCGCTGTGTTCCAGGGCAGAGGGACTAGCTGGCTCCCTGAGCTTTCTTGTAAGGACACTGATCCCACACCTGAGCACTCTGCTCTTGTGACTGATCGCCTACCAAAGGCCCCAACTCCAAACACAATCATGTTGGGAATTGGGTTTCAAGGTGTGAATTTTGAAGGAAGACCCAAGCATTCAGTCCGTAAGTGGAGAGTCTTTACTAGAACAAAATCGAACATTTTCATAGTGAATGTATTAAAAAATTAACCATCTTTTCTATCAATCTATACATCTACTCTTTAAGTGCATTCAGAGTTGACCCTTAAAAAATGGACCTTCTTTAAAAGTCACCTTAAGTGACTCAAGGTAAAGATATTTATGATACAACTCTTATTGCTAAAAATATCTTTTTACCTTGGTGTAATATTCAACCGTTTTCAAAGAAGATTCAGAATAAAATAAAATCTGCATTTCTTTGTTTTTGAAATTGTTCATCAGTGATTTTTGGATGAACACTCTCTATTTGCCCTTATCTTTAAATTCTATGAGATATTTACTGAAGTCTTAGGGGCATTTTATTTTGATATAGATAATTTTCTCCTGATCCAACAGGCATATCTTTTCTTTGACATTTTTATTGAAATGATTTTAAAATATGATTCTACTTTCTTGTTTCAAAAAGTGACATTTCCTAAATGCTATTGAATTCCTTTCTGATGAGTGATGGATTTTTGGTGTTAAGATAATGCTTACCTGTATTAGTAAGGAAAAAAGTTCTGGCATTGTACACATGTCAGTGATCATGTTGGCTATGTCATTCTCGTAAAAAGATTCCTAGGGGGAAAAGGTGACCAGTTCACTTTTCATGGAAAGGCATGAATTGTTCTGCCAAGAGTTTATTTTAAAGCCTCACATATAATAATTTTAACAAGTGTATTAAATTCTTACTGTGAACCAGATGTTCAGAGCATAAGAAAGAAGCATAAGACATAAGCTCTAACTTAAATGATCTTAACAAATAGAGAGTTGATCATATGTCAACATTATGTAATAATTTTAAATAGTTGTATTTGGTGAATGACAAAAGAGCTAGAAAAAATGGTAAGTTATAGAAAAATCGAGAAAATGGAAAGATCAACTAAAATAGTACACTAGCACTTTGGGAGAAAGTGGGGCTTGAGTTAGAATTTGAAGAAATCTTAGAAGATAGGAGACATGAAAAGAGTGCATCCAGGGAAATTGCTGATTAAAGATGGAAGTGAACTTTATTTAGTTGAAAGTGAGAAGCTTAGCTTGGGTGGATCAAGGAACAAGTGAAGGAATCTGCGGGGAAACATTATATGTTAGCTACATAGAGTTAGGCCACACTGAGGGGTCAAATGGCAGAATAAGTTGGAAACCCCCTTAAACATATCACATTCTTGTAAAACCAACAAAAACTCTTCTTTAGTAGGAAAAGATGTGCAAGTAAATCCACATATCACGTAGTAAGTCAGAATGCCTTTGTTTTTTTTAATTTGGTCATTTAAAAATATTGAAATATAGTTGATTACAATGCTGTATTTCAGGTTGTTTAGCAAAGTAATTCAGTGCATATGTATAGATATACATGCTTTTTCAAGTCTTCCCTGGTGGGACCAGATGATAAAGAATCCGCCTGCAGGGGAGGAAATGCAGAAGACCTGGGTTTGATCCCTGGGTCAGGAAGATCCCCTGGAGAAGGGAATGGCAACCCACTCCAGTATTCTTGCCTGGAGAATCCCATGGAAAGAGGAGCCTGGTGGGCTATAATACATGAATACAACTGAGCAAATAACACTTTTACTTTCATGCTTTTTTTAAAAAAAATCTGCTATTATAGGTTATTACAAGATATGATAATAACCTATAATGTGACAAGGTATTGTAATAAACTATAATAAAGGCAAAATGGATGTCTGAGGAGGCCTTGCAAATAGCTGAAAAAAAGAAGTAAAAGGCAAAGGAGAAAAGGAAAGATATGCCCATCTGAATGCAGAGTTTTAGAGAACAGCAAGAAGAGATTTAAGAAAGGCTTTTAAAGTGAACAATGCAAAGAAATAGAAGTAAACAATAGAATGGGAAGGGCTAGAGATGTCTTCAAGAAAATTAGAGATACCAAGGGAAAATTTCATGCAAAGATAGGCATACTAAAGGACAGAAATGGTATGGATGTAGTGGCAGAAGATATTAAGAAAAGGTGGCAAGAATACACAGAAGAACTATATAGAAAAGATCTTAATGACCCAGCTAACCATGATGGTGTGTCATTCATCTAGAGCCAGAGATCCTGGAGTGTGAAGTCAAGTGGGCCTTAGGAAGCATCACTATGAACAAAGTTGATGGAGGTGATAGAATTCCAGTTGAGCTATTTCAAATCCTAAAAGATGATGCTGTGAAAGTGTTACACTCAATATGCCAGCAAATTTGGAAAACTCAGCAGTGGCCACAGGACTGGAAAAGGTCAATTTTCATTCCAATTCCAAAGGCAATGCCAAAAAATGCTCAAACTACCGCACAATTGCACTCATCTCACACGCTAGTAAAGTAATGCTCAACATTCTCCAAGCCAGGCTTCAACAGTACCTGAACCATGAACTTGCAGATGTTCAAGCGGGTTTTAGAAAAGGCAGAGGAACCAGAGATCAAATCGCCAACATCCGTTGGATCATAGAAAAAGCAAGAGATTTCCAGAGAACACCTAATTCTGCTTCATTGAGTACGCTAAAGCCTTTGACTATGTGAATCACAACCAACTTTGGAAAATTCTTAGAGAGATGGGAATACCAGGCCCCCTTATCTGCCTCCTGTGAAACCTGTATGCAGGTCAAGATGCACAGTTAGAACCAGACATGGAACAACAGACTAGTTCCAGACTGGGAAAGGAGTCCATCAAGGCTGTATATTGTCACCTTGCTTATTTAATTTATATGCAGAGTACAGCATACAGAATACCAGGCTGGATGAAGCAGAAGCTGGAATCAATATTGCTGGGAGAAATATCAGTAACTTTAGATATACAGATGACATACCCTCATGGCAGAAAGCAGAGAGAAATTAAAGAACCTCTTGGTGAAGGTGAAAGAGGAGAGAGAAAAGCTGACTTAAAGTTCAACATTCAAAAAACAAAGATGATAGCATCCAGTTCCAACGCTTCATGGCAAATAGATGGAGAAATAATGGAAACAGTGACAGACCTTATTTTCTTGGGCTCCAAAATCACTGTGGACTGTGACTGCAGGCATAAAATTAAAATATTCTTGCTCCTTGAAAGAAAAGTTATGACCAACAGAGAGCATACTAAACAGAGACATTACTTTGCCTACAAAGGTCTGTCTAGTCACAGCTGTGTTTTTTCCAGTAGTCATGTATGGATGTGAGAGTTGGACAATAAAACGGGCTGAGTGCTGAAGAATTGATGCCTTCAAACTGTGGTGCTGGAGAAGACTCTTGAGAGTTCTTTGGACTGCAAGGAGATCCAACCAGTCCATACTACAGGAAATCAACCCTGAATATTCATTGGAAGGTCTGTTGCTGAAGCTTTAATACTTTGGCCACCTGATGCAAAGAACTGACTCATTGGAAAAGACCCTGATGCTGGGAAAGGTTGAAGGCCAGAGGAGAAGGGGATGACAGAGGATGAGATGATTGGACGGCATCATTCACTCAATGGACATGAGTTTGAGCAGACTCTGGGAGATGGTGAAGGACAGGGAAGCCTGGCATGCTGTAGTCCATGGGGTCGCAAAGAGTTGGACATGTCTGAGCAACTGAACAAGGAGAAGATACTGAGTGCACTTCCCTGTGCTCTGCAGTAGGTCCTTGTTGGTTATCTGTTATAGATACAGTACGACATGTCGTTCCCAGTCTCCTAATTTATCCCTCTCCGCTTCTCCCCTTTGGTAACCATAAATATGTCTTCTATGTTTGTGGGTGTATTTCCATTTTGTCAATAAGTTCATTGTAGCCTTTGTTTCTGGAGAAGGTCAACTCCTGCCTGGCAAATCCCATGGACGGAGAAGCCTGGTAGGCTGCAGTCCATGGGGTCGCTGAGAGTTGGACACGACTCAGTGACTTCACTTTCCCTTTTCACTTTCATGCATTGGAGAAGGAAATGGCAACCCACTCCAGTGTTCTTGCCTGGAGAATCCCAGGGATGGGGAGCCTGGTGGGCTGCCGTCTATGGGGTCGCACAGAGTCGGACACAACTGAAGCAACTTAGCAGCAGCAGCAGCAGCCTTTGTTTCTAATTGATGCAAAAAGTTTCGGTCTAATAAGATGAAGTGTGTGCCTGGATATCTATGTGTGCTCAGGCGTGTGCGTTTGCAAGTAAGTACTAGAGTTGTCATTTATCACAATAAAAGGGTGCAGCTACCCAAGCAATTAGGTATGAGAAGAACAAAGGTGAGCTGTGTCTCACTTTGCTCCCGAGACATCTTCATCTCCTACAGTAATCAACAGTGACACGTCAAGTCATCGTGAGTGACAATTTCAGACCTCTCATTAGAGAAGATAATTGCACAACGAGGCAGACTGATGAGCTGATTGGTGTTTCCTCTGAAACTGAGCTCCTCCTCCTGGGCCCCCTTCTGACAGCACTGCTGAATATTACCAAATATGTGTTTAAGGCAATTCAGGTACAGAGTCTTCCCTTGGCAAAACATGTTATGATTGCTGCAGAATGAATGCTGAGAGCTAAATCTAACATATCTCTTGAGTTGTAATAATACCCATCATTCTGAAAACATTCTACTTTTCTCAAGTACTTTCCACCTTCTGTTTTTGCCACAGTTTCTGTGATGTTAGGGGTCAGGTTTTAGGTTTTGTGTTTACATGGAAATAAGATAGGTGGATAGAGTGTTTCGCTGAGGACTGCCTGGTTAATTTAAAGCAGAGTTTCACAGTCTAACCTCTTTCCAAACTTTATACTTTCAATTGAAGGTAATTTTTTTAAAGTCTTTATTGAGTTTGTTACAATACTGCTTCTGTTGTTTATGTTCCGGTGTTTGGACCCTGAGACATGTGGGAGCTTTGCTCCTCCACCAGGGATCCAACCTCCACCCCCTACACTGGAAGGCGAAGTCTTAGCCACAGGACAGCCAGGGGAGTCCCTGGTTGAAGTTCCTTTTAACCAAAATGTAGTTCCCTTTCTCCCTCCACCAATGGATCGACTCTAGCCCTGCAAAAGGGGTTCTCACACTTATATGAGAATCATCAGAATCACCTTCAGGATATATTAAAGTGCAAATCACTGGATCCGACAACCAGCGTTGCTCATTCAGATGGTCTGGGGTTTGTTGGATTTGTTTACAGTTCTAATAAGTTCCCAGTTTATGCTGAGTTGATGCTGATGCCAGTAATCTGGAGATTAGGAGCCTTTTCTTTAGAAGAAGTCCTTCCTGAAGAAGTGACTTACCGTTGGTTACATTATGTTGACCAGTTATTTAACTACTGGATGTTCTGAAAGTTCTTCTAAATCCCAGTCTCACGAGTTGGAAGTCTGTCTGGGCACAGTTTACTCTTATATCTGAGCACGTTTTCATTTATTGTGTGCTTTGACTTTTCTAGCCGTGGCCTCATGGTCTGTCTCCATAAGGGAGACAAACAGTGCTCTAAGTAGAAAAATGCTACCCGTTTCATTTTCTCAGACTGAATTTCTGACTTGCTCATATTCAGACACTGCTGCAGTCAAACTTATCCCTAAATTCTCAGTGGCACCAATATTTGTAGAACCATTCTTAATGCAACTTTGATCAAACTAATCAGTCTGCTCAGGTTTTTTTTTTTTTTTTTTTTTTATGGACGGTCCGGCTCTCAAAATAAAGATATATTCATTGCCGTAAAGTAACTAACTTAGATATGAGCTGTGCTGATTAAACGTGATCAGGTTAATTCTTGGGATCTTTCATATCCAAACTGATCATTCATGGCTTCAAAAAAGTAACTAAAATACTGACCTACAGTAGAACAATTGAAGGCTAAGAAGTATGATATCATCCTCATTCAGTCCATGCACATAATTCATCTGTATATTCAAAAGTGCTTATTTAAATCTTACTATATGCAGTACACACTTCCAGGCCCTGGAGGTAGATCAGTGAAGTGGAAAACAAAGTCTGCATACCTGGGGCTCATAATATCATGGAGAAAGACATAATAACAAGGAAAAACATTAAAAAAAACAGCTTCAGATAGTTGAGATGCTTTGAATAAACTAAAGCAAGGTAACGTAATACAGTGATTGGGGATGTGGTGGAGCTATTTTAGGTGAAAGTATAGAGACTGAAGCTGGAGGATATCCTAGAAATGACAATTTTCATGAAACATAAAGATGGAACTCTCTTAATAATATCAAAGAAGGTGCTTATTAGAAATTTCTTATAATTTTTATACACTCAAATTATTGAAAGTTCAACTTTGGTGCATATAATAACTCTGTAAATGCGTTAAACATCATTGATACTTTTTTTGTAATATCATTCTGAATTTTTCTTTTAGTCATAAACTAGTAAGAGAAAGTCAATATAACATGATTTTTTTAAAAATATGCATTAAATATATACATGTATATAACCCAGTGGCTATTAAAATATCACTTATATTGCACACATGCTAACCTTAACTGTGTCAGTTGTTTATGATGCAAAACTTAACCCAGTTTCCAGAAGCAGATTGCTGGAACAGACCTTAAGTGTTTTTCTACTATTTAGAGGTGAGACAGAAGAGGACTTATTTTCCAAAAGTGATTTTTCTGTAGGCAACTTATATCCTTTTTAGAACAACATTAGCATCTTATAACATGGTGGTGCTTGGAAGCATGGTTTCTGAATTCAGAGGCAATGACTTTGGTCCACCACCTGTCAACTCTGTGACTACAGTGTTGCAGGGTTTTTGTGAGGATTAGACAGTGTAACAGAGGTAAAGCACTAGAACTTTACTTGGAATATAGGAAATCCACAGTAACACCCTAAGCTCCATACCCATTGCCCCCAGTCAATGTACAGGAGATGAAACTAGAATATACATCTTAATTACAAATCCACAGTTCATCCAATTATACCTTGTTGCCTCTCTGTAAAGCTAGTTTGACGCTTTATGCTTTAACATGAAATGTTATAAAACCAAATCATATAATGAACCTTGGTTAAATGATGATTTCCAGTTCTGTTCTTCACCTGGTTAGGAAGAATGTAGATTCTTGACTCACTTAATGCTGCCATTTCAGTTGAAGCAAAAATCAGAGTATTTTAAGTATGAAAGAGTAGAGGAATTTACAACTAGAGGAAAGAAATCATCATTTAAATAATCCTGTTTTAAAATGCATAGCTTGTTTTATCATATGCTAAAATCAGTTTCTAAATTTTTAGTTTTTCATTTGTGTTGCATCACCTAGAATACTACCCGGTATATATCAAGGCATGCGATAAATATTTGCTGAAACACAAAAACCTTTCTGATGGAGCCAGTGTTCTAGGATCAATGTAGATAAAATTAGCAAATTTACAAATACAATATGTAATGTAGTGAATGATGCTGAAGCTGAAACTCCAGTACTCTGGCCACCTCATGCAAAGAGTTGACTCATTGGAAAGACTCTGATGCTGGGAGGGAATGAGGGCAGGAAGAGAAGGGGACGACAGAGGATGAGATGGCTGGATGGCATCACTGACTCCATGGGCGTGAGTCTGAGTGAACTCCGGGAGTTGGTGATGGGCAGGGAGGCCTGGGGTGCTGCGATTCATGGGGTCGCAAAGAGTCAGACACAACTGAGTGACTGAACTGAACTGATTGAATGCTGAAAAATTCAAGTTGGCTAAGATTTATGGGAGGGGATCTTTTTAAGATAAAGAATAAATTTACATTTACTTATACATGCTGTTCAATCTTCCAGGGCCTTAGTT
Organism: Oryx dammah; assembly: GCF_014754425.2. Classification (NCBI taxonomy): domain Eukaryota; kingdom Metazoa; phylum Chordata; class Mammalia; order Artiodactyla; family Bovidae; genus Oryx; species Oryx dammah. Next base: position 9,701,559 of record NW_024070206.1, on the reverse strand, counting down.
TCCCCACTGAGTGTATGTGCTTTGGTGGCTGGAGTGACATAAAATCTAGGAGTTCTATGGACATTTCAGGTATTGTTGGGGCTAACCAGGGCACCACGTAATCACTCAGTACAGGAGACATTCTCCCTTTAAGAGAAGTCGTCTCTGTCTAGCTCTGGTTAATCATGGTCCTCTTGTACTTTTTTTTATACACACATAATATTTTGCCTCCTAATGCTAACATTATTGTGTGGTATATCCCAAAGCAGTTTGCAGTCATTTCCTCACATGAACTCACCATTTTATTCATTGTTTCCTTCATCTATCTAATATGTATTGAGGTTATACCATCTTCTAAGAACCATGCTGGAAGATTTAAATCGGTATTATTATCTCTGTATCAAAAAAAAAATGCGGACCAAATACGAACTAGTTCACAGACAAAGATCAGATCCATGTAGAGTTAAACCTAAAGTTGATTCTTCTCTGAAGCCATGCTATGTTGCTTCTTTCATTCATGTCCAGTCCTTGTGAACTCAGTAAAAGGCAGGATTCTTTCCTGATGTTTGTCTCGCACTCAGTCAGTTCAGTCGCTCAGTTGTGTCTGACTCTTTGTGACCCCATGGACTGCAGCATGCCAGGCCTCCCTGTCCATCACCAACTCCTGCAGCTTACTCAAACTCATGTCCATTGAGTAGGTGATGCCATCCAACCATCTCATCCTCTGTCGTCCCCTTCTCCTCCTGCCTTCAATCTTTCCCAGCATCGGGGTCTTTTCATATGAGTCAGCTTTTCGCATCAGGTGGCCAAAGTATTGGAGTTTCAGCCTCAAAATGAGTCCTTCCAATGAATATTCAGAACTGATTTCCTTTCGGATGGACTGGTTGGATCTCCATGCAGTCCAAAGGACTCTTTAAGAGTCTCCTCCAACACCACAGTTCAAAAGCATCAGTTCGTCGGTGCTCAGCTTTCTTTGTTTCCCAGTGATGTCTATAGGAGAAGATATGATTTGGGCCATCAGAATCTCTCAACAAGAGGTTCTGAATGAATGGCTCAGGATTTGTGCTTTATGGGTAGTGTATTCGATGAAGTAAGTACAGAAAATGCTCTTTTTCAAGGAAAGAGAAGAATTGCCATTAAAAAAAGGCAGTTTCCTGGCAACACAATGAAAAGACCTGTCCAAGAGGTATTCATCTGTGCTAACATCCAACCTCTTTCTTGACAAGATGTCAGTGAAAAATGAACTCACTGAAATGCATCGCAGTTTCCCTGGGGAAAGAGAGAGGACACAGAACAAGAATAAAAGCAGGCCTTTGGAGAGGTCTGAGAGCAATTTCCAACAATATTACCCCTGGGTTACCAGGAAAAGTCAACATATTTTAAAAAAGACTGAACTAGCCAATCAGCTTACGTTTCTTCATCAAATCCTTCCCTGTGACCTATAGGTGCTGTGAAAGAGAGTGGTACATTGACATTTAAGTATGTAAGATAGTATAAGGTAATATAATCACTATGGATAATATCCTTGACCAAATAGAAGAAAAAAAAAGTCCCAGTGCAGTAAGAGGCCAATGCAGCAATGAATGGTCCCACTGTGGTGGTACTGTGATTTCAGCAGCAGTCCATCCCCAACCCCCAAGGAAAAAGATCCTGTAAAACTCTAGAGTAAACAGTTAGAGGTTGCAAGCCTGGTTCTAGCATCAGGTAAGGCACAACTTCCTAAAAACAGAGGGAGATCACAGTTAACACACTCTAGTTTTGTGTAAAAATGCGGCCTTCCACAATAGGAAACAGTGCATAGCCCCTGTCATAAAGCCTTAAGGAAAAGCAAGAGCAAGTGGCAAATAAACCCTTAAATATAAGTTAATGACATTCCTTTCAGTCATCCTTTCCAGGGATTTGATTGACTTCCAGCATATAGTAAATTTCTCGCTTCTTAAACAGGAAGCATGCGTTGAAGAAAAGCACCGCTAGGTTTCTTTATGGACTTCAGTGTTACGGAAGGGAAAGAGTTTAATGATGAGGTTCTGAGCTGCAAAGAGTTGCACTTTACCTGTTCCCTGCTCCCCAGCACACATAACTGGTAGATGTTTCTTTTTTTGATCTTACCTGAGGAGTTTGGGAGCTGTTAGAAGTAGTGTGCCTAGTCTGAGCCTATTATTCTAGTGTGGAGAACTAGAAACAGGGAAATACTGAGAGCTGACCCTCACCTGGGATAAGCGGCAGTGGAGGGGAGCCGCCAATGGGAATCAGTAATCGTTGAGATTGAAAGTGCCTGTGATGTATGTTCAGCAGAGCTCTATGCAGAAAATGCACGGCTGAGATTGGAGATGGGCACGTAGATCTGTCAGATGGTACAAAGGTAGGGAATACGGTCATGGATTCTGCGGTCAAGGGTCAGCCTGTTGTACCTCTTTACCATACGAGCATCATGTTGTAGATGGGGAAAATGTGGAAACAGTGTCCGATTTCATTTCCTTGGGTTCCAAAATCACTGCAGGCAGTTACTACAGCCACAAAATTAAAAGACGCTTGCTCCTTGGAAGAAAAGCTGTGACAAACCTAGACAGTGTATTAAAAAGCAGAGACATCACTTTGCTGACAAAAGTTCTGTATCGTCAAAGCTATGGTTTTTCCACTAGTCATGTATGGAGGTGAGAGCTGGACCATAAAGAAGGTTGAGCGCCAAAGAATTGATGCTTTTGAACTGTGGTGCTGAAGAAGACTCTTGAGAGTTCCTTGGACAGAAAGGAGATCAAACTAACCAACCCTAAAGGAAATTAACCCTGAATATTCATTGGAAGGACTAGTGCTGAAACTCTGATACTTTGGCTGCCTGATGCAAAGAGCCAACCCATTAAGACTGAGGGTGAGAGAAGAAGGGGGCAACAGAGGACGATGACTGGATGGCATCACTGACTCAATGGACATGAGTTTGAGCAAGCTCCGGGAGATGGTGAAGGACAGGGAAGCCTTGTGTGCTGCAGTTCACAAGGTCGCAAAGAGTTGGACACTACTTAGCAACTGAACAACCACCACAATCATGTTGTATACTCCTGACATTGTAGGTAACAGGTGTCCATTTTTATATGGAACACTCTCTACTGAGGTGGTCTTTCATTCTGGAATATAGTTTCATTATTATTTTTCTCTTCATCTGTTCCTTATATGAAATCCCCTCCTGTATCATGCATAGAAAATATTTTTATATTCTCAGTTTAAAGTTGGTTTGGAAATCTTGCTACCAAGCCATTCTCTTCCTGCATAGAACTCTGGAGTTTTTTTACTTACCTTTGAAATTATATACCCAGAAATATGGTCAAAATGTTTAACATTCTATAAGGCACACACACTGATAGATCTGAATCACTATGAGTTGTTGTGTTAGAGTAGATTCTGGAAACTCCCTGCTCAAATCACCTTCACTCATTGGGTGCTGAACATTGAGAGAATCCATGGACAGACTTGGCGGTATGTGGGACCTCATGGCATTTGAGTGTTTAGCCTAGTAGCTATTTAGCAGTCAGAAATATTCCATTAATTTTATAAACAGTAACTTTAGTTCTTCAGTTGTGAATTATAAACTCATCAAACTCTGCTAGCCGAATGACATTCCTATGAATATATTGGGTTGGTCAAAAAGTTCACTCGGATTTCTCCATACATTTCACAGAACAACCCAAATGAACTTTCTGGCCAACCCTATACAAAGACCCTGCCATAGTTACCTCTGTGACCCTTCCCTCTCCCTTCAATATACATACATCCAATTGAACAGATTCTTCAGGTGAAACTAAGAATAAAGATTTCAACGTAAGTTACAAGATAGAAATGATATCCCAATGACAAACCTAATGCTAATCTATTACTTTAGAGTAATAGCAAGAGAGAAGGAGAGAAAGATGAGGAATAAAAATGCATAGAAGTGAAGGATATTGCAGCTTGACTTGAACTTTGTCAGTTGGAAGAGTAAAAATTTGTACAATAGAAGAGACAGCAATGCTTCCTGTCCTGTCTTGCAGTACAGAAGTATGAGTATAAAAGTGTTGGTGAAAATAATCAATAGACAGTCTATAATAGGGATAGAAAAGAGGTTTATGTGAGCCAAACTGAGGACCAAAGCCTGGAAGACAACCGAGTCTCAGATAACTCTGAGGTAATGCTTCGGAGAAACATGGTTTTCAGCACAGCTTTGTATTGTCAGAACCAAGAATGTCAAACAAACCAGGGAGAGATTCCTTCAAGATTTCAAAAAAACAGATCAGCACGTACACAGCAAGTCAATACAACCTTGGCACCAAAGAAGGGAATCTTACCATCAAAGGAGTTCCAGCATTTGCTTCAAGGAAGGGAAGCGTTTAATCTTCATTTTTAACTTGAACATTCCTTTCTTCTGCTCAGTGTTCCATTTTCTTTAATAGTTAAAGCAGATGCACCGTGTTTATTTGACAGGCCACAGACAGGCTCTTTTATTTAGCATAAGATTCAACTTAACTTACGTGTAAGCCAGAATGACTTCCCCATACCACAATATGTGATCCTTTCTTTCATGAAAAAAATGGTGAAATTTTGATCTATGAAGAGTGTTATCATATGTTTCGCTTGTGCAAAAGGCACATGAGAGTGAGATGGAGCATATAGAGTTGGGATTGTCAAGGAAACAGTCAGTTGACAAATATTTCTTGAGGCTTTGCCTTTCTAGATGTTAAGGGAATGTAGAACTGTATATAAAATATTGCTGCTGTTGTTTAGTTGCTCAATCGTGTCCTACTCTTTGTGACCCCATGGACTGTACCCTGCCAGGATCCTCTGTCCATGGGACTTCTAGGTGAGAATACTGGAGTGAGTTGCCATTTCCTTCTCCAGAGGATCTCCCTGACCCAGGGGTCAAACCCGTGTCTCCTTCATTGACAGGCGGATTCTTTACCACTGAGCCACCAGGAAAGCCCCTTCAAAATATTCTTTCTGATTGGTTTACAAGATATTTGAGCCAAACAAACTAAATACATGTGAAACCATTTAGAAGTCATTTCACTCACAGATGTAATAAAAGGATACCTTTGTGGTTCTGACTATAAATAGCTCAGCAGTGTACAAGAGGAAGATCAATGAGGATGATGTTCAAGGGAATCTTTACCCAGAAGATCAGATGCAAACAGTGCTTTGAATATGCCGCAGGTTGGAACAGGACATCAAGCTTCTTGTCCTAAACAGATTTTTTTGGTATGTCTGGGAAGTGTGAAGGATTGACATTGGACTTGCCATAGTCATGTTCAGCTAGTGTACAACAAACTTACAGTGCATAGGCTTTTGTTAAGAGGCAGAGTTTGGGATAAGATTGCCTGAGTTCAGATCCAGGGTCCCCAGCTCGCTAGGGTAACCTTGAGTGTGTGTTTCCATTTTCACATAGGAATATAATGACAGACAGCACTTTACTGAGTAGGTTGATGCATATTAAGTGTATACAGGTCTCTGGTTTGTAGAAAAAGCTTGAGACATGCTGTTATTAATGATTACCTGGCTGAACTATTGGGTCAAAGTTTATTACCCCAACTACAAACTGGTTCTCTCTACTTTGCGAGCGTGAGGCAGTCTTTAACAGCAGAGATACCCTGGGTGAGTGATGCAGACATTAACTGGTTGTATGACTTTGAGCAGGTCACTTGCCACTTTGTCTCATCTGTAGAACATGAGTAGGATGTAGTAATATCCAAGATTCCTCCAGCTCTGATATTTTAAGTCTAGTTGTATGAATTGACACTAATTAGTTCCTACTGATTATCTTGACCCATAAATTAGGTGGAAATGGTAAAACAGAGGAAGGCAGCTTTGTACTGTATTGGGGAGGAGAAACAGAGAAAGATTTTATTTCAAAATCAGTTTATATCAGTGAGTAGAGGAGGGACATGTATCTTCGTGGTTTAAAATAATTCATTTTGGAATTGTAGAAACATTTTTGATATTTTTTTGGTGACTGCAGCCATGAAATTAAAAGACGCTTACTCCTTGGAAGAAAAGTTATGACCAACCTAGATAGCATATTCAAAAGCAGAGACATTACTTTGCCGACTAAGGTCCATCTAGTCAAGGCTATGGTTTTTCCAGTAGTCATGTATGAATGTGAGAGTTGGACTGTGAAGAAGGCTGAGCGCCGAAGAATTGATGCTTTTGAACTGTGGTGTTGGAGAAGACTCTTGAGAGTCCCTTGGACTGCAAGGAGATTCAACCAGTCCATTCTGAAGGAGATCAGCCCTGGGATTTCTTTGGAAGGAATGATGCTAAAGCTGAAACTCCAGTACTTTGGCCACCTCATGTTAAGAGTTGACTCATTGGAAAAGACTTTGATGCTGGGAGGGATTGGGGGCAGGAGGAGAAGGGGATGACTGAGGATGAGATGGCTGGATAGCATCACTGACTCGATGGACATGAATCTGAGTGAACTCCGGGAGATGGTGATGGACAGGGAGGCCTGGCGTGCTGTGCTTCATGGGGTCTCAAAGAGTCGGACACGACTGAGCGACTGAACTGAACTGAACCAAAACTTTAAAATGTTTATAAGTATTTTTAATCATTTTGGAATTTTGTGTAATAGTTGAATACCTTTCTCTATTTCAAGATTATATAAGAATTCTTGGTTTATTCTAGTAGTTGTTTTATGTATTAATTTACAGTGTATCTCTTTTATTCATTGAAATTTATCCTATTTCATTTGGGTAGGCTCCAACTTTATTAGTATTTTCTCAAATGGCTACCAAGTTATCTATAAAACATTTATATAATTATCTACTTTTTCCTCTGGTTTGAATTTAGGCATATTTTCCTGTGGGTGTTAAATGAGTTTTTTGACTTTTGAATCTGCTTCATATTCTTTCTGTATATTCACATGGATGTACTTTGTGTGGCAGTTTACAGTGCAGTCTCAGGCATATTCCTCAGCTTGACTATGATTAAATTTTCTTATTTTTTAAACAGGAAGTAATAATATGTACCTCAGAGATATTGCAAACATGGGATCAAATAATGTTTCAATGAATTTAGCATAATATTAGGCCAATTCTAAATTCTAAAAAATATTAGTAATTATTAGCAGAATTGCAGCATTATTATTTTCTCCCAGCTGTTAAGTTTCATTTATATTTTGCAATCAGTCCCAGTGTATTGTGTGTGTGTGCGCGTGCGTATTCTATTAGGTTCTCAGATAAATTAAGGCAATTTAAACTCATAATTTTTGAGAAAGACTTCCTCGTCCCTCCTAATTCTGAGGATTAATACTGCCCAGCAAGAATCTTTGTTCTAGACAGCATGCTCCCCGCTGGGCTACTGTTGCCATCTGCCCTAGGTCATGTCTGCCCCAGTTAATTATGTGTTGCTGTTCCTCTTGAAAATGAGCCAGAGTGTCTCTCCTGTTTCAAACAAAGACTGATTCCCTGCCGGTCCAGTTTTCACAAACTCTGCCAGCAGCGGCTAGAATGGGCTAGTTTTGTCTCTCTTTCTCTAGCTCTGCAGGGAAAACTTTACTCATAATCAAGAATGGGAATAGTGCCCCTAGCTAAGCAGTTGAAATTAAATCCAGTAACTGTAAACCTGGTGTAAAGCATGAAAAGAATGTTGGAAAGATCAAGGCACAAAAATTCACAGGCAACATAGCATTTTTGTACCTGTTCCCAAAACAGAATCTCAAGATTTTTTTCTTTTTTAAATAAAGCACCATTGGCAACAGAATATGCCCCTAAGCAGCAAAGCTCATAAAAAGTAGCTTTTATAACTTGATTATTTATTTGATTGCTTTTTCATTTTTTTTTTAAGGGCAGAAGATCTAGCGTAGAATTTGATAACAGAAGCAGCCAAAGGGATACAGGTTTTGTTTTTTTTTTTTAAGGTGTTAACCAGTGAACTGAACTTCCAGTTTCAGTGTTCACATTTAGAAGGTTTAGCAGAGACAGCACATGGACTTTTCAACTTTATTTATTTGCTTTGGAAATTAAGCAAAAAAGTATTCAAGTCTAGGAATAAAGTCTTACTAAATATCACAACACCCCAGGCAATAAAACACTGTTGGTCATGGGCAAAATAGAATTGCAAGCAAATAGAACTAGAGATTACAATACTAACTTGTTGGGGGGGTGTTATTTGGTTTTTTGGTTTTTCTTTTCTTTTCTTTTCTTTTTTTTTTTGGTTGTCAAATAAATTACGAGAGCCCAGAAATAATTCTGTTTCACCCTCTTGAAGTATAGAAGATCAGCTGTGGAGTCAGATTTATTTCTGCATTTCTACTTATACTCTATGAAAGCATCTCTGACATCTTGTGCCCAAGGGCAGAGCTCTAAGGAATATTTTCCGTGGAAGTCGAGTCATCAGAGAGTCAAAATTTGGAATCACTCCCAGTTCTTCGGAAGTAAAGTTAATTAATCTGGAAGCACATCATTTGTGTCTAAGAAATTCAAGAGAAATGTAATTAGTTCAGCAATTAGCTTTAACTTTTCAGAAACATTTCTGAAAAATAGGTATTAAAATCTTACCTCTTCTCCTGGTAACCATATATTTAACTGTTTATTATGGCTGCTTCTTAAACATGCTGTCTCACTGGTTTATCTTGTGGTAGAGGGAGCAATCTATTATTGGCTGTTTCTGTGCCATCAAGTTCGGCTTTATCTACGTTCTCTATTGTGACTTACTGTTTGTTCTTAATGAGCGTATGATGGGGATGTACAATGAAAGTTGTTTAGCATGTTGAGTGGAAAAGGGTTATTTGTGCTTCCTTGAAAGTTATTTTTAAATCTGCTGTGCTGTGCTTAGTTGCTCAGTCATGTCCAACTCTTTCCGACCCGGTGGCCGGTAGCCCTCCAGGCTCCTCTGTCCATGGGGATTCTCCAGGCAAGAATACTGGAGTGGGTACCCTATCCCTTCTCCAGGGGATCTTCCCAACCCAGGAATCGAGCTGGGGGTCTAACACTTCCTCTACTTTTCTTCTAACTGGAGTCTTAGATTCACCCATATGTTTCGCTACGATGATTTTGACAAAAGAACTAAAAGTTGTTCCGGAAATAGGACTTAAATTATCTTAAGTATAAACGTTTTGAGTCATATTGCTTCTTACTAAGTTAGAAAATGTAGAGTGATTTCTAGGCCAGGCATTATGCTATTGAACGCATCCTAAATCTAGATGACTGTTTAACCTGTTTTGGTCAGATAAATTAATACCAGCCATGAATGTTTTTAATTAGCCTTTTAATCTTTTCTGTTTTCACAGAATCATGGTATTTCGTAGCTTCAGTATTACCTACTTTTTAAAAACAACATATGCAATCACAAGTGAACAAGGAATTAAACAGAATTTGTCTTTTTATTATTTCAAAATTGCTAAGAAGAAAAGTATACAAGTTGATGATTACAACTAATGATATGTTTATAATCTGTTTACTGTCTTTTTATTCAAAGTGAAGCGACTTTCCCCACCAAAGTGTCTATCCCAGTGTGTTAGAAATGGAATTTGAAATGTCTGTAGCCCTTTTCAAATTTTGTTGCTTCATGTTTCCTAATTTATATCTTTGGCTCATAAATTATCCTTGTTTATGTAATTTTAGTGAAATGTATTAGATAGTATACACATTTTCTTAGAGTGTTTTAAGAATCAGTCTAGAAACTGTCACGTTTGCCAAGGCAAGCCTAGAGTCCCCAGTGTCCAAGGCAGCAGGGTTCCCGAGTGGCCACGTCAGGAACGTTCCAGCAGCCACAGTCTCTGTTGCCTTCTCTTGTTTCATGTGAAATTTTGTAATCCCTGAACTGCAGAAAGAGACTTCATTGAAAACCTAGTTGTATAGTTTTTTATCATTTTATTTTGGGTTATTACATTCATCATTTTCTATGAACCAAAATCCCCTAGACACTCTTAGCCTGTTCCTCTTTTCCAAATAAATAGCAAATTGAGTTAAGGAACCTAAAAATGGGCAGTGTCAAGTCTAATGCTGAAGGTCAGTTTAATCTAAATGGATACCTTAGAATAAGAGCAGAAGTGCAACATTTATCCACTTAACACATTGGGCACCTACTGTGTGCTGGGCCTCATTCCAGCTGCTTGATATTGAAAGGAATGAAGATAATAAACAACAGATGATAGAAATGTTTAAACAACCTATTTTACTACAATTGTAGTCTCACTGATAGATTTTAACCAGATTCTTTGAAGTTAAGGCAGATCATACTTTACTGACTGTGAACAGAGTAATGGGACCATCAGATTGTAGCTTTAAAAAAATATGTTGAAATATACTTGATTTTCTGTGTTGTGTTGGTTTCAGGTGTACAGCAAAATGATTAAGTAATGTGTGTATGTGTTTATATTGTACAGTACTGTTCATTATAGATTTTTACAAGAGTTGAAGCTGAAACTCCAATACTTTGGCCACCTGATGCGAAGAGCTGACTCCTTTGAAAAGACCCTGATGCTGGGAAAGATTGAGGGTGGGAGGAGAAGGGGACAACAGAGGATGAGATGGTTGGATGGCATCACCGACTCAATGGACATAAGTTTGGGTAAACTCCAGGAGTTTGTGATGGACAGAGAGGTCTGGCATGCTGCGGTTCATGGTGTTGCAAAAAGTCAGACACAACTGAGCGATTGAACTGAACTGAGTATAGATCCCTTTGCTATATAGTTGGTATTTGTTGATTGTCTATTTTATATGTAGTAGTGTGTATATTTTAATCCCAAACTCCTAATTTATTTTCCCTAATTCCTCTTTGGTAACTATTTTCTATGTCTGTCAGTCTAAAATATGCATGCCACCCAAACACACATCCTTTTTGGGGCTATTACTGTCAAAATAACTGATTAGTTTTACTTTTTAAAATGCTCAATAGCAGTCATGGTACCATTGTAACATACTTTAACTGAAAATTGATATTCTATTTCCAGAAAAAAAGGCTGAATTATAAAAATTAAACTCAAAACTCTTCCCTCTATCTTGCTATGCCTGCAGGCATAACAAGAGAAGAAATCAAAATCATTGTATTTTTGTATCCAGGATGATAGTACTTTTTACATAATCATAGTGCTTCAGGGTACTCTCTAGCAATAATTTTTACTTTTCCATATTAAATTTTAAAGGTAAACTTTTGAAAGATGAGATGATTTTTAAAAAATTTTTTATCTGTTCTTCAAAAATTTCATTTGCTCAGTAAGCCAAGAGGAAAAGGATTTTGAAAGCCTAGAAACAAAACAAAGTAAAATCTCTGGGCATCCAGTATATTTTATGTAGGATTATTTTCTAATGTTCTATGAAAACAAGCACATCAATACACAGTAAATATGCTTTCTTTATTTCTAGGGATTTTGATTATATATCAAATCTAGTTGGTCTGCTAACATTAAGTAGACTCTTGAGGTACATATAAATTTATTTTAAACAAATAATTCAAGAGGCATCAAGCTTTTACTTTTCATGTAGTTGCGGTACCTAGTTGGTCATTTCTTTAACATTTTGTTAGCTCTATTCTCTTCCTTCAAGTCACATAAATCACAAGCATATATATATTTAGGTAGCAGTTATTATGGATAATAGTTGCTATTATTGAAAAAACAGCCTTTATTGAATACTTACTATGGAAACTGTGTATATATGATCTCATTTAGTCCATACAGTAACCCCTACATGGCCAGTAGTATTATTGTCTCCAGCTATTAGGTGAATGATTATAAAAATGAGTCAAGGTCATGGTGATTGTTTTCCTTTATTAAAAATTATATCTCCTGAACTATTTTATTAATTTCTTTCCCAATCTTTCTGATTCTGCATTCCTCATTTTATTAGACTCTTTAGCTTGATTTTATCTGTGTTCTTTAGTTCCTCTCCTAAGATCATATTGTCAGATCTGGGATAGTAAAACATAGTGACAAGGAGTTTAGTGCATGCTCAGATACTCAGTAACGTCCACCTCTTTGTGACCCCATGGACTGTAGGCTGGCAGGCTCCTCTGTCCAATGGGATTCTCCCAGCAAGAATGCTGAAGTTGGTTGCCATTTCCTCCTCCAGGAGATCTTCCTGACCAAGGGATCGAACCTGAGTCTCTTACGTCTCCTGCATCCTTACCACTAGCACTATCTGGGAGAAGGAAATGGCAGCCCACTCCAGTATTTTTGCCTGGGAAATCCTAAGGACAGAGGAGCCTGGTGGGCTGCTATCTGTAGGGTCGCCCAGAATCGGGCACGACTGAAGTGACTTAGCATGCAGACATGCATTGGAGAAGGAGATGACAACCCACTCCAGTATCCTTGTCTGGAGAATCCCAGGGCCAGAGGTGCCCGGTGGGCTGCCATCTATGGGATCGCACAGAGTTGGACACAACTGAAGCAACTTAGCAGCAGCAGCAGCACTACCTGGGAAGACAAGGAGTTTGGACATAGGTAAAAGTGGAGACAAAAGTCACAAGGAAACAGACCCCAGAGTTGTGCTGAACCAGGTCAACTGCTAGTACAACTAGTAGTTTAGAGATCTTATGTTGCTTTCACAGATCAGGCAGCAGACAGTCTGGTTCAGAAGTTCAATACCTGGCAGAGAGCTGGACACAGAATAGGCCTTCTCTAAACCTTTTAGATCAATAAGTAAGTGAACAAAAGAAAATCAACTAAGACCATCAGGTCTCAAATTAGTTGAAATTCAGGTTCAAGGAGGCATCATTAGTTTTTAACTACTTACTACAGGCTAGTTACTGTACTGAGAAACTACATGTATTAAATTCCATTTTATAAAACAGTCCATCTTTCAAGTATGTCACTAGCCAAGAAACCAGATGTCCAGATTTTGGCAGGAAAGCCAAATGCTGTCCTTAACACATAGCAGCGATGGAGTTGGGAAGCTGGGAGTGATGCTGTCCCCATTATTCCTCAGTGCTTTGTTTATCTGTAGGAACTTGGCCAGCTGACCCAGGAAACAGTAGAAAACTGCCTGATTTCCAGAGCCTAGGAGCAGAGATTCTAATGTTCAGTGTGTCAGGCTCTTACTGCTCTTGGGTCAGGGCCCAAGGTCCCAGGTCTTGTGAGCAGACAGGGCAGATAAAGGCCAACATATCGTGAGTGAGTATTACAGCTTATGAGTAAGTTGGAGACACAGAATCATGCTCCCTGACTAACTCATGAGCAGGCGTCCTAGCCTTTAGGGGCTCTTAGAAACAAGGAGAGCCAGGAGTTATAGTAAAACTCAAACCACTAGCAGCAAGGACTTTGATCTTATTTCCCAACACACACACCATCACCTGTCCAGTTTTTGGCAAATGACCTTTCTTGGCCTCAGTTTACTGGTTTTCTCATCTGCAAAGTAGGAATGCTGAACATCAGGCTATGAGCCAGAAGGCATGTGAATGGATTCCATAAATAGAAGACAGGCTATGTGATGCCTCTGATTCCACCTCCTAGTGAGAAGCAGCTAACCCTCCAAATATACAGGTTAATTTGAATTACTCTGACCCTATTTTGCATCATGAGGGCCAGTTATAACCACTCATTTATCCATTGCTAATAAATCTGAATCCAGTGAACTAAGACAGCTTTTGAAATCCCTAATTCTTGGAGTGATTGGTGTGATGGTTTGGGTGGGTTTGACTGTGGTGGAGGAAAGGAAAGGTGGTGATAGAGAAGTTAATGTTTCCTGGACATAAAAAAAATTTAAGTCAAGACTAAACATACCTTAACCCACCAGTAAGATGTCATGAACTTTTCAGTCTCCATGTTATACTGTTCAGTTCAGTCACTCGGTCGTGTCCGACTCTTTGTGACCCCATGGACCACAGCACGCCAGGCTTCCCTGTCCATCACCAACTCCCAGAGTTCACTCAGACTCACATCCATCAAGTTAGTGATGCCATCCAGCCATCTCATCCTCTCTCATCCCCTTCTCCTCCTGCCCCCAATCCCTCTCAGCATCAGGGTCTTTTCCAAGGAGTCAGTTCTTTGCATCAGGTGGCCGAAGTATTGGAGTTTCAGCTTCAGCATCAGTTCTTCCAATGAATACTCAGGACTGATTTCCTTTAGGATGGACTGGTTGGATCTCCTTGCAGTCGAAGGGACTCTCAAGAGTCTTCTCCAACACTGCAGTTCAAAGGCATCAATTCTTTGGTGCTCAGCTTCTTTATGATCCAACTCTCACATCCATACATGACTACTGGAAAAAACATAGCTCTGACTAGACAGACCTTTGTTGCCAAAATAATCTGTCTGCTTTTTAATATGCTGTCTAGGTTTGTCATAGCTTTTTTTTTTTCTTTCTTTTTTACTGCCTTACTGTTAGAGGGGGGAAAAAAAAACTTATTTGTTGAAAGTAAGTAGATTAGAGGACAGATAAGCCTGGTGTGTTGCCGTCCATGGATTCACAAAAAGTGGGACACGACTGGGTGACTAAACAGCAACAGATGAGAGGCAAGTGCTATTACTTAGTCATTACCTAGACATTTTGCATCTAAAATACATGATTGACTTACTAGACTCACATATACCATAGCGTGCTACAGGCAGCTGTGTGTTCTTTTCTATTTTTAACTGAGTGTCAGCTCAAGGACACAGCTCTCATGTGAAGCTCTTCTTTTCAGAGAAACTGTTTTGTAGTTACTCATCACGGGAAGCCCACCAGCAGACTTTGGGGCTGTGTGTCCTTCTAGGAAAGAAACCTTTGGTATCTTCATAGCCAGTGACCTTGCCCCTGACCCATTAACTCGGGCATGCCTTCTGTGAGCCCGCCCAAGGATTGGCTGTGTGTGTTTGTCAGAGAAGAGATAATTGGCACCCACAGGAATGAAAGGCACAACAGGGGCTTCTTAAGGGAAGCTGTCAGAAATTGCTTGCAGGGTCAGACCTACAGTCGAGGCAGCCCCCAAACTCAGCAGCTGAAATAAATGTAGAAGTAGCTTCCACAGGAAGCTCGTGTCCATGCCCTTGGAGTTAGGCGGACAGTGGCGGGTCCTTCTCCAGATGACTTTGGTTTCCTTATCACTCTGCATGGAGCTCTTCTCCATGAAGGGATTCAACCATCCCCATCTGTTCTCAGCTCTCTTTTCTCCCCAACTCTCCAGCTCCTGATCGCTCTTCCTTAGCCATTCCCAAGCTCTATTAATCTTTCCTCTTCATGCCAACTTTTTGTTTTCATTCACAGCATCCCTGACAAAGTATGGCAGTTCCAATACTTCGATCCGAATGAGAAGTAAGGCTTAGAGAGGCTAAGAAAGTAGGTTTCCTCTATTGCTTTTCTCCTGTGATTTCTACATTCAGAGGTGGAAGGTTTTCTGTTTGTGTTCAGCTTTATAAGGTTTTGAAATGCTGGGGTTTTTATAGTTTTGTTTGTTTGTTTGGTTTTGGCTATGCTGGGTCCATGTGGCTCCCCAGGCTTTTCTCTAGTTGCAGCACACAGAGGCTACGCCCCAGTTGTGGTGTGCGAGCGTCTCATCGTGGTGGTTTCTCCTGCTGTGGAACACAGGCTCTAGGACACATGGGCGCAGTAGCTGTGGCTCCCAGGCGCTCAAATAGTTTCAATAGTTGTGGCGGATGGGCTTGGTTGCTCTGCAGTGTATGGGATCTTGCCAGACCACAGATTGAACCTGTGTCTCCTGCACTGGCCGGCAGATTCTTTACCACTGAGCCACCACAGAAGCGCTTGAAATGCTGTTTTAATGAAGGACTTACTCAATGGCTTATTTTGTTGGAAAGGGTGTGGTCATGATGTTTACAAAGAAACCACACACAGGTTTGGAATCAATAGTCGCAGGTTTATTTCCAGGTCTTTCCGGAATTTAGTAATGTGGACAAAAGCAAAGACCCATGAACCACTCTGAGCCTATCACCTGTACCTCAGAGACTTGTGACTGGAGAAAACATATGTAAACCCTCGGTAGTAGGATTTGATAAAGAGTCATATCCGTAACCTGGCCAAATGGTTGTAAGGATGGTGACTAAAAATGATGTTGGAACCTGAAAGCTTATGAGAGCTGGCTTTAATGATGAGGAGCGATGATCATGATCATTCATCTCAGGAGAACAAGAATCATTTAATGATTTGAGTCAGCGTCACAGAGTCACCTGCGTGTCATAAACAGTTCAATTATTATTACATAATAGACGTGTGTATGCATGTATATGTGTGTGAAAAAAATGCATATGGGCATTCCTGGTGGCTCCAATGGTAAAGAATCTGCCTGCAGTGCGGGAGACCCGGATTTGATCCCTGGGTCAAGAAGATCCCTGTCTTCTGTTTATGAAGACATTTTAAGAGACTTAAGATAATAGAATTATTCTTTTGATAGTGACTGAACTGGACTGCAAGGAGATCCAACCAGTCCATTCTGAAGGAGATCAGCCCTGGGATTTCTTTGGAAGGAATGATGCTAAAGCTGAAACTCCAGTACTTTGGCCACCTCATGCAAAGAGTTGACTCATTGGAAAAGACTCTGATGCTGGGAGGGGGTTTGGGGGCAGGAGGAGAAGGGGGCGACAGAGGATGAGATGGCTGGATGGCATCACTGACTCGATGGACGAGAGTCTGAGTGAAGTCCGGGAGTTGGTGATGGACAGGGAGGCCTGGCGTGCTTCAATTCATGGGGTTGCAAAGAGTCGGACACGACTGAGTGAATGAACTGAAACAAAAATGAAGTGGCAATATCCAATATGAATTTAGTAAAACTTAAAATTTTCTTTTATTAGTGATAGATAACAGTGATCTTTGTATTCTTGGAAAACAGTTTTAAATGTACTTTGAAAGTCACATTAATAGCCTTGAGCAATAATTGATATGTAGAATATTGATTCAAGGTTTCCTTCCTATAACTCTAAAACCTGCACTACACTTACCCAAGAGTCCCTTGGTCCACAGATCTGGTATAACTGCTCTGTAACAAATTACATATAAATCAAGTGAAATTCTGGTTTTTAGTACCAATTCTTCCTCTTCAAACTCTTAATGTGGGTCTTAGCTTTAAGTTGATGCGTTATGTTTTATGTGTTTAGGTTGATTCATGCCCTCTTTTAATTTTCCTGCTTTTCATCAGTATTTTGCCCTATACCTGATCCATCTCCATTATATGTGGGCTACATTTTTATTTGGGGGAAGAAAAGGGTAGAGATAACATCATGTATATTCCAGCTTAAACCGATTGGCTACTCTGGAGAAAACAAACACTAAGTCAGTGCCTAATGGGGTGAATCTGAGAGGAAAGTGCTTTTAGTAAATTTGGGCTGTAGACACTTTTGAGTAACACTTCACTATCTTTGCTCTAAAGACACAGGCTAATGGATGGGCTAAAATAGCATTAATGAGCTCACTGCATTAAATTAGTTCTTTTTTTCTTGTTAAATATCCAAAAGAGGGAGACGGTCCACTTAACTAGGAAAAAAAAAGTTTTCATTTTAGTGCAGTAGAAGCATGATGCATATTTTCTTTCTAATTTAATTTCTAACCATTAAGAGTCAATTCTATAAATGACCCACTGAAGCACTTGGAGAGATTAGAAAAGTACAAACCCAATGTCGTTTGAATTTGGCTGGCTAGACACCATGATGTTATATAGCATGATTCGAATTTAACATCATATTTTTATGAAGCCACCAATATGAAGCCCAGTGACTTTCATGAACCATTTAAAAGAAGGCCTTCAAATGGGGTATGAAAATCAATCTAAACTCTGGTCACTGTTATCATTAAGGGTCACATGGGCCAGGCCCTCCAGTCAGGATGGTTTGAACTTTTGTTCAGATAGTCAATTTCACTCTCAGAAATCAGAGGGGAAAAAAATGGTTGTTTGCAGTCTGTGGGCCAAAGGAACAGGATTATAGCTCTAATGAGCCAAATCTGCGCAAATGAGAAAATAACAATCTCCTCATAATTAGAACTTCCTTTTTAGACTAAATGTTGGCCATGAGTTTTCAAAAGAAAAATCATTTCATTATTTGGTTAAAAGAATATATGTGGATGAATACCAAAGAGCTTGCTGGAAAGGAGGAATTAAAATGACTTTAGCCTGTTTTCACAGATGTGTACATTGTTGGAATCTTATGCTGATGTTGCAGTCAGAACAATGATTGTTCTTTTCTCTGCCACTTCGATACTAGGGACAGATACCGTTGTCTATTCTAGTAGAATGTGATGTTTACTGCACAAAGCAAATTATGTTTATTCTTTCTAAAGTTTGCCCCATAGAAAGCAGGACTAGCACACCCATTTCACAGGAGAAAAAGCACTTGCTGCAGGTTTGAGTGAATTCCCAAACTGAAATTAGAATGCAGAACCGTCAGCTCCCGTATCCATTAGGAAGATCACTGTAACCAGCACTGGCGGTGGGCAGCACAAAGTGGGAGGAGGAAACGCGTTGTTAATCATGTCTATGAGCATATCTTATTTGAAACTCAACATTCAGAGAAGCATGTGTACCCACGGTTATGGTTGGGTCTCAGACCTGCGTATAAAGTGGCAAAGAATCAAAAATTCTTCCAGGGTTTCTGGGCTCTTGCTTCTCATCTCTCCAGGCCCACAGAGGTCAGCTGAGTTCCCGTTCCTTTAAAACTCGACCTTTCTAAGACTTGAGCCAAAGAAACTTCAGAAGTCAAGTTGGTGGTTGATAGCCAGTTGGAAAACTCTGCTGGAGAGGGCAGTGCCAGAGAGGGGTTCAAACTGAAAGAAAACAGGGTGGAAGTGGGCCATTCTGTGGGGCGCCTGTGGAAGGTCACCTCAAAGCAGAGGAGGGCTGAGGCAAGGGTCCCTGTGAGGAGGCCCCTGGAATTGGGGCAGCAGGGTTCACTCACTTCCCAGCAGGATGCGGGGAGCTGAAGTTCAAAAGCCAGGAACTTTCTGTAATTATTTCCCTTTCCATTCTCAAAAGAGCGTCACCCTCCTTTGTCTTGATTTAATCACTGCAGTGAGCTAGTAGGAGTGTCTGTCACACGCAGTGTTATTTTTCACATTTCAGAGATGTTGACATATTTCCCAGAGTGGCGATGTGCCTTCTCCCATGGTCGTAAAACTAGTGGAGGGAGGACTTGACTTCCTGCTCCTTTTGCTGGACCCTTTCTGGAAAACTCATTAGAGACTGATCCAAATGCTTGACTATTTCGTAGAAGGAACGGGAGGCCCATCCCTGTCATTGTTGTACGTGATCTTATGGTCAACAAGATTGACTGTTGCACATGTCCAGGAGATGTAATAACATAAAAATTCCAAGGCAAAGGTTTGGTCATGCTGACAGTTGTTCCTGAGGTGGATAAGACAGTGTTAATGAGCAGTCTGGTGATTATATATCATTGTAAGAGGGGCTAACTGCTCCTGGAGAGAGGCCTTTCATCACGTACAAGAGCTCAGTGATTCAGTTCAGTCACTCAGCCGTGTCCTACTCTTTGTGACCCCATGAACCACAGCACACCAGGCCTCCTGTCCATCACCAACTCCGAGAGTCCACCCACACCCATGTCCATTGAGTCGGTGATGCCATCCAGCCATCTCATCCTCTGTCGTCCCCTTCTCCTCCTGCCCTCAGTGATTATATGGCACTTAAATCTTTCCCACTCTTTATCAGGTGTTTGGCCTCCTCTGATCACTTCAAGTCCAAAGTACAGATTGTTTAAAAAATGAACTTTTATGTTTATATGGAAGAACTAGTGAAAGAAGGCCTTTGGAAAATTTCCATATTATCCCAGATAAATGGATAGCCTGCTTGTGATGTATTGGTTTGGCCAAAAAATTTCATTTTTCTGAACTGTGGCATTCAAATCTGACAATTTGGAATCAGTGGCACACAGGCTTTTTAATTCCTGGGGGAAAAAAAAAAAACCTCCCAGCTTCCCACAAATCCTACCCCAAGCTATCTCCCCAATAAGCACACAGTTTTAATATAAAGAGAATCAATAAAATAATTGTCTTAGTCTTCAAGGGTCAAGTTTCCCTGCAAGATCTCCTCTTCTAGCATTTGCTAAATATGCCCTGCTCTCCATCTCATAGTAAAGAGTGTACAGAAGGGTGAGATAAAAGCATCTCACGCTTTGGGCATAAAGGTACCACACCCTCACTATATGCACAGTAGTTATTCCAGCCTTGGCAATGGTGCCACAATATGAAAAATACAGAAGTATCAATCAACAGATGTATAGACCTACTTGTCATAGAAGAGCGTAGAATGGAATATTTTCAGTTATCTCTCCACTCCTTAATTCAACCTGGATTAAACTTTTGGCATTTAAAACCCTCTGGCCCTGTGAAAATTACAAGCTATGAAGGGTGAATCAACCTCACAGGCACAAGAGCTATCATCTATTAAATGAGTTACCAAATCAAGATATATTATATCTGTGGAAGCCTATTGATTCGTCAGCAGGGGAACAGACCAGGCAACGGAGTGAATGGGGCTATCTTGGCATGGCTTGTTCTTTCAAGACTCTATTGTTATCTCCTGGGTATACAAGAGTCAAAGTTAGTAACATAGTAGGTGGCGTAAGTACATTACCTTGTGCTTGATGGATGGTATTGATGTAAGTGATGAGTTTGGAGGAGGAGAGAAGGAAAAGTTTTCCATGTAGAATATGAATATCTGTTCATGAGTGACTGTCTCTCAGTTCAGAATCCTATGACAGCAAATTAATGAAGCAAAACCTTTTTCATGTAGGATATTTTAGAAAGAAAATCCATGAAAGAATTTGATCTAAAATTGCTTTTTAATTTCTCTTCTTTCTCACCAAGGCTTCATTCTACTTTCTCTGTTCCCATGATCAAAATCAATGAGTACCACACTTATATTTTCTTTCTCTGTCAGGCAAAAACTCACATTTTAGTGGTTGAGAGATGGAGAGGACGTTCTAACAGACATCCCTGGGATTAAAACCTTATCATGGATTTAATTAAACTGGCTGCCATTTTCTCAATGGATCAGGATGCAAATACATTCTGGTGGAATGAGATTCAAAATACAAATAAAGTTGAGCAATATTCAATGAGATAAGCGAGATTGTATCTTCTTTAAATCAATTTCTATTAATGACAAGAAAATAACTGTCTTTGTGTTTAAAAAAAAAAAATGGAGGCCTACTTTACTTGCTTAAAAGGCAAATTTTAGACTACAAAACAATTAAGCCATAGCAGAGATCTCTTTATAATCAAATCTGATCAGTGTCAATATTAGTATATTTTAGGTATTTAAGTATGAAAAATAAAAATATTTTGAGCTTGTAATCTATTCTTGGTGTACCATTCTTTATTCTCAATGCTTTATGCGTAAGACATGATGAATTTCTTTTGACTAAAAGTTTCCAGGTTTAATTTTTTTTATCTAGTGCATGACCCTGACTGTATCATCTCTCCCTATGGGTTCTCATAGGTGCCACACATGTCATTTAATTCTTAACAACAACAGAACTACTTTTTCTTTTGCATCTTTATTTTCTGGGGGGAAAAAAGTCTACTTGCTATTCTTCTCTACCAGGATCCATTAAAAAAATTCCCTTTAAAGCATTTAAAAATTTGCTTAGCAAAGTCATTACCTCAACTTGGCCATCCGTGCAGCACTGAATGAAATTTTAGTTTTTACTAAAGGAAATTCGGCCTCATTACAATCTGTCCATCCTCTGATAGAGATGATACAAACATGAACATAATGTCCATCGTGCACTCATAAAACACTAGGAAATAAATGCAGAAAACATAATAGTGGGGATCCAAAGAGAACCACAGTCTCAAATATCAAGTCGGGTGTTGATTAAAAAAAAATAATAATAAATTTGCAGCCAGGATGCTGTGATCTAAAATATGCATGTCGAGAATGGTGCTGGAGGGACCACTGTTTATGAGGAGCTAGAAGTAAGGCATTCATAACAGTGCTGTGGTGCTCAGCCCTTACAGTGCCTTGCAGGCTTCTGTATATTTCAGAGTCGCAGTGCTTGATATCGGTTTTTCACAGAGAAACAAGGTAAGCCTTGTCAGAGCTGATCACCGTGTCTTCTGAAGCCCTTCCTTTTAAAATTGAAGCCAAAGGCAAGGAACTTAGGCTGCCCCACAGAAGTTAGGTGGTGCCTAGTACTCTGGGGTGATCCCTCATGTAGGATCCGCATTTTCAATTTGCTGTATTGCAACCCTAGTCCGGGGATGAAGAAGTCATAGTCCATAATGGTTGATTTGAAATATCCTTAGACCATGTGGGTGAGGGTGATGAACAAATTAAAGTGAAAAGAATGTGTTTCCACCCTTTTATTTTCCTTCCCCTCATACTGTGTTTCTCGGAGAAGGCAATGGCACCCCACTCCAGTACTCTGGCCTGGAAAATCCCATGGACAGAGGGGCCTGGTGGGCTGCAGTCCATGGGGCCGCTAAGAGTCGGGCACAACTGAGCGACTTCACTTTCACTTTTCGCTTTCATGCATTGGAGAAGGCAATGGCAACCCACTCCAGTGTTCTTGCCTGGAGAATCCCAGGGACGGCAGAACCTGGTTGGCTGCCGCCTGTGGGGTCGCACAGAGTCGGACACGACTGAAGTGACTTAGCAGCAGCATACTGTGTTTCTAGATGAACCTGGCAACCCATTATTTCCTTTTTTTTTTTTCATTTTTATGCTTTTTATTCATTATTTTTTAAATTTTATTGAGATGTAGTTGATTTTACAATGTTAATTTCTACTGTACAGCAGAGTGATTCATTTATACATATATGTTCTTTTTCATATTCTTTTCTATTGGATTTTATCACAGGATTATTGAATGTATTTCCTTTGCTATACAATAGGACTCTGTTGTTTACCCATCCTATTGTTTCTTGATCTGATATTCTTAGTAGCTTTTCTCAGATCCATTTTGCCACTAGTTGACATTTCTTTTCTCAGTGTGAGGTATCATTTTGAGTTGCATTGCCTGTTTACTAGGGTTTATCGTTAATAACCAGTTTTACCACATTTGGGGTATGAAAACATAAATTCTTAATGAGTACATTATTCAACTATTATGCTATTAAGAAAGACTTTTCTGGGAGGTTAGAGTTTATAAAAAGCAGTTAGATGTATTTCTTCAAGCTGTGGAACTAAGCTTTATGGTGGCAATTTCCATATCCTAGGCCTTTAATTGCTAGGGTTAATTCTGTGTTTTAATGGCCAACAGGAATGGTCTGGATCAGTGTGCCTCAAATTTTAATGTGCTTATGAATCCCCTGGGGATCTTTATAACTGCGGATTCTGTATCAGTAGTCTAGAGTGAGGTCTATGAGTCCATTCCCAGTGGGCCCTGTAACAGGGAGGTAGGGAGAAACGATGCCGTTAGAAATTCAGGGCTTCCATCCATCCTCTTTAGAATTGCCCCTGGCTTTTGCTCTGGGGCTACCTCTTCAATTCTCTGCAGTTTATTGTCTCTTATTTCAGACTCTGCATCTTCCTAGAGCATCTTTGCCAGATTCTGCAAAAACACAGGATGCCCAATCACGTTTTAATATTAGATAAAAATTATGAATATATTTTAGTGTGATTATGTCTGTAATAGTGCATGGGACATGCTTATACCAAAAATGTGTTTATTATTTAATCTACAAATTTAACTTGGATGCATACTGTATTTGATCTGGCTTAACCTACTCTTGAAACCAGTGCCATGGTGTGGATTGTTCTAAGTCAGCTTCAGCACTGCTGACTTTGGGGCCATATAATTTTGTATTGTGGGGGTTTGAGGGATGTTTAACAGCATCCTTAGTTTTAACCTGCTAAATGCCTGTAGCATGTGGCTGCCACAGTGGTCAGTGAGGAGACGGGAGATACCTGTGGACATTGCCAATGTCCCTTGGAGGGGAATCCCATGCCCGGTTGAGATCCACTGGTCTCAAGGAAGAGACTTTATGTGTATATGGGGGTGTGTGTGCACGCACTTGTGTGTTTCTGGATGTTTAAGGAGCCAAAACTTCAGGAAAGATTTGGTCATCTATCTTTCTCAGTGTAGTAGGATGTATAATGAAAATTTCTAAGGTAAAGTCAGTGAAAGTTCTGAAGAATTTAGAGGCAAATACTGTTTTCCGTGTATCTACCTGTGTGTCTGCTTGCTCATTCCCTGTCACCCCAACACATCCCCAATTCAGCATTTAACAGCGATATTAATCATAATGTCACTTATACACGTAGTGTCCTGGGGTTCCACTCTGCATCTGCAGCCACAGATCGGTCATTCTAAGTGTCTGTGGGATTAAACTAACACTCTCTTCCCCGGCCTTCATGGTCTTGCACTGGCTCCCTTCTCCCCCCACAATCCCTCTCTCCTTTGGTTTCCACTGTCATCTCTTATCTACTCCATTCTGCAGTACAATCCAAACACGAACCCCTCACTGACTGGGGTATTACCGAGTGTTTTCTGATCCGGTGCTTTCCCCCTATTGCCCTCCTTCTGCCTTGCTTCGAGCCATCCTTTAAAGAAGTCTGTGTACTAGGATATTTGTTGCTTGTTGCTCACTCAGTTATGTCTGACTCTTTCGCAACCTCATGGACTGCAGCCCACCAGACTCCTCTATCCATGGGATTTCCCAGGTGAGAATACTGGAGTGGGTTGCCATTTCCTTCTTCAGGGGATCTTCATGATCCAGGGATCGAACCCTTGTCTCCCGTGGCTTCTGCAGTAGCAGGCAGATTCTTTAACACTGAGCCACCAGGAAAGCCCACAGTGGAGTATTACTTAGCCACAAAAAATGAAGTTGTGATATTTGCAACAATAGTGATTGACTTGTAAGGTATTATGCTAAGTTAAATAAGTCAAAGAGATAGAAAAATACTGTATGATATCACTTATAAGTGAAAGCAAAAGTGTTAGTCACTCACTCCTGCCCAGCTCTTTGAGATACCATGGACTGTAGCCCACCAGGCTCTCTGTCTGTGGAATTCTCCAGGCAAAAATACTGGAGTGGGTAGCCATTCCCTTCTCCAGGGGATCTTCCTGACACAAGGATATGTGGAATCTAAAATGTACAACAAACTGGTGAATGAAGCAAAAAAGAAGCAGACTCACAGATACAGAGAATTTAGTGGTTACTAGTAGAGAGAGGGAAGAAGGAAAGGGCAATATAGGATTGGGGAGTAAGAGGTACAAACTATTATGTATACAGTAAGCTACAAGGATAATAGTGTACAGTACAGGGAATATAGCCATTATTTAATAGTACCTATAAATGGAGTATACCTTTAAAAATTGTGAATCACTATTGTACACCTGCAACTCACATACCATTGTACATCAACTCTAACTCAAAAAAACAAAAACAGAAACACTCCGTAAACTAAACAGAACAAAACAAAGTAGCAGTCTATAAAATTTGCTTCTTCAAAAACTCTATTCTTATGCTCTGAGTCTGAAAGAATCACCCTGTCTTCTGGCACTTTAAAATCTGTTTCTTTCTTTTGTAGCACACTTTCTACTTTGGATTAGAAGCGTCTATGGACTTTATCTCTCTTACACACCTGCAATGACCTTTAAAGTAGGTTTTGGAACTGATTCAGTGTTATATCCGCTATAGACCATCCGTGTGCCTTCCTCCTGGTGCCCACCTTAGGGCCTCTGCATGTGTACCTCCCTCTGGCTTGGCATGCTTTCTCATACATAACCCCATGGCCATACTCCCTCACATCATTGAGGTCTTTTTAAGTTAAGTCCCTTAATGACCTGCCAGATCCCAGCCCACATGCACTTAAACCCCTGTCCTTACGTTCCTTTTTTCATGATAGTCATCCTCGTCTCTAATACTTCATTTTTATCAATTTATTTCCTAATTCCTCTTGTTGTTCAGTTGCTAAGTTGTGCCCAACTTTTTGCAGTCCCATGGACTGAAGCACACCAGGCTTCCCTGTCCTTCACTCTCTCCCAGAGTTTGCTCAAACTCATGTCCATTGAGTTGGTGATGCCATCCAGCCATCTCATCCTCTGTCATCCCCTTCTCCTCCTGCCTTCAGTCTTTCCCAGCATCAGGGTCTTTTCAAATGAGTCAGCTCTTCACATCAGGTGTCCAAAGTATTGGAGCTTCGGCTTCAGCATCAGTTCTTCCAATGAATATTTAGGACTGATTTCCTTTAGAATGGACTGGTTGGATCTCCTTGCAGTCCAAGGGACTCTCAAGAGTCTCCTTTGGCACCACAGTTCAAAAGCATCAGTTCTTCGGTACTCAGTTTTCTTTATGATCCAACTCTCACATCTTACATGATTACTGGAAAAATCAATAGCTTTGACTATATGAACCTTGGTACACAAGTATATAATTTCTTGTACTAGGGAAGAGTTCTTTTCTTTCCTTTTTGATTTATTATTATTAATTCCTAGAGTAGTTTCTGGAATATACTAGGTGCTCAGTAAACACTTGTTGAATAAGTTAATAAATAACTGTGTCAAAAATCTCTGAAAGTACTACCTCCAGAGGAGTTGGTCTTAAAAATATTCAATACATGGGAATATAAGTAGAAAAATATGAAGAAATTTGTTAGCTATTTTATCTTTTGAACTTCTTACACATCCAGAAACAAACTCTTCATTTTCTAATCCTATCTTGCATTTGTTTTACCTGGAAAGTTTAGGAACAAAAGCTGAAATGCCATGTTGATTGCAGTTTGGAGGGAATAGTACTGGAACTTCGTCCTTGCTGAAACTTGTCTAATACAAGATTCTGGAAATTCCACGATTCTTTTTATAATAAATACTGTATTACTTATTATTAGCTCAGCAACTGTAGAAATATGAATAGACCAAAAAGGAAGTGGGAAAAAGCTGTTTCATAAAGCTTTTCTTTTGCCTCCTTTATTGTCTTCCTAACAGTTACATTGGAAGTGAGCACGTGCCCTCGGGGCTGTGTCTGCAGGGAGTGGTAAGGCACTAGAGGGTCTGTCTTTGTGCGATTGTTCACCTAGGTCAGGTACGCCAGGTGGGTAGTGGATTCTCCCAACCACGTTGACTAACTGAATGGAATAGGCTAGTTAATTTAGAACTCCTGAATCAGCATTATCGTGGTCAAGGACTCAAATTCTTTTTTCTCCTAAGGACCAGATAATAAATGTTTCTGGATTTGCAGGTCACGTAGTTTCTGCCACAGCTAGTCAACTCTTTCACTGTAGCTTGAAATCAGCCATAGACAATAGGTCAAGAAATGGACATCACCGTCCATACAATTAAACTTAGTTTTTATGGATACTGATATTTGAATTTTGTGTAATTTTCACGTCATAACTTTTTTTTTTTTTTTGCTTTTGTTCAATCCTTGTTAGCTTATGGGTCCTACAAAAGGTAGCAGACCAGATTTGGCTAATGGACTACATGGTTTGCTGACCTTTGTTATAGAGTTTTTGTTTCAAGCTGTTACTGTGGTCTCTGACTCTTTTGTGATCCCATGGACAGTAGCCCACTAGGCTCCTCCGTCCATGGATTTCCTAGGCAAGAGTACTGGAATGGGTTGCCATTTCCTTCTCCAGGTGATCTTCCTGACTCAGGGATTGAACCTGTGTCCCCTGCATTGCAGCCAAATTCTTTACCACTGGGCTGCCACGGAAGCCTCCCCAGCCCCCCACATATACACTGTAGGTTATCCTAGCGCAACAGAAGGAGGGCTAGCTTGGAATGGAGTTGCCTTGGCAAATATGGGAGACATTTCTGTGTTAAATAAAAGAAAAGCAAGGTTTTGAGTCAGTTTACAGCTGGTATTGCAAGCCAGATTCCTCATCTCCAATTAAGACTGTATAGAGTACTCTTGCCTGGAAAATCCCATGGACAGAGGAGCCTGGTGGGCTGCAGTCCATGGGGTGGCACAGAGTAGAACACGACTGAGTGACTTCACTTTCACTTTTCACTTTCCTGCATTGGAGAAGGAAATGGCAACCCACTCCAGTGTTCTTGCCTGGAGAATCCCAGGGATGGGGGAGCCTGGTAGGCTGCTGTCTGTGGGGTCGCACAGAGTCAGACACGACTGATGTGATTTAGCATCAGCAGCAGATTGCTTGTATTTTTATCTAAATCTTGTTCTCACTCTGCAACATTTAGACCTAATTAAGGTAGCTCATTTTTCCTTTCACTATCTCTTCTTCAAGCATTTTAGAAAAACTTAATGATTTTTTTTTTAAAGTTGGCATTAGTATTTATTTGTAGAAATGGAGAGGTAACCTACACTTTGTGTTGCTTAGTACTTTACATTGTGTTTTCTCTACCCATGCCATTTTGACTCAAAGAGATAGCTCCAGCAAAAGGCATTTGTTCAGAGTTTAGTACTAGGAAGTTAAGATAAAAAATACTAATTGTATTAACATTTATTTTTAGATCTTGTTCATGATGATCATTTTCCCTCATTCATTAGCAAGTATTTGAATAAATTGCTTGCAACTTGAATGCTTTTTATAATACAACCCTGGTGGATATCAGGGTATTTCTCCCAAGATATTTTAGGCAATTATCTCAACTTCCTGTGTTTATTTCCCCTCAAGAATGTCAAATGGTACATTTCTGTAGTCTCATTGTATAGTTCATGCAACTGTTATTGATCATCATTCATGATTTTTCAGTCCAGCTTGTCTCGGAATTAGACACTTTACATCTTCTGTACCAGACCAAACAATCTGTACTTAGAAGTGTTAGTTTTTCCAAGCAAGAGACCTTTCTGATGCTCTGGTCTCTGAAGGTACATAGAGTACTTTTATCTGGCAGGGGATGTCTGGTTTAGCCTTTGAAAAGAAATCTGTTCAGATGCTGATAATTTATTTTCAATTGGTAAAATTAGTAGACCACTTAATAAATGAAGTGGATCTCTTCTACCCACTTTATATCTCAGAGGATTAAGATCTCTTGTCCCTTGTTTTAATCAGAGATTTAAGATGTTTCCGTCTAAATGCATTAGTGCAGAGCTCCCCTACCTCCTCAACTTGCACTTCCTGTTTGAAAAGCTGATTAAATGGTTTCATTGCTGATTGGCTATAAGCCTATGCACCTTCCTGGCTACAAGCCATTAACACCCTGACCAGAAGTGCTGACAGGAAGATGAAGAGATTTACACCCTCTGATTTCTGTATTAACAACAAGGACAAAACAGTATGTGGTCCTGTCAGTGGATAATGCAATTTAAAGGTATGTTTTCTTTTTCCACAGGTGCATTTTTCTCTGAAAATTAGCAGTTCAACTTGGTGTGAATAATGAGGCATCTTTGCTGATAAGTTTGAGTCATATTAAAAAGAAAGTCTGTATAATGGACAAGCTCCTGATTTATAAGGCTATTACCATTTCTCTAAATGATAAAATTGGAGTCAGTTTATTCTTTAAATCTAAGTTTTGATTGCTTGAAAAATTTAGTGGCGAGAAACAAGTATTAAAAGTATAAAAACAAGTATGTGTTTTATAAAGGGAAAATAGTGATAAAACATAACAATGGTGAGAAAAATTGTGTTAATTGTCCAATTATTTAAGATAAAAGTAATAATTGTCAACAATTACTCCTTCTTAACAATGAGGGACAATGCACTATATTAATATGATCACTTTGCCCAATTAATTCTCCACTTGTTTAATAGTCAACTATACATCTTTGTAGGAATATGTATGAAGTAAATGTATGTGTTTGTATACATAAATCCACTTGAAATATACAGTTATCTATGTATATATTTGCCTATAGTTGTACACATATAAATAAGCATACAGACATACTCTCTATATCTGTATCTATATCTTATATACATATACACAAACACATGAGTGAATGCTTATTAATCATGCACATGTATGTGTGTATAAATGTCACAGATATAGGCATATACTCTGAGATATACAGAATCTCTAATATATAAAAATTGGAAAAAATATATTGAAGATGGGGTAAAATGTTAATTTTGTATATTTGACACATGTTTTCCATAAATTGAAATGATTAGATTTATTTCATCTCTAAGGTCTCTTTCAGCCTTAAATGATGAAACTAATATTTGTTTATGTTCATATTCACTTGAGAATTCTGGAAATGATGATTATAATTAATGGAGGATAGAAAGATTATTGAAGGAATACAGATGAAAAATCCAGCTTTTAATAATTAATTGATCAATTACCATTAACCACATACTACTGCAAAGGAACTGTGCTCAGCAGAAGAGACTGTAGAAATTGAAATATTATTCTTACTTTCAGAAAGCATATAGATTACTTTTAGAGAAGCATGTAGAGTGACATCAAACCATCCCTGTAAAACAGGGATTTGATAAGTGGAGTAAAAACTGCATAACCATGTCCCATATTTCAGAATCCAGAGGAGTCACGTTAAAAGTGCAAAGTGCACTGTAAATTGTTTTTGTCCAATTACTTTGCTTGCAAAATCTCTTGATAGTTTTAAAGATAGTCCAACTCTTTAAGATCTAAGTTATTGCAAGTTATAGGTTCTAAATTACAATTAATGAGACTTTCGCACAGATTGAGGCCACCATTAAAATATTCTGAAATGGAAAAGATCTGCTATCAAAACTTTAAGATGAAATAAATCAACTGAAGCTAACTGTTTTAGAGTTTTCTTAACAGATGGCCCTTTGAGTAAAGGGGTAAAGCAGAAATAATCACTCCTCAGTGTGATCAGACTTAAAACAAGGGTATTTTTTGATGTTTTCCCTATGTGAGACACTGAGCTGTGAATGTTCACAAAATATCAAGAAATGTATGTTTCCTTGAGCAATCTAAAATTTAACCAAATAGAAGAGATGCATGAAAATAAGATAATGATATCAATGACTGGTTGTGGATTGCCAAATGAGAGCCAGCAAAATATATATTTGATGGGATATCAGAGAAGCAAAGGGAAAATAGATTTGATTCGGATCTGAAAGCTTGAGTTGGATTCAGATACTTGTACATTCAGCAAATGTGTACTGAGTGCCTACTAAGTACCAGACACCTAGGCTAGAATAGTAAACAAATCCAGACAAGGCTCAGCCCTCAGAAAGTGTGAAGAAGTAAAGAAATTAGGCAGAGAGCAGAGGGGTGGCAAAGCTGAGCAGTCAGATGGGAAGTAGAAAGCCATGTTCAGAAGCTAAATGAGAAGACTAGTTATAACAGGGCATTTTGTTACTATAACTGCAGGAGATAGATATGGAGAGTGAATGACCTCATAAACCCAAGAAAAATATACTCACTATGGTATATATCTGACGAGAAATTTGAGAAATAATGCTATATTTTGAGATCCCCAATAAAATCAGGTTAACCCTTAATACATTTAGTGGTGAGAAATTGCTTTAAAGATGCATCTCACACATAATTCATAAGGGACTTAAGACTGATGGATTTCGTTGGTATCTTAATAGATGATCCTAGATCTAAGACTCAACTCAGCAGCATATTTCCCAAAAGGATGAATAGAGATTACAATAAGATGTCCTATGTGTCTCAAACACCACTCTGACACAGAAGTAGTATCTGTAAATCACTCTAAAGATTGTCTCAAATCCTCAAATGCTAAAGCCAAGAGAAGAGTGAAATATATACGAGTTTGCTTCAAAGAGAGCAAATTTTCATTCAAAGTCAATTCAAAGAACTTGGCAAAGTTTAGGATAAATCTAGCTGTTGGAAACTTATACTTTTGATCTTCTCTTAGCTGAAAAGCTGTATGTCTTAAAAATCACAATATTTCAGATAGCCTTTGACAACAAGAGTTTTATCTACAGAGCTAAAGTAAACCAGAGGGACTAAATTAATGAGAAGGCTCAATAAATGACAAGGTAGTTCACTTGGGGTAATAAACAAAGGAACACGAATTGTTCACATTAACTTGAGTTGGTCAGTTTTTGCAATATTGAGCAGGTTTTATTGGCTTCTCTCTTACCTGGTGGCTCATTGGTAAAGAATCCACTTGCTAATACAGTAGATGTGGGTTTAATATATGGGTTGGGAAAATTCCCCGGATAAAAAAATGTCAACCCACTCCAATATTCTTGCCTGGGAAATCTGATGGACAGAGGAGCCTGGTGGGCTAGAGTCTTTGGCGTTACAAAAGAGTTAGACGTGATTGAGCAACTAACAAATCAAAATCACTCATAGCATAAATCTCCAAGCTTGTTTTTAAGTCTCTTTTGGTGTCTTTGTGATAAATGTCTGATGAGCACCGTATCTCTCCTAGACTGGCAGCTCTATCAGGGCAGTGATGGGGAATGTTTTATTTACTTCTCTATCTCCAATAATTTATACTCTATTGTGTTAGTTTTGTTAAATGTTGGATGACTGTAAGGTCTGGTCACATATTAAGTTGTTTAAACATAGAATCACATGGTTATATAATTTTAGAAATGGAAAGAACTTTGATGATGACCTCTAATCCTTTCAACTTTGAGATTCAGAGCTTGACAGCCAGTAATTTACTTGGTCTCTTACTGTTATTCAAGTTTTAATACCACATC
Source organism: Oryx dammah (assembly GCF_014754425.2). NCBI lineage: Eukaryota > Metazoa > Chordata > Mammalia > Artiodactyla > Bovidae > Oryx > Oryx dammah. The sequence continues at coordinate 9,669,219 of NW_024070206.1, read as the reverse complement.
TCTTAAAGTGTCCTTTTTTTCTGGCTTCCTTCAAACTACCACATACACCCACTTAACCCAAGCCAAATTCCCTTCCCCGATAACCTAATTTTTTTTTTTGAAACCAGGGCTGGTTCTTGATCTATCCCTTTCCCTCACAACCCACACTCAAGCCTTCAACAAGTTTTGTTGATTTTGCCTTGAAATGTATCTAGCCTCTCTCTTGTTTCCTGTTCTCAATTATTACCTCCCTTACCTGAGCCGGGGAACAGAGCACGGGGCACTTGTTATACTTCCTAGGGGTGGACTCCAGACACTTCTGTCCACTGTATCTTGGTATCAGGGCTGCTGAGGAGAACAAAATGCAGCCAAGCACTGGATGGAATAGTGCTTTACTCAGGTAAAGAGTAAAGAGGTAAAAAGAGGCCGGTTCAGTCCCAGCAGTGGGCAGTGTTTCCCCATGGCCAGGGGGTCTCCAAAAAGCTGGTGCAGGGCAGTTGGCCTGCTTGTACCCTTCTGTGCCACAGTAGAAAATTCTCCAGACCCTGGCTGTGGAATTTGAAATACTGAAGACTGGGAATATGCCTAAGGATCAATGACATACACTCTTCATCAGAACAAAGGAACATCCACAGAGCCTGAAATGGAAAAAGATTGTTATACAAAGAGGTAAATCAGATCAGGCTATGTGAGGATTCGAGTCCCAGGCCCAGAGGTGGGAGTGAAAGACTGCTAGTGTGAGTTTGTTTCCCAGTACAAACCCCGTTTTCTTTCACCTCGGCTACCGTTTCTGAGAGTCTTGTTTCCACTCTTGGCTTCAGCTGTGACCTCAGTCCCACTCATCCTCTATACAGATGCAAGAATGGTCTTCAAAAATTGTGTATCTGATCACGTAATTTTCTTGCTCAGAATCCCTTAATAATGAATGAAATCCAAACGTATCAAGTTGGTGCTCTGTCTGAATTATCTGTAATATATGACTTCCTTAGTCTAACCCTTTGCCATGCTCCTCTTTGCCCCCTGCTCTTCAAAGCTCATTTTGTATCTATTGAACCATGTTCCCTTTTAAGAAATAATTCCTTATACTTTGATTTTTTTTTTGGTTTATGCTCATAGATTATAAGATCAGGAAAGAGCATAAACAAGCTTGGAAGTAGTGTTATCTGTGATTCTATAAAAGTGTTTAAGTACTCTCATACTGGAGACTTAAAACTGTCCTGAAGGAATGTTTTACTTACTACCACACCCCTAAGAAACAGAAAAAATACCTCTCTCTGACTGCCCAGGTATGTCCTTTTCCCATCTTATTCTCAGTCCAAGTTTCAGGTGATACTATCGAGCCCACTAGAATGACTCCACAACTCAAAGATTGTCAGGGAAGATGACTCACTATTGTCTAATTTACTGACATTTTTCAACAGGGAGTGATTGCTAAGCATTAGGTATACAAACAGATAAGCTGGAACAAATGACTAGTTCAGATTCTTGTGGTAGATATTGATTCTGGTGAGTTTGAAACAAATCCCAAAATATGGATTGAATTTTGGCATCAGACACTTTTTTTTTTTTTTTTTTTCATTTGAATGTTTCATCCTATCAGGGGTATTTGGTAACTCTGGGACAAGCTACACATTTTTGGTAATTTCTTAAATGGTTTGATTTCCTTAAGGTCTCAGTAGAGAAGGTGGTAAGTCATACATGTTCAGCAGTGAAGTGACGTATTTTGTCTTCCCATCTCCATTGTGCAAATACGTTGGATGCAAATGTCTCATTAGCTCTGTTTTTCTCCCAGTAGGCACTTCTAAATCAAAGTTTAAATTATATAGATTTACCAGAAGTTCTTCATCTAAATGATTATTTCTGCTGGGGTTTCTTGATTCTCATATTTCAGGTAGATTTTGTGGGGAGGAAAAATGATACTGGAATTGTCAGAGAAAGAATTTAATTCTTTTGATATATTTGATGTGAATCTTAGCTGTTATTGGGCTTCCCTTGTGGCTCAGCTATAAAGAATCTCCCTGCAATGCAGGAGACCTGGGTTCAATCCCTGGGTTGGAAAGATCCCCTGGAGAAGGGAAAGGCTACCCACTCCAGTATTCTGGCCTAGACAATTCCAGGGACTGTATTCCATGGGGTTGCAAAGAGTCGGACATGACTCTCTGAGTGACTTTCACTTCATCTGTTATCAAATTAACTTTAATCACTTATATACTGAAATAGAGGTAGGTATTGAGCGGAAACCACTGTTTTCACTGAAAACTTGTTCCAGTTAGGTTTCTCCTTTCTTTGATCTGTGTCTACAAGTTATAAATATAGGAGTCAGTCATATTTTTTACAGGAAAAATATCCTTTATACTGAAAGGAGGGTGCTCCTACCTAACAAGCTGAAAATACAAGATGTTTCTGGGGAATTTTAGTAGAGCCCTTTACAGCCAGGTAGAGGCTATACTTCATATTATTATACCTTATATAGTGCCTAGTATGTATTCAATCAATGCTACTGGTAGCAAGAAAAATCAGCATTTGGGTTAATTGATTAACAGGTAGAAGAGTATTTAATCCTTTGGATGATACACTCAGTGAAAAGTTTGAAACAATCATAACTCAATAGATTCTTTTAAAATTATTATTATTTTTTTAAAATTCTGGCTGTGCTGGGTCTTCTTTGTAGCCTGTGGTCTTTCTCTTGTTGCTCTGCACAGGCTTATTGCCCTGTGGCATGTGAGATATTAGTCCCCCAAAAGGGATTGAACCTGGATCCCCTGCATTGGAAGGCAAATTCTTAACCACTGGACCACCAGGGAACTCCCTCAGTAGGTTATTGTTTCAGTGAGCTTTGAAACTAACAGGGTTATCTCTTGCTAAGTTTTTTTGCTTCTGGGCTCTCCTGTTATTGGGGCTTTAGCATGTTTCACTCAAGAAATATGATGACTGTGAATCTCACACTTCTCCCTTGGACTTCCAAAATCCAGAAGAGCTCTTTGATGAGAGAAGCTAGTATCAATTTTCATCATTATATTTCTCAGGCCATTTGGAAGCTGCCTGCCACGTATTGTTCTTGTGTAGTTGTTAAGTTGTGTCTGATTCTTTTGCAACCCCATGGACTGTAGCCTGCCAGGCTCCTTTGTCCATGGGATTTCCCAGGCAAGAATACTAGAGTGGATTGCCCTTTCCTTCTCCAGGGGACCTTCCAGACCCAGGGTTCAAAGCCGCTGCTCCTGCATTGGCAGGCAGATTCTTTACCATCGAGCCACCAGGGAAGCCTCCCCTGCCACGTGTTAGGAGCCCCAGTAAATGTTGACTGATTATGTTACTCTGAGTTCTCCAGAGAAACACATGAGACTGTGGATGCTGAGAAATCCCCCTGCCATTGGCAGAGAGTCCAGTAAAGAGATCCAGTAAAGCAGACGGTATAAGTGCTGGTTCTGGTTTCAATCTAAATGCTTGAGAAACCTGGTGTCCCAGCTCAGAGTCAGGCGGAAAGAACGAATCCTCTTACTCCACCTTTTTGTTTTTTGCAAGGCCTCAGTGGACAGGATGAGCCCCACCACGGGGGGCAATCTGCTTTCCTCAGTCTACTAATTCAAATGTTAATCTAGAAACACTTCACAGATACACTCAGAATAACGTTTAACCAAAAGCCTTAGCACCTCACTTATATCCACATATGAAATTAACCACCACACTGACTGAATAAGTGAGTGAACGAAAAGTACTGGAAATTCCCATAAGATGATGTAATCAGTGGTGGTGGAGATCTGTGGCAGGGTTATCTGGAGAACCTAGATAGTAGGGAAGGGCTGGTGACAGTTACTTGATGTAAAACAAAAAGTCATACAACTTTAAGAGCTTGCTTTTCTGTTGTTCGGATGATTTGCTTGCCTTGAAACAAGCCCAGTTTACAGGTTGGCCCAGCAAATATCAGCCACATTCATAATCAGCTTTCATGAATGTTGTGACCATTTGTTAGCCATGTGTAATGAAATTTAAGCTTGATGGAAAGCCTGAGCCTGAATTCTGTAAAATTATTCATTACTATTGATTATAAACCAATCTCAGGTTTTGTAATAAGAATTTTATCTGCAAAGTAGAGAATGAAAATAAAGTTATTCTCAAAGCCTGTGGAGGTAAACATCTTTTCATGAAAATCAATATGCTTGTGAATAGTTTTTATTTTTTTAATCCACACTGAATAGAGGATTAGAATCATTAGCAAAATGTCCCTTTGTATACTTTCAGATATGCTTGTTCTAGACAAAAAAAAAAAGGGAAAATAATTTTCCTCACTTTAAAAAATATTAACAATTTTATATGGTTGTATTATGATAAGTATGCTGGATATTCCATAATTTGCTTACACAATCATCAGTTGCTTATAATAATCAGCAAATTAGCTCATTTTCTAATGTTCACTATTTTAAGTAATGCTGTACCGAATAATTGTGTGTGTGTGTATAGCTTTTTTTTTCCATATGTTATGGAAAGATTCCTAGAAGTGAAGTTCTTGAGTTCCATTGTTATGATATACATTGATGAATCACTTTTCAAAGGCAGTGTATCAACTCATATGACAAAAATGGCATTGATGTTCAATATGATTTGATTAAATTTGAAAAAGAATCTCTCTCTGTGAATACAATACCATGTAACTTTGAGAAAGAGGTGATATAGCTCTGTTCATTATTTACTCTTGTTCTGGGAAATACATATTGCACAATAGCTCAGAAAGATGAGGAAAAATAGTTATTAACTTGCTACCTGGAAACATGCTTCTAAGATCTGCCTCTGTTGACTCCAGAGTTAACAAGACATGGATGAGCCAAGCTGAATCATGCTTGACTGATTGCAGATCATGAAGTCAAGAGACGGTGGACAGAGCTGCCAGTTACACGGGTGTAGTTCATGTGTGAGAACAGTCTCCAAGCGAAGGTTAGGCAGGCCCTGAAGCCCAACTTTAGATTTGCTAGCCAATCCCAAGGAAGACCTTTATAAACTCATCCCTTCAAAGAGAATACCCTTTTCGAATTCTTACGAAGGTGTGATGTTGGCTACCAGAGGCCCTCAGGATGCTATTAACAGGGGTGACTTGGAGAATCCTGAATTGCTCCAATGGATATGAAGGCCAAGAATCTAGCAAAGCAAGTTGATGAAATGATGATAGACCTCTATTCAAATTGACTCTTGATCACTCAATGGATGAGAGGAGTTCCAAAAATGACCACTTGATTCCAAGTCTAATGTGTTATCAGTTTTGAAAGATCTGGGAAAATACCAGCCCGTTAGAGAGTGTTTTATTTATGTATTTAATTTTGGCTATGCCGGATCTTCATTGCTGCACACAGGCTTCCCCTGGTTGCAGTGAGCGGGGGATGCTCTTTAGTTGCCCTGCGTGGCCTTCTTGTTGTTGTGGCTTCTCTTGTTGCCGAGCACAGGCTCCATACTTGTGGCACCTGGGCTTAGTTGCCCCACAGCATGTGGGTTCTTCCCAGACCAGGGATGGAACCTGTGTCCTCTTCATTGAGAGGTGGATTCCTAGCCACTTGAGCCACCAGAGCAGTCCCTAGAATGTTTATGTTGAATAAACCACATGGGTGATTCCAAGAAAGTCTTATATGATGACATTCCCCCCCCTCCCTTTTTTTTTTTTTTGCAAAGGAATTGAGTTATTTACGTGCTTCTAATCTTGCAGAGCTGGACAAACTGTGTCATTTGCCTACAGTTTTCTTTCCCTTTCATACTTCTTCTGTAACATCCTTCTGATTTCAACTAATCGGCCACATGGATATTTCTTCCCAGACCACACACTGGAGGAGAGTGGCTGGTACCTGCCAGACACACTTCCTAGACTTGGTTTGCAATGCCACATTCCAGCCACCACTTTTCAGCCAGCCACCTAGGAGCCTGTCATTTCACCAGTGAAAATGAAGATGCTAAAACAAAAGCAAAAACTTGGGGAAAAAAATAAAGAAGGGAAATGATAACTCTCAGAGGAACACGGAGAAATATGCTTGTAATGTATTCTAAGAATCCTTTGTTGGTCTTCTGGCTGCTGAAAAGCAACCAAATCTGGAAAACCTCTCTTTGAATTATGTCTATTCTCTTCCCCTGGGCTAATTTGAAAATTAAAAGGGGGCAAACAAGGTCTGGCTTTGAAGGGACGTAGCTGTGAGGCTTTAATTTGAAGCAGGCAAAGCATTGAAGGCAGCTCTCCCCTGGCAGTCGTAGGATATGACCATGTTGCTGAATATTTAAAAGCAAGACAGGGTTTGCAACCGCAAGGTCTGTCCCCTGATTGATGTCTGTTTTTATTAAATGAACTTTAATTACTTAATAATTAGCCCTTCTATAGGAGGAGACAAGGATCCTGATAGTCCAGAGAGTAAATCAGAAGCATGTGCCACGTTGAGATTAGAATTTAAAAGAAGGAATAGGCCCAGTCTGGGGGTGCTGTGGGTCGAGAGGCCTCCCAGGAGGAAGAGGAGAGTCTTGGCATAAACCTGGAATGGAATGTTTCCACTGGAATATTTCCACTTAAGCTTAAAAAGCAAAAGTAGTTTAGGTTTAAGTGAATGAGTGTGCATGTCTAAGCTCTTCAAACTTGGTGACTGTCTGCACTCATGGAAAGATTTCTCTGCTACCCCATGTGGTGTGTGTGTGTGTATGTGTGCACACGCGTGCATGGGTAGAAGGGTGCAGAGAGACTATTGTTCTCATTATTTTAATTCCGAGAGCCTAACACTTTTGATGTCCCTGTAGATTCACCAGCTTTGTATTCATTGCCATGGTGATTTTTTACCACATTTTTAGCATCACAAAGGAAAAGCCCAAATGAAAAATGTTTGCTGCTTTGCTATTAACATTTCTACTGCCCAGCTGACAGCCAACAGTTTGGTTGTGCTGAGCTCATGGGAAAAAAAAAAAAATGTATTGGCCAGAGCCTGACTGATGACTGGAGCCAATACCCAGTCTGTCCCAAGTGGGGTGGGGCTGGTCCTGAGACCATTGATAAGCTTGTTTTCCAGGACAGTGATTTGAAGGAAGAATGGGGAAATCTCGTTATGAATATCACTGTTCCACAATTTAAACTTACGGAGCTTAGACAAAGTTTCCATGGATGAACTGGATACTTGCCCTCCCCCAATCTTTTCAAATGAAGATCTATATGGGTTGACTTTGTATGTTTAATAGCTTCAACCCTTTTTCACTTTCCATGAAGAAATCTCTTTGTTTTCTCCTTCTCTTTATGCTCTTCCTACATTTCCCAATGTATAAGAGTCTGGGATATTTCCCTAATCCATCATACATATCTTTTCATTCAACATATACTGATGGATAATGATATGCCATGCACTGGGCTAAGTGTTCAGAGTACAGAATAAAATAGAACCAGCTCTACTTATCTGGAATTTACAGATTAGCTGGGAAGATGGCTAAATTAATTCCACAGTTAATAAATTATAACTGAAGTGAATGTTGCAAAGGAGGCACATAGGAATAATTCTATCTGGATTTGGGGAAGGTCCCTCTGAGGACATGAGAATTCTGGAACTATGTTGGCACTATTAAATACCAGGTAATTAAGTCTTAGTATAGTTAGTAAATGTTCTAGAAAAAAATTGTAGCTATGGCTGTTTATCAGGCCTTGAGCAACATTTAACAAAGTAGCCTATATAAATAGATAATGAATCATTTTAGTGTTAAAATTAGCTTTAGAGAATTAGGAAGGATCCTTTTAGAAACTGAAATAAACAGAGAACACCCATTTCTCCTTGTTACACTCATAATGGCTATATATCTCTTGCTAACATTTAATGCTTCCTGCTGCTGCTGCTAAGTCACTTCAGTCGTATCTGACTCTGTGCGACCGCATAGACGGCAGCCCACCAGGCTCCCCCGTCCCTGGGATTCTCCAGGCAAGAACGCTGGAGTGGGTTGCCATTTCCTTCTCCAATGCATGAAAGTGAAAAGTGAAAGTGAAGTCGCTCAGTCGTATCCAACTCTTAGCAACCCCACGGACTGCAGCCTACCAGGCTCTTCCATCCATGGGATTTTCCAGGCAAGAGTACTGGAGTGGGGTGCCATTGCCTTCTCCGTTAATGCTTCCTATACAAATGTAATTAGGATAGTTGACATCAATAAAATTCCTAATATTGAAGCACAGGCACTTTTATTATTAGCAGCTTATAAAATCTGAGTTATCAGTGTCTGTGTTTATCATTCCTTATCATATCACAAGGAATAAAATGGAGTCACCTCATATACATGCCTCACTTGTCCATATGTATAAACAGCGTGTTCTTTCCTTATTATGGTTCCTGAACTGTCCTCCTCACTAATAAATGCTAGTCTTTGCTAATATACAGAGGTGCAGGTAATATGTAAACCTGTCAGTTAGCTGTGATGAGTTTTCTCTGACAAGCTCAGGTATTCTTAGATATAAAATTGTCTTAGAATCCTGGGCCAGGCTAACCAAGAAGATAGGAACTTTGACTACAATTCATTCTTGCAAACAGCCTTCCCCCAAGGCTAACTGTGAAAGGCTTCCATAGAAACACCAACCATAGGTTCATGTGCTATTTTTAATTGCAAAATTCTTCAGGCTGAAGTTTGTTAAGAATTCAGTCTGGGGCAGAGTGTACTTACTGAAAGAAGTTTACAAGTATTATGCTGATACTTGGGGGTTGAGGAGCCAGGAGGTACTGTTATATAAAAGAAACTCTTTTGGGGACATTTTCACTTAGCTTGGGAAAAAAGGATATTTTAAAGAGTATCATTCAGAACAAAACTTTCTTTAAACAACTGTACATAATGTAAACATTTGAATGAGTTTGCTTGCAAGTTCCATCTGTAAGGTAGCGACAGTTACTTGAAGAGCTGTTGTGAGAAGTAAAGGAGATAGTTAATGAAGGAACAGAATAGTATCAATGATAAAACTCAAGTTTCCTGTGTCATTGATCTGAATCTAATAGTTCTCCAATAGGTCACACTGCGTGAAGGTTGAGTTGATGGCTCTTATGAACTGTAGACCCTGAGGCCAACTTTGAGGGTTTATTTAGGGTTTTCTGTTCTTTGGATTTTTCATTTTGATATTGTTTTGTTTTGGTATTGTTTCTCCATTTACAGACTGATGTCAAATGGAGGAAAGGAGCAACAATTAAAAAAAAATAATAACAATGCTGTCTATTCTTGGCCAAAAGTGGGACATTTCCAGAGAGAAGAGGGAGGTTCCACTTGGTTTTTAAAATTACCAGAAGCCCCATCCAAGAATTCAACCCAGTTGGTCGATGCCAAGTCAAAAAAGCATCCTCTAATGGTTAGAGATGATCAGTTGCTATTTATGTTGAATTGTCTGTTCGGTTTTCTGTTTGTTTTTTTTTTTTTTTTTTAATAAGCTAAGATCTGGCCAAATGATGAACCACAGAAGTGACCCAAGGTAATCTGGCTCCCAGGTATATTATTTGCTGTCCCAAACTGCCACAGAGTAGGTTAGAAAGTGATAAACCAGTACTCAAATGCAATTATCAAAATTTGCAGTCTTGCAGTAGTCTACATAGACACAGAACCTCAGTAAATATCTATATTTTTTTCTTTCAGTAGATATTTGCTATGCTCTGTGGGCTGAAAAACACATATACAAACATGTAAATACTGATATCCTTTTATTTATACCATCAACTGTCACACTGTCTATATGTCCTTTAAAAATTAAGGGATTGAGAGATGATTTCCAGTAAGTAAGATTAAGGAAAAGAGGGTGTTTTGACTTAGTACTCTAAGAAGGACTACAGTTTTGTTAGGTAGATGTTAGGGGAAAAGGTATACCTCTTCAGAGGAAGTATCATGAGAAATACCATCAAGAAGGAGCCAGGTCTAGCACTGGTCAATAGATCTGAGTATTCTTTTGCAGGAGTTATGGAAGATGAGCCTGGAACGAACACTGCATGGATTCTTGGGTAACAGGATAGTTGTCTAAGACAATACTAGAAAATGGAATTTTACATTTTCTGAGTGAAACCAAAACTTTTGGTGATTTAGAAACACTAATCTTTTGACTATGTTTAGGATGGATTTAGGTGAGAAAAGCATAGTGATAGGAATACCATTCTTGCTATGATTGTTGTTGTTTAGTTGCTAAGAAATGTCTTGCTCTTTGAAACCCTATGGACTGTAGCCTACCAGGCTTCTCTGTCCAAAGGATTCTCCAGCCAAGAATGCTGGAGTGGGTTGCCATTTCCTTCTCCAGGGGATCTTTCCAACCCAGGGATCAAACCTGCATCTCTTGCATTGGCAGGCAGATTCTTTACTACTAAGCCACCAGGGAAGACCCCCATTACGCTTACAGTTAGTCAAATGTGATCCAATGAGTTGAACCACGCTTTTTCCATGAAAAGGCTCTTGGTGAGCAGGTAACTGTTTTTCATAAGGATATAATTTAAATTATACCTATGTCTTTATATTGAATTAGAGCATTAAATGACTTGTGAAAATACTATATTCCATCCTTATAAATTGCAGTGAGTTTAATGTTTATAACTAGGTACTTGTACTTGTGTCTTGAAAATATAGTGCTAAGTTGATAGGCTATAACTTCTTCTTTTAATACTGTTGCTGGTTTCTTACACTGTCATGAGATGTGATGCGCAAAGGTAGCACGATATTGGGAGCTCTAATTCAAGCCATATAGAGCCTCGTAAACTTAGAATTGCTTTTTGATATGTGGGGTTTCTTTTGTAGAGACAAAAAGGAAAAGATACAAATCATGTTTATATTTTCTCACTATGTCAAGTAATCCACTATTTGAAGTTTTCCAACATCATTTCATTAAATTTTAAGTTAGAGTCGATCCCCGACCCCCTGTTTATTAAGATCTGAAATCACCATAGACTGCATAGTGAATAAGCATGTGCAATAGTAGCCAATTCCATTAAGCCTAATTATATTCATATGCAGTCTCATGCCTCATCTATGATTCTTCAGGCTAGATGAAGTTTATATAAAGGAATCGTCTATTGAGTACAGTTTGAATTACTCTTTCAATTTATGTTTCATTCTAAGTCTAGAACTCTGCAAGTGAAGTTTTTGAATACCACAGACATTCAGATATAAAATACGTGTTTAGAATTTTATCCAGTGTGTGTTAACTGGTATAGGACCATATATATGAATATATAAAAGTATCTAGATATTCTGTCAGCTGATCACAAATGTTTTATTCTTATCTACTTTGTATAAAATGTATAACTCATAGGTGTGGGTAAATTATTCCCAAGCTATGTTTCCTTAACTATAAAATAAAATGTCAGGGATGGGCACCAAGAAGCACATTATCAAATAAACAAGTCAGAAATGTGTTTAAAAAATATCTTGACCCATGTAACCGTCATGACATCTGGCCACATCTCATTGCAGATTTGCTTAATGTAGTGTATATAAACCATTCTCTGTTCAGGTACACGCTTTAAATCCATATTGAAGCTAATCAGGAGTAGATTAAGGTGCCTTCTTTTGAATGTGCCCGAGATTCTACACTGAAAACGGCTTGGAAACTGGACTTGGAGCAATGAGGCAGGGCACCAGTTAACTGATGTCCTTTGGTTTTCATTCAGTAGTGGATCCAGCAAAGTTAGATTAGTTCCAGTTAGCTAAATAAGGAGGAAACTGAGCATGTGCTTGGCTCCCACTCTAGAAACATCTGCACTGCTGAGACAGACTCAGCTCCGTGGATACAGACTCCAGATGAGTAATTTTAGTACCTATGTGTAGGATAAATTTCAATTGCTACATTAACATATGCATCAAAGTTACTGTTTCTGTGTGGTCTAGAATGAATTGCTCTTGCTACACCATAATGTCACATCTCCAGGTCTGTAGGTCTGTTTATGAGTGTGGCTATAAAAAGTGGCATACCATCTTAGGCAACCTTTATCTATTCTGAATATGATATTGATGTGATTTCCTTTTCAGTGAATTCAGCTATCTTGTGGCTGAAAAGAATAATCTCTGAAAGGGACATGAAATAGTACCTTAACCTAGAATATGAGACTTCTCCACAGTATTCCTGATTATCTCCCATGTTAAATTATGATGTTTTAACCGAGGCTGTTTTGCCTTCACACTTTTCACCCCAGCAAAACTTTTATCAGATTACCTGGAGAGTTAGGTTTGTAAGAATTAATATACCCCCAAATAAAATTAACAGTATTTCACACTGAACACGTTAGAATTTGTTATTGTTTAAACATTGGTAGAAAGTTTCCCTACAAAATTTAAACCAAGACCTAGGAAATTTTTGCCTAGTTAAAATAAATCTATAAAATAAAAGTTACAGTAATATAAATATGAGCAGAAAAACTTGACATGAAACCCACACTGATGAATGAATCAAATCTTATTGTGAAATGTACATACAATGAAACCAACCCCAGTAAAAATTTTTTTAAGTAGAATATAACTATGATGGAGATAAATCAAGAAATTTAAATTGTTAATTCGAATTAATTCTAGAAAGTAAAACTGCCAGGATCCATCAGTGGTGACAAAATTCATTCAAATATGTTTGCAATCATAAAGAAATGCTTTCATGGTCAAAGCATTAGGGTCACAAGTAATCCATCTCTTCACAGAAGGAGGTTGCAGATGGCAGGCTCCAAATATCTTCTACCTTTTTACATACAACACCATGGTGGAGGAGGCTTCTCTCATCATGCTTTATGCTCAGTAGTGGTCAGTTTTTATTTATTTATTTTTTGTTTTTTCCCCTACCTTTGCTTAATTATCTATGTATGTTTTTACATGTTATTTCAAATGAACATCACAGTAGTTGTATGAGCTGAATTAACTGTTATCCCATTTTATAGCCCAAAGAAATGAAACAAGTTACTGGAAGACTCACATAGAATAGGGGGCCCAGAGAGGCTAGGAATTAAAAAAAACAGTCTAATTCCTACTTAAACATTTTTTCATTCTGCCACAGCATAATTGATAAATTCTGATGATCGTTTATCTTAAGCAGTCAATCTGTGAAAGACTGTTCTCTGTTACTATAATTGGTGGTTAATATGGCCCATCTTTCTTGAAACTGCTTTTGTTGTTCACTCACTCAGTCATGTCCAACTCTTTGCAACCCTATGGACTGCAGCACGCCACTCTTCCCTGTCCATCACCAGCTCCCAGTTTTCTTAAACTCATGTCCATTGAGTCGGTGATACCATCCAATCGTCTCATCCTCTGTTGCCCCCTTTTCCTCTGTCCTCCATCTTTCCCAGGATCAGGGTCTTTTCCAGTGGGTCAACTCTGTGCATGTGACCAAAGTACTTTTATCTTGGTTTTCTATCAAGAATACAGGTGTGATTACCTTATTTGGGGATGATTGTGACTCGTCTGAAAGATTTTTTCTTCATTCCTTGTGTTTCTCCTAGGACCCCTGAGGTTCCTCTCCCAGACAGAATCTATCACTGCTTTCATGGGCGACACAGTGTTACTCAAGTGTGAAGTCATTGGGGAGCCGATGCCAACCATACACTGGCAGAGAAACCAGCAGGACCTGACCCCCACCCCTGGTGACTCCCGGGTGGTGGTCTTGCCCTCCGGAGCCTTGCAGATCAGTCGACTTCAGCCGGGGGACATTGGGATCTATCGATGCTTAGCCCGGAATCCAGCCAGCTCAAGGACAGGAAATGAAGCAGAAGTCAGAATCTTATCAGGTATTGCAGTGTTCTTTATTCTCTTTAGAATTATATTTTCTAGAGTAGTTTGAATAATTTTTCCTTGAACACGTATTTGGAAGTTATGTTTAAGTTCTGTATTGTTTATTGGGTTTAGTTTTATATTTTCCTTCTTCTCTAACTGATCATTAGAAAAGGATATGCCAAAAGCTTTTCTTACCTTTTCATGTCTTGTGGTAGAACTTTCCAGAGAAATGGGTATTTTCGTGATGATTGACTTCATTCACTCACTCATTCCATTAATACTTAGCAAGTGCTGCTTTGTGCAAAGTCCATTGCTAAACATTATTATTATTATTTTTTTTAAATTTTCCTTTGATAATAGTCTAAGAAGTAGTTACCTTTATCCCTGTTTGCAGAGGATGAAGGTGAGGTTTAGCAAGGTTAAGAGCCTTCCCCAAGTTAACACTGAATATTCATGTGCTCATCCATATATACACTCATTTCCGAGAAGCATTGCGCTAAGTACTAAGGATCCAGAAACAACTAAGACTGACACAGAGCCTGGATTTTTTGAGTTCTGGACTTAGAAGTAGCCACAATCCACTGTGATTGATATGATAAAGAAAGCTGTTTCTCTCCATCTCTTATCTCCCTCTCTCTTCCCTGCAAAATCCTTAAGACACTAGCCTCATTTTTCTTTCCTAAATAATCGATGATTGGAATGGACATTTTTTAAGATCCTGTCCAATAGCTGCTATCTTCTTAGGGCTGTGTATTGGGTTGGCCAAAAAGTTTGTTTGGATATTTTGTAACATCCCAAATGAACTTTTTGGCCAGCCCAGTAATATCTTTCTCATTTAATTTTATTTCTGGGATTTGCTTAGACTCATGTGAGACTCAGAAAAAAAGCAACACTTAAGTAATTGTGACAGATTCACTGTCAAAGCACTGACTTTGGCTCTGTCTCAACATCCTGGGTGTAATTATTACAAGTCACTCAGCAAAGTAGAGGGTAACATCCATATGTCATTCCAAATGCAAACTGGTAATTCGATTGAAAGTTTCCAAGACTTTAGTAAGGACGTCTCTAAAACCTCTTCTAACTCTTTTGTGGACTCTCTGTCACAGGGATACTGATTTAATTGTATCAATAACCATTGGTGACACTGTGTTCTCCTCTGGGCAGAGACAGATGCAAATGTAGTGTTTATTCCCAGCACGTGCATGCATTTACTTAGGCAGCCATTAGATACACAAAAATTTTAAATATTTATATTCACATAGCCTAAATAATGTATCTCAGTCAATCAGATGAGAAACCCAGGTAAGCCACGGGGAAAATTGGCAAGAATATGTTTGATTATCTTAATATGACCAAAAAGTCTGTTTTCTAGTGGTGTTAAGGGATAAAGTTGGACTAATTAAATATTAAATCTGAAAGGGAAACTTTTGAAAGACATAGAGACATAATCATCAAATTCCTGTTTACATTTATTTGTTCACCTTGTGAAACACATTTGCATTGTAATCCATGGGATTTATTTAAAACCAAATTTCATATTGTTATCCAGTTAAAGTCAAGAATACATAAGTGTACTTTGGAGATGTACAGGTATTTCTTACCTGGATAAAAACTACCATTTTTTAAAAAATTATTACATCTAATATGTATATTTCTGCAAGTTTTATGAATTCAAATAAAAATTCCACAAAGGAGTTATGAGCTGAGGTACCAAACAGACCCGTGCTATTAGCATACTTGATTAAGCCTGTCTTCTATACTATTGATTCCATAAAGAATCTGTTGAAGGGCCACGTTTGTCCCATTTATCCCCAACATTGCAAGTTGGTTTAGAGGTCAAATCTATTGCAAGTACAGAATTGAGTGAGAGAATGAATAAATGGATGAATTCTCAGTTTCAGCTTCTTTTAGTTGCCTTTGTGATTTTTCTCATTTTAAAATGATGCCAATGCTTTCTGAATCAATTTCTACTTTCTAGAAGTTCCAATTTGAGGAAGTCATAATTGCATAGATATAGTGTCCATTCTCTATACGAATGCACATTTAATAGGGTGACATAAACTCAGTTAAAATAGAAGCCCATTGTATTAGTAACATGACATAGAAGCATTAATGTAACCTGTATTGTTACCACTCTTTAAAAAATAAATTTTTCCACAGTCATTTAAATATTATGTTGATGAATGAATGCATCTATTTATGATTTAATTTTAAATATAAATGCTAATTTGAAGTTTTGCAGCTTGATTCAACACTTGTTTTTTACTACAACTCACAGAGTATTTTCATCTTGTGATTTTCATCTTTGGATTTCTAAATCCAAAATCAAAACCACAATGAGGTACCATTTCACGCCAGTCAGAATGGCTGTGATCCAAAAGTCTACAAGCAATAAATGCTGGAAAGGGTGTGGAAAAAAGAGAACCCTCTTACACTGTTGGTGGGAATGCAAACTAGTACAGCCACTATGGAGAACAGTGTGGAGATTCCTTAAAAAACTGAAAATAGAACTGCCTTATGACCCAGCAATCCCACTGCTGGGCATACACACCGAGGAAACCAGAATTGAAAGAGACACGTGTACCCCAATGTTCATCGCAGCACTGTTTATAATAGCCAGGACATGGAAGCAACCTAGATGTCCATCAGCAGATGAATGGATAAGAAAGCTGTGGTACATAAACACAATGGAGTGTTACTCAGCCATTAAAAAGAATACATTTGAATCAGTTCTAATGAGTTGGATGAAACTGGAGCCTATTATACAGAGTGAAGTAAGCCAGAAAGAAAAACACCAATACAGTAGACTAACACATATATATGGAATTTAGAAAGATGGTAAAGATAACCCTGTGTTGGAGACAGCAAAAGAGACACAGATGTATAGAACAGTCTTCTGGACTCTGTGGGAGAGGGAGAGGGTAGGATGATTTGGGAGAATGGCATTGAAACATGCATAATATCATATAAGAAACGAATTGCCAGTCTAGGTTCGATGCAGGTTGCAGGACGCTTGGGGCTGGTGCACTGGGATGACCCGGAGAGATGGTGTTGGGGGGCAGGTGGAAAGGGGATTCGGTATTGGGAACACGTGTACACCCGTGGCGGATTCATGTTGATGTGTGGCAAAACCAATACAATACCGTAAAGTAAAAAATAATAATAAATTAAAAAAATTAAAAACATACAATTTTGTATCCTTATTCAAATTTATTAGAATACATTTCTGATTGTCACTTCTATGTATCAGGTATTTAATATCACCAAGTAACTAAGATTCATAAAATGCATATTTTAAGAATTAATGAATTATTTTGAAATACTGTGTTTCAGCTAGCAGTTGAAGTTTATTCACTACACAAATACTTTGTTCAATAAACTTTTGAGTGAATCTTATGTACTTGCCATCACACAGGTCACTAGGGATACAGAGTTGAAAGATAATGCCCCAAAAAAGTATCATCTAGTGGGAGAATCAGACAAAGCGAGTAGACAGTGTTTTGGAAGAAGAAATAGAGTGCCATGAGTTATACAAGAAACACCAATGTGCCAGTCTTGAAGCAAAAGCAGTAGGTAGGCAAAGAGAAGATTACAGGAGGGTCAGCAAAACCGAGAGGAGAGAGAGAAGCTTTTCAATGGGGAACTGCCTTCATTTGGTTTAACTGGGCCATGAGGCACAGGAGGTGTTGGTGGAAAAGCTGGAAGCAAGGGTGATAAACCACAGGAAGAAGGATGTGGTAGAATGTGCAACATTAATTCTGGAGAGAATTGATCAAAACTGCTCCTAAAGTGATATCAGACGGGGTTGAGAAGGGCAGCTGGACGGGGGGATTTTAATGACAGGTCTCTTGAGACTTTCCGGATGTAACTTAAGAGGGCGGTATGGCATCATTCTCAGTTGAAGCTAGGTAGCAGCCCTTTTCCTGATGTTAGGGGCAAGATATTGGTGTTACTGTGGCTCAGATCAGATTACAGAGTTTAAAAAGAAAATTTCCCATAACATAGTATATTTTCAAGGTTAAATGAGTAATTATTTCTTTCATTTAAAGAGAGAAAAAGTAACTCATTTAATCTGTCGATTAATGTTTTAAGACAAAAATAAAATTAAGAGAAATTGTACATTTTTAACAGTGAGTTCTATTAAAGAACTTTTGGGGGGAAATATTTCTAACAAAGTACTAAGGAGGAGTTGAAATGGTTTAAAATGTCTCATTGTCTATGATGGTGAACACGGGAGAGCTTGAAGCAGCCATTATGATTGTCAAGCTCATTTTATTCAGATTTCATCATGTCTGAGTGCCAAACAGTTGATTGAATTGCTGAATTATAAATCTTTGGGCACTAGGTTGACTGAAATAACTGGCCTCTACACTGGAACTCTGATTTCAGTTTTCTTAATGACCTAATTGAACTGATCAATTGGTTATTCAGTCTGTTGTTCATTCGTTTAACTATAATTAGATGACTCTAGGTCCTGTATAGACTTGAACTAAATATCTGTATAATTAGAGACATTGGCTTTTAATGGAATAAATTGGACTAAAATATACTTTGAGTGATTTTTCTCTATAATATTTATTTTTATTGGAATAAATTTTAATACAAACCATTCCAAAAGGCATATTACTTAGAAGAAAAACCATGCTTGGGGAGTTTCAAAAGAGTTTCAGAATTTGTTCATCAAGAAAAATTTATTATTAACTGATAGGTGCATTAAACTTTGTAGTCTGATTAAATGTTACCTATATTCCAAAGTTAATTACACTGTGCTACCATTTAGCTGTATAATTTCTACAAAAGAATGGTCTGTGGTGGAAATCAAAGAAGACATGTTCTTTGTTTTGAGATTTACGATCGAACCAGACAGTTAATTCATATAGCCATATGACTAACATAACACAAGGAATGATAAATTTAGGTAAACCTTTCTAGTTTCAAATCAATACAGACAAGGAATACATCAATTCTAGGTGGAAAATTTGCAAGGTCTTCATAGAGATAATTACTGTTCTAGATCATCAGGAGGTAACCATTTGTAGAATGATAATAGCAGATGATAAATCTGGAGTTAGAAGCTGAACCCACCTTAATGAAGAACCATGAATCCCATGTCTAGGAAGTTAGACTTGATACTATTCACTTTATTGGTGATTGGGAATGCTCAAAGGTTTTTGAGCTATGAATTTCATGGCAGAAACACACACTCAGGAAAACAAACACGAAAGTGAAGACCACATCACATTAATGTAATACCTGTTAGTTTTGGATCATACTTAATGTTTTTCCCTGTGTTGAAGGATTTTCCCATTGTTTGCTCTCTTTTTAGGCTACCTTTGAATAAAACTATTCCCTAAGCCATGCTATAAACAGGGCAAAATAATTTCTTATGCTTTTCTTTTATATCTGCTTAGAAAAGAGCAGTGTTCTTTGCAGCCCTGTTTACAATAGCTAGGACATGGGAGCAACCTAGATGTCCATGGGCAGATGAATGGATAAGAAAGTCGTGGTACATATACACAATGGAGTATTACTCAGCTATTTAAAAGAACACATTTGAATCAGTTCTAATGAGGTGGATGAAACCAGAGCTGATTATACAGAGTGAAGTAAGTCAGAAAGAAAAACACCAATACAGTATATTAACGCATATATATAGAATTTAGAAAGATGGTAATGTCTTTAGAAAGACCCTATACATGAGACAGCAAAAGAGACAGATATAAAGAACAGACTTTTGAACTCTTGGGAGAAGGCAAGTTTGGGATGATTTGAGAGAATAGTATTGAAACATGTATATTACCATATGTCAGATAGATCAGCTGTCCAAGTTTGATGCATGAGACAGGGTGCTCAGGGCTGGTGCACTGGGACAACCCAGAGGGATGGGATGGGGAGGGAGGTAGGAGGGGTTTTCAGGATGGGGAACACAGGTACACTCATGGCTGATTCATGTCAATGGGCAAAAACCACCACAATATTGTAAAGTAATTAGCCTCCAATTAAAATAAATTAACTTAAAAAAGAGCAAAATAGAAGACCATATTATTTCTTAACCGTGTGAAGTTTGTGTTTCCTAAGTATTATACCAGATATAATCCAGATTATATGAAGGAGTTAGTATGTGGGATATCATATATGTTTCGATGGATTAGGTTCACATTGAATTACTACTGATTAATCAATGAATATTTAAAATTCCCAGTTTGAACTATTATTATATAAAAGTTGTAAAACAAGCAGGGTACCTGACATGAAAGTACAAGTCTCGGTTTCCCCACTTGCTGGCTGTGCAATTAGAGCAAATTGCTTAATCTAATCTACATTTATTAACCTTCCTAAATGTAGAAAGTAACATCGTACATTTCACAGGGTGGTTTTGAAGCTTAAATTTTATTGGCCAAGTGCAATGCCTGGAATTGCCAAACCCTTAGTAACTATCATGATTACTTTGCATCCTAGAAATTCCAACTTTAAAGATTTTGATTCTCATGTCAAGATTATCTTTCTGATAATAATTTACTTGATTTTGATTCTGGATATCTGAACATTCATTAACCTACTGGTAGTTAATTGCACATGGTTTGTGCTACTTATCCACAGTAGTCTCTTTCTGCATTTCCTTTACACATCTATTAGAACTCAGAGTATCCCATACCTATTTCCTCTCTAGTAACTCATTGATATATGATTTGAATCCTTACCTGTCCATCAATATCATTTCTTTGGCTATATGAGATATTACAAAAGGCACTGACTTAGAAATAAGGTTTAGCAGATGGATAAGACTTCTTGGTATGTATTCTTTATTAGTTATTACCAATTAGTTTAATCCTCTAAAATTCTTATTTTCTTTATCTGTTAAGAGGTTGCAGTAGATCAGCCTTTCCAAATCTTCTCACTGCCAGGAATCATTTTTATTATTATACGCACATTCATCCCCAGCTCTGCCTTTATGATTGTAATGTTTAAGAGTAGAAATTTTCTAGACAAATTCTAATGATTAAAAACTTTAAAGCCAATGCTAAAACATAACAAGTACAGGTCAAAAAAAAACGATCTCATAAAATAGGATATTGTTCTACTACACTGACTTTAAAAACAAGTTTTACGTCAGTTTATTTTTGCATAGAAACCTGATGGAAAGAAAATCTGATACTTTTTATTGTGTACTGCCTATTTAGTCAATAAAGTTCATGACATGATTTGCCTCCAACCCCAGATGATAACTTTATCCTGCCCAGAGCCTGAGCTGGGAAGAGCACAGAAACCAGTGGACAATCATGTTATATTATATGAATTAGTTATTCATATTTTAGTTATTAGGTCTTGAAACCAATGCGGGATAACTAAGATAACCAGTGTTTCACAGAGTTGATGAAATCCCATTCAGATGCAACAAAGTCTCAAATATCAGTAAGTTGAAGCTGACTTACTATTGGATATGTAAGACTATGAGTAGACAATATCCATTTGGTTTTTGAATTTGTTAATAAGTACCTGGGGTAATCAACAGGGTCCAGGTTGAAAGTACTTGGAATACTGGGGGGATGGGGGGTCTATGACATTTTTCTTGTTTCATCCTAATGTCACTAGTGATCTCTCCTTCACAAAATCTGCTAGTTTTTCTGTTTATTGATTATATATTCTAATCTTAACTTTCATTCCCTGAAAGGTTATTGTTTCACATAAGGTTAAAAGCAAAAGTGATGTGCTTGAGAGTGTTTGCCACCATGAGGAATACTCATTTCGTGAAAGGAGAGAGCTTGTCTTTTCCTAAGGGTCTGCTGGGCTGACATATGGTCAGCTCTGCCTTTACTAGGAATATGACACTTAGCAGCCCTGGATCAGGTAGTCCTCCCTAACCTATACGACAAGAGGCTTTCTCTAAGGATGTATGGAAGCAAAACATAGCCTCTAAGTTCAGAAGTCACAAAAAATTAATGAAACTGGTAGTCTGTCTTCTTCAGTCCTATTAGAAAGACACTCTTTAGTTAAGAGTATAACTTTGCTGATTCAACATTGGCCAAATAGGAAATATTTCAAATACTTTTGGTTTGTTCTTTATAAGAAAAAAAAGTTAGAATAACAAATTACTTTTCTGCAAAGTTTTAAATGCTGCATTCTGCATTTATATAAATTATGAAGATTTCTGGGTTCCCTAAACTAACTTTGACACATCATAATGGCAACATTTGTTTTCTGTGATTCTACTGTCAGCTGTAAAATTAAAAAAAAAATCTTTCTATAAAAGAAAAATCACTTCCTTCAGATGTGCTATAAAATGAAACTGATAGACTCAGATTTTGCCTGTGAGACAGAAGGGCTATATCCACATGCCAATGATAAGAATAGACACTCCCTCTCTTCTTCCAAGCTCTAACTACAAATAGAAATGTGTGTGTGTGTGTACATGGAGAAGAAAAGAGGAAATATGAACAGATGTAGGAGTATTTACAGAGAGAGAATGCCATTTTTAGTAATGAATTGGTGTATAAATGAGGAAAGAAAGTAACAGAATCCTAGAGCTTCTAAGAAATGGCTCCCTTTTCCCTCTCTGTTCAAAGCTCCTTGGCTTTCTGCCTGATGGAGTTGTTGTTTTTTCTTTTCTTTTTTTTTTGAGGGGGGTCTCCAAGATTGGAGTCTGTTTCCCCCAGTCCTGTGGAAATCTTGTAATCAGATCCAGATGGGCTTCAAGGTCATTTTCCCTGAAGATTCCCAGGCCCTTTGTCAGGGCCCCAGATTGGGAAGCCTAACGTGGGGTTCCAAACCTGCACAGCAGTGGGAGAACTTTTCTGGTCTTATTGTTCTTGAGTTTGTGGGTGACCCACCTGGCGGGTATGGGGTTTGATTTTGTCGTGATTGTGCTCTTCCTACGGTCTTGGTGCAGCTACTTCTTGGCCTTTGGACTCGGGATATCTTTTTTTGGCAGTTTCCATCATTCTCCTGCAGTTGATTGTTCAACAGCTAGTTGTGACTTTGATGCTTTCACAGGAGGAGATGAGCACACATCTTTCTACTCCACCATCTTAAACCAGAAGCTGATTTTTTTTTTTTTTTTTTTTTACTAAATTAGTTTTGATTCCTGTGATCCATGTGAATTAGGCTGATTTTTAATGAAAGACGTACTAAATACAGAGTTGCTACTACTAAGTCACTTCAGTCGTGTCCGACTCTGTGTGACCCCATGGACTGCAGACACCCAGGTTCCTCCATCCATGGGATTTTCCAGGCAAGAGTACTGGAGTGGGTTGCCACTGCCTTCTCCTATAACTGCATAGTGATACACCAGTTCAACTTACTGCTATGGGGGAAAAACACCATTTAATGAGACATGAAGACAAAGCATAAACCTGACTAAGGGCACACACGCTGTGGACCACAGCACGGCTATGACCAGAACAAGTCGGGGGGCGGGGGAGGGGAGATGGATGGGTAAACTACAGCCTCGGGGGCGGGGGGGCGGGGTCTGGATTGATGATGACTAAGCAGACAGCAGGATGAGACAAGAAATCAAAACCAATGATGAAAGCGGACACACCGTAAAAGAACTCCAACAGCAAGGAAAACATACAGAACTGTTCTTTAACAAATACTCGGAAAGAAATCAAGCATGAAACGACCGAGTTAGGAGGAGTGTAATGGACTTTTTGGCTCAAAGCACATATTAGGGCAGTACTTGCCACATGGCTCAGTGGTAAAGAATCCACCTGCCAATGCAGGAGACACAGGTTTGATCCCTGGGTCAGGAAGATCCCCTGGAGGAGGGCATGGCAACCCACTCCAGTACTCTTGCCTGGAAAATCCCCTGGACAGAGGAGTCTGGCGGGCTACAGTCCATGACATCGTGAAGAATTGGAGCTGACTTGAGTGATCACAAACGCACACACGTTTTAATGCACCTACTTACGTTTGAAAACGCATAGTGGCTGCTGAATTTCCTGAAGCAGAACTCGATGGGGGATGGCTAAGGAGCCAGCAGGTGGACAGTAGGTGAGCTTGAAACTGAGGATATAGACACAGGAAACTAGCTCTGTGAAGTTAAATCAATTTGTAACTCTTATGCCTGGGAAGAAATCAAAGCGAATATCCTATGATAGCCTGCAGTGCCCTTTTATTTCCAGCTGGAAAAGTGGTTTACATTCTGGTGAAGCAGGAATTTAATAAGGAAAACAAGAGTATACAATGGGGGGTGGGAGGTTTTACATTCAGAAAGCATAACAATTAAAAGCAAGGAGTAGTTATTCTGAGGAAGACAGTCATTAAGTTGTAAAAGCCGGTATTTCTTTTCTTGCTGACACAGATGCCAACAGTCCATCATTAAATTTCTCTATGCCTCAATTATTGTTTAGATTCTGCCATCTAAGCTTAGTGTCAATATTCCTAAAGAGTAGTTTAGGAAAATGGCCTCATTGGGAAAAATAAGTAAATCATTGTCATTACAGGGTAAGCTTGCTTTCCAATTTGCCCTGGGTAGTCCTGATCATACCTGATGTCCTAGAATAATTACAAAGAGAGTTACCTTTCATTCTGAAACATATCCCAGGTTTAATAATTTATATATTCAACCTGGTCATGGATCATGAAGGAATGCAAAATAATGTGACCCCAAGGCATTTGGGAAAACCTGTGAATGCAGAGTCAAATCTAGCTTCTAGCTGGCCTAACAGATTCAATAAATTTGGCCAGAATAAGGGCTAATAGAAGCCTGTGTAGAAACCTGTTTTGTTTCGTTTTGGGAAATGTCTTTAAATGGGAAATGCTCTCTTCACTTTCACTAGCGCACTTTCTCTGTGTCCCTTTAGGGCATGCGCTCTGAAGATAGTTGAGCTCTTCTTTCTGAATATGTGAAATGTAAGTTAAATATGTCAGGTTATATATTTCAAGATACTTTTTAACTTGCTACTGCAAGTTAGACAGTGATAGGAAGACAGTGATAGGAGATTCTTAAGTTTTGCACTCTTCCCTAACTGATGGTTGATGATGGATGGGGAGCAAGGAGAGGAGGAAAGGAGTATATTTAACTTATTCCTACTTCTACCTGAAAGATGCAAAATTATCCCCATGTTGAAAGGAAATGGGCTTCTTGAACATCTAAGAAAACTGGGTGATTTATTCAGACTGTCGCTTTGTCAGTTCTTCAAAGTATGGTCTGTGAATCCCTGGCGTTTCTCAAGATGGCGTCAGAAGATCTTTAAGGTCAAACCTTTTTTAATAATCTAATATGTTTGGGGGCTATTTTTTTACTTTAGTGACTAAGAATGTCTTTGAAGTAGTAAAAATTATGAATTTTATTAATTCTTGATTCTTAAATGCATATGTTTTTAATATTCTGGATGTCAAGATGGGAAATATACTCAAGATTATGAAAGTACAGAGTTTTCTTTGAGGAGTAAACAACTTACGTGATCATTTGAGATTCAAGATGAATTAGCTACTTTTTTTTTTTCCAGAACATCATTTTTACTTGAAAGGACAATCAACAGGAAAACTGTAGCTATTCAGACTTGAGTACTAGTTAGACATTTTCTCAAAAATGAGAAAAGTGAGTCAGTCAGTGCGAGGAAAATAGCATTTGCTGCCAACTATGAAATTCAAGCTTTTAAGTTAAAATTAGAAATTTGGAAATCTTGTATCTGCCACTGGGATCTTGACAGCTTTGCAACGTTAAAAGACCTTTCTAATGGGATTGGTTGTGATAGTAACAAATGAGATTTTGTGATACTGTATAATGAAATGTGTCAACATTTGGAGATCTGTCTAATTCACTGTACCATTCCAAATGACCATTGATTGATGTGACAGGATTAAGCATGGACAAAAATATGCTCAGAATGCAAGGTAGACAGATGGATTTTTATATAACATAGCACAGAATGTTTATTGATATGTCAGATTTCACATTACAACTTTCAGGAAACTATTTATTGAGTTTTGTTGCCGTCTTAAAGGATAAAATCTGCAATTCTCTGAAAAGGCTGTTAAAAATACACCTCCTTTTTCCAACTACATATCTATTTGAGGTCATATTATTTGCATGTAATTCAGCCAGATCTACATATCAGAACAAAGTAAATGCAGAAAGTAACAGAATAATCTAGTCATTTTCCTTTCAGCCACTCATTACACATGTACAGAAATATAAAGTACTACCACTCTTCTCAATTTTACTTTAGAGAGTTTTTTTCTTTTTTAATATACTGCTTCTGGTGAGATTTGAATAAATAGTTAACAAATAAATATTTTCGTCTGTTTTGATTTTTAATATTGTAACTGTTTAGAGCTATAACCTGTGTAAACAGAAGGTCTTTGTTGCCTCCATAAGAATGCAAATGGTTCCTGAGACCAGAGAATTTGAGATCCATTGTTTACATTTTTATTCATTTTCCTGGTGATTGTATCTACAGTCCTCTCTAACTCAGATACTAGGTTAAGACAAAGTAGGCCAATTTTTTATTTTTAAAAAGTTATAAAGAAAGGAACGAAGGGAGGGAGGAGGGAGGAAGAAAGGAAAAAAAGCCTAAGTAAAAGCAGCATGTTGCCATAAGGTGTTTCTACAATTTAATGCAATCTGTGTGTGTCAAAGATCTGTATCACTGTAATGACTGTTCTCTTTTTATTTCTGTACCTCCCTGTTGGTCTCTGAGGAGGATTAGCTGTACCTCCACCAGCATGACAATGAGATCAGATCAGAGAATCAGGCTAACATTTGCCTCCCAACAGGAAAAAGATAAACTGGATTTTAGTTCAGGCAAATTGTGACTGCTTATAATCCATTTAGAAAACACAGTTGTGATGTGTGTGCTTTCACTGCCATGAGTATCATATGGAAAATGTCTGCTTTTGAATTTTCTAATATAAAAATTTACATTAGAAGAAAAATCAGTGTTTTTTTCTGATTTGATTTGAAAGCTATTGAGAAATATGTTTTCTCAAATTCACCCTTGCATTTCCTTCCCAATTTAAAATTTAAAACATATTACATGGACATGAAATTACGTGAAACATATGTCAGTTTGAAGAATAAAAACAGAATGATCATTTGTGTACATATCACCAATTTATGAAATAGAATGTTCCAGACTGGTATTATATGCCATTACCTTGTGAAATCATGTTTTTTTAATCTACTAGATTTTTTTCATATTCCATTAGCTGAATAACTCCATTTGGGTTTGAATAATCTATACCCATATAGCAATAACAAAAATAATTTTATGAGTAGTTACTAATTCCATCATAACTCAATTAAAATCAATTTAGTCAACAAAAGTCATGACCTAGAATTTTAAGTTCACTCTGCTCAGGACTTTTTCATCTTTATCATTATTGAGCCTGGAAGGAGAATTTTCATTTTCTCTTAAGTATTTGCCTTGTGCTTTAGTCATTAGCTTTTTATAATTTCTTTGTTCCTCATGTAATTTTCAACCACTTTGCAACACCAGAGTTTCACATAACTCCTTACTCTAAAAAAAAATTGTTCTTAATAAAAAAAAGTTTTTAGAACTCAGAAAAATCCAAAGATGGAAAGAATAACCACCCACAGTTTTATCACACAAAGATAACCTTGGCAACTGTATCTCCTTTCTTCCCACTTTAAAACTTAAATACATTTTCTTTATGTTCTTAAAAAAAATAATAATTCAAAGGAAAAAAATAAGGGGTACATCAAGTTTAATCATGTCTCTTTAAATAGCCAGAATCACCCTAATACTGAAAACAAATAAAAACCAGAAAAGAAAACTCAAAAACAGCAACCACTCAATAGGTTACTTGATATTTCAAATTGCTGAATTTTTGTTTTGTTTTCGTGTGTGTGTTTTAGTTATCTACTGCTGCTAAGTCGTTTCAGTCATGTCTGACTCTGTGCGACCCCACAGACGGCACCCCACCAGGCTCCTCCATCCCTGGGATTCTCCAGGCAAGAACACTGGAGTGGGTTGCCATTTCCTTCTCAAATGCAGGAAAGTGAAAAGTGAAAGTGAAGTCACTCAGTCGTGTCCAACTCTTAGCGACCCCATGGACTGCAGCCTACCAGGCCCTCTGTCCATGGGATTTTCCAGGCAAGAGTACTGGAGTGGGGTGCCATTGTCTACTGCTATATAACAAACCACTCCAAAATGTAGTAACTTCCATTATGTCTTATAATTCTGGGGTTTATCTCAGCTGTTCCTCTGCTCGTTTCACTTTGATTCACTCAGACACCTTTGACCAAGGTGGAAGGTTTAAGATGGCCTCACTGACATGTCTATTAGCTGGTGTTGGTGTTTGGCTGGAAAACTCAGTCTTCCTCTGCGTGCCTTCTCATCCTCCAGTCGGTAAGACCAGTATAGTTGTTCAGAAAGAGCCATGGCAGAAACTTATAAGGCCCCCTGAGGCCTTGTGTTCAGAGCTCATCAGTTTAATTCCCAACACAGTCAAGTAGTCAAAGCAAGATATAGGGTCAGGCCAGATTTAAACCATAGCAGTTGTACCCTCAACTCTGGACTGGAGGAGCTTAAACAGTTTGTGATCATATTTAATCTATCACAATGTTGTGAGACATATGAACTATTTACTATTAAAGACCATTTCTGTTTTAGCTTTGAGTAGTACTTTCATAATCTTAGAATTTATCAGATTCAGTAATTACAGGGAAACATCTTTGGGGAAGGGAAACCAAATTTCTCTGCTAAAGACTGACATTTCCATATGTATGAAGGGTAACACATATGAGATTGTCATATGTGACACATTGTCATATGTAACAGATTGTCATATGTGACACATTGTCACATATGAGGGTTACGCATACAACACATGAGGTTGGAGTAATTTAGAACGTATTTGTTGTTGTTTGGTTGCTAAGTCATGCCCGACTCTCTTGTGACCCCATGAACTGTAGCCCACCCGGCTCCTCTGTCCATGGGATTTCCCAGCAAGCATACTGAAATGGGCTGCCATTTCCTACTCCAGGGGATCTTCTGAACCCAGGGATCGAATCTGTGTCTTCTGCATTGCAAGTGAATTTTTACCACTGAGCCACCAGGGAAGCCTAGAATATATGTGCTCCACCTAAAAATAGCAGATGGTGATTTTGTGGCCCTGAGCCCAGTGATGCCAATATTTTAAGATAAAGTCAAAAATCTCCTTTTTATAGCTGAGGACGATTCCTACCATTTTCTATTTGTGCCACAATTTTTTCCATTCATCTGTTGCTGGACATTTAGTTTGTTTCCATGTCTTGGCCATCGTGAATAGTGCTGCTCTGAACATAGGATGGCACATATCTTTTTGAATTATAGTTTTGTCTGGATATGTGCCCAGGAGTGGGATTGCTGGATCATATAACAAGTCTGTTTTTCGTTTTTTCAGAAACCTTCCTACTGTTTTCCATAGTGGGTATACCAATTTACATGCTCACCAACAATGTAGGAGAGTTCCCTTTTCTCCACATCAGGGATGTTATTTCTAAGCAACATTCTCCTGCAAAACATTTTCATTTGATTTGAAAATTCACTTTCAAGCAGGATTATTAAACAAACCACCAGCAATTTTGAAAAACAATTGCAACATTTTATCTAGAATATTGGTTTAATAAAGATTAACACGTTTAGAAAATTCTTGCAATATTTTCATTGTGAAGCAGAAACAGATGTGAGAAGACTAAGAAAGTGTGAATTTCTCTTTCTTCACGCAAAGAATATTTTAGATGACGATTACTCTCCCAGCTATTAACAAGAGAGTTGGTGTTCTTTTATTCATCTGCGATCAGCTCACGTGGAGTTGGGTCCAGTCAAGGGAACTTAACAGCAGTATTGACGTGTGTCGCAGACCTCTGCCCACCGCACTTCCTCCTCATCACCGCCGGCCCGCAGGGCGTGTGCGCATGCTCAGTTGTGTCTCTTTGCAACCCCACGAACTGTCGCCCGCCAGCTCCTCTGTCCGTGGGATTTTCCCAGCAGGAATACTGGAGTGGGTTGCCATTTCCTCCTCTAGGGGATCTTCTCAACTCAGGGATCGAACCCGAGTCTCTTGTCACTCCTGTGTTGGCAAGAGGATTCTTTACCACCTAGCCACCTGGGAATCCATGGCCCCCAGTAGAACGTATTTAAATTTAACATCCTTTGACATTTCCTTGTCACTCCAATCCTGGTTTTGAAGATGTCATTGCCTCATTTTCTTTGCTTCAACATTTTGCTTTGGGTTGGCAAAAGGAAAGATTATATGCTAATTCTATTTAATTCATTAATTTGTAAACAGCCACAGTTAAGCCTTCATAGAGAAATGTGGGTTTTAATGGGGACCTGGAAATACAGCTTTTCATCTTAAAGAAATAGAAATTTACTCAGCGGGTCAGATCAGAGGATATTACATGGCTGGGAAGATTTCCTCCAAGTCCACCTTCTGGTAATAATGCTGTTGGTGTGTCCCAGGTGTTTGGAGGGGAGTTTATTTGGTAGGTGAAAGAGGAGCTCTTAACTCTCACAGAACTCTTTCATGACAGTCTTGAATCTTGTGCTTAGGACCATATATATATATGACTATTTCACTTGGTATATCATCTTAGCAATTTTTGGATCAAATGAGTCTGAGTAGAATGAGTCTTTAGGTTGAAAATGGGGTGCACATATCCAGTGGAATATTGCTCAGCTCAGTGCCCTGTGGTCTTAAAAGCGTGGGCGGTGGTTCACGAGGGAGGGGATATATGTATACATACAGCTGGTTCACTTCATACAGCAGGAACAGACATACCTTGTGAAACAAGGATACCTCACTAAAAAAAAGACACTATTTCAGTTACCTGCTGGTAGCTAGGAGTAATGTCGTATAGCCAGAACAACAGGAGGATGGGTGATAAAGGAGTATGCTCCTCATTTGTCCAAAATCTCAGCCCTCGTGACAGACACATTCTTTGGAAAGTTGTTAAAAATAAACAGAAGGGTTAGAAACAGCTAAACTTATTGTTATAACAGTAAACAAACCAACTTTAGTGTAGCTTTGATCTTGAAGACAACAGATATTTCTCAGTATCTTCTATAGTACTTGTTTAACACAGTTCTAACGTATAATCTTTAATCTTATATCTCAAGCCACAGAAGCAATAAACAAAGCAGATGGAAGTGGAATAGATATTGTGTTGTTGTTATTTAGTCACTAAGTTGTATCTGACTCTTCTGCGACCCTATGGATGGTAGCCCTCCAAGCTCCTTCTATCCATGGAGTTTTCTAGGCAAGAATACTGGAATGGGTTGCCATTTCCTTCTTCAGCAGATCTTTCCAACCCAGGGATCAACCCATGTCTCCTGCATTGTCAGATGGATTCTTTACCACTGAGCTACCAGGAAAGCCTGGAATAGATATTAGTGGCAGGCAAACTGAAAACAGCAAAGAGCTTTGGGTGATAATGTTTAGGAAAGTTACTGATACTGTCTTGTTCTTTAATGACAATCAGTCAACAGGGCCTGCATGAGTGACCTGTAGTCTCAAGCTTTTTCCCTTTGCCTTTACCATGGTGTTATCAGCAGCCAAGAATATTTTAATATCATAATCTGAGAACCTAGACATGGAAAAACACTTCTAGGAGTCTATTTTATAAGTTTCATTGGCATCTTTCCATTTTTCTTTCCTTCCTCTTCGTCACAGCATTTTGTAAAAAAAACAAAAAAAAATTGGTTCCAGCTATATCATTTTTCTTTTCAGTATCATAACAGATGTGATCTTGTGTTTTCTCCCATAGATCCGGGACTGCACAGGCAGCTGTATTTTCTGCAAAGACCATCAAATGTAGTAGCCATTGAAGGAAAGGATGCTATCTTGGAGTGCTGTGTTTCTGGCTATCCTCCCCCAAGTTTTACCTGGCTACGAGGAGAGGAAGTCATCCAACTCAGGTATGATAAATGCAAGACTTTCATGAAGCATGTACTCCTGTTTAACTTTCTCTAATTTGATATAAGTTCCTATTACTACTAGGGGTTTAGATGATAATTGAATAGTCTTTTCACATTCTTGGCATTAGACAGAACATGAAAGACATTTTTTGTTGTTTAGTTGCTAAGTCACATTCTACTCTTTATGACCCCGTGGACTGTAGGCTGCCAGGCTCCTCTGTCCATGGGCTTTTCCAGCAAGAATACTGGAGTGGCTAACTCCTCCTCCAGAGGATCTTCCCAGTCCAGGGATTGAACCCTACCTTCCCTGCATTGATAGGCGGATTCTTCACTACTGTACCACCACCTGGGTAGAGCCAAAATCCATGAGATCAATTATAAAAGGAAATTTAGAAAGCCAGGGTTCCCCTTGAGATGGTTCTACCCACAGAGCCTTCCGAGAAGGTACTTTGGAGGATCTCAATCTAAGGAGGTGGTATAGAGAGTCCCAGCTATAACAGATATTCAAGATAAAACAGAACTTGGCTGGATTCAAGTTACCAGATGTTAGTATTACGGCATAGTTAGAAAGAAAACTCTTAATAGAATGAAACGCAGTTGGAAGCATTTTGATCAAAATGGATTGGTTTTCATTTTAGAAATTAGTTTTATTGATTTTGAGATTTGATGTGGTACTTTTAAACACATATTTTATAGCAAAATAGGTTCATAGGCAATAAGTTCATCTGTAAGTTTCATCTGCCTGAAGTATTTTTTTATGTAACCACACTGCATTGTACGGTATCACAACCCTTCTGAGAGTACGAATGCATGCAGTAAATCTGGTTGCAGCTTCAGCATGTGAAGATGTGTTCAGATATGCCCAGGCATGCACAGTGCAGTATGACATGTAACTTTGCACAAAGATTACTGAATCGGATGTCAGGACATAGGACATGGACCCCCACTGGGAGGAATCACTTCTCTGGAGCTGCCGTTCTCAAACCCAAAACTGAGAGAATCAAGCCAAATTATGTCTTGTTTCTTTTCAGGACTAACATTAATTTCAAGTTTGAGTGAGTGAGTGAAAGTTGCTCAGTTGTGTCCGACTCTTTGCGACCCCGTGGCCTATACAGTCCATGGAATTCTCCAGGCCAGGAATGGGTAACCTTTTCCTTCTACAGGGATCTTCTCAACACAGGGATCGAACCCAGGTCTCCCACATTGCAGGCGGATTCTTTACCAACTGAGCCACAGGGAAGCCCAAGAATTCGGGAGTGGGTAGCCTATCCCTTCTCCTGTAGATCTTCCCGATACAGGAATTCAACCGGGATCTCCTGCATTGCAGGCAGATTCTTTACCCACTGAGCTATGAGGGAAGCCCCAATTTCAAGTTTAATCCGCTTCATTTCTTTGATTACAGTCTTCCAATGGGAGTGGTTTACCTTGAAGGAATTTTTGGTCAATAGATGCACTATTATCAAGCTCCCAGGAAACAGAGCCCCGGATTTTATAATTTGAGCTTTTATGGAGTTCATTTAAACCTTTAGATACCTTGTATCTACTCTCTAATGTCATATGCTTTCTGTCTTACAGGTCCAAAAAGTATTCTTTATTGGGTGGAAGTAACTTGCTTATCTCCAATGTGACAGATGATGACAGTGGAACTTACACCTGTGTTGTCACATATAAAAATGAGAATATTAGTGCTTCTGCAGAGCTCACAGTCTTGGGTAAGTGAATGACTTGAAATGAGTTTACCTTGTACCCTTCAAAATATATCACCATAATGCTATGAATGCTCATCATTGAAATGCTTCCTATGCTTATTACTGTGAAATTGCAAAGTCCCAATACTCCACATGTGTCCTTGGTCTATGTTGATTAGTTACACAGGGGTTGAATGCAGTTTTTGAATCTTTGTTCATTGATTAAAATCCAGATATATCACTGCTTAGTCTAATTATTCCAGTTATATAACTGAAACCTATCAAAAATTATTATCAAGCAAAAGTGGTAAATATCAAATGAGAAGTTCCAAAATATCTGGGAGAAATAAATAAGAGAAACTGTAGAAAAAAGTAGGTACTTGAGCAGAAAAGTTAAATGTCATTTGAGATGACAAGGTTTCTGACATTAAACTCAGATATAATGGTAAAGTTGTTTAGTTAATATGGAAATACTGTAAATGTTAGATTGAAAATGAACCATTAAAATCAAATACTTCTAAAGAAAGCTTGCATAGCAAGAATCTAAATAAATGTCAGAGGCACGGATAAGTTCATTAAATTGAGATAGGCAAAGTCATTGTGTCTCCTTGCAAATAAATAATTCTCATATGTGGTAGCTACTGAGTCAAACAAAATGTTGTGTTATCTACCCGGTTTCTTTTAACCAGCTTAATTTGAATCATGCAGTTTAGAGAAAGTGCTTTAATATTTGAATTTCAATTGCTTTCTCCGGTAGCAACAAGAAAAACTTGTTTATCAGTCTTTAAATTTTTTTCCTCTGGAATCTTTTTACCATTTAAAGAGTCTAGGAAAAATCATAGGCTTTCTAAAAATTATTCAGTGGAAATGAAAAGGTACAGTCTACTGATTATATCTGCTAATCTATATTGTAATATTACTATGCTATACATTTTGCTTTAAAGTTTGCATTTAGCTTTAAAGTTTGTCCAGAAAATGCTTTCATCTGTACACAATGTAATAATGTATATGATGGATGAGGGAATGTTTCCTTTGTTCTTTGATCAAACATAATCATTAAACTAAGAATAAGCAAAGGACTCTAATTATTTTGTCTTAGAGATAGCATTATTCTTAAGTAAAATATCAGCTAACTTCAAAATGGCACCAATTTAATTTACTCTTATTTTATATGGAAGTTTTTTTGTGAAACAACTTTTGCATTTATAACATCAAAGTACTGGTGTTACAGATTGGTTATGATAGAAATTATCTTGTATTTTACTGATTATAAGAGAAACGTGGTTATAGAATGAGCTAGAATTTGTGGTGACCCAAGCTAAACCTTTAAGTGCAAATACATGAAGTCTAATTAATCAAATTAATTCATTAATTTAGACATGCAATGCTTCATTGATATTTAAATCAAACATCTATAAATACTGACTTCTGAAGATAAGCTAGCCAAGAGATATATGTATGGACATATATATGTATGCACACATTTTGACTTTTGTGTCGTCTTCCTCTGGGCATTCCTGTGTGTGTATGTATGCTCTCTAGTCCTTAATTATTGAGCATTATTTTGTTTTGAAATTTTATTTTTTCAAAAAAGCAAGCAGTAAGCTGATTTATCATTTTTATCAAGTTTTGTCAAGTATCTGTTTATATCCTGAGGAAAAGTGTCAAAGAAAATAGATACTCTCACCAGCAGTACCAGAGTTTACCACTCATGAGAGAGTATTCTCTAACAATTTGTCAAATTGTCTCTTAGTTCTAACTTGCATCTTTATTAAATCCTTATCATTTTTATAATTTTATGGACATTTTCATTTTATATGTTATGACTTGCTATCCATGTTTTTTGGTCTTTATACATTGACTGAAATAGTCATGTTTGTTGATTTGCAGGAACTCTTTATATAGAAGAATAGCAATGATTTGTATGCTCTGAGTATGTGTGTATCTGCTGTTGTTCTGATTGGATTAAATTTTATATAAGATACTAAGTCTTTCTCTTTATGGTTGCCTTTAGACTTTATTCTGAATGTATTCTGTTTCTAAAAATCTATTATTAATTGCAGGTTGAATATGTAAATTAGATGCATTATTAAATTTTAAATATAGATAGAGCTGTGTTTTTATCTTGTTTCTTTGCTTTTTCCTCTATCCCTCCCTCCCTTCTTCTACTTCCTTCCTGAATCTTCTTGGTAACTGGCTATAGATTTTAAGGATTTCTCCGAGATTTAGTATGATTTAGAACTGTTGTAGAAGGCATGGTTTAATGTGTGATGTGGTTGTCAATAACATTGTTTTATCTGTTCTATTCAGGCTTTAAAATACATGTTGATAGTAAAATCTTTGATATAGTTTTTGATTCTTCTGATAATGAGTTGGCCAAAAAATTCATGTGGGTTTTTTCTGTAACATTTTATTGTTCAAGATATATATTTATAATGAGGCTCATCCTGTAGGACCAAGTTCATATGGAAAATATAATTTGTTACTTTTTTAAGGAACAAAATAACTTCATGATCAGTGTTAACTCATGTTTGGTTTCCATTATTTTAAAGAATTTATGCATAATTTAAGTTATTCATCAGATAAAATCCCACAGGAAATCCAAGCATGTGTTTATACATTTTAATCAAGCATTTTTCTTAAAAAAAAAAAAAAAGATTCGTTTAAACAAATTTATTCATTTTTGGCTGTGCTGGGTCTTTGCTTTTTCGGCTGGCTTTCTCGAATTGCAATGAGCGGGGGACACTCTCTAGTTGGGGTGCCTGGGCTTCTTGTTGAGGCGGCTTCTCTTGTTGGGGAGCTCGGGCTCTCGGACAGTATGTGGGCTCATGGTTGAAGCTCCCAGGCTCTGGAGCTCTGGGGCAAGCACACTTAGTTGCTCCACAGCATGTGGGATCTTCCCCAATCAGGGATTGAATCTGTGTCTCCTGCGTTAGCAGGAGCCACCAGGGAAACCCCAATCAAGTATTTTATCAGACTCTTGTTTTGCCTTTCAACTCAATCGTTTCTTAGACTGCCTTTACATGTGAACTGGCATGAAGTAACAGATTATTCAAGTAGGATATAATTTTACATACAAGATAAAGAGATATGCTGTGTTTTTTGTCAGGAGTTTCAGAATTAATGTTCATTAAATATAATTTAAAATATTTGCTTCCTAAAGTGGAATTTGAAATTGCCATAATACATAAACCTATTGAAGAGATCTGTACTAGACAAGATTAAGGACAATCTTGTTTGAAATAAATATAAATAAATTTATGGTTAATAATATGGAAATAGATGGGGAAACAGTGGAAACAGTGTCAGACTTTTTGGGGGGGGCTCCAAAATCACTGCAGATGGTGACTGCAGCCATGAAATTAAAAGACGCTTACTCCTTGGAAGAAAAGGTATGACCAACCTAGATAGCATATTCAAAAGCAGAGACATTACTTTGCTGACTAAGGTCTGTCTAGTCAAGGCTATGGTTTTTCCAGTAGTCATGTATGGATGTGAGAGTTGGACTGTGAAGAAGGCTGAGCGCCGAAGAATTGATGCTTTCGAACTGTGGTGTTGGAGAAGATTCTTGAGAGTCCCTTGGACTGCAAGGAGATCTAACCAGTCCATTCTGAAGATCAACCCTGGGATTTCTTTGGAAGGACTGATGCTAAAGCTGAAACTCCAGGACTTTGGCCACCTCATGTGAAGAGTTGACTCATTGGAAAAGACTTTGATGCTAGGAGGGATTGGGGGCAGGAGAAGAAGGGGACGACAGAGGATGAGATGGCTGGATGGCATCACCGACTCGATGGACTTGAATCTGAGTGAACTCCAGGAGTTGGTGATGGACAGGGAGGCCTGGTGTGCTGTGTTTCATGGGGTCACAGAGTCGGACATGACTGAGGGACTGAACTGAACTGATATAATGTTTCTGACCTACGAGAATAACCAGCAATACAGTATTGGTAGCCCTGTTTTGAGTACATGCACTGTGCTAGGTTTTGGAAAGGCTACACAAAGGTTTGAGGCCTGGCTTTGATGCAGTTGCTATATAGTTACAAATTCATGCCTTCAGTTGTCTTCATCACTTTCCCAGTAAGGTTTTTTCCTTGTGGCATGTAAACATTGAATCTGAAGCTATGAAGAGTCTCTGCTCTCATAAAAGAGAGAACCTCAAAAGCGATGGTGACAGGAGAAAGCTTGAGATTACAGTTACAGAGGGAGTCTTTGGATGCTATTGCCAGATTATATTTTGTTTAAATCACTAATGCCATGATTATTTTTAAACTCTAGCTTTTTTAAAAAAGGAACTAAAGAATGGTATACTGTCAGTTCTTATTATCAAAATGTCCAGACTTCTGGCTTAAGAACTATAATAATCATTTCTGAGTATATGTACATGCTTTTTTGTATCTACCCAGTACCTTCATGCACACGTCTCTACATATATTAAGAAAACCCTTAATAAACAGGAGGTTTGACACTGCCTTAGATCTAAATTGATTCACTGTCTGAATCAATGCAGAAATGTATACTTTAAAAAGGTATTTGATCTTTAACCAACGAGGTGCTTGACCTTGGATAAACCCTGTGCCCTGTCTAACTTTCTAACAAAATATTGTATAAGATTTCCATGGGGCTCCTGGTTTTATCATACACCACTGTTACAGACTGAAATGTTCCCCTCACATTTGTATGTTAACGTCTTAATCCCCACTGTGAGTATATTTGGAGAGAGGACTTTTACATAAGTAATTAAGGTAAATGAGGTCATAAAGTCAGGGCGCTAATCCAAGAGAAGTGATGTCTTCATTAGAAAA
The DNA here is from genome assembly GCF_014754425.2 of Oryx dammah. NCBI lineage: Eukaryota > Metazoa > Chordata > Mammalia > Artiodactyla > Bovidae > Oryx > Oryx dammah. The sequence goes on along the minus strand of NW_024070206.1, from coordinate 9,631,194 downwards.
GAAAGAAGTGTCAGATCACTCTTTCAGTGCACACACAGAGAAGTAACCTTTAGGACACAGAAAAGAGCCATCACCTGTAAGCCACAGAGACAGGGCTCACCGGAAACCAGCCCCGTCACCTGTAAGCCACAGAGACAGGTCTCACCAGAAACCAACCCCGTCACCTTTAAGCCACAGAGACAGGTCTCAACAGGAACCAACCCCGTCACCTGTAAGCCACAGAGACAGGTCTCACCAGAAACCAGCCCTGTCGCCTGTAACCCACAGAGACAGGTCTCACTGGAAACCAACCCTGCTAGCACCTTGATCTTAGACTTCCAGCCTCCAGAACTATGAAAACATTAAGTTTCCGGTTGTGTAAACCACCCAGTCCATGGTATTATGTAATGTCAGCACAACCAGACTAATGTCTGTTAAAAATATCCTTGATCAGTTTTATAGAGACAGAAGCTACAATGGTGAAGTATATTACCAACATTTGTTACACACTGTTAGTATGGGCAATCTTAAATTTCCATGAGTGTAAAAAAAAAAAAAAAATCTACCTCTTACTTTACAATAGCAGTGAATGAAAGCCCATTTCTTCATTTATACAATTGATTGTATGTAGTTCTAATACCAATATAAATTTAATGTCTGCTTCTCATTTTTTTTATTATCATCATCTATTTAGTAATTTCTAAGTATAAGATATCACATTTTTAGATCCTGTCATTTTAATTTATTTGTCTCAATGTTAATAGTAAATATATAATTAACTATGAAAACATATGCTTGTTTCCTAAGTCAATTCCCAGATAGGCTGTATGAATTCAAATTTCTTGTAGCATGTCAATTGTCACACACCCTATCAACTCTCAGGTGTGTCCAGTAATGGAAGGAAACATGATAATTAAAATTTGATATGACTTTGTGTCCTTTTATTTTTTACATATGCGTTAATTTTATGTTTTTTATCCGAAACATAACTTGTCGTTTGCTGCTACTTTCTGAGCTCATGTAATTGACCAAGCAGAAGTTGACGCATCTGTCTGTTTGGATAGTAAGTGGCACGCTCACCTTCCATTAAGGTCTTCAGTCACCTCCTTTATAAAGTCACCAGTGGGTTACCCATTTTGGGTTTTAGGCTTAGGTTCTCAGCCATGAATGGAAAGCAGTTATTGTAAGATATATTAATTAATATAATATTTATTCATTTATTGCAGTGTGTGGTAACTCTTTGGTTGAATGAAGTTCTTCAAAATTTATTGCTTCTGCCTGAGTCACAGTTCTTAAATTTCATGTCTTTCCATAATTGGCCTTTATTAACAGTGACCTCCCTCACCTATATGCATTTAATGATCATAGTCATAAACACTGTGCCTTGGGTAAGTTTATATTGATTATGTTTCACAAGATAATTGCCAAATGGATCATATTGAAATTAGTTAAGAGTTTTTTTTTTTCATGGAGAGATATCTCAAAAGTAGAATACAAGTGCATAAAGTAGGGCAGAATTAAATTAAAAAAAAATCATTTATTAGCTGCTTAATCCCATCTCTGTGTTGATTTATTATAGTTACTTTCCTCTCTTGAGATCACCATTGTCATGAACGTATGAAGTAGTTCTATCCAAAATGATGATTAGAAAATTCTGTTGTGTGCATAAGTGTTTCAGAATAAGAAAATTGGCAAATAGGCTGTTAGTAAAAAATATATATATATATATTTGATATCACTCCTGCAATTATCCCTGGCTGTGGAACTATTAGTTGGATGAGTGGTAGGGTTTATTTATTTATCATACAGCTATTTATTTGAAGGCCTACCATGGAGATCTCTACTCTCCTTCCCTCTTTCTTTACAGAAAACAATTTGAATGGTGTTTTGCATTTATCCTTGAGATGATTATGATCTAATTTTGTTCTTTCTCAGACAGATAAGGAAGGAAGTAGAGGCCCAGAGGGAAAGGCAAAGGCTATGTACTAATTCAGAGCATTAAAAAGGCAATCTAAGACTATAATTTTAATTAGCCCTAACAATCTCAGCAAGGTGAATTGACCATCTGTGGTTTAGAAGAGCTGCTGACAGTGGTGAAAAGCTGCCCACAAGGGCATTCCATGCCAACGTTTTCCTCAACCATTAGAAGTGCACAGTACCCCAGAAGGAGTTTAACTCTGTGAAAGGACTGGGACTAAATTAGACAGGAGGGTTTTGATTAAAGTTAGCAAGAGTTAGGGCTTCCCTAGTGGTTCATTGGTAAAGAATCTGCCTGCAGTGCAGGAGACCTGGGTTCGATCCCTGGTTCAGGAAGATCCCCTGGAGGAGGGCATGGCAACACACTCTGGTATTTTTGCCTGGAGAATCCCACGGACAGAGGAGTCTGGCAAGCTACAGTACATGGGGTCACACAGAGTCAGACACAACTGAAGTGACTAAGCAGCAGCAAGAGTTAGTATCAGTTGTGCTTGCCAGTTTTTAGAGACCAGTAAGGAGACATATACACACATATAAAAATTATAAACATCATGTATATGTATATATATATCTATTTCTTATATACTATCTGGAGAAGGAAATGGCAATCCATTCCAGTATTGCCTGGAGAATCCCATGGACAGATGAGCCTGGTGGGCTACAGTCCATGGGGTCACAAAGAGTCAGACACGACTAAGTGACTAACATACTATCTAATGTTTTTCTGATTTAATACTTAATATATCTAGGTATATACTCATTTCAGTAGTTTTATGTAGATGTGGACTCATCTTTAGTATAATCTGGTATGTTTCAGCAAGAAGCCTCCAGAGGATACCTAGTATCCGGACACCTGAAATTCACGCCGTGAGACCGAGGCTTCCCCCACCACTTGGTGGCAGTGTACCTAAGGGCAAAAATTAACCAACTTGAAAACACAAGTCTTCAAATGGATGATGTTGTAGTATTTGGAGTTTCTATCCGTACATTGATCTATTTATTCATTTGTTCATCAAATGTGTTTTTAAAATGCAATAATATCTTTCCTAATGCTTAAAGAAACATCTTTATTGAATATCATTCATTGTAATTCACATACTATACAATTCTTTCTCTATGAAAGTGAAGTGAACGTGTTAGTTGCCCAGTCGTCTCTGATTCTTTGTGACCCCATGGACTATAGCCTGCCAGGCTCCTTTGTCCATGGGGGTTCTCCTCTGTCCATGGGATTCTCCAGGCAAGAAGACTGGAGTGGGTTGCCACTTCCTTCTCCAGAGGATCTGCCCGACTCAGGGATCGAACCCAGGTCTCCTGCATTGCAGGCAGACTCTTTACCTTCTGAGCCATCAGGAAATAGATTTTCCCTATTCTGGAAATATGAACAAAATTGTAGAGGACATTGTGTTTTGTGACTGATTTTTTAGACTTAGCATAATATTTTCAAGGCTCATCCTTGTGGTATGTATCAGTACTCCATTTCTTCTGTGGTCAAATAGTATTCCATTTGTATAGATAGATTGCATTTTATTTATCCACTCAGTTGTGCATTACAATTGTCTTCACCTTTTGCCTCGTGTGAATAATTCTGTGTGACACTTGTGTACAAGTTTTTGTGTAAACCTATGTTTTTGATTCTCTTAAGTACATACCTAGAAGTGAAATCGCTAGTTGTATGACTACTGTGTGTTTAATCATTTGAGTAAACACCAGGCTGTTTTCCAAAGCTACTGTATTATTTTACATTCTCCACAGCTGTGTATGAGTATTTCTCTCTCTACAGCCTCACCAACACTTGTTATACCTGACATTTTTATTCTAGCCAACCTAGTGTGTCCAAAATGGTATCTCATTGTAGGTTTGGTTTGAATTCCCCTCATGACTAATAATGTTGAGTATTTTTTGTGGGATTACTGGCCGTTTGTGTATCTTTCTTGAAGAAAATTCTATTCAGATTCTTTGCCCATAATTTATATAATTTAATCCCCGGGGTCCACAGTACAGGTTTCTTTAGAATCTCTTAACAGGCTAGTGTTTGGGAAATGCTGTGTGCCATTAGCCAAGATGATAGAGTTAAAAGCCACTTTTTTCCTGTGTTTGGGGGATGAAAGAGTGTTTTAGAAGAAGAATATCCCATTATCAGCAGTAAAGCTACACCAATTTAGCTTACATGTAATTGCAAGTTACTATGTACATTTCTGTGGGAACTGCCTTCCCAATTAGAAGGGGAATTTTACCATGGTTAGTGGGTGTAGCCATTTTTTTGTTCTTTCAGTTCAGACCCATTACACATTTTGTAGGAAGCAACATGATGCCTTTTTAATCACAGCCCAGTGTTTCCCTCCTGCTAAGAAAAAATACATGTGATATTTGTGAGCTTGCATCTACTGCTTCTTTAGAGGATCAGCAAAGAAAATAATTAGCCCCGGTGATTAAATTATATAATTTAATTTTCCCTTGGTGTGTTCTTAGTGACATTCAAAAAATAGTGAATCCAACTGCTGAATTCTTGGTCATAACACTTTATCACTGATTTCCAGTGTATGAAAACAAAAGACATCTCAAACGAGCCTGGAGATTGGGGGGTGTGTGTGTGTGTGTGTGTGTGTGTGTGTGTGTGTTCGTTCCTTAAAGGATGGTTAGTCAGGGAGAGGTGGGGATTGTGTATGTAATATTATGTTTCTCTTTTAGAATGCTAATTTAGGTTGTAAAATAACCTTGGGGATTAAGATTCCACAGTGTCACTGTGTAGACTTATGCACGAAGGCAGAGGGAGAGGAGGAATATTTTCCTTCTTTGATTTTCTTGAAACAAAAATAAATTCATAAGAAATAAATTCTGGCCTCAGAAGAAGATATCAGTGAGTGAGTTTTCCTTCCACTTCTCTTGACTGCCTTCATGTAAACAGAGGAGCAGGTTTATTCACATCTCCACTCCACTGCATGGTTTTCTTCTTTTTGGCTTAATGCTTTATGGGATATTTTGTTTTTATCAGCATGTCTCCTAAAATCAAGTGCATTTGTATGAAGGTGAAGCTCATCTTTTCTTCTAGCCACAGCGCCTTCTTCCACCATCTTGCTCTTCCCTCTGCTTTTCCGGTGTGCTCCAGTTTGTAATACTTGATGATGTTTCTGGGTAAGCGACTGAGAACACAGTGCTGGATCTGTGCATGGTCTGTGCATTGGACCAATGGCAACTCATTTGCAGAGCTGCTATGAAGATTGTATGTGTTTGTGCTAAAATGCTTCAGTTGTGTGTGACTGTCTGTGACCCTGTGGACTGTAGCCCACCAGGCTCCTCTGTCTATAGAATTCTCCAGGCAAGAGTACTGGAGTGGGTCGCCGTGCCCTCTTCCAGGGTATGAAGATTACGCTGAGTGAAATGATATATGTTCAATGCAGCTTCAGGACACTGCCTAGAATGGAGCAGATATTTGATAAGTGGCATCATTATCATTATCTGGCCATTAACATGCATTCTGCTTGATTATACAAACTCAGAATGCAAGTCTCATTTAGATTTTATAAGTTGGATGGGTCTTGCCATCTCCTGACATTTCAGGGAAGCTCCAGGAGAAAGAAGCTGTGTTAGAGGCGCATTCTAGAAGGGACTCTAAGAATGGTGGAACTTGGGGCACTAAAATTTACCTGACATACGGAATCACTGAACCGAAGCTGGAGAACTGAGGGAAAATGAATGAGTTCTGCTGCCTTGAGTGGGCTCTAGAGTCTAGTGATTTCGACATGAACCAGGGTCTAGTACATGTGAAGCATTAAATAAATATTAGCTACTGTGATTTTAAGAAATAATCTGAGTTAGAAGTATCATAGACTTTCTTACAGGAACTTAAGAAGTGTTCTACCATTATTTACTATTTACCAAAGACTGTGAAAAATGTCATTTAATGTAAATTATTTAAATGAAAATCACCTAGAAAATAAATATTCAAAATTAAGTTAGCTTTGGATAATGGAATATTTATCATTCACATATATTATATACATGAAAACTTTCAAAATAAGTGAGTAGAGTTTGGTTTAATGAATATGTTCTCAGTGTTGTAATACATTAAACCCAGTCATGAGCTTTTGTGCACTCTTTTTCTTATATCCTACTTATATTAAATTAATAGTTCAACCTCCAGAATGTATTTCAGATCTACACACTTTTCTCCATCTTGACTTTCCTCACTCTAAATAAATCCAGCAACTTTCACCTGTTACCTGGAACAGACCTATAATATCCTGTCTCTCCATCAATGGGATACATTACTGTATCCCATTCTCACCCATTAATCAGAATACATTACGTCCCTCCTTAGAAATTGAAACTCTTAAGGCCCTTCCATTTTTTTTCTTTTTTCTTTACTAAACTAAAAACTCCTTACCACATCTTACTAACTGCTGTGGGATTTAGCTTGTGTTAAATTTTCTAACTTCATCACATCTTACCTTTCTTCCTGAGCCTCCCATCCTGGCTTCCTGTCTGTTCCTTGAACAAACCAATTTTCAGTCTCAAGCATTTGGGGGCAGCTTCCATTTCCTTTGTGGCTCAGCTGGTAAAGAATTTGCCTGCAATGCGGGAGACCTGGGTTCGATCCCTGGGTCAGGAAGATCCCTGGGAGAAGGGAAAGGCCACCCACTCCAGTATTCTGGCCTGGAGAATTCCATGGACCAGTCCATGGGGTCGCAAAGGGTCAGACATGACTGAGCGACTTTCACTTTCCAGTGTCTGGAGTTATCTTCCCTCAGCTCTTTGAGTGACTATTCCTTACCTAGATCATATCATAAATATCACCCTTTTATGGAGTTTGTCCTCCTTGTCCACTCTGACTACACCAGCCTCTTTCAGTTACTCTGCTCCACCATCCTGTTTTTTCCCTTTGCAGTACTTACTGCTGTCTGTTGTTATCTCTGTCCTCATTCTGCCTTCATAAGGGTAGAGGCCTTACCTATTTCTTTCATTGTTATGTATCCCCAGAAACTAATCAGTCAATCATTGTGTTGAATTAATGATATTTTGCCATCACCATCTGCATCGATGTTTTCATAACTCACATTTATTGGGCACACATTATTTGCCAGGCACTGTGCAAAGTGCTGTTTTCTCAAGTAATAGATCAGAAATCTCTAAGGGAGGTAGTCTTCTTATTTCCATTTATATCTCCACTTTAGAGATGAGGAAATTGAGACTCATCATCATTCCCCGTGTCGTCACCATCATCACCACCACCACCATCGTCATTTTAGGAAGCAGAAATTAGAATTGGTACTGTCTTTCTCAGAAAGTGGTCAGAGAAAGAAATAGGGCCCTTAGATGGAGAAAATCCATCAAGACAGCCCAAAGGAGTCAGTCAGACAGGTGGATCATCAGGGCAGGCTTCTGGTAAACAAACACAAACCCCCGAAATCTTAGACGTTGTATAATTCTCAAGGTTTGATCTCCAGGCCAGCAGCGCTGGCATCACTTGTGAAAGTGAAAATGAAGTCGCTCATCGTGTCTGACTCTTTGCGACCCCACAGACTATAGCCCACCAGGCTCCTCCATCCATGGGATTTTCCAGGCAAGAGTACTGGAGTGGGTTGCCATTTCCTTCTGCAGGGAACCTTCCTGACCAAGAATCAGGAATTGAGCCCAGGTCTCCTGTATTGTAGGCATATGCTTTACAGTCTGAGCCACCAGAAAAGTCCATGGCATCACTTGTAAGCCTGTTAGAAATGCAAATTTGCTGCCCTTGCCTGCTGAATCAGAAACCCTGGAGTTGGATGCAAGAAATTGCATCTCAATAAGGCTTCCTAGAGAATTCATAACCACTTCTTTAAGAAAAAGAAGACCTATCTGGGAGGTAGCAAAAGAAAAGCGAAATTAACAAGAGTAAGACAAGACATTCATTCAAAAACCAAAACCAACAGCCAAAAGTAAGGTTAACAGGCCATATGCAAAGACACAGACCTGTTATCAAGGCTGGAGGATAAGGGAGGGGAGGGGCTTGGATATAAGGAGGAACAGTCAAGGTAGAGGATGGGGTGGCAGGAGGTAGGGAGTCAAATAGGCTTAGACACTATCCAAATGAGCTTAATCACTCTCACCTGCAGCACTTGCTCAAGTTGTTAAAATTTCCCTCTGATACACAGGATTAGCAAGGGAGCATGACATTGGACTAAGCCAAAAGTAGAATTAAAGAAAGCAAAAACAGAACAAGGATCCCATGGCTCCAGTTATATATACTGGAAGGATGTGGGCCTCAGGATGAAGATGGGCCATGATGACTGCCCTGAGACAGATCTGTAAGTTTGCAGATGATTCTGAAACTGTTCCAGTGGGATGGATGTATCTTGCAAGCACAGTTTGTAATAGGCAAAATAACAGAGGATACTTTTCAGCTGTGGCAAGTATAACACAATATGTCTGGGCAAATGTAATCCAAACTATGCTGGTAATATGAATTACTCTCCTGTATTATTTTTTTCCAGGGAAAAACTTGATATCTAAATCTGTGTCAACTATTTCTTGAAGATAGTCCAGTGTAGAGTGGCAGCTCAAAAGATCAACCAAATGCCAGAGATAGCATTGAAAAAAAATGATAAAATTAAAAAAAAAAACAGGATTATATAATTTTGTTAAATCTTTGAACAGAATGAATGATGTTTCTGAACTTGGAGTAGAGATCATGGTTCTATTGAGTATATTCCATCAAGGCCATAAAACAGAGAAGCCTGAAAGCTTAACAGAACTGATCAAAGGAATAAAGTAGTAAGACCAGATGAGAATTTTTCAGTTCAGAAAAATGATGGGTGAAAAGGGACACAATCAAATTCATGTCCATGAAGGATATTAGTAAGTGGAGCTTGGTCATTCAACAAATTCAAGAATACTATACCTTGGAGAATGTTCTTGAAGCTTGAAGGTAACTTTAGGATGATAAAAGAAAAGACAAAGTGTTAGATTTCTTTTTATACCTGGTGGTAAATTTGTTGATGTTGTTCCCCACAAGTGAGTTCATAAATTAGAAAGATAATAAGTAACGTAAATAACAATTTGATTTTAGAAAATATTTAAAATGGTTTCCTTAATATTTAAGGAAGACATTATTTGGAGATACATTAAAATTTATGCATTCTCATGAAAATCAGACTCTAGTAATTAATGGCTGATTCAGTATTGTAGTTTTAAATTAGTCTTTATCATATATGTATATATACACGCTCAAACACACACTCATATTCACACACATGCACATACATATATAAATTTGTATTTGCCCTCCTTTAAAATTTTATGAATGAAACATGTACACATTAATTATAGATACATTTTAAAATGCAGGAGTATACAAATAGTAAACAGTAACACAAATAGTATGCAAATAGTATATGAATAGCTTACTAGTATTCTATTAATATTTTACTATGCTATTTTCTGTACATGGTTAAAATTTATACTTCATTCTAATTTTTAAATGTATTTGCTGACTCTAGAATTTTGTCACTATGTAGATTGTTGATTTAATAAGCATTTTTAATCATAATAACATGAAAATACTAATAGTCTGTGAAACCACATTTACCAGGATGTAAGGTTTTGACTGTATAGTTCAAAATGAGTTAGACTATGAACACTTTTTGTTTTATTTTTTAATCTGGTTTTAGTATTCAAGTTTATTATACTCATGAAAATAAGTAGTTTTCTAATTCTGTATTATTTCTATAAGCACATTTTATTTATAATGTCTTTTATGTTTTAACACTATGCTGTTTAGGATGTAAAGACTGTTTATGTCTTTATGTGGTGTATCTTTTAATAGAACATACAGGCTCCCATGGATGGAGGAGCCTGGTACGCTGCAGTCCATGGGGTCGCTAAGAGTCGGACACGACTGAGTGACTTCACTTTCACTTTTTACTTTCCTGCATTGGAGAAGGAAATGGCAACCCACTCCATTGTTCTTGCCTGGAGAATCCCAGGGATGGGGGAGCCTGATGGGCTGCCGTCTATGGGGTCGGACACAACTGAACTGACTTAGCAGCAGCAGCAGCAGCAGCAGCAGCAGCAGCAGCAGCAGCAGCAGCAGCAAGGGTATCCTGTGTTTGTTCATACCTACCCAATTTGAAATAATTTGTCTTTTCTAAGGAAAGTTTCACTTAGTCATTTATTATCACACACAATTTAAATTATTGTCATGAGATATTTGAGAAAACAGATTCTGTGTTTGAATATCAATGTTGTCTACTGGCTATTATCCAGAATGTGCATGAAGACTTAAATAGTGAATTTGAAGTACTTGGTATAATTTTTGTCACAAAGTAAAGTATTCTCTGAAGTAGCAGGTGGCGCTAGTGGTAAAGAACCCGCCTGCTCCTCCAGGAGACATAGAGATGCAGATTTGATCCCTGGGTGGAGAAGATCCCCTGGAGGAGGGCATGGCAACCCACTCCAGTATTCTTGCCTAGAGAATCCCATGGACAGAGGAGCCTGGCGGGGTACAGTCCATGGGCTCACAAAGAGTCGGGCAGAACTGAGGCAGCTTCGCACGCATATATATACACACACCACATCTTCGGTGTGGTTTTAATTGATATGTGGAAGCATTTTCTGTATCACTTACAGGGACGGTGTATATAGTGATGGTTAAAACTTAACTTCTCTAAGCAAAGATCCCATCCATGTATCTCATATTTTTAACATTCAGATAAAAGCGAGGGAGATTATCCCTGTGTTAATACTGTAGTATTTAATAGCACTTGGAAGTGATGGCTAATGAGAATATCAATGTTTGGCATTAAACCTGGGTTTTAAATAATAAGAAAGATGTTATTTTGGTGAATAACATTTCTCTATCTCACTTTATACAAGGAGTATACAATTGGTGGAAGCAGAGCTGCTTCCTTGGGAATGTGGATGATTGAAGAACCAGATTTGCCTCCTCAAGGTGAGAGCCTGGTAAAGAAACTAAGAGTGTTAGAGTTAGGAAGTGACACCTCTAGGGTCCAAGTTTTCTTAACACAAGACTGGGGGATTTTGGCAGAAAGTAACACCTGTGGCTGACAATTTGTTACATAAGTGAATATTGAGACACTGGGTCAATAACATTTGAGTAACAAAAGATGTATAAATTCACCTCTAGTCAATGAGTTGTTAAATCCAAAAGTTAAAGGCAAAATCACTGAAGACCAGGAATTCCAACCCTTTAGTTCTGCATGCAAAATGGCTATGTTATTGCAGCCAATAGTCTGAAGCCTAGAGTCACAGTCTTTGAAGAAGCAAGGCAAAAAGACCCAGTTTTCCTGAAAGAGTTTTACAAGCAAGAGCCCATGGAAAGCATTGATAAGTGATAGGTAAAGAAGAGGGAGTTAAGAAATCTATTCAAAGAAGAAAGAGATTTTTTAAATGTGTAGAAAAGGTGCTTATAGTGTGATTTCTACCAGCAGCCAACATCATCTGGGAATATGTTAGAAATGCAAAATTGTTCTCCACCCCATACCTACTGCAAAAGACACAGCAGAGGAAGGGGCCCAACCATCTGTGTTCCCTGAGGGGTTTCTAATGCAGGAGAAGCAGCGGACTGTAGAGGAGATCAGGGGCCATTCTGTACGTGGATCAACAACTCCATTTCCAACCGTAGCCACAGATGGCATCACTGTATTAGAGCTTAATGTGATACTCGTGGTGAGAAACGTAAAGGATCCAGGGCTTTATTTTATTGTCTGTCTGTTTTAGTCTAGCTTTTTTAAGAAGGCAGGTTATTGACGTGATAGATCACTTCTCATAGACTCTCTTGGGGGCATTTGAATTGATAACCACTAAGCTATCAAAAATATGTGTGTTTCTAGAATACCGAATGTGTACAAAATGCTGGATAAATAAACAGTCAGTAAATCGTGTCCGATTCCTCTTTTGTGACCCCATGGACTATAGCCCACCAGATTCCTTCTGTCCATGGGGTTTCCCAGGCAAGAATATTGGAGTGGCTTGCCATTTCCTTCTCCAGGGGATCTTCCCAACCCAGGGATTGAATCTGTATCTCTTGTATTGGCAGACATTTTGTGTTTTTTTTTTTTAACCACGGAGCCATGAAATATCATGTTACTATGTTGTACTATTTATAAATGAAGGTCACTATTACAGTCCTGCTAAATTTGACATTTATTCTCCCCCAAATCTTCCATTGTTGGTGCTATTGTTTTGTTTGAAAACATGAACTTAGATTTTGACCCAAATTAAAATAAAATAAACCTTTCTAAAATTTATATGAGTAATGCTTAAGATAAATAATTATTATATTAATACATTAAATTTGTCATATTTTTAAAAACTCACTTCCCTTTACTTCCCCACTCACCTTGAAAACATACCAGAAACGTATTGATATGGGTGTGTGAAAAATTAGAGCCAGTAATCCAACCCAGGGCCAGAATATGGCTCTTGCCTCCAGTGTGACACTTAGGGAATGCCCCCAAACTCAGTAATCAAGATGAATAATATTTAAACTAATATTTTAAAATAATATTTAAAATATATTAAAATAAAAATATATTTTAATATATTTTAAAAATCAAAATAAAATAAAAACCTTGATGAACAAAATATAAATCTATTTGGGAAGCATAGTCTGGTCATGATTTTGCAAGAAGCATCACGCTTGCCTCACCTTAATCCTGGTCTTGTTGTGTCTAATTGCCACTCTTGGTCCCATTAAGAACACTCTGGTTAACAGCACTTATCTGACTGGTTCTGCTTGTCTTGACTCTGGGTTGGCCTAGGTATATATACATTGAAACATACTAGGAATTCAGGTCTCCAGGAGTTTTACTTATATAAAATTTGAGGTATCTCCAGAAGAAGAGGATTGAGGGAAAGTAGCTTTAACCTAAAACATCTTTATTTTGAAAAAACAAAATTATGTTAAATAAGGCATTCCACAGGGGACGTTTTTATGTCCCCTGTGGATGTTTTTAATACAACATTATTATTGAGTCAGGATATATATATATAGAAATTAAGTAGAAAGACATGCTTTGCTCTTGAATAATGCAAAATGTCCACATATTTATACCATCAGCCCTCCATATCCATTGGTATCATATCTGCAAATTCTGCATCTACAGATTGAACCAACCACAGATGAAAATATTTTTTAAAAATTCAGAAAGTTTCTTGGGACTTCTTGGCAGTCCAATTAAGACTGCACTTCCGATGCAGGAGGAAGTGGATTTGATCCACTGGGGAACTAAGATCCCAAATATGGTGTGGCCAAAAAATAAACACAAAGTTCCAAAAAGCAATACTTGAATATCACAAGGCAACTTTTTGCATAGCATTTGCATTGTATTCCATATTATAAGTAATCTAGAGATTATCTAAAGTATACAGGAGGATGTATAGCTTGTATGCAAATACTACACCATTGTATATATAGGACTTGATCGTTGCCCTTTTCTGTATCCACAAAGGGAGGGGGAGGTCCTGGAACCAGTTCCCCTTGGATATTGAGGGGTGATTGTTTTGGTTGACTCCTTATACTGGATACTCTCCAAATCCTGAATTTGGTTGTGTAAGCAAGAGCACCTTGGCATCAGACTGCAGTGATATAAATAACCGAAAATTCCCTGTAGTTGAAAGTAAGGAGGGTTAATAGGAGACCTAGGACAGCAATATATTCTGGTACACTTAAGGATTTCTAGAGGAAGTTTATCAGAGTGTAACTGATCTCATTAAGTGGCAGTTTGACCACAAGTACCTAACATGTGTGAGAGAGGCAAATGAAAAGTGATCACCTTATTATATCAGTCTTCAAATGTTTTATTACTTTTCGACCTGGAAGTTAGGAACGGGGCTCAGGCCTGCTTACGAGGATCGTGGGGAATACATCTGATGGAAGTAGCCATCCATGCATGCTGCCAGAGCCGAGTCATGTTCCATCTGGCTGCCAAGGTCCCAGGTTCCAAGTTTCCAAACTGCTTTGCCAGTTAGGAACAACCCTCTGGCTGAAGTTGCATGTTCAGGAATCCATAAAGGATGCCTACTGATTTCAAATGTAAAGTGCCCTGTAGTTCTATTTTTAAGATGGTAGCTGTGACATATTTAGGAGACACTGGTGAAGGGAAGACCTGTAACGTAAGAGTCAACAACTCCAGTCTCTTACAGATAGAAAGACATCTGCTTTATTTTAATTACTGTTAAAGAGCAAGCGCAAAAACACATCTCTGTAGGTATTCTAGCTAAATAAAGTAAAATAATATTAGTAGCACAAAAGTCTTTAAAAGATGGAGAATACAAAAAGAATGTTATTAGGATTAATACAGCATTATTATTGAGTCAGGATATATATGTAGAATATTTTGTTGCACTGTTATTTTGTGTGCTATTATGAGTTTTATTGTGGTGCAAACGAACCTTATAAAACTCTCTAGAAATCACTCCTGGTCCTCCTCTTTCTCCAAAACCATTATATTTAAAGAAGTCTTAGGTTACTTTCTTTCCCATTAATTCCTCTATCATTGTGAGTGTGTGTGAGTGTGTGTGTGTGTGTGTGTATAAGGAATTTATTCTGAATATTCAGGACATAGACTGGATTGGGAAAGGAGCTTCTACAATTATGAGTGATACTGATAAATGAGAGTTATCACTTATTTAATGCCTTCTTGTACAGCAGACACCACTCTAATATTTCACATGGACTTATGCTTCTGTTTACTGCAATTCAGTAAAGTATGCATCCAATCCCTATTTTATGAATTAGAGGACTGAGACTAAGATTAAACGGCTTGCATTCATAGCTAATAGCCGTCCGGGTCTGGACTCAGGTTTATGTTCTTTCATCCCCCGCATGTGAACCCCCGGGCCAGCCCTCTCTCCTGCTGCTTCCAGGCTTGTGACTCTATTCCAGCTCCCGAGCAGTTTCCCCTCTTGTTAGCACACCCAGAGTGAACCCTCATCCACTGAGGGCTAAGTTAGACCAGATCTTAGGCTTAACAGTAACGTATCTCCGGTAATGAGGGCTTCCCAGGTGGTTCAGTGGTCAAGAATCTGCCTGCTAATGTGGGAGACATAAAAGATGTGGGTCCGATCTTTGGGTCAGGCACATCCCCTGGAGTAGGAAATGGCAGCCACTCCAGTACTCTTGCCTGAAAAATTCCATGGACAGAGGAGCCTGGTGGACTGCAGTCCATGGGGTTCCAAAGAGTTGGACTTAACTGAGCATGCACACACACACACCTTGTTTAATCTTCACAGTATGTGATGTATCATCATTGTAGCCCTATTTCAAATGTGAAAACCAGGGCTCTGAGAGCTTAAGTAAATTGACTTGGTCACACAGCTAGGACATAGTTGAATCAAGACTCAGATCCAGATGGATTTTCCTCCAGATGTCATGCTCTCAATGATTATGTAAATCAGGCTCACGCTATGCCATGCCTCCACTGTGATACAGCAGGGAAACCTTTGGATCAATAGTCACAGATGTCAAGGTTTTATCCCAGATGTGGCCCTTGCCAAGACCTGTCTCTTACATCTGTGTAAAGTGAAAGTGATGTCGCTCAGTCGTGTCCGACTCTTTGCAACCCCATAGCTTGTACCAGGCTCCTCCGTCCATGGAATTCTCCAGGCAAGAGTACTGGAGTGGGTTGCCATTTCCTTCTCCAGGGGATCTTCCCAACCCAGGTATTGAACCTGGGTCTCCCGCATTGCAGGCAGATGCTTTACTGTCTGAGCCACCAAGGAATCCCCTTACATCTGTAGGGCAATGTTATTAATATTTCCTGCCCTGTGTAGCTCTTATCTTTGTTGTGAGACTTCAGCCAGAAGCCGAGAATGGGATAACTCTTGCCTCAAGTCAGTGCTGAGATACTGTGAGCAGCTTGAGAGGCTGGGGCTGCTGTAGTGATCTGTGTGCTGCATCTCACACAAGCTAGAAGAGTTCTTGACTTTGAAGCTTTTCAAGACTCAGACAAAAAGCAAAAAACATGAAACTCTTGGTAAGAGAGAAGTCAAGGGCATTTCTCAAAAGTGGGAAAAGGCTCCTCTCTATCTCCCTCCTTAGGGACAGAACCAGCTGAAAATGTAATTTAGAGCAGCAGTCCCCACCATCTTTGGCACCAGGGACTGGTTTTGTGGAAGGCAGTTTCTCCAGGGACAGTGAGGGAATGGTTTCAGGATGATTCAAGCACACTACATTTGTTTTGGTGCTGCTGATCCCACCGGAGGTGGAGCTCAGGCAGTAATGCGAGCATTGGGGAGTGTCTGAAAACGCAGATGAAGCCTTGCTCCCTAGCCCACCGCTCACCTCCTGCTCTGCAGCCCTGTTCCCAAGAGCCCACATACAGCTACTGGTCAGAGGCCTGGGGCTTGTGTGTGTGGGTTCTCAGTCGCTTCAGTCATGTCCGACTTTTTGCAACCCCATGGACTGTAGCCCTCCAGGCTTCCTCTGTCCATGGGATTCTCCAGACAAGAACACCGGGGTGGGTTGCCATGTCCTCCTCCAGGGGATCATCCGGATCCAGGGATCGAGAACCTGGAGTCTCCTCCATTACAGCCGGATTCTTTACCACTGAGTCACTGGGCAAGCCCCAACCCAGGGGTTGGAGACCCCTGATTTGGAGGGTTCTGATGAAGAACAAATAGAATTGTCAGGATAGCATTCCTTATTAATAAGTTTCCTTTTATGTGTTTGTTCCGTTTTTCCATTCCCCTCCCACAAATTTATTGCTTCTTAGAATGAATGCAACATAAGGAATAGTAACAGCTGATAGCTTCTGAAAATAATCCTGAGACTTGCCTCTGAAATTCACATGAGCTGAGGTCATGTGGTAATGAGTTGGCTACTTTTCTTTTGCTTTCAGAGTAGACTTCAGTGAAGTCCAGGGTTTACTGACCTCCCTGCAGGGCAGACAGAATAATGAATGTGTGAAGGAGGCAAGATACTAACATACTAAGCCATTGGCAGTAATAGATTTTGTCTTTCTTATTCCAAAACACTAGTGATTTGAGAACTTTGCTGGGGGTGGGGAAGTGGGGGAATACAGGCATATCTACCATTTCTTTTTCAAACTACTTTTCCTGTCTCCTGAGTCTCAATTTGGGGATTATTTTCGTCATAAAAACAAGAACTAAATGTTCAAATCCCCATCACTAATAGTCAGGGACATTTCATCAGTTCGACAAATGTTTCTTAAGGATCTACTTCTACAGACACATTGCTAGATACTGGGGCTTCTGCCCTTGAAAAGCTTACATTTTCCATCCCACTCTATATTGTTAGAGGCTAATGCTATCTTCATGCTAGTTCACATGGTCTTTTTCTGTTTCCCTCCATAAGTATTTTTGTGTTTCTTACCTTGTCCATCCTATTCCATCAGGTTATCCCCTTGAATACAAGTTTTAAGGGAAATTTCACAAGAACTTGAATTTCCTACTCTCTTTATACTATTTTTAAAAAATTGCTGTGGTCAAAATACTTAACAAAATTTTAAATGTACAATACATCACTGTTGACTTTAGGTGCAGTGCTTTATAGCAGATCTCTGGAGCTTATCCATCTTGCTTAGCTGAAATTATTAACTCCCTATTTCCACCTCCCTCCAGCCTCTACCAAACACTGTTCCAATCTCTCATTCCTTAAATAAGTGGAATCATTGCAATGTTTGTGTCTCTGTGACTGACTTATCTCCCTTAGCAACGTATCCTGAAATTTCATTTGGTCGTCTCATACTGTCTTTTTACTGGAAACAAGAATGCTCATTTCTGGAGTTACTCTGTCTGGCTCTGTCTGTGTTAGCTTGAAGGTGGTCTGTTTGCTGTTTTGACTCATGTCATGCACCTCAGTTGACTGATCTTTCCTTCTAATAAGTCAACTCTTTGAAAACCATCACCATGTTATACCACCTGAGTATCAGCTCTCCGACACCCAAACACAATTTGGTTCAGAAGGCTCTTAACAAGCCCCTTTCGTGTAAGAAATAGGCAGCTTATGTAACTCACACCCAAAGATACTTAAGACAAATTGTGTGGCCATGTCACTGAACTCATAAAGACTGGAAGGTTTGCCATCAGTTGCTTAAGCCCTTCCTTCACACTTTACGGATATTGGCAGATGAAGACCTCGAATGCCTTGAGATGGAGAACCAGATGTTCTCTAAATCTTCAGATTTTTATTACAAAGTATTGCCTTGCTTGATGCTTCTGCTTGAGTTGCAGTAAGCTAGAAGACACTAGAGTATTGCTGTGACTAATTGTACATAAGCTTGAAGGGGGTGGGTACTTGGCCCTCAGTCACAGTGGGCGGGTCTCTCACTAAAATGAGGGTCTCTGTTTTCTGACTTCTAGCCCAGGATGTCCTATTGTACTCACCTGCCTCCATAGGGCATATTTACTCATTAAAATAAATTAATATTTGTGCAGCAGTTTGTAGCTTCCTAAGAAAAAGGTATCATTTCAAGTGGAAGATAACAAAGAATTCTGAACATATTAATTAAAATGTTTTATTGCTTTCCAGATATATAGCTGCATCTTCAGTAGTATCATGTTCAATGTTGTAGCATTGTTTAAATTATAAAATGCCATTCTGCTTTGTGTTATTACTAATAATGAGGCAGATAGGCACAGATGCTCATTCCCATGATAAAGAGAAGATATTCAGTGTAGAATTTTTCACTGAATTGTTCCAGTATGCTCAACTACTTCACATGTTATGGGTTAGAATTTTCCATGAGGATATGCATATTCTGATATACCTAGTCTGTAGTTATAGATAAATATTCTTTGGGTGAAGTTTATTTGATCCTGCATTGAAGGTGATCCATCCTTGGAGTAGATAAAATCTATATATTATGGTCAAGCTATTTTTTCCCATTTATCCCCGAAACAGACGTACTGTTCATATAATGTTGTCTTTTTATATTCTGGGTTAGATGTACCCTTTCCTTTTCTCATTATCTTAAATTATCTGTGTCCTTAATTTCCTTATTTTATGTTTTGTTTTTTCTTGATACTCTTCTTAATTAGTTTTAATTAGAAAAGGAATATCTTATCACTAAAATATTTCAAACAGTCTAGCAATATCCAAAATGAAATGTAAATTCATTTGCTCTAATTAAGTTCAGTTCCCATTGGCCAGGAACAAACACCCCAAAGTGTTTCTCACATCTTCGCTAGAGACTACGTGATCAGGAAAATCCCATGTTGTACCTAGAGGGAGAAAATCCAAGTTTAAGATAGAGTTTCCTACCATGACCTTACAATACATCAGGAAATTCATTTTCAGTTGTAAAATTGGTGAATAATTTTTCTCCTACTTATATTCTAACACTGTTTCAATAACGAGATAAAATAGTGTATATACAGGTGATGAGGAACTTAAAAGTCCGTAAGAGTTAAGTTGCTGTGTTACCCATTGTTGCTCAGTCACTAACTTGTGTCCGAATCTTTGTGACCCCCTGCACTGCAGCACACCAGCCTCCTCTGCCCTCCACTGTCCTAGAGTTCGCTCAAATTCATGTCCGTTGAGTTGGTGGTGCTATCTAAACATTTGATCCTCTGTCACCCGCTTCTCCTTTTGCCTTCAATTTTTCCTAGCATCAAGGTCTTTTCCAGTGAGTTGGCTCTTCGCATCAGGTGGCCAAAGTATTGGAACTTCAGTTTCAAACACAGTCCTTCCGATGCTATTCAGAGTTGATTTCCTTTTGGATTGACTGGTTTGATTTGATCTCCTGCAGTCAAAGGGACTCTCAAGAGTTAAGCTTTTGTTTATGTTACTGTATAGATTGTGTTAAAAAAAAAATCCTACTCAGCTCAAATATTCCTTTTACTCTGTATTGCATTAGCCTTTGTTGAGCTTACTTTCATTCTGATAGACAGCACTAGTTTCCTCATTTATACATTTATCATCCCTTTGAATCAACCCAGAAGTCATTCACTTATTTAAAAATCCCACACCATTATATATATACCTCTTTCTTACACCATCCTCCTGTCTACTCTCTTGATATGTGTAGGGGTCCCAAGTAGAGCTCTAGCTCCATATCCCCTCCATAGCATCTAACGTTCCTTGTCAAAGAGACATGCTCATGAAATATTTGTTACATTTTAAATGAACTCAGAAATAGACACAAACACGGGTGATTTATAGAAGTATTTCAAAGTCCTGGTGGACATTCATCCTCAGCACTTAGGTAACAAGCCTTAAAGACAGGAGCAAGGTGTCGGTCATCCGTCCCCCCTCCCCATCACTTGGTGCTCTTAGAGCAGTGCCCGAGGAGGTACCTTTGTTCACAGCATCGCCTGGCTGCTTCCTCTGGGCTGGCTGCCTCTTTGACCTGGCCCAAATTCTCACATATAATACACAAAGTGCATCCCACTGAGTCCAACCTCTATCTGCCAGTTTCATTTGTCCATGGAGTCCTTTGGACCTTCCAGAGCACAGGTCTTTTCTCTACCTGCTGAGCCAGTCAAACATAACACTAAAGACAGAACCTATAGCTTATGCCTTTGTATCACTGACTTTCAGAGCTGCCTGAACAAATGGTTCTGGCTGGATTTCTTTCAAAGCGTTGACTAAAGCAGACAGAAAGCTTCCTGCCAGGCAGTTATATTTACCACACAAATTTGTCAGCTTAACCAAACATTTCAGGGTGTTAGGAGCAGAAATTTGCGCTGATTGATGTAAAGGGCTCAAACAGTATGGCAGTGACCGAGGTGCGTCGGACTACATAACGGCACCTGCAGGACTCCAGAATGATCACTAAATAAATGCTGTTTTCAGAGGAACTCGCTGTTGTCTCCCTGCTTCCCCCGCTCCTTCCCCTCAGACTGTGCCTACAAAAGCAATCAGGAACTTGCATGAGTGTTGGCATGCTTAGGCTAAAACACAATGGTGGCGTTAGCGGCAATCTTGTGATGTCTCAGTCGGATAAAAGAACACCTTAAAAATGTTGTTATAAACTCAGAGTAAAACTTCAAGATACGGTGATCCTTGACTTCTTACTGCAGCTTTCACACCATCTCCATCCTGCGTGTGTGTGTGCTTCACTTGTCTTTCTATAAAATGGGAATTATTCATTTACATCAGACTGCTGTCACACTGTGTGTTTAATATTAGACTTGTGACAAAAACCTTCACAACTCAAATGCCAAGGGAGCCTCATTCAAGAAGATAGGACGATTGATGATATGTTGGGACGGTGTATCACTAATTACCCTTGTCACTATCCTTTGAAGTTGAGATAACCATACTGGTTGTAATTGACATAACTGTTACTAGGTTTGTATAATTTGTGTTTTCATCATTTCCTGCACATATAATTTAATGTCGTGTGATTTATGCTTTCGTTATTCTTTCTGGGGAAGATTAAATTAGTAAATTTAATCGGGAGATGGTGAGGGACAGAGAGGCCTGATGTGCTGTAGTCCATGGGGTCGCAGAGAGTCAGACACGACTGGGCAACTGCAAAACAATAAGGTAGTAAAATAGAATTCTCAAACATTGAGAACAGTGTTCAGGCAATAAACAGCATTTGTTTGGCAGATGGGTCTAGGGGCACTCAGGGAAGCGTAGGGATGTGTTTCAGAACAGTCTGATGTGTCCCTATGGATTCTGTAATCTACAAGGCAGATGAGTAGCGTGATTCTTTTCAAGGGACTATTGACAGATTTTATACATCTGATCACTCAAGACACAATTTTTAAAGTCTCATTATTTAAATTAATTTAATAACAATATAAATGGAGCAAATGAGCCTTGTTCTTCCTTTCTCAGTCTCTTCTCAATCTGTTGTAGTCTATTCATAATGTACAGAGAGGAGCAGTATAAATATTTTAATTTGAATTTACTCAATTAAGCAATAACCGAAGAAATTCCTAGATTAAGCCTGTATGTTTTAACTGCTTCTTTTTAATTTAATAGGTTTTATGTTTTAGAGCAGTTTTAGGTTCCCAGGAAGTTCAGCAGAAAGTACAGAGGCTTCCCAAATCCTTCCTGTCCCCACACCTGTACAAATCCTCCCACTGGGGCATTAACTCACAAGAGTGGTTCATTGTCATCACTGAGGAACCTACACTGATATATCATTGTTATCCTCAGTGCATGGTTGACAGTCAAGTTCATTCTCCGTGTTGTACACCCAATGAGTGAGTGAGTGAAAGTCGCTCAGTTGTGTCTGAGTCTTTGCGACCTCATGGACTACGCAGTCCATGGAATTCTCCAGGCCAGAATACTGGAGTGGGTAGCCTTTCCCTTCTCCAGGGAATCTTCCCAACCCAGCGATCGAACCCAGGTAATCTGCATTGCAGGCAGATTCTTCACCAGCAGAGCCACCAGGGAAGCCCAAGAATACTGGAGTGGGTAGCCTATCCCTTTGCCAGTGGACCTTCCCAAGCCTATAAAGAATGACTTATATCCACCCACCACCGTTGTGTCCTATGGGATAGTTTTCAGTGCCCTAAAATTTTTCTCTATTCTGTCTATTCATCATTCCCTCCTCTCTAATACTTGGTTACCACTTATCTTTTTACTGTCTCTATAATTTTCTATTTTCCAGAATGTCATAGAGTTGGAATCACAAAATATGTAATCTTTTCATACCAACTTCTTTCAATAGTAATATGCATTTGAATTTACTCATGTATCTTCTTTGTTTGATAGTTTATTTCTTTTAAGTGTTTAATAGTATTCTATTATCTGAATAATAGATTATTCTATTATCTGAATGTACCACAGTTTATTTATCCATTCACCAACTTTAAGTTTTGTCAATTATAAATAGAGCTGCTATCAACATTTTTGTACAGATTTTTCTATAGACATGTTTTCAGTTCTTTTGGGTAAATACCAAGAAATGCAATTGCTGGATCATGTAGTAATGGTGTGTTTGAAGTGAAGTCACTCAGTCGTGTCCGACTCTTTGCGACCCCATGGACTGTAGCCTACCAGGCTCCTCCATCCATGGGATTTTCCAGGCAAGAGTACTGGAGTGGATTGCCGTTTCCTTCTCCAGGAGATCTTCCCAACCCAGGGATCAAACCCAGGTCTCCTGCATTGCAGGCAGACGCTTTACCATCTGAGCCACCAGGGAAGACTCAAATAGTTTTATAAAAAGCTGTCAGACTGCCTTCCACAGAGGCTGCACCATTTTTCATTCCTGCCTGCAGTGAGAGAGTTCCTATTTGTCTGCATCCTCATGAGTTTTTGGTGGTGTCTGTGTTTTGGATTTTGGTCATTTAGATAGACCAATGGTGGTATCTCATTGCTGTAAGTTGTAATTCCCTAATGATGGGGCTTCCCGAGTGGCACTAGCCTGCCAGTTCAGAAGACATAAAAGATGGGGGCTTGATCCCTGAGTTGGGAAAATCCCCAGAAGGAGGGCCTGGCAAACCACTCTAGTATTCTTGCCTTTTTGTGTGTTTACTTGCCATTTCTATACCTTCTATGATGTGTCTGATTTTATATTGAGTTGTTCATTTTCTTATTGAGTTTCTAGAGCTCTTTGTGTATTTTGGATAACAATCTTTTATCGGTAGTTGTCTTTTGCTAAATTTTCATTCAATCTGTGAACTGTCTTCTCATTCTTTTCATACATAAAGCGGAAGTTTGTTTTGTTTTTTAAGCCCAGCTAATCAATCGTTTGGAGAAGGCAATGGCACCCCACTCCAGCACTCTTGCCTGGAAAATCCCATGGACAGAGGAGCCTGGTGGGCCGCAGTCCATGGGGTCACGAAGAGTCGGACACAACTGAGCGACTTCACTTTCACTTTCACTTTTCACTTGGGTGATAAAAAAGATTTTTAGCTGGGGCCCTTCTGGCAGTGGTTCTCAATCCTGGGCTGCAGGTTTACCCCTTCTCTGCAACTTGCGTTGTATGTGTACAGATTCTTGAACTCTATCCAGTCTTTACTGACTTTGTGCTGGACACTAAGGAAGTTTTCAGAAAGTAACAGCAACAAAATGAAAACACATCATTCCTGCTATCAAGGACTTTAATCAGGAATAGGATATACATGTAAAGTTTAATATTAGTAAGAGAAAATTTGTTGTTCAAGGGGTGTTCCTGAGAGACTCTGCTGCTGCTGCTGCTGCTAAGTCGCTTCAGTCGTGTCCAACTCTGTATGACCCCGTAGACGGCAGCCCACCAGGCTCCCCCGTCCCTGGGATTCTCCAGGCAAGAACACTGGAGTGGGTTGCCATTGCCTTCTCCAGTGCATGAAAGTGAAAAGTGAAAGTGCTCAGTTGTGTCCGACTCTTCGTGACCCCATGGACTGCAGCCCACCAAGCTCCTCCATCCTTGGGATTTCCCAGGCATGAGAGACTCTAATGATGTTCAAATAATGCATATTCTTGGAGACTAACTGTGTTTGTCCAACTCTTTTCCACTTCTTTCCTCCCCACCGGTGCCTTCAACTCAATCTCAGTATCCATGTCCTTATAAATAATACAGGTGCTTACAGTTTCCCTAGGTCTCACACCCATGGACCTCTAAATGTTTCTAGTTTCTGTGCATGATATATCCCCCATAGTGTTACAGAAGGAAAATTAAGGAGGGAAAACTTGTACCAAATGAATATCCATGAAGCCTTTCCCTGTACTTAAAAATGTTTAACATTTGTAAGAAATTACATAAATCATTACCCTTTCTATTGCCAACAGAAATAAGTTTAGAGTCCTACAACTTTCATCTTCTAGGTCTGCCCCTGATTTAAGGTCTACATTTTTAATGTAGGCCTTCTTTCTCTTCTTTACTAATTGGCATGCCTTCTATAGTCTTTGTATTTTACCCATTTAAAAAACTCCTCTGCTTTTCTTCAGTCATCTTTAACAATCACTCCCCATGATTCAGTACAGTTTATCCAGTGGCTCCAAAATCTAAATAACATATTTAGTTTAAATGTGATCTTGCTTTAGCCACTGTCGAAAACTATCAAAAAGGATAGCAGTGTACCCAGCTTTATAATATTATCTTACACGCATAACTGACTTTATTGACAAATTGAAATTTGTAATTTGACTTTCTTTGCTTCCCCCCTTTTATCCCTCCAAAGCAGTCACTCTTACAAGACAAGTCAAATGCAATTTCTGTGAACTCCAAGGGATTATTAAAAATCAAGAATTTATTGATCAACTGATGTTTGAAGTCAATGATAGGCTTAAAAGTATTTTTTGTCAGAGTAATATTATTTTACAGTAATATTTTTGCAGAAAGGCTAAAGTGGGTCAAAAAATTGAATTTTGATGCTCTACAGAGAGGTCAGTAAAATTTCACAGATTCCTGTAAGCAGAACCGTTTCTATGCTTAAATATTAATATATGCTTATGTTAATTGAGAGCACATGATTTATCTAAATTCTGCATAAAAAACGCCACTAATCTGAAATTTTGGTATGCTGTGTGCAAAAGAAGTTATTATTTTATGAAAGTCCCAGTGTCAAAGACGTTTCATAGGAGAATGGCATTAAATTGATTCAGTATTAACAAGAGATCAGATTTCTTTAGCAATTAAAGCAGAAAGCAAAACTGTGGAACAGATCCTTGCACATCAAGTACAGTTTGATGAACCACAGAGGGGTGAAACTGCACAGAAATATACAGCAGTCTGAAGACAGACCCAGACCATGCCAGGAAAGCAGCTCAGGAAATAATGGAGCAGGAAGAAGGCAATAGGGCATCTCTCCAGTAGGAGGATATTGAGAAGGTCAGGTCGAAAGGGAAATGTGGAAATCCAAAAGGAGAACAGCACTCACCTTTTTACCATTTGGCCCATGGTAAGCACTTCTGTTGTCAGCCATGATACATTTGCTTTGGAGCTGTTTCTTCTGTTATCTAGTGTATGTTTTTCAATGCTGACAGCTATTTCTGATTATCTTTAGTTGTCTTTTATTTTTTGTCCCAAATTCCCTGAGCACTATCCAGTATATTATAACCTTAGTCTATGTAAGAATTAATTAACTCCAAAAACAGGTATTTAGTACTTATCGGGCACAAGGTTTGGAAGATACAGAGGTACATAAAAATGGGCCTCACCCAGTGATGTTTAATAGGAAAAAATGGAATATTAGACAGTCAAACAGGAAAGGTAAGAAGTTATAATTCATGAGGGCTCTTGCAAATGGTAATAGGAAAAAAATGTCTTTGTAGTCTTTTGATCTATGTAGCTCTGTGTTATATATAAATCTCACATTTTTTTCCTCAGAATAAAAATTTAAGACTGTCTCATGGGACTTACTGCCTTACAAGCCAATAAAACTCATAACTGAATTAGTGGTATTTGAGAGATTGTGGAGACTAACACTTCTCCACAACTTTCTACTACAGAATATGAAATCAGGGATTTCTTAAATAAATGTACATTTGTTTCTCTAGTTGATGAAGTTTTTAGATGTCTTCTTTCTAGAAGACTCTATTGTAAATATTCTTAGAATTTCTGTGTCCTTCTTATTGTGGCTATAAATGAATTACCACAAATTCCGTGTCTTAAAACAACAACATAATTACATTATTTTGCAGTTTTAGAGAATAGGAGTCAGAAATGCACTTCAATGGGATGAAATTAAGTTGTCAGCAGGGCTAAGTTTATTCTTGGAGACTCTCAGGGAAGCTCTGTTGCTGTCATTTCCCCGCTTCTAGAGGTCACCCACATTCCTTGGCTAGTGGCCCCTCCAGCACCTTCAGAGCCCACAGTGTAGCATCTTCTCTCCTCTCTGACAATCTGTTTCCCTCTCTTTCTCTTACCCTAATCCTCCTGTTTCCTCCTCGTAAGGATCCTTGTTTATAATTACATCTATCCTATCTGGATAATCTGGGCCAATCTCCCATCTCAGAATCCTTAATTTAGCTACATCTACAAAGTTTCTTTCCCTATGTAAGACAACTTATTCACAGATTCCAGGGATTAGGAAGTATATGTTTGTGGAAGGACATTATTCCATTTATCACAGAAGTGAAAATCCCTCAGTCGTGTTTGACTCTCTGACCCCGTGGACTATAGCCAATCAGGATCCTCTGTCCGTGAAATTCTCCAGGCAAGAATATTGGAGAGGATAACCATTTCCTTCTCCAGGGCATCTTCCCAACCCAGGGATCAAATTTGAGTCTTCTACATGACAGGCAGATTCTCTACATTTTGAACTACCAGGGAAGCCCTTATCACAGAAGGTAGTATTTTAAACTCTGCTATGATATGTCAGTATTATCTCAGAGAAGATCTTTATAAGGGAAAAAAAATGTTCTTGAAGAAACATACAGGATGCTGGTGGTCTAAGCTGGATTGAGAGAAAGAGGTTAGAAAGAATATACTTGAATATTGAAAAAAAAAAAAGCACCATAAGAAGGCAAAAGGAAGACCACTCCACTATCAAATAAAATATTCCCAGTACAGTTTTATCAAGGGCAAAATCCTAAGCAAAGTCAGGGCCAAAACTTAATCCCTTTTTCTTTACATGATGCTGTTCCCTTGTAATTTCTGTATTTAATGTTTGTGGTCATATAACTGAGAATTTAAAAGTAAGATTTAAAAATATGGCCAGGAAAAACCTGTAGCTAAAGAAAGGTCATCGTTCTTTTTTTTTTTTTTTTCCTGTGTTGCTTACTTTTCAAAAGCGTATCTGGTTGTTTCAGTGAATGCCTTTAGAATTTAGATTTTTTGAAGCTATTTTGAAAAGGACCCTGGAAATAAACTAACCCAGATTTTTACAGAGAAAGTCCAGTATGTCATAAAAAGTTAAACATTTCTCGTCTGAAATTATATTACTACTTAGTGGTAGACACAAACTTCATTTCCGAAACCCAAGTTTCCTGACTCCTAATTCAGTTGTTTTCCCACTAAATCCATTAGTTCAGTGATTTGCATTTGAATTTGGATCTCAGTGCAATGTACAAACTACCCATGAGCCTATTCCTTTCAAAAATCAGTTAATCTGTGAGCCAGGAGCATTTTCTTAGTACATTCAATAAAACACTCTGATGTACTCAGATCTGTGGGGAGTCATGAAGGAAGATGATGCTCGTCATCCAGAAATGTTTCTCTATTGTTAAAGAACTTCAAAATACCCAGGATAGACTGCTAGGAATTCTTTCAAAAAAAAAAAAATCTATGTATTATTTCCCAGAGTAAACAAGGAAACCTTTCTAATCTTTTCCCCTTGCTATTATAAAGCTAACATTTGCCCTAAAGCAAAAAGTTGTTTGAGCACGGGGTTATTCCATGGCCATGAATAAAGAGATGTTGCTTATATGCTCTGACAACTTGAACGATTCACTTTCCAAAAACAAGTAGCAGAAAGAGAGCTTTTATTTATTTATGCTTTAAAACACCCAAGAGGACAAAAATAGTTTTTGTACTGTTTTTGAATTGCTCAAGCATTACATACACTTTTGAGAACTAGCTGGCCATTATTCTGAACAATATCAGTTTATTCTGTTTACCCCACCCAAAAGCACTGTTTGTCCATCTCTGCTCTGAAATATGTTGTGGGAGGCTGACCTGTTGGTACTGCCTCAAATAGGTACTTTTGTCGTCAGTCGCTTTCTAGCGTGTTTACCCAGTGGGGGCACCAGTAGATAGAAGGGTGGAAGGAAAGTGAGGTTGGGGCTTTCTTTTCCACTCCACACTTGGCTGTACCCTCCATTAGTACAGGAGCGTTGGATGTGGGGAGTCCTCTTCATTGACTCTGTTAAAGAAGTATTCATTCTGGTATTCCATTGATGACGAATGGAGGTGGGGGTACCATAATGGCTTTTTGTAGTACCAGACAGAGATTGGTCTCAACCCCAAATACAGCCAGGAAAAGTGGGGGTTTGTAGCCAAGGAGCAGGGTTGGGGAGTCAGTGGGTGAAAACTTAGTAAGAGAAAACATCAGGGGCGATTCTGGCTCACAGGGGGATTTTTTTTGTGGAAGATAGGCCAGAGTGATCAGACATTACCTGGAAAATTGTGAAGATGAAGAACCTGATCAGATATTGAGGGTGATCAGATGTCAAGGGTTGGAAGAATCTAGCCAAACTGACTTAGTAAGATTTTTGCTAAAATTGGACAGTACTGAGACTTACATGGAAGCCCCAAAAGTCAGGGCCTAGTTGAGGAGTTCAGAGGAGCCTAAGGTGTGGCCTAGGAGAAACACTGTACCCTGCTCTTGGTGATCTCAGGATGGGAACGTTTTCCTCCCTTTGCTCCTTCTGGATGGTCAGTGTTCATGACTTCCTTCTATTACTGATTTCTAGTGTGTCACCTAGTCTAGTCCACACACCACTAGGCTCTTTATTAAACCTTTGCATTTGAATCACTTGAAGCTTTCCAATAAGCCTAAGTCACTGATGAGCATTTTCCCTTCTATGTAAGAGGAAACTGGAGCTCTTTAAAGCTTCCCTATGTTCTCTTATCTGCTGACTCTGCTCCATGCTCCGATTGGCCCAGACTGCAGCTGGGATGTCAGGCAGAGGAAGGGTCTCAGAAGGCTGCTGTTCAAATCCCTCTGAAATTAGTTGAGCCGCTGACTTTTCCGCATCCAGTCCCCCACGTTTCTGGGGTTTTAAGGTCTGGTGTTTAGAAGAGCTTGACAATATGGAAAGCACACAGTTTATAACTTTGGCTGTTTAGACCAGAGTCACCAATTTAGAGTGCAGCAGGGCAGTCTCAGCCTTATTTTAAGCCTTTAAAAATAAAGCTTGCTGGTTTTCTTCACTGCCTGGTTCTCTTTCTATGGAGTAAACCAAACTTAAATTCCTCTGCAGACCGTTCCCAAGATGGACTTAACGGAATATGGTTGTTTCAGCTTCCAGTGCAATTTTTTTGATTTGTAGCTGGTTTTCTTCATGACAGTATGATTATTCCAATGTTGGGAGTTTTTGCCAAGGCGACTAAGCGTGGAATATGCACAATAAAGTTTTGAATAAGACCTTGAATTCAATTTGGTCATTTTATTTCAGTACTTTTGGCAATAATTTTTGCAGTGGGAAGATTTCAGGTCATCCTAAGGTTTTACATTTTTAAAAAATTTCCTCTTTGTTTTACGTCTTGCCTTTTATAGGGTCTGACTCTCTTCAAGTCTCAGTGTATCTGTGCTTTCTCCTACACTTAACCACCTTAATTTTTTTTACTTTCTCCTCTTTTGATACTTTAGATTTTCCTCCAAGCAGTCTGTTCCATTCAATATATTTACCTCCTGAGTACTTTACAGACTGTTTTGGTGTACTTATGGAGATATGTCCCTTAAGTAATAGACAATAAAATACAAGAGACTGGGTTTTTCCAGCAATATAACTGAGGCACTGTTCTATATCATTTATGAAAAGAAAAGCTAGAGAGTGTAAATTATGCATGATGTATAATGCAATAAATATTGTTATGTTTCTGTCGCTATTCATTCAATCAATTCAGTCACTCAGTCATGTCTGACTATTTGCGACCCCCCTGGACTGCAGCACGTCAGGCCTCCCAGTCCCACATCACCTCCCGAGCTTGCCCAAACTCCTGTCCATTGGATCAGTGATGCCATCCAACCATCTGGTCCTCTGTTATGCCCTTCTCCTCCTGCCTTCAATCTTTCCCAGTATTATGGTCTTTTCCAATGAGTCGACTCATCTCATCAGGTGGCCAAAGTATTGGAGCTTCAGCATCAGTAATGCATCTATACTTGGGCTTTGAATAAATTTTTAAATTTTATTTTTTTCTAATAAGCATGAGATTCTTGAAACTGCCCTATTTGTAGTTGCTACAGTCCATATAAATAGAGTAATGGTATCTCAGGTGCGTATATACTATTCTTTCATCATTTACTAACCATCTACACTGGTCCTATGGAGAAGGCAATGGCACCCCACTCCAGTACTCTTGCCTGGAAAATCCCATGGGCGGAGGAGCCTGGTGGGCTGCAGTCCCTGGGGTCGCTGCAAATTGGACACGACTGAGCGACTTCACTTTCACTTTTCACTTTCATGCATTGGAGAAGGAAAAGGCAACCCACTCCAGTGTTCTTGCCTGGAGAATCCCAGGGACGGGGGAGCCTGGTGGACTGCCATCTATGGGGTCGCACAGAGTCAGACACAACTGAAGTGACTTAGCAGCAGCAGCAGCAGCAACACTGGTCCTAGAATTGGGCTAAACTTTGGGATTATGCGGCTTAATGAAGCAGAATTCTGTCCTTAAGCTTTCCCTCTGAGGAGTCAGGGATATTAACATATTTGCACTACAGAATTGAAAATATCATGGTAGAGGTTGTTAGAGCAACTGAGTGAAAAGTAGTTAATAACTGATGAGGGTGGCCAGGCACATTTCCTACAGAAGGTCTGGGTATGGAAGCTTGGATTGCTTGCATCAAGCAGGGATGAAGGGAAAGAATTAGACGGCAGAGGAGCCCCACGCTTGGGAGGGCATGCAGGCAGCACGGAGACTCGTCAGAGGGCTTTCTGGGGAAGTGGAGATGAAGGGGGTGCGTCCCCGAGTCAGCACCTCACCCTCTCTCGTAACACTTGTCCTACCGTTTTCCTCTTTTACTTCCTAAAGAGGCGTTGTCTGCTGCTCTAGGTGTTCCCCTACCTTTCCCTCTTCCCATCATAGTAAAGATCTCAAAAGCATGTTTTAAATTTCAGATTCAGTTTCTCCCCCCTGCCTTACTCATCCACAGGTCAATCCGTAGCAACTACATTCAAACAGTCTAATAACATTACTTTGAAAATATGGTTAATAAAGGCTGTTCTCATCATAGGAAATGGAATATTTATAGTTCTCATGGAATTTTTCTAGAGTCACCAAATACAAGAAACTGTGGATTTTAAATAAACTTAATTAGTAACATTTAAATTTCAGAAGAAAATGGAGGTTTTTTTTTTTTTTTTTTTTTTTTTTTAGTATAAGCATGTTTGATGCAGTATTTGAGATATGCTAAGTTGTTGTTTATCCGAGGAAATCTAAGCCTGTTTCTTGGTGTTAGTTGTTCTTTCCCTATGACTCCTAAATCTCTGCCTCCATCCAACATCTCTTCTTTGCTTCCAAAACAGTATATCCAGTGCCTACTGCACATTTTATCCTGGTTGTCCTACAGGCACCTAAAAGCACACATACCAGAGTAACCACGCTGTCTTTGTCTCAAACCTGCTTCCTGATTGCATTCTCCACATAGCAAAGGGCACCACCACCAACCCAATCCAGTTACCAAAGTAGAAACCTGGGCTTCATTCTAGACTCAGCCTTCCCCTCTCGCCTACATTCCCCATTGCCCCACCCAGCCCCAAATGATTGTTTCTAGTTCTCCTTCTTAACATGGCTTAATTTGCCCCCTCTTCTGTAACTTATCTGGAATCTTCCTAGTTTACACTGTATCTTCTCCACCAGCATATTAGGCTAGCCTCCAATGCACTTCCCTGTTTCATGCATGTATGCAGATATACAGGCACACACATACACGCACACACGTGCTGTCTCTGACATCTCCAGAATTTCGAATTTGAATGCATTTCTTCTTACTCACTGTTCTTGGATAACTTTTTATTTTCTGTAGATAGGCCTAAAAACTATATCCAGTGTATGATGGATCGTACACTCCAGAATCTGGCCCAGGCCAGCCTCTGTAGTCTTCTCTCGCAGGGATGGAAGAGCACATGTGATCTGCGTTTTCCATTGTCCCATGCACGCAGTCAGTGGTTTGTTGTATGAGAGTAGGCTAGAATTTTCACAGAGTGAAACCTGTCATATCGTCAAGGAAGAGGACATTTAATGTGCTCTAATGAGAGAGGTATTATACTTGAGGGACTTCATATGAAACACGGTGTTTCAGAAATTATATAAAAAAGAGCCCCAAATTTGGATTTATGTATGAGTGTCTATACATATAAATATTTAAATACATATAAACATTAACTGCCCCTAAGAAGTTGTACATTCATATAAATATTTAAGTACATTGAACCCACTTTACTCTTTGGTGTAGTCAAGAAAAATTGCTGTTCTGAGTGTTTGAATCTTCTGATGAATTAATCATCATTTTTCTAACATTTAAACTAGATTAAAATACAGTCCACTCTACAATTACAGTGGTGTAATTAAACCTTTGTCATGTCAAAAGATAGTTCAGGGTACTGTGCACTTTATTTATCTGTGATAAGCAATTTTATTTATGAACAGGGAAACCTGTTTTCAGACTATAGATACTCATTCAGTGTCCCCAAACTCAAATAATTCATCCAACATATAATTAAAGTATCTCTAAAGTATGTATACCACTTTATTTGACTAATAAAGATTTTAGCTAATAAAGATTTTCTGCAGTCATAAGCTGAAATGTATAATTTAGAAGACAGTGGAAATAAACACCTCTTATAAGGTTTCAGAACTGCTCAGAGTATTGATATCAACTAGATATTTGTGCCACATTTAATTTAAACTTCCAGATAATGTGTATGAATGAAGAGAAA
The DNA here is from genome assembly GCF_014754425.2 of Oryx dammah. Lineage (NCBI taxonomy): Eukaryota > Metazoa > Chordata > Mammalia > Artiodactyla > Bovidae > Oryx > Oryx dammah. The sequence continues at coordinate 9,597,854 of NW_024070206.1, read as the reverse complement.
TTATAAATGGAGTAGGAAGTTTTACTTGCCATTAATAAAATCATTCTTTTTGGCATGTCGGAACTAAAGCGTTGGTCAAGTTCATGTTGGATAACACAGTGCCATTTGAAGCCTCTGAGGATAATCTCTAGTTAGTTAGTAACAAGTGGAGCTTGGGGTATTATTAAGCAGAATTACAACAGCAATGCACCACTGCGCAAAGAAACTCGTGGCATTTCCTCTAAACAGCATCTTTAAAAGTCTGTCTCCAAAAACTAATGTTGTGAAGCTTCAGTTCTTTTGAATTGAGACTCCAGGGAATAAGAGAGAGTCATAATTATTAGCTAGGAATTGATGCTAAATTTGTTTATTCACTGGTTTTCCACTACTTTCTATAGTATGTAAATGAGATCTTTACTTAGAAAAAGCTTTCCCACTCAGAGACAGTTGACAGCTGTTCAAGCCCAGGGGAGAAAGAAAACACAGCTTTCTCCTCGGCCTTTTCTTCTCCTTCAGCACAGCTTCCAAAGCCTCGCGGAGTTTTCCCAGAATCCCCTGCACAGGAGCTTTCACATTCTGATTGATTAGTCATCATATCAGGGCTTAGCGCTTTGCAGCTCCCTGGCTGCCAATTGGACAGTATAAAGTGGGCCCAGAAAATCCGCTTGCTCAGCACCATTGGAATCGTGGGCTGTTTAGCAAGCGATGTCTAATTCCCTGTGGCTCTCACCAGTAAAGATGACATCAGAGTGATATGATTAGCATGTTTTCAGAAGGAATCCTGGACACCTCGTCAAAGTTTATAATACCGCCATGAGATGTAGGGAGAGGCAGGCACACAGACTCCTTAGACCTTCAACCAGAGGAGCTTATAGGCTGGACTAGAGACTGGGGGAGGTGGGGCGGGGGGCTCACTCGGGGGGAGATGGGGACAGGTGGTTTTCAATTTTCAGTTCCTCCACCTCTGTCTACTGCACCCTCTGGCATTCTGCAATATCCCTAGGAAATAACTCAGTGATCGCACTTTCTACTGGATCTTGGTCTTGCTAAAACGCCTCCCTAGGCAAAGAGAAGTCAAGCTATCCTGAGAGCTGACAGTTGGCACTGATGATTCATTGTAGGTAGAATATTTGTCCCCAATTCTCCTCTCATCCCTTTTGCCTGGGTAGACAGTCCCCAGATCTGAGACTTAGCATCTCACTCAGGCACGGCTTCCTTAAGTACTCTGTGCTCCCAGAAATGCCGGCATCACCTACACAGCATCAGAACCCAGTGCCCTCTGTACCCTGATAGGAGGGTAGCTCAGAAATGATTCACATGAAGATGCTGATGGCTGACTTAAACTTAATATGTGACTTCCCTCAGGGTGATTTGGATTTAAAGCAGGAATGGTAGGTGAGCAAATATATGAATGTAAAGAAAAAAAATCATGGCCACTGATCAAATGTAATCAGCTTGGTAGATGTGTATAAGAGAATCAGTAGTGCAGAGGAGGTATTTCAATTTTCCTTCAAATTTAAGTGATAGGCTGGTATTAGTAATGCTTCCCAAGTGGCTCAGTGGTAAAGAATCTGCCTGTCAATGCAGATTATGTAGTATGTGTATTTACCTGTGTGTATATAACACACACTTACCTATATATGTAGTATGTATATTGACATATATGTGTGTATATATATATACACACTTCCGTGGTGGTTCAGATGATAAAGAATCCACCTCCTATGCAGGATACCTAGGTTTAATCCCTGGGTTGGGAAGATCCCCTGGAGGAGGGCTTGGCAACCCACTCCAGTATTCCTGCTAGAGATTCCCCGTGGACAAAGGAGCCTGGCAGGCTACAATCCACGGGGTCACAAAGAGTCAGACACGAATTATTACTATTAGGGCTTCCTAGGTAGCTCAAGTGGTAAAGAATCCACCTTCTGATTCAGGAGATACAGGAGATGCAGGTTCAATCCGTGGGTCAGGAAGATTCCCTGGAGTAGGAAATGGTGGCCCACTCCAGTATTCTTGCCTGGAAAAGCCCATGGACAGAGGAGTCGAGCAGCTACAGTCCGTGGGGCCAGAGAGAGTCAAACGTGGCTGAGCCACTGAGCATGCATGCCTGTTACTGTTAATGCCTGTTAACAATAGGTTGCCTGTTGTTTAGTCTCTAAGTCACGTGCTACTCTTATGCAACCCCATGGGCTATAGGTAAATACATATATTACATATTATATATGTAGTGTGTATATATATATAGAGAGAGAGTTATTAAATTGTGCTTTTACAAATAAATTGTCTTGGATTTGATTTTATGCAACCTGGCGCAAATTAAAACACCATTTAGTAAACAAAAGTCGACTAAAACCCTTACTAGTCTTAAATTGTTCCATTTTAGAATAAAATAGACTTACAGGGAGATAAGCTCTATGGCCCCCAGAAAAGAAGTAAATATTTCATCAGCTACCATAAATAGATTTCTGTTAGGGAATATATACATATGTGTACATGAAAATATTTTCCATGTCTCTTAAATTCTATAGTTTTCACTCTGTGTATGCATTATGATGAATATGTCTATATAGTAAAATGCATATACATATATTAACATATAGAAAAAAAAAAACTTTTGGTGCTCAGTCATGTCCAACTCTTTTGCAATGCTATGGACTATAGCCCACCAGACTCCTCTGTCCATGGGACTTCCCAGACAAGAATACTGGAGTGGGTTCCCATTTCCTCCTCCAGGGAATCATCCTGACCCAGGGATCGAACCCACGTCTCCTGCATTGGCAGGTGGGTTCTATACCGCTGAGCCACTTCAGCTTCCCATATTAACATACATGCAGATGTAAACAGTTCAGTTCATTTGCTCAGTCATGTCTGACTCTTTGCGACCCCATGGACTGCAGCACGCTAGGCCTCCCTGTCCATCACCAACTCCTGGAGTTTACTCAGACTCGTGTCCATTGAGTCGGTGATGCCATCCAACCATCTCATCCTCTGTCATCCCCTTTAACACTGGCTCCCCCAAAATGGGAAAGTCCGACCCTCAGGGAGTCAAGTCTGCCTCGTACAGGAAAGGAAAGTCTTGTCCCTCCTGTGCCCTTTTAGCACGGACGGGCTTCTCATTTGAGGGCACGTGACAGAGCGGCTGCCATCCCGGCTCAGTGGTACCTGATGATGCTGCTGAAGCGATGACACAGTGGTGCTCAGGGTGAGGCTTGGTTGGTCTCCACCGCTGCTCTACATGACCGCAGACACATCCCTGAATATAGTTTAGAATAGTTCTCCGCTGTATATCACTTTTGGGTGGATGCACTGGGCCATCCAGCATGCACATACTACATTTCAAATGAAAAGAGGTGATGATCCAGCTGCAGAGTGACCAGTTCAGTGCCAGGGCAGAGCAGGGCGATGTAACATTCTTCTTCCGGGTGGCCACTTAGAGTTTTCCTGCTAACACAGAGCTGGAACCTAGTAGATGCTCAATAAATGTTTGCTGAGTGGGTGAGTGAGGAACAGATGCCTTCTGTGTATTCGGTGAGATCTTTACCTAGATCTTCAATATGATGCTGTCTAAAGAAAATAAGACTGTAGCATGACAAATTTTTTATTTAAAAATTTATTTTCAGTTCAGTTCAGTCACTCAGTCATATCCGACTCTTTGAGACCCCATGGGCTGCAGCATGCCAGGCTTCCTTGTCCATCACCAACTCCTGGAGCTTACTCAGACTCATGTCCATCAAGTCAGTGATGCCATGCAACCATCTCATCCTCTGTCGTCCCCTTCTTCTCCCACCTCCAATCTTTGTCAGCATCAGGGTCTTCTCAAATGAGTCAGTTCTTTGTATCAGATTGCCAAAATATTGGAGTCTCAGCTTCAGCATCAGTCCTTCTAGTGAATATTCAGGACTGATTTCCTTTAGGATGGACTGGTTGGATCTCCTTGCAATCCAAGGAACTCTCAAGAATCTTCTCCAACACCACAATTCAAAAGCATCAATTCTTTGGTACTCAGTTTTCTTTATAGTCTGACTCTCACTTTCATACATGACTACTGGAAGAAACATAGCTTTGACTATGTGGACTTTTGTTGGCAAAGTAATGTCTCTGCTTTTTAATATGCTGTCTAGGTTGGTCATAGCTAATTTAATTTTAATTTATAAAATATTCAAAGTAATACAAATACTAAAGATTTTTTTCTTTAACACAACATACATTAGTAGAGATTTTAAAATCACCATTGACATTTATAGAGTTCATACTAAATAATACTGTCTACATTTTATATGGCTTTCAGAATGTGACATAAAAAATACTCATTATTTATCTTGCATATCCAAGCACATGTTGTCTAGGAAAGTAGGCTCTGCTCTTTCTCTCCCATCTTTCTGTTCTTTAAGTAAAATATGAGCTCTCTGCTGCTGTCACTTCTAGAGTCCCCATCTCCAGTTAGGCTAGAGTGAGATTCCCTTTCTTCCCACAAGCTTTGTGTTCCAGGGTGCACAGTGAGACAGATCTTAACATCTGAAGAGACCCTAGTGACCTTGGACTGGCTTGCTGACTGTGGTCAGAAAGGTACCATTTTCACCAGTTCACAGAAGACATCCCTGGGAGGTCTGGAGAGTAAATGCATGAGATTCAAAAGCTGGTAGAAGTGGAGGAAAGAGGAGGTGCTTGGAACTTCAGGACTCTTTCTTTCTTTAACAATGCACATTTATTTGAACCCTCTTTGTCTTCCGTTTCTATATGTGAGTGACAAAACCAAGTGTTTTAAGACTCCTTGCAGTGGTTCAAAGTCTCCTTGAGTATTTCCTCCTGACTTAAGTGTTGGCCCATCCGTAGGCTGTTAGGTATATGTGTGTGTTTTAAATAACAGATGACCACTTTAGGTACAGAAGATAAATGGCAGTTAGAGTCAGTGTGTTAATGCTTTTTATGCCAGTGAAAGGTATTTTTTAAATGAAGAATATCCTTATTCTGAAGTGTATATTGTACCGGTAGGGCTTCCCAGGTAGCTCAGTGGTAAGGAATCTGCCTGCCAGTGCAGGGGATATGGGTTCGATCCCTGGGTCAGGAAGTTCCCCTGGAGGAGGAAATGGCAATCCACTCCAGTATTCTTGCCAGCAAAGTCTAATGGACAGAAGAGGCTGGTGGGCTACAGTCCGTGGGGTTGCAAAGAGTCGGAGCATGCTCAGTGCACACACATATTATACAGGTATATAACAACATTTTATTTATTTCAATTAAAAGGCAGGAATTTGGGATGCTACAATGTCTTCAGTTGAAGGCAAGCCTGGTACAATTTTTTCTGTGGCTTGAGATTCTCTGTATACCCTTCATGGAATCTGACCGAATGCAGCATATAAATAAAGCAAGCACCTCCTAATATTGTTCATGTAGGCAGCATGACATCCTAAAAATCAAGACACCGAGGGCTTTTATCTGTCACTAACATTAACCGAGTAAGAGATGGGAGCTGAGATCAGTCATCATTAAGGTCTGTTCCAGCTCTAACAAGCTATTAATGAGATGCTGATTGTCAAACTGAAAATGTCCATTTTGTCAGTCGAAGGAGCCATGTTTGCATGAGGGGGCCCTGAACCACTCTGAATGTTAATATGTGCTACAGGATTTGCAGCAAATGAAAATACAAGTGCTGCTAAAATGAGTTTATAGAAAAAGAACGATTATTTTACTTGAAAAGCCACAGGGTAGCCTGTAGAATGTAATGCAGGGAGTCTTGGCGAACATATGAGAATAAACACGGAGGGTGTTATCTGAGCCTACGTTGTAAGGAGAATCCAAATGATCCAATATGTCCCCTTATCATTTTCCACTTGCAAAGAAGACAGCTAGCTTTTATGTTTCAGACTTCATTTTAAAGCAAAACCCAGAGGGATGACTGCAGTGGAGGACCCAAGGCTATTGGAAGGAAATCTCCATGTGAGATCTCATCTTTACCTTTAGCCTTTAGAAAGTATAATTGACTCGTGGCAATTTTATGTTAAATTATATTTTGTTGTGAGTTAGATCGTATACAAAATACTCTGGACATTCACCATGGCTGTGTGAAAACTTTGTTGGGTGAATACTTCAACTCCCTTTCATACTCTACCTTTCAGAACAGTCTCTTTTGGAAGCAGAGGAAAAGTTCTGGTACTTGTGTGAATCCTCCGCTTCCTCTATGTCATCTCATTGCTGACCCTAAAGAAAAATAAAGTCCATTTTGTATTACTTTGCTAGGGTCTGCCATAGCTAAATACACAGCCTTGGAGGTTTAAACAGCAGGCATGTATTTTGTCATAGTACTGCAGGCTTGAGTCCAAGATCAAGATGCTGGCTGGCTTGTGTGTGTCTCTGTGTGTGTTCTATACGGACAGCCTTCCTGTTGCATTAGAGACCCCTTATGACCTCATTTAACTTTACCTCTTTAAAGGGTCTGTCTCCAAGTACAGTCGCATTGGGAATTTGTTCTTCAATTCAGCTCATAACAACCTTTAAAATTATTTTTTATTATAATCCTCACTTTCTTGCAAATTTAAATTCTGTGACTGATGATAGTTTCACATTTTCTTTTCTAATCTGATTCCAATTGAAAAATAAAACATAAGCCTAAGAGGATTTTTTTTTTCCCTTAGGGAATTCTAGTCTGGTATCCAAAATTGAAATGTAAGTCCATCTCTTAAAGGAGAGAAATAATAATCGCCTTCTGCTTCTACTATGTTAGAAATGTGAAGGCAGGACTTACTTCTGAATCCATATGTAAAGGGTACACAGTTCTTCAGATGAAAGCTATAGAGAAGATACAGTGTGCCATGGTATTCTCCAATGCCATTTTAAGATTTAGTAATCCTTCACTCATTCATTCACTGATAAATTTTTAATAAATACTTACTATGTGTCAATCACTATTCTAAGCATTAGAGCGACAATGTACAGCAAAGTTTCTCCCCTCAGGGAACTCAAAATGCCCTAGTGTGAAAAAACAAAAAAAAATGCTCACTCTTTCTCACATAGAATAACCTCTTTTTCTCTGTTTACCCTTCAGTTACATTCTATGCCATCTTTATGGCTTAGCTCTCATTGCTAACCTCAGTCATTTTCCCTGGGGGATAAAGTACTGAGACAGAAATGAAATCAACTGTTTTACTGTGTGCTCACTTATAAAATGATGGTTTAGACTGAATCAGTGGTCCTCAGTCCTGGTTGTCAATTAACATCAACTGGGGGGCTTTAAAAATATACCTTGGACCCTAGAGATTCCAATTTATTTGATCTTTGATGTATCGTGACCTTTGATGCATTGAAAAAGATCTGTGAGTGATTCCAAAGTGCAGTCAAAATTGAGAGTACCTGAGTAGACGATCACCAAGACCCCTCACTGATCTGAGAGGTTATATCTCCTAGACAAAAGTTAGAGATTTCTAGATTTTTCTTCCCCAGTTCTGAAGTTATGCTTGGAAATAAGCTGGGAAAATTATTTATGTTCCTCAGCATGTGTGTGTGTGTGTGTTGCAGGGACTCTTATTACTGCTGCTTCTAAGAATCAATCTCAACTCTCAGGAAGTTTGAATTAAACTAAATTTCCGTGAAAACCAACTAGTTTAAATATAGCCTAAGTGGAAAGTACAGAGAAAGTGACATAAAATGAAACTGGACAGATAGGGAGGACCTTTCCTAGTATGCTTTGGGTTTACTGTGAGAGTGATTGTTTGCCATTGAGAAAACACCCAACAGTGGAGAGAGCTAAAGAGGTTGGTGGCTTAAAGAGATCAAATGGGTGAAGAGTAGAGAATGTATGAAAAGGGGGCAAAACAAAGACAATTGGAATATCAGAGGCCTTTGCAAACAACCCAGAGGAGAAATGGTGAGGGCTGAAACTACAGCAGGGGGGTAGAAACAGAAGGTTATGTCGAGAGAGACTTTGAAAGAAAGGAAAAAAAAAAAAACTGATGGCAAATAAAGCAACCTCTAATTTTAATTTTGGTAAATGGGTGGTTTGGTTAATCTATTTACTGAAAAAAAGAAAGAACATAGGGGCAGATTTGGGTAATGATTTTAAAAACATACTGAGTTTGCAGGAAATTTAAGAATTATTCTAGAAATAACATGATTTATAGCAACCTGGATATTATCATACTAAGAAAAGTAAGTTAGAAAGAGCAAGACAGATACTATATGGTATTGTTTACATGCAGAGTCTAAACTATAGCACAGAGGAACCTGTCTGTGAAACAGATACAGACTCACAGACACAGAGAAGACACACAGATACACAGACACACAGACTCACAGACACAGAGAACAGGTTTGTAGCTGCTAAGAGGAAGGGGAGCTAGGGGAGGGGTGGATTAGGAGTGTGGGGCAAGTGGATGCCAACTATTCTATATTAGCATATAGAATAGATAAACAACAGGGTCCTATTCTATAGCACAATATTGTGTGATAATGAATGATACACACACACATATAACTGAATCACTTTGCGGTAAAGCAGAAATTAACACAACATTGTAAAGCAACTGTACTTCAATTTAAAAAATGAGAAAGTGCTTCCCTCATGGTCTAGTGATTAAGATTCTGTGCTTCCAATGGAAGGGACCTGGATTTTACCCCTGCCCAGGGAAGTTCCACATGTCATGCTAAGTTTAAAAAAAGAAAAAGAAAAGGAGAGTTCTTCAGTATAGTCAGGCCCTTAAGGAAAAAAGATTTGAGCCCCAGGGGAAAAGAAAATTGTGATGTTGTTAATTGTATTGAAAGCAAAGGAGATGGAAGAAATTGTTTTCAGTGAATGTGTAGTTTGGGAGGAAGTCATGGACAGATTCTTAGTTTAAGGTAATAGAGACAAATAAGAGATCGTGATTAAAAAAAAAAATAGAAAGGTAAGCAAAATCTTGACCCTGATGCTGGGAAAGATTGAGGGCAAGAGGAGAAGGGGGCAACAGTGGGATGAGATGGTTGTATGGCGTCACTGACTCAGTGGACATGAGTTTGAACAAACTCAGGGAGATACTGAAGGACAGAGAAGCCTGGTGTGCTGCAGTTCATGGGGTCGGAAAGAGTTGGAAACGACTTAGCGACTGAACAACAACAAACAACAATAACAAGCGACATCTTGAACCAAGTAACATCCTGGAGCTTGAAGGGGAAGAGAATTTCAATAAGGAGGAGGAGGTCCGCATGGAGGCAGAGTAATGGCCACTCCATGTTTCAAGCTCCAATTTTCTGATTGCTTTGTGTGCGTTGATTCACTTCATTCTCATAATAACTCTAAAAGGTGAGTTGTCACTTCATTGTATAGAGAGGAAACGGAAGTGTAGCTAGTATTTGCCAAAGAGTGCACAGTTAATTAATAACACCATAAGGATGTGAGCCTAGAGGGTCTCACCCTAGAAGTCACGCCTGTGATGACCCTCCTGAGCAGCAGTTGGATGAAGAGTGACGACAACGAAGTGTCCCCTGTACATCAGTCCTTGGCCTTGGTGAGAGCAGAGTTCAGTCAACAGTGTGGATCCCAAACTGTGCGTGTGTGTGTGTGTGTGTGTGCACACCAGTCTGTGTATGTATGGGTATGGTGGGAGTAGAGAGGGTGGGCAGTGCAGAAGAGAGAATTAGAAGAAAATACGATCTTTTACATGCCTCATGTGTGAAGAAAGCCACAGAATAAGATGATACCTTGAGGATGACTTGGTACAAAAGGAGCATTGTATTTAAAGACGGAAGGGAGGACTATTCTTACATTCTGCTAAGAAATACTGGAGAGAAGTGCAAAGATGGAGACAGACGATAAGTCAGTGATGGTAGCATTCCATGAAGGTCAGCGGTGGAGAGGAACCAATGTTGGGGACGAATCAGTACTGACTACCTTTCCCAGTGAGAGAAGGAAAGAGAGGATATATAAGAATTAAAGTAGAAAAGGACAAGACAGTCGCAAACAACTACTTACTCCAAGGCCACTTTCATTCCTCACACATATGGGTAAGGAGGACAGTGTCCGCTCAGAGGCTCTGCTCACCCTTGACTGTATGCATTGTTGTGCTCCGACTTTCTCAACAGGCGTCAATATCCCCAACTCACGCACTCAGTATAGAGCCATCTTTCCCAGTCAGCACATTCTTCAAGTTTTATTTATTGAATTAATATTTCCTCTTCTCTGTAAGGAGGAAGGCCAGCACCAAGCAAAAAAAAAAAAACCTCTCAATCAAAGACTAGCGCAGGACAGCCTCTTGCATAGCGCGTGTCTGGGGTGACCCAGGAGGAGTCTGAGATTGATTTGCAGTCTCTGCTACCTCTTGGTGTGCAGAATGAGGTGAGTACCACGGGTAACGCATTGAGTCAGATTGGCAGTGATGGGCCTGCCAGCGGAAAGGATGTGAGCTGAATTAATAATACTTCCAACTTCAGCCGAAAGAATCTGGGAGGAGAGATGTCTTCAGATGAAATCCCCAGTGCAGACTCTCTCCCCTTCTCACTTAACAGGAGGAGTGGTTGCAAAGGGCAACTTCAACAACTTTCCACTGGCAGCCCAGTCACCGTCAATCTAACTTAAAAAGGAGAGGGGATGTCAGCACTCCAGAAAGCACACGTCCCCCGAGACATCGGCACGGCTTTCGTGTTCAATCACTGTGTTTAATTCAATTATCTGCCCCCGCCATCCCCAACTGTCTGCCTTACAAGGAAGGTTTGGGAGGAGACGGATGCTTGATGCTTCTGCAAGTCCCCAAAGATGCACGTTCTTTATTAGGGAATTCAATAAAGGATAAGCTGTTACTCACCCAGCTGCTTCCTCTGGGAAGTCGTCATGGGGCTCCAGCTGCCTGTAGTAGAAGGATGACTGGGTCTATGCCATGAATTGATTTATTTTTTTTAGATTGGAGTCAGCTAGTTGTCTTTCTTAAAAAGAGGGTTTATGTCAAATGACACTTAAAATTTTCATGTTTTTTTTTATATGCAGAAACCACCACAGATTCATATTCTGCTGTAGAATTTTCAGAATCCAGATACTGAGATAGATTTCTAATTAGGTTTAATGATTTTCTTTCTTTCCTTCCTTTGTCTTACCTGTCTTCTCATTTGCCCATTGTAAGAGACTGTTAGGGTTTCCCTGGCGGCTCACTGGTAAAGAATCCACTTGCCGATGCAAGAGCCTTGAGTTCGATTTCTGGGTTGGGAAGAACCCCTGGAGAAGGAAATGGGAACCCACTCCAGTATTCTTGCCTGGGAAATCCCATGAACAGAGGAGCCTGGTGGGCCACAGTCCACGGGGCCGTGAAAGAGTCAGACATGACAGAACAACAACAGCTGCATTAACAAGGAGCTCATGAAGTGTAGGGACTGATGGATAGTCTGTATCAAAATCATCAGTTGGAGAAAGCGAGGCCAAGCTGATTTTTCCATCACAAGTCACCAATCTTCAAAATGTTTCAGAGTGCAATGGATTGTTATTCCACTTGATTAAACGGATAATATCCATGATGATATGAACCAGTGTTCTCTAAATTCTAGACTATATAGACCTTCTTTAGGAAAAGAGATATTTGCAGGCCCACAATAACATGTTCTGTCTCAATTTTCAGAAATATTGGCTAGGCATTCCAGGTCTTAGCCCATGAAGATATCTTTTACCTGCAAATAATCAAGCAAAGTAAAAAATCCGTCTTTATAGTGGTAAAAATCATTTCAGATTCCAGTTGCCAATGGAAAGTTTAAAAAAAGCAGCCAAAACAAAACAAAACAAAACAAAACATAAAACCTTGTGGATCCTACAAGTTTATATCTGCAGAATCAATTTGAAAAACACTACTTTTAGCACTTTTTAACCAAAACTTTTTCAAAATCTGATGCTGGGAAAGATTGAAGATGGGAAGAGAAGGGGATGACAGAGGATGAGATGGTTGGATGGCATCACTGACTCATTACACACGAGTCTGAGTGAACTCTGGGAGTTGATGATGGACAGGGAGGCCTGGCGTGCTGAAGTTCATGGGGTTGCAAAGAGTCGGACATGACTGAATGACTGAACTGAACTGAATCAAAACTTGGAACTTGTCAAGGATTCTTTTTTTATGTGTTACATTGCCAGCTTTCTTTTACCATTAGGGAATCCTGCTCCCATATTTTCCCCGTCTTTGTAAGATCTGAATAGTAAGGAAAGGAAAGGATTGGTAACAAAAATGAATGTCTTCTGAAACTCTCACCCTATTTCTTTTATTCCCTCCATTCAGGTTTGGAAAAAAAAAATCTCCTTTGAAAGTCTATCTCATTAAGAGCTTATTTAATCACAGATTTGTCTCCATAAGCACTATCCACAACATATATTTATTGAATACCAGTAAATGTGAGTAGGAGTGACATGGTTAATGTTCTGGATAATCGATGAATGGTATTTCTTGAACACCTTTATGAATAATTCACCATAAGTGAGTTTGCTGAAGAAAATACTTTTTTAAAATATAAATTCATATTTTTCCTTGAGTATTTTACTGTCTTAATGGGAAGATTAGGATTATGTGCTCAAAAGATGATCAGTATGTGCAAATGAGTCATGAAGTAGGCAGATAACATGGCTGTACAATGGACAGAAAAGTTTGAGGAAAGTGAAATTTGAGCAGAATCTTGAGGGGGGGTGGTGAGTAGGAGATTGGGGTAGACAAAATGGGAGCAAGAAGGTATTCCAGGCAGGAAACATCAAAGGGAGATTTTAACTGGAGGTCAGAGATTAGAATAATATGGCCGGAGTTGGGTGCTCATAGAAAGAACTTCACAAGATAGCTTCAGAAAGACTAATGTAAGCACTTTGGGCTTCGATGATGGAGGGATTCAAGCAGGTCATGGCGATGGAGAAAGCAATATTTCTGGTGATTCACTTGGCTAGTGGTGGGAAGAAAGATATAAAAGGGGAAGAAACTGGAAAATTAATTTCAGGATAGCTGCTTATTTCTATTTTCTACAGTGAAATAGTTAGAGACAAAGAGTTATCTTTCATTTGTAGCCATGTCTTCAATAACAAGTGATGAAGACCGTGCCCTCGTCAGATGGCTGATCAAGGCTGGTTGTGAAGTTAAGTGTTCCTTAGAGAAGGCTGGCTTCCCCACCTTGGGCTGCGTGGTTGGCACACAAAACCCAAACACTGTGGATGTCCTCTGCCTTTGGTCTTTGCTCTTCTTGCCTGCTCACTGCTTCCGCCTCTTAGCTCAGCGTTTCTCAGCATCATTGGCACTCTCAGCATTTGGCCTGGATGAGTCTTTGTTCTGAGCGGCTATCCTATGCCTGGCTTCTCCCCACTAGATGCCATTAGCATCCTCCCTTACCTTCCCAAAACTGTACCCCCAAAATACCTCCAGACACTGCCAGATGTCCCGCAGGGGATACAATCACCTCTTGTTGAGAACTGGCTTAGAGAAGCAGAGATTGTTTTGCTGAATGTTAAGCATTTGTGCCTAGAGAAGAGGAACCCTTTCTGTTCTCCAACATTTCTAAGCGTTAGGCTTTGTGAGTCCTGGAGGCACCAGAGAACCGAAATGTCAGCCATGCAGTGTAATATGCCTTCTCCACTGACACGTTCCAACTTTAGCCCTTTTTTCTTCTACCAGCCAACAATTATTTGAAACTGTCCATGTTATTCATGGATAGTCTGCATGTCCTAGTTTGCCTAGGAGTATCCTGATTTACACCTGTTTTCTCCATTCCTGTCTGGTTATACCCTTTTGCACTCTCTAACATGTCCTAGATGGGATGGTAAATTTATGTTATTTATTTATTCTTCCACTTAAATTACTAGAACTGAGAGAGAATAACCAGGGAATAGAAGAGGTGAACGGCCTCCCTGGGGACCCAGTGGTAAAGAATCCACCTGCAAATGCAGGAGATGTAGGTTTGATTGCTGGGTCAGAAAGATCCCCTGGAGAATGAAATGACAACTCACTCCAGTATTCTTGCCTGGGAAATCCCATGGACAGAGAAGCCTGGTGGGCTACAGTTCATGGAGGTGCAGGAGTCAGACATGACTTAGCAACTGTGCATACACGCCCACACCAGGGATGAAGGAGATAAAGAAGCAAATTGCCTCTTTCATTGCCCTAAGAAAGATTTCCTGAAGAGGACACTGGAATTAAGACTTGGAAGAACACAAGGAGTTAACCAGGAAAAGGGGCAGAACGATTTACAAGACAGAACAACAGGATGATTTATAGGGTGAGACAGTGAAATGGCTACATTGAGCAGTTAGACCAACAGGCTAATATGAAAATCCAGAAGTCATTTTTGCAAACTTGTCTTCAATTTTGTAGCTACCTATCCAGTTGTTATCCTATCTAGCAAAATGGTCAGTGGCATTTTGAGGCTATAAATTCCAAATGTGGCCAACATTTATTTTACACAAAAGAAAAAGGATCGATTGCTAGGGATTGTCCAAAAAGGAGAGGAGGGTCAATCCCCTAGCTATGGGTTTGCATATGTGATGGTATTAAAATGCACCGATTACCTTCTCTTCCTTTTATCTGAATGCTTGTAGCCGACACGTAACTACAGAGGATCCAGCATACCATTACACACACAGATTTCAAAGACTTGGGAAGAAATCTTATTTCAGCATCTGTAGTTGGTTTTATTAAAAGCAGTTTAAATTCCCCTGCCTAGAGCAGTTTGGAATTATAGAGATGGGCTGCAGAAATTTACATTTTAATTGAGGCAGAAGACAAAATAGGGCATGGTGCAGCATTCACACATTACAAGGAAGAATAAATAAGATATGTATCAGCTGGGAGAAAAGAAATGCTCGTTTTTCACTGCCTTCTGCACTTAATTTTTTTCAGATGTCAGTGAGCTGAGTTAGGCTTGCCGTGCAAAGACAATTTTTTCCAGTCAAAATGTTTACCATTTCAGAGTCTTGGCGTTGAAATATCTTCCTGCTTTGGATTAAATATGTAAATACTTAAATAGGCATGGGTGTGTGTGTGCAAGTGTGTATGATGCTGTCCATCAATACTGCAGATATCTATAGATAGAAATAATATTTCAATGAAGAGCAGAGGAAATGATTTTAAAGTGTGGGATATATACTGAGAATTATTGACAAATCTAATTTATCTGTTACATGCACTAATTTGAGCTATTGTTGATAAGTTTCCTAGAAATAGATATTTTCTCTGTGGACAAATTCTGCATCCTGTTATGAGTGTAAAAGTCTTTGTAAAGAGTGCAGTGGATACAGGTTTTCAAACTTGAATGTTTAACTGTGTTTGACAGTCACCTTGAGAAAATATCCAATTGATATATTTTTTTCTGTATTTATTATGCATTTGATTCTTATAGAAAATTAAGTTGAGAATGCAAAATCAAGGGAAAAACAATATACATAAAAGTTATAGTATTCTAAGGCTTTAAAAAAGTAAGGTACTAGGCTTTAAAAAAGGTACTCTGTTAGTGTCAAAAATTTCCAGAAAATCGCTGTAATTAGCACATTTACACATCTGCATAAACCTTCCTCAGCTTTATGGAATCTTCTATCAACTGTATGCATATTTTTATAGTCTCACATGCTCTTTTTAAACTGTAATTAAAGATTAATTTTAAAATTAGAAGCTAGTAAACAACATATTACCATTTCATGATTATCCAATTATTATTTAATGTAGAAGCAAGTCTTTAATTGGGCACATAGAAAGGACATGCAATCTTTTGTCTCCAAGCATGTTCCTCTCCAGCATGTAGGTCAAAGGAATCCCCTACTTTTACTCACCTAAACTTATTTTATCTTATGTTTTGACTATAAAATGCTCTTTTGCTTTTTCTGGAAATTAAAAATGACATTTTATAGTTTTTTTTTTTTAAAGTAAGAGTACATTCACCTTATCACTAAGGTGGTTCTTGAGTTGTTAAGTCGTGTCTAACTCTTTGCAACCCCACGTCCTCTGCCCATGTAATTTTCTAGGCAAGAATACTAGATCGGGTTGCCATTTCCTCCTTCGGAGGATCTTCCCAACCCAGAGATAGAATCCATGTCTGCTTTGTCGGCAGGCAGATTCTTTACCACTGAGCCACCAGGGAAGCCCTGTCACTAAGATTATTTGTTTCTTAATCAAACCAATATTGTTTGGTTATGCTTATTATGTTTTGATATTTGTCTGCCTCTTCTGTGCTTGGATTTCCTTTTTTTGTTTTTTATTTTGGTCTCTGTCTTTTGTATTAATTAAGTATAATGACATTTGATATAAGCAAGGACTCAAAATGTTTGTTTTCTAAATACCTTCTGAAACATGCTTAATAATGTCAAATGCCATTATTCTCATAATTAATAGTGCAGCTGAAAGTAGATTTTGAAATTCAAAATAATTTTGCCACAGAATTTTGAAGACATTGCTTTATTGTCTTATGATATTCACCTCTGCTGATGAGAACTACAATGCCACTTTCATTTCCATTCCCTTGTAGATAGGCAGCTTTTCCTTTTGTAAGCTTTTTAAATTTTCTCATACCTTTGGAGATGTGACATTTCATTGAGTTATGAGTAATTGTGGGTCTTGCTGGGCACCTAACCACTTAACAACCACTTTCTTTTGAAGATAATATAAAAACTGTCATTTTTCAGTTCTAGAATATTATTTTTCCTATTTTTTCTTTGATTTTTACTGAGCCCTGCCATTTTCTATGGCTTCTTTTCTTAAAACTCTTAGTAGAGGAATAATGGCACCCTGAATTAATCTGCTGTGTCTATTAATCTTTGTCTTCCACTCACCTTTTCTTCCCTCTAGTGCAAAAATTGGAGAAGGCAATGACGCCCCACTCCAGTACTCTTGCCTGGAAAATCCCATGGATGGAGGAGCCTGGTAGGCTGCAGTCCATGGGGTCGCTAAGAGTTGGACGGGACTGAGTAACTTCACTTTCATTTTTCACTTTCATACATTGGAGAAGGAAATGGCAACCCACTCCAGTGTTCTTGCCTGGAGAATCCCTGGGATGGGGAGCCTGGTGGGCTACCGTCTATGGGGTCGCACAGAGTCGGACACAACTGAAGTTACTTAGCAGTGCAAAAATGCTTAATTTCTTGTAGATTTTTAAGCTTCCAGAGCTGTTTGTTAGATTTCTCTTTATCACAACACCTTGTTCTAGTTTATGGGTGCAAAAGTTTCTCAAAATACTCCTCGGAATTTGTGGTCTTTTTTTATTCCTTCCATTATCTAAGGCCTGGCTGTTATCTTGGCTCTTTTTGATTCTGTTGCTTTGTGTTGTTAACTTTCTCAGTGTGTTTAGTAATCACTGTTCATTCATGTTTGTTTTATATATATATATATATATATATATATATATATATATATATATGACTGCATGTTGAGTAATGCCTCTATGATTATATAAATTTTGGTTCCCAGCATTTGGTTCTGTCTACTCCAGAGTATGGCTAACTAAGTGGATGAGTGACTGGCTGTGGTTTCATTAGGCAGGAGTAGCAGCAAAAAGATATATTGGAAAGCTTACAATGTGAAAATGGCCTAACCTCCAGCACTACCTATCTTAAAGAGAGAGGCTTAAAGAACCTATGATTGGCATTAAATGTTTCTGGAGAATTGTTCTAGACTTTTAGAAACTAGCAGAAATATTACTGGTAATGGTCGTTTAGCAGGTACCTGACAATAGTGGGTTTGTAAATGATACAAACATTCTTTAGAATATTTACCTCAGTGTTTTTACTTACTTCATGTCCCTGCCCCACTTTCTATATTTACATCTCTGAGTCTTTGTTTGTAGTCTGGACACCTCAAAAAATAAAAATAAATAAAGTGGAAAAAAAAATAAAGAATGTCTCTCATCTCTTTACAGACTTTGTCTTAAAATGTTTGAAGTCTTAGTTTCACCTGCTTTGTTCAAAACATCAATCTGATCTCATTCATTTTCTCTCTCCCATATATCTGTCTAAAAAAGCTACTCCAGTGAGACCTAACCATCCCCTCAACCCACTTTTATCTTTAGACCTCTTGTGAGTTTATTGTATTTTGATTTATCTTCTCTAATTTCAGTCAAATTTTGGAAGGAAATAAAAGAACGTCTTAGGTCTGATGTTTTTGCGGCAGACACTCTATTTTCAAGGTAAAAACAGACTCCAGGACTGTTTATCCCCCTTTCCTTCTGCACTAACACGCTCAGAAGCAGTAAAAGCTGTAAAGACCTCCACCATGAACTCTGTAGTTCTCAGTTCTACTCAGCTGTCCATGTTTAGTGGCTACCAGTTAGAATAGGCAAGACAAAATGGCAAAATGCAGAGCTTCCAAGAAATTCTTTTACTTGAAAGTGCAACGTGATCAGGCTGTCTTACAACCCAAATCATCACCTCGTGACTTTATTGTCTGTTGATGCAACCGCTGCCGAACTGTCATGGCATCTTCCAGGTTAGAACTGGTAGACAAGATTTATTCCCCAGTCTTTGATTGTGTATGTGTGTGCTCAGTCATGTCTCACTCTTTGCAACCTCATGAACTGTAGCTGGCCAGGCTTCTCTGCCCATGGAATTTTCCAGGCAAGAATACTGGAGTGGGTTGCCATTTCCTTTTCTCCAGGGAATATTCCTGACCCAGGGATCGAACCTATGTCTCTTGTGTCTTCTGCATTGGCTGGCAGATTCTTTACCACTGGGCCACCTGGGGAGCCCCGGTTCTTGATTAGCCTTCATCTGTTTCCATGCAGTTTTTCTCATTGTAACACCATTAATGTAAAGCAGAGTGGGGTGTATAGCTGAGGAAATGGACAGTGGGATCCAAATGGTTCAGTTCCAACAGTTCTGTGTTACACCTGGTTGACTCCACCTATGTATGTGTATACTAGGCCACTCCAGTCAGGTCTGGCTCTTTGTGACCCCGTGGACTGTAACCTGCCAGGCTCCTCTGCCCATGGGATTCTCCAGGCAAGAATACTGGAGTAGGTTGCCATACCCTCCTCCGGGGAATCTTCCCAACCCAGGAATTAAACTCGGGCCTCCTGCACTGCAGGCAGATTCTTTACCATCCGAGCCACCAGAGAAGCTCTATCTATGTAGGTACCTTCCCATATTCCTGGGTCCCAAGTGTCTAGACACTGGGCGGTCCTCATTGACATTTCTGTTTTTCCCACTGTGTCTCCCAGATTCCATGATTTACCACATTGTGTTTCTATTAATATAACATGAAAAATGTACAATGTCACGAACCTCATTCCATAGTTCATCAGGCACTCTATCTATCAGATCTAGACCCTTAAATCTATTTCTCACTTCTACTGATTTAGGTCATACCTGAATGGTTCAACGGTTTTCCCTACTTTCTTCAATTTAAGTCTGAATTTGGCAATAAGGAGTTCATGATCTGAGCCACAGTCAGCTCCCAGTCTTGTTTTTGTTGACTGTATAGAGCTTCTCCATCTTTGGCTGCAAAGAATGTAATCAATCTGATTTCAGTGTTGACCATCTGGTGATGTCCATGTGTAGAGTCTTCTCTTGTGTTGTTGGAAGAGGGTGTTTGCTATGACCAGTGCATTTTCTTGGCAAAACTCTATTAGTCTTTGCCCTGCTTCATTCCGCATTTCAAGGCCAAGTTTGCCTGTTACTCCAGGTGTTTCTTGACTTCCTACTTTTGCATTCCAGTCCCCTATAATGAAAAGGACATCTTTTTTGGGTGTTAGTTCTAAAATATCTTGTAGGTCTTCATAAAACCGTTCAACTTCAGTTTCTTCAGTGTTACTGGTTGGGGCATAGACTTGGATAACTGATTTTGAATGGTTTGCCTTGGAGACAAACAGATGGATCATGGGAAAAGCAAGAGAGTTCCAGAAAAACATCTATTTCTGCTTTATTAACTATGCCAAAGCCTTTGACTGTGTGGATCACAATAAACTGTGGAAAATTCTGAAAGAGATGGGAATACCAGACCACCTAACCTGCCTCTTGAGAAATCTGTATGCAGGCCAGGAAGCAACAGTTTGAACTGGACATGGAACAACAGACTGGTTCCAAATAGGAAAAGGAGTACGTCAAGGCTGTATATTGTCACCCTGCTTATTTAACTTCTATGCAGAGTACATCATGAGAAACGCTGGACTGGAAGAAACACAAGCTGGAATCAAGATTTCCGGGAAAAATATAAATCACCTCAGATATGCAGATGACACCACCCTTATGGCAGAAAGTGAAGAGGAACTAAAAAACCTCTTGATAAAAGTGAAAGGGGAGAGTGAAAAAGTTGGCTTAAGGCTCAACATTCAGAAAACGAAGATCATGGCATCTGGTCATGGAAATAGATGGGGAAACAGTGGAAACAGTGTCAGACTTTATTTTTGGGGGCTCTCAAATCACTGCAGATGGTGACTGCAGCCATGAAATTAAAAGACGCTTACTCCTTGGAAGAAAAGTTATGAGCAACCTAGATAGTATATTCAAAAGTAGAGACATTACTTTGCTGAATAAGGTCCGTCTAGTCAAGGCTATGGTTTTTCCTGTGGTCATGTATGGATGTGAGAGTTGGACTGTGAAGAAGGCTGAACGCCGAAGAATTGATACTTTTGAACTGTGGTGTTGGAGAAGACTCTTGAGAGTCCCTTGGACTTCAAGGAGATCCAACCAGTCCATTCTGAAGGAGATCAGCCCTGGGATTTCTTTGGAAGGAATGATGCTAAAGCTGAAACTCCAGTACTTTTGCCACCTCATGTGAAGAGTTGATTCATTGGAAAAGACTCTGATGCTGGGAGGGATTGGGTGCAGGAGGAAAAGGGGACGACAGAGGATGAGATGGCTGGATGGCATCATGGACTCGATTGACGTGAGTCTGAGTGAACTTCGGGAGTTGATGATGGACAGGGAGGCCTGGCGTGCTGCGCTTCATGGGGTGGCAAGGTGTCGGACACGACTGAGCGACTGAACTGAACTTAATATTACAGAAGATTAGTGCTGTATAATGAAAGCAAAGTTTGACCAAAATTGGTTTACCCAATGGGGAAGCATTGAGGGTTTATATAATGTTATGTATATTTTAAAGTTCTGAGTATTACTGTAAAAAAATTAAAAGAAAAATCAATCATTCCTCTTACTTTATACAATTACCAAAGGAAGATAAAACAGAAAGTTAACATACTATAAGACTATCTAGTTTATACTGAAATGTTAATATAATTGTCATTTTTATTCTATTTATGGAAAAATTATTCCTCCGTAGGCACAACTAAAGTCATATCACAGAGAAGTTCTGGGAGAAAAATTCATGCATATTTTAAAAATGAAAGACTTCTCAATTATGTACCTTAATCTGATTTTTATTCAATCCTCAATGATTATACATTCACTTGTATTAATAAAAATCTATAATAGAGTCCATTATTTTTTTAAAATGGTGATATAAATATCAAGGATGATAAAACATTTTGTACTGAAATGTTTATTTCTATCAGATTAAAAATTGTTACTCCTATTTATGTATTGTGTTTAAAAATTGTATATGATCAAATTTCCAATAACATTCATGTAAGTTCTTTAAAGCAGCCTTCATTGAAAATAATTATACTAGTGTGGATCATGCTGTATCTTTATAGCAATGCAGTATTATTTTTAGGTTTGAAATGATTTGTAAATGGCAAAGCAGTTTTGTTTCTCAAGTGACTATTTTTTAAAAAATGAAGCAACCATCCCTTTATAATTTACTAGGATGATATAGAAAATGAATTTTTTAAGAGACCTCAGTGAACCTCTTAAAATAGTGTGGTCCTATGTTTTAGAAATCATTTCCATTAATTAGAGTGGGTAGCGATATATAGAGAAGAGGTAAATTCATAAAATTTTCTTCTCTCAATGTAATCATGTTTTTGATTGACATATAGCTGTATTATTTTGACCATAGAATTTTGACCATAATTTTGCTTATCAGAAAAAAATACCCAACAAGATTGTTTCTTCAATGGGATTTTGGAAAAGTTAATTGTCTGTTTCTCTATTCTTGAAAAATAGGACAAATATAGGTAAGACATGAATTTTGGAAACATATACACACAGCCACATATGAACAAGCTATCTCTTGTCCCATCCCTGGCAATTTTGATTTCTTTTCAATAGCATGAATAATAAAGCTTTTCCCGATGGGGTTTGAATTCTTCATCAATTGCTAAAATGATCATAGGACTACTCTACGGCTGCTACTGCAACTGGAGCGGCAGAAAACAATTTCAGACAATCAGAGCCGTATGAGGACCAGACATGGGGGTATCGTCAAGCCTCAGCACCGAAGTGACCACTTGTCCTATAGATGGAGGAGACCTGTAGTCACGTGTCTGTCATCACACAGGACTTCAGATGCAGACAGATACTGCCTCGACTTTGACCAGTACTTAGCCCTTTGGAGTGATAAATCATCTTTGGATCCACAACATCAGCTTATGGCTAAGAAGGAAAGAAACTATAGTCCCTCTTTTATAGTTAGAATACTAAAGCTGGAAAGCTAATTGGTTTGTCCAAGGTCTCACAGCACGTTAGTGGTAGGAACCAGGGGAGATTCCAGGAACCTAATTCCTAGTACAGTGATCTTTTCTCAATACTATATCATCCCTTATGAGCTAGATAAAATTTAAAACATATTAAGGAACATATTAGTATGTTTAGACTCCAAAAAGCTCATGTTCTCGGTTGTAAAAAATTAAAGAATATTCTGTTAATAGTAATTAATGCTCCCATCTACATGCAATGCCTGTGTTTGTCTTATCCACCTGTCTACCTGTGTTTTGAAAGCCACAAATAGAAGAGCTTATCTGTATTAAATTCTGCAGAAGAAGGAGTTCCTATAGAAATCTGTGAAACAGACTACAGCATCCTTGATTCATGACATCCAAGAAGAGTGTAATAATAAACATGACTAACATCATTACACATTTTGACTGTACCATGTACTCCTCTAAGCATGAGTCATATATTGATTCATTTAATTCTTATAACAGCTCTTTCATAGGTATTGTTATTTTCCCCAGCTTATTGATGAGACGTTGTTGCCCAGATAAGTTACTCAAGATCGTACAGCTAGTGAGTAGTGGAGACAAGATTCAATGATTTACATTTGTAAAGTTGAAATTTAGGTGTCAGATTTATCTCCACATGGCTCAGTTGTAGACCCATCTCATCCATAAAGCTTTCTCGGTTTCTTGGACCTACACTTTTCTGTTGCTCTTCCTGCAATCCTGGAGGCTGGCACATAGCAGCAGAGCTTAAACTTTCAGTCATGCACACTAGCTATCTTTCTCTTCTATATTCTTTAAAAAAGTTACTTCATTTATTAATTTTTGGTGCTTGGGTCTTCGTTGCTATGCATTGGCTTTTTCTTGTTGCAGCAAGCAGGGGCTGCTCTCTAAAGGTCACGCATAGGCTTATTGCAGTGGCTTCTCTCGCTGCAAAGCACAGGCTCTAGGGTGTGTGGGTTTCCGTAGTTGCATTTCATGGGTTGTAGAGTGTGGGCTCAGTAGTTGTGGCTGTCAGGGCTTACTTGCCCTGTGGTCTGTGTAATCTTCTTGGGACAAGGATTGAACCCATGTCCTCTACATTGGCAGGCAGATCCTTAACCACTGGACCACCAGGAAAATCCTCCTATATTCTGTACTTGTTTCTTGTTTTTAACTACATGTAAAAATGTGAATCTTATTTAATTCTTCTCTTATATATCATAAAATGCCAAATTTTGTTGGACAGAGTATAGTTGCTACCACAAAGACATTGATTGAGGGGCATTTTCAGAAAGTAAAGTGCAAGTAATAATAGATTCAATTGAGTAAGGCTATAATTGTCTTGTCTTTCTAAGTGTTTCTTCTGCCAATCTCAACCCTAGTATTGCTCAGCTTATAAATTGAACTTTGTCTCTTTCCTATCTAAAGTGTTGCCTCTTGTTTCTTACCCTCCACAATTTCACCAATCAATTCTTTGTGAAAATTTTCAAAATATCACATCCAGCCCTGTTCTCTTGTTTAACCTTGTATATCATTGCTGTTGCTACTGCTGCTGCTAAATCACTTCAGTCGTGTCCGACTCTGTGTGACCCCATGGACGGCAGCCCACCAGGCTCAACCGTCCCTGGGATTCTCCAGGCTAGAACACTGGAGTGGGTTGCCATTTCCTTCTCCAGTGCATGAAAGTGAAGAGTGAAAGTGAAGTCGCTCAGTCGTGTCCGACCCTTCGCAACCCCATGGACTGCAGCCCACCAGGCTCCTCCATCCATGGGATTTTCCAGGCAAGAGTACTGGAGTGGGGTGCCATTGCCTTCTCCAGGTATCATTGCTACAGAATGCTTAATACTTGAACTTCGCACATGAAGTGACTTTGTTATTTATCTTTGTTGTTGTTCAGTCACTAAATTGTGTCCGACTCTTTGTGACCCCATGGACTGCAGCAGGCCAGGCTTCTCTGTCCTGCACTATCTGCCAGAGTTTTTTCAAGCTCATGTCCGTTGAGTCAGTGTTGCCATCCAACCGTCTCATTCTCTGCCATCCCCTTCTTCTCCTGCCCTCAGTCTTCCTAGCGTCAGAGTCTCTGCCAATGAGTCGCTCTTCATGTCAGGTGGCCGAAGAATTAGAGCTTCAGCTTCAGCATCAGTCTTTCCAGTGAATATTCAGGGTTGATTTCCTTTAAGATTGACTGGTTTGAACTTCTTGCTGTCTGAGAGACTCTGAAGAGTCTTCTCCAACATCACAGTTAAACAGCATCAATTCTTCAGTGCTCAGCCTTCTTTATCTTTAAACTAGTCCTGCTTCTAAACTACTTATTCCATTCAGTGGCATCACAGTTTGTGAGGCCTCAGAATAGTGCTTATTTAGATTAATTCAACAGACCTTCACCAGACATCATGTGCCAGAAACTATAATAAATGCTCAGTACAAAGGGGGAAGTATGAGATCCTTTCTTCCATAGGTAGCAGCTAAATAAGTTAATTATTATAGCCCAAGATGGGATGTTTTTACCATAGAAATCTGCATGGGATGCTATGAAAATCACCATTTGCTTTTGTGTAGATCTCAAAATTTATTAAACAATTACATATAGAGATTTAATTACTGAAACAACCCCATGAGGTTTAACTGTTGCTTCGTATAGGTTCTGAGAAACCATGTGACTTGCCTAAATGTACCCCGTCTTAGTCTGTGAAGTCTTCTTCACAAAAAATACCAGAGGCTATGATGTAATTTTAAATGGAATAGTTTATTTTTCTTGCTGAGGGTTTATTAGTATATAGAACTGCAACATATTTCTCTATATTAAGTTTGTATACTGAAACTGTATTGAATTTACTTGTTAATTCTAATCACTTTTTGAGTCTTTGAAGTTTTCTGTATATCATCTGAAAATAGTGACAGTTTTATGTCTTCTTCTATGTGAATGCCTTTTGTGTTTTCATTGCCTAATCACTGTGGCTAGGACTTACAATACTATATTAAGTAGAAGTGTTGAAGAAAAGCTTTCAGCTTGTGTGTTTTACATATATGGCCTTTATTATATTGCGATATGTTTCCTTTACTCCTACATTGTTGAAAGGCTGATTTTAAATCATTAATGGATATTGAATTTTATCTTTTTTACTGATTTATTGAGATGACCATTAGATTTTCATCTTTTGTTAGCATGATGCACCATGTTGGTTGATCTACCCTGAAATTAATCCTGTTTGCTCTTAGTGTATGGTCCTATTACTGTATTAAATTAGGTTTGCTGATATCTTGTTGCAAATTTTTGCATCCGTGTTCATCAGGGATATCAGCCTGTAATTTTACTTTTGTGTGTTTTTTGTCTGATTTTGCTATCAGAGTAATTCTGGCCATGTAAAATGAGTTTATGATTCTGGATGTGTTGTTTCACCTTAAATTTTTTAAAGAAGCTCAGAAGGATAGTCACTAACTCTTTAAATGTTTGGTAGAATTCACCTGTAAAGCCATCTGGACCGGAACTTTTTATGGTGGGGGTGGCAATTTTTTGATGACTGATTCAGTTTTGTTAGTAGAATTGATCTGTTTAAATTTTACATTCATAATTTAGTCTTAGAAGATTCTCTGTTGCTAGGTATTTGTCCATTTCATCTAGGTTGTCTAATTTGTTGACATATAATAGGATTCTTGTAATCTTTTATATTTCTGTGATGTTGGTCACAATTCATGTGTCACCTGACTTTATTTGTCTGGCCTCTCTTTCTTGATGACTCTGCTGAAAGTTTGTCAATTTTGTTTGTCTTTTCAAGGAACCAACTCTTAGTTTTATTGATCTTTTAAACTATTTTAAAAATTCCTTTAAAATTTGTTTCCACTCAAATTTTTATAACTTCTTCAAACTTTGGGCTTTACTTGTTCTTCTTTTTCCTAGTTCCTTTAAATGTATATTTAGATTGTTTCCTTGAGGATTTTTATTTGTTTGTATCTAGAGGTAGACTTATTACTATGAATTTCCCTCTTAGAATTGCTTTTGCTATGTTCCATAGATTTTGGACAGTTGTATTTCCACTTTCATTTGGCTCAAGGTATTCTTTTTTTAATTTCTCTTATTTCCTCATTGACCCACTGACTGTTCATCAGCATGTTGTTTAGTCTGTTTAATTTTTTCCAGTTTTCTTGTAGTTTACTAGTTTTGTACTGTCATGGTTGGACAAGATTCTTAGTATGGTTTTGATCTTATTAAATATATTTCTAGAGACCTCTTCTGTAGCCTAGTATGTGTTTTATCCTGGAGAATGTTCCTTGTGCACTTGAAAAGAATGTGTAGTCTGTTGAATTTGGATGGAGTGTTCCATATAAATCTATTGGTCAGTCTGGTCTAATATAATTTTTAAAGCCTGTATTTCCTTATTGATTTTCCGTCTGGATGATCTGTCCATTGACATAAGTGGGTTGCTGAGGTTCCCTTATTATTTTGCATTGCTGTCTCTTTCTCACTATATTTCTGTTAATATTAGCTTTATATTTTTAGGTGCTCCTGTGTTGTGTTGGATATATAAATGTTTACAAATTTTATATCCTCTTGTTGAAAAGTGTTAGTTACTCAGTCGTGTCCAATCTTTGTGACCCCATGAACTGTAGCCCACCAGTCTCCTCTGTCCATGGAATTGTCCAGGCAGGAATACTCGAGTAGGTAGCCATTTCCTTCTTCAGAGGATCTTCCCTACCCAGGGAGTGGACCTGGGTCTCCTGCATTGCAGGCAGATTCTTACAGGCTGAGCCACCAGGGAAGCCTGTCCTCTTGTTGAATGGACCCCTTTATCATTATGTAATGCCATTCCTTATTTTTTATTACAGTCTTTTTTTTAAGTTTACTTTTTTTCTAGTTTGTGTTTTGGTCCTTTAGTTTTGTTCTTTTTTTTTTCATCCCTTCACTCTCAGCGTGTCTTTAGATCTGAGATGAGTCTCCTGTACACAACATATAGAAGGATCGTTTCTTGTTTTTGTTTTGGTTTGTTTGTTTTAAACCATTCACTGACCCTGTGTTTTGTTTTGTTTTTATTGGAGCATATAGTCCATTAACATTTAAAGTAACTATTAATAGGTATGTATTTATCATTATTCCCATTTTGTTAATTGGCTTCCTTTTTTTGGTAATTCTCTCTCTTTTTTTTTTTTTTTTTTTTTCATTTGTTTGTTTTTTCCTTTGTGGTTTGATGGACTTCTTTAATGTTATGCTTGGATTCCTTTCTCTTTTTGTCTGTGTATCCATTGTAAGTTTTTGGCTTGTAGTTTGCATATAATTACCTGTTTATTTAGCTGTCTATTTTAAACTGAGTGTCACTTAATTCTGAAGGTGTTCTAAAGCACTGCATCTTTAGACCCCTCTCTGTTCCCATGTTATGTTTTTGATATTGTATTTTGCATTTTTAATTTTGTGTACCCTTTAACTGCTTACTTTAGTCATGATTGGTTGTACGACTTTGTCTTTTACCCTTCATCTAGCTTTTTAAGTGGTGATTCACTGCCTTTGCTATACATTTACCTTTACCAGTGAAATTTGTCATTTGTTTATTTCTAATTGTGGCCTTTCTTTTCCATTTAAAGAAGATCCTTTAACATTTATTGTAAGACTAGTTTAATGGTGATGAACTTCCTTAGTTTTCACTTGTCTAGAAAACTATCTCTCCTTCAGTTTTGAATATCTTGCCAGATATAGTGTGGTCTTCTATGTTGTCACTTTTCTTCTTTTAGCACTGTAAGTGTATCTTGCCACTCCCTTATGACCTATAAAGTTTCTGGTGAAAAATCAGCTGATAATTTTATGGGGTTTCACTTGTATGTGATTAATTGTTTTTCTCTTGCTGCCTTTAAGATTATCTCTTTATCTTTTAATTGTGTTATTTTAATTATAATATGTCTACATGTTGACCTCTTTGAGTTTACCTTGTTTGGGACTCTCTATGCAATTTGTACCTGGTTTTCTTTCCTTCTCCAGGTTAGGGAATGTTTTTCAGCCATTATTTCTTCAAATAAATTTCCTATCCCTTTTATTCTTTTCTCCTTATGGTACTCCCATAATGCCAATATTAAATCATTAATGTTGTCCTCAGATTCTCTTATACTCTCCATGTTTTTTTTTTTTTAAAGTGTTTATTCTTTTTACTGTTCTGATTGGGTAATTTCCACTATTCTATCTTCTAGGTTTCTAATTTATTCTTCTCTGTCATCTCATCTGCTGTTAACTCCCTCTGATCTGTTTTTGTTTTTAATTTTTTGGTTATTGTACTCATTCCTGCTTGATTCTTTTTATTCTCAGAGTCTTTGTTGAAGTTCTCACAAGTGAGAACTTCCTCCATTCTTCTTTCACATCCTCTGAGCATCCTTATGACCATTTCTTTGAATGTTTTATCAGATAATTACTTATCTCAACTTCTACTTCATTAGAACCCCTCCCCCCACCCCCTCCCCCACACCACCAAGGTTTTCTTTTGTCATTTTATTTTGAGCATATTTCTTTGTCCCCTCCTTTTGTTTGAATTCTGTGTTTTGCTTTTGTGAATTTGGCAAAATAGCTATCTCTCCTGATCAAAAGGAATGGCATTGTGCAAGACTATCTTCTTTGTAAATTGCTTGTACTTAGTGGTTTTGGCAAGCTGGCTGGGGCTGGAGTGTTCGCAGGTCTGGTCCCCAGACCCAGGATGGTCTCTAGGGAGTGCCATGCCTGAAGTCACATTGTCTGTGCCGCTGGACTGGAGAAGCCTGGTCCAGAACAGTCCCTGGGAAATGCTGTACCTGAGGCTGACTTAGCAAGGTGGCTGAGGTTGGAGTGGGTGCAGGTTGGGAGGGGGGTCCTTGGGGAATGCTAGGCCACAGGCCAAGTTGGTGGGGTGACTGGAGCTTCAATGGGACAGGCCAAGGGGAGTCCTAGGGCACCCAAACAGTGGTGCTAGATAGCATCTCTGCCCCCAAAGAGGGCTACTGCAGTTCCCTGCCTGTTTGACAGAGCTACAGAATTAGTAAGTAATAATGGATTTCCTTCCTTTATAGTGTAGTTGCACAGGAGGCTCTCTACCCAAATATTTATTTTATAAACAGTATTAAATGCAATGTGTTGAACTGAAGGCCGATTGCGGCTCACTTTAAATGAGCATTTCCAATTAGTCCATCTAGAAATAGAACAGATTGCTGCATTTGTAGAAGTGCTCAGTCAGGTTCTGGATGAAGTCTTTTTAGGGAAATAAATAGGATTTAAGCACATGACAGGATGTTTTAATAAGTGACCCCAAAGATTCCTTCTAACTCTGTGTTTCTCTGGTTAATTTCTTTATCTAGTGGCTCTGCCTCTATAGACTGGGATTGATTTTATCTTGTTTTAAAAGATACTCAATACAACTTTCCTAAGCCACTAATTCTCAAGAGACAAGAATTGCTGTTTAAGACAATTGTGTGAAATCATCATCAATCAATATAGCTCAGGGAACACGATTCTCTTGAACCCTCCCTCTGATGACTTAATTTAGGGCATCTTGTGTAGAATGAGTTCATTACCATCTTCTGCATGGTTCAATATCTTGTTAGAAAATTGAACCTGGGAATCATCATCTTTTTTTCCTCAGTCATTCTTCCAGTTTCCATAAAGGTAAGTTAAATAAAGCTAAACTTAGAAAGTATCTCTGACGGAAAAGGACAATTATTTTATAACAACTATTGAGACCAATAAAAGTTTGAAGAGTTGCTGTGAGGCTTGATGGGATAATCAAAGGCAGGAAAGAAATGAAAAGTTCTTGGCTGAAAAAAATTTAAAAGATTAAGATTTATTTTCTAATTTCATTTTGTAAAGGAACTTTTATAAGTGAATCCTTTTTTTTATATAGGAACTTTTAAATGGATCCTCACTCCAGTATACAAAAACATTTGGCCAATGTAGAAGAATATGCTTAGCAATGGAAGGAAGTATAAGAAGCGCAGTATAATTCTAGAGTATTCTAACTCCTGTATAAAATAGAAGGAAAACGTTCCCTTTCACAACAAAATAACCACTCTAATGTTAATATAATGTCTCTTTACCATCAAATTTAAATGAGAGACTAGGATTCTATCATTGCCTTGTGTCACTGTGTCTTGACACAAATGACTAAGTTGTCAAAAGAATTTGGGGTGGAAAAGACTATGATTTGGCATGTGTTTCGCGTTCAAACTTGGACAGAGGTGAAAAGATTGATTGGGTGACTAATCTCAGGGTATGTGAGAAATAATAATGGATTGAGGGGTATGGTGCCTTTTTCCTGGGTACACATTTCTATTGAATTAATATTTCTATCTGTATAAGTAAGTAACCAGTAGCTCCCAATTTTAGAAATTCTGAGAAAATTCCCTGTGGTTTTTTTCATTGCTACCTATCAGAGGGACATTCCTTTCACTTTCTGTCATGTTTGAATTAGGGTTAATGGGGAGATTTCCTTGAATCAGTTCAAATTTTTAAAATATCTTAGCTGATGTTTTTGAATGGCCAGAAATTATAGCATGAAAAATGTTTTATCACACAGATAGACCAGTTGAGAGCTGACCACACTGACAAAACTATTCAGCTCAGGAATGCTGGTGAAAAAGAAATCTCCACCTGTGTAAGAGTAGCCACTATGTATTAGGAAAGGTTGTTACTGCTTAAATCTCTTACAAAATGCTAAAATTAACATTGCCTATCAGATTTTCATAAAATGCAACAAATGTATATTGGAGTGAGGATCCATTTAAAAGTTCCTATATAAAAAAAAAAGGATTCACTTGTAAAAGTTCCTATACAAAATGAAACTAGAAAATAAATCTTAAGTTTTTAAATTTTTTTCAGCCAAGAACTTTTCATTTCTTTCCTGCCTTTGACTAGATCCTTTGAGTTTCATTGCTTTCTCCTCTTACCACTTGGATTTATTGACAGAATATTCTTTTTTAAGGCCACCTTTGAGAGAAGTGAATAAAGTGGTAGATTCTTGGCAAGTCATTCTCAAAAGTTCCACCAATTCAGAAATGTGAGAGAAATGGAAGGAGAAAGAAGCAATTTTTATTTCAGTTACTTCCCCTGAGAAAAGAATGTCCTCTTCTTTTATTTTTAAGATAAGGAGGAAACAAAAGAGTGCATACATTAAGAAAATTGAAGTATTCTGAACAACTATAATTGTATTTTATGATTAACTTTCTCATGAGACATGAACTCTCAATATTCACACTTGAATGTTTCAGTATATTATGTAAGCATTACCCCTAAGGGCAATTAATATAAAATTGGTGGTGGATATACATTTTCTTTAAAGAATGAGAATTAAATTTAGTTAGAAAGATAATTCTAATTAAGTGTCTTAATTAAAAACATTTTTGACTATTCAATAATTCAAGAGATAAAATACTTCTGGTGACTTGGATACCAAAGTTATTTTAAGAAAGGTTTCAATGGATCAGATTTTGTTTTGCAAACAAATCTAACAAATATTGCTCCATGCAGTTTTAATTTTTTAAACATTCATACAGAATTATATACATTCTGTGAGAGTGGAAACATGTTTGAAAGATGTTTCAAGGGCTTTTTTTAGTTCTACAGCTTCTCATTTATTCATTAATAATTACACCCACAGCAAATAAAAATAAATTTTCTCAAAGCAAGGGTTTATTTCTTTACTGAACATGTTTCCTGATTGCATTTTAAATGAACCAATAACATTTTAAGACATTAAACTTTTCAAAGCTAAATGCCTTGTAACTAGCAACTAAATTAAATGAATTTAATTAGCTATCTGTGAAAATAATACTTAAGAGGACAAACACATCCGTTCTCATTTGTTGGGTACTCAGCCTCTAATATGAACTCAGAACTACTTTAAATGGATATATGGTCCTTGGTGTGGTCTTTGGTCTTTCGCGACATATGGTCAGGCATTTTGTTAACCAATGGTCAAGATAGGAGGTTTAGAGTAAGTAGCAAGAGGTAGTAAATTTGGGCCTGACCTTTGTCCCAACTCATCTTGAATGTGAACATGAAGTTGCTCAGTCATGTCCGACTCTTCGTGACCCCATGGACTCCCGCCAGGCTCCTCTGTCCATGGGGATTCTCCAGGCAAGAATACTGGAGTGGGTTGCCATTCCCTTCTCCAGGGGATCTTCTTGACCCAGGAATCGAACCCAGGTCTCCAGCATTGCAGGCAGACTCTTTACCCTCTGCGCTACTTGTGAAGTAATTTAACTTTGATGCATTTCCATTTCCAGTGTCATAAAATGTTGCAAGTGATATCTACTTTGCATAATTATTAAGAAGATGTGTTTTCTGAAGAGTCCCAAACACAGTGCTTGTATTATTCAGTGATATTTTCTTTGCTATCTCACCACCCTCAATCCGGATTCCCCCGTTTGCCACCTTGTAGAGGTCAGAGAAGATTTCGGCAAGTGAAGGCCAGGTTCCCTGACCGAGAGGTCCGGATCCTTTTTCTGTGGAGACTAATCAGCTTCTGGAGAATCTATATCCACTACTTCAGCTATGCTACACCACCCATGCTCCCATATTCCTTCCACTGAGAACTGCAAGAGAACACTCAGCACCTAATAAACTTATTCAGATTCTAATGCTAAGAGGCAGAGACATAAACACTTGCATAGTTTTTAGCAGCTCAAGGTTGAGGCTTTAGGATGAGACTCCAGCTTCTTCCTTTTTTCTCACTTTCATATTGTTTTTTTTTTTTACCATCTTTTTAAAAAAATTAATTTATTTAATTGGAGGCTAATTACTTTACAATATTGTAGTGGTTTTTGCCATACATTGACATGAATCCGCCATGGGTGTCCATGTGTTCCCCATCCTGAACCCCCTTCCCTCCCTCCCCATCCCATTCCTCAGGGTCATCCCATCCCAGTGCAGCGGCCCTGAGTGCCTGTCTCACGCATAGAACCTGGACTGGCGATCTAGCTCACATATGGTAATATACATGTTTCAATGCTATTCTTTCAAATCATCCCACCCTCGCCTTCTCCCACTGAGTCCAAAAGTCTGTTCTTTACCTCTGTGTCTCTTTTGCTGTCTCGCATATAGGGTCACCATTACCATCTTTCTAAATTTCATATATATGTGATAATATACTGTATTGGTGTTTGTCTTTCTGACTTACTTCACTCTGTATAATAGGCTCCAGTTTCATCCACCTCATTAGAACTGATTCAAATGCATTCTTTTTAATAGCTGGAGACTCCAGCCTCTTTAACTTCCTGCGGAAAGCTCACAGATACAAAAAAACAAAAACCACAAAAAAACTGTTTATTCCGGTTACCACCTGAAGATGGGAGTTCTGTCTCCCAGTCTCTGTGGGAAGGTAGGAGGTTAACTGATAAGTTCACCAACCCGCATGGCTTAGCTGCATGGATCAAATCCTCCCCTTGGCCCTTCAGTGCCTCTGCCTGCCCCTCCTTTTGCATCCTAGCCTTCTAAAATGCTATCTTTAGTTTGAGTGACGTTGAGTTCAGAACATGCTGGACTTTCTTTCCTGTTACAATAGTTCAGTTCAGTTCAGTTCAGTCGCTCAGTTGTGTCCGACTCTTTGCGACCCCATGAATCGCAGCACGCCAGGCCTCCCTGTCCATCACCAACCCCCGGAGTTCACTCAGACTCACATCCATCAAGTCAGTGATGCCATCCAGCCATCTCATCTTCTGTCGTCCCTTTCTCCTCCTGCCCCCAATCTTTCCCAGCATCAGAGTCTTTTCCAATGAGTCAACTCTTCGCATGAGGTGGCCAAAGTACTGGAGTTTCAGCTTTAGCATCATTCCTTCCAAAGAAATCCCAGGGCTGATCTCCTTCAGAATGGCTAGTACTGTGCAAAGTCAGTCTGATTTAGCTAGTGTCTGTTTTTGATTATCTTTGACACTACAAAAAGTATTTCCACATCTGCCCCCACGTCAGATGGAAGCTGGGGTGAGGGGAATAGTCAGAAAGATTGTATTGCTAAGGTAGCAGATTTTACTCCTCCATAGGCATGGATAACAACATAAAATCACGAAATGCATATACCACACAATTCCATTCAAACCTCAGTGTTTAAAGTCTGTACTTTAAGCAGCTTATTCTATGTAATAATTGGATTGTTTCACTCATATTGTTGCTTCAAAGAATGACTCTAACAGTAATTACCATCAATTGCCTAGCTAAGAAAAAGCTAAATGAATCTTTTGGGTTTACCTTTTGTTTTGGGGAAACTGTAGTTTTGATATAGGATAAAAATCTTTTTAGGTGACTGTTCTTGGATATATGTATTACTTCATGTTCATTGATTTTTTGAGATACTGCATGTAAGCAGTATTCATGAGTGATAGTTTATTTTGAATTTCATAAATTCTTAATCCTAAATATTATTTTTCTTGGGATCTTCATGTCATTCCATGTTGCAAACACTAATGATTACTAAGGGAACCATATATAAATTTATTAAAATATTAGAGTCAAATATTTAGAAAGTTAAAAAAAAATCTTGCAATAATTTTCTGTTTTGAAAAGGTAAGCCCTACCTCATCACGACCTGCCATTCTCTCCACTTATTTATTTTCTCTTTTCTAACAAAGTCACCTTTTTCTTGACTTCCTCTGAAGTCACACACACACACACACTCTCACACTCTCTCTCTCTCTCTCTCCCCTCTCCCCTCTCTCGTCTCTCTCGTCTCTCTGTCTCTCTCTCTCTCTTGTCTCTCTGCCCAGCCTTCTGAAATGTAATTTGGCTCCTGGTGTTCCAGGCTGTGAACATTTTTGTAGACTGTCGTTTTTGATGAAGACACACAAATTTCACCTATTAATGGTATGACCACACATTTGCGGTATGTAGAATAATGGTGCAGATGAACCTATTTCCAGGGCAGAAATAGAGATGCATACGCACAGAATGGATCTGTGGACACGGGGTGGGGGGAATGAGAACAGGATGAACTGGAAGGTTGCTGCTGCTGCTAAGTCACTTCAGTTGTGTCCGACTCTGTGCGATGCCATAGACGGCAGCCCACCGGGCTACCCCATTCCTGGGATTCTCTAGGCAAGAACACTGGAGTGGGTTGCCATTTCCTTCATTGCATGAAAGTGAAAAGTGAAAGTGAAGTTGCTCAGTCGTGCCCGACTCTTAGCGACCCTATGGACTGCAGCCTACCAGGCTCCTCCGTCCAGGGCTGATAAACATTCACTGCCACGTGGAAAGGAGAGAACCAGTGTGGAAGCCGCTGTCCAGCACCGGAAGCCCGGCTCGGTGCTCCGTAGTAACGATGGGTGGGGCAGAGTGGAGGGAGAAGGTGGTCTCTTCTCATCAATCTCTTGGGCTCTTCAGAAGATGAGCTAAGTCTCATCTTTACACCTTTATATCCCCAGTGCCTGGTTTAA
Source organism: Oryx dammah (assembly GCF_014754425.2). Lineage (NCBI taxonomy): Eukaryota > Metazoa > Chordata > Mammalia > Artiodactyla > Bovidae > Oryx > Oryx dammah. The sequence continues at coordinate 9,562,088 of NW_024070206.1, read as the reverse complement.
AAATAAGCAAAAGCCAAACAAAATCAGAAGCATTAGAAAAATATTTGTTGTGTTAAACAAATACACAATGTATTCACTGAGCGAGGAAGGTACAGACCCAATCTGTGACCTTGCAAAGGTTGTCCAGGAATATCTTTGTCCTGATGACTCTCCTTGATCTTCACTGAGGACCCATCTCTGACAACTCTCAGTAGGACTCCCTCCTTTTCCAGTCCTCATCAGAATTCTGTTCTTCAAGAATGATGTAGACAGCTTTTCCTATTTCCAAATATGTGTATATGACACAGGGTTGGGTAGAAGAGTTTACCCAAATAAGACTGACTCAACATTAAAAAAAAAACAAAAGCAGAGACATTACTTTGCCAACAAAGGTCTGTCTAGTCAAGGCTATGGTTTTTCCAGCGGTCATGTATGGATGTGAGAGTTGGACTGTGAAGAAGGCTGAGCGCCGAAGAATTGATGCTTTTGAACTGTGGTGTTGGAGAAGACTCTTGAGAGTCCCTTGGACTGCAAGGAGATCCAACCAGTCCATCCTGAAGGAGATCAGTCCTGGGATTTCTTTGGAAGGACTGATGCTGAAGCTGAAACTCCAGTACTTTGGCACCTCATGCAAAGAGTTGACTCATTGGAAAAGACCCTGATGCTGGGAAGGATTGGGGGCGGGAGGAGAAGGGGACGACCGAGAATGAGATGGCTGGATGGCATCACCGATCTGATGGATGTGAGTTTGAGTGAACTCCAGGAGTTGGTGATGGACAGGGAGGCCTGGTGTGCTGTGATTCATGGGGTCTCAAAGAGCCGGACATGACTGAGCGACTGAACTGAACTGAACTGAGGCTATAGTACAGTAGGGTGGGCTCTTAATCCAACATAACTAGCATCCATATAAGAAGACTCAACCACACAGAGCGTGCCACGTGATGACAGAAGCAGAGACTGCAGTGATGGAGCTATGAGCCAAGTATTGGTGGCACCACTCCAAGCTAGGAAGAGGCAAGGAACGGTCCTTCCCAGAGTCTTGGAAGAAGCAATGGCTCTGCCAACACTAGGCTTCTTGCCTCCTGATCTGTGAGAGATCAATTTCTATTGTTTTAAGCCACCTAGTTTGTGCTACTTTCCTATGGCAGCCTTGGGAAGCTAATTCCACATGCAGATGAATTGACCGGTCAGTTTCTTACTTCTGAGTCAGATATTTTTAAAAAAATCAATTGAGTGAAAATCAGCTGCGCAGGATCATGCAGCCGTGCTCCTCAGGGAGCCTCCCCTAGTCTCTTGGTTTCCTCATCCATCCCCACATCACTTCCTGCTCAATAAAATGTGGCTGTGAGAACGGGAAGGGACAGGCAGTGACTCGGAAAATAAAGTTGGATTGTTATTTTCACATGTATAATTTCCTTAGGGCAAAGCTCTGTAGTTTTTAATCAGAATCTCCATGGGCAATCTAGGAACCAGGATCTCTTCTCTCATTTAACACTGAAGATCCAGAATATATATTCACCTGTTGGGGATAAGCTGCCTAAATTTCTTTTAACATCTAGACTCTACCAGACTAACACCTTAGAAACAGATCCTCAGATCCAGTAATGTATTATAGCTGGCTGATAACAGGTCTTGAAAGCTGACTGGTGAATTTTCAGAATTTTTGCAGGTCAGTATTTAAACACAGCCATGATTAAAATTAAATAAACTTGCATTTAAGTGAATTAAATTAAAAGCAAGGTAATAGATACTTATAATCCTTAAGTTCCTAATTATTTTTAACTGGGCAAGGTAATAGATACTTATAATCCTTAAGTTCCTAATTATTTTTAACTGCATTGTGCTCTTACTTTTGTTCTTGATGTTACTTACATCTGTTGGATCTTTATGATAGACAAACAATATAAGATGTGTTACTCTGCCTCTCCTCCCGTCTCCTGTTCCATCGGGTCAGTAGCTTGAAATCAACCATAGTAGAAAATTGGATCACCAAGGAAATTGATAGATGCTGCCAATGAGGGTTTTCACCTTTCCAACTTCTAACCAGGAGAGTTGATAGTATTTATCAGCCTAATGCCTAATACTGGATCACACTTGCCTGATTTTCTACTCTTTTCCCCCTGGGATTTTTACAGCTTTGATGTTATAGAAGAAAGTTGGACTAGACTACAAGAGAGGGCCCTTGAACAAGGTTAAATCATACCCTTTTTTTTTTAATAGGAGAGTTCACAGAAGGTTTGACAACAGTGCTTTACGTCTAGATCTGACCTTTATGAATATAAAAGTGTTGTCAGTTCTCCCGATTACAAATTTTTCAGGGAACAAGATGCCACCATCTTTCTTATGACTTATCATGACCAAGTGTTCTCCTAAGATGGATAATAGTAAAATAGATCATAACCTTCTGAAGACTTTTCCCTCTGGGTCCCAGATTTTGCATGACTGAACAACAATTTATGAGAACAATGAATCACGTTTTTCATTTGAAATATAACCCTTTTCTCTTGGGTGAACTTTTTGAAAAGTTTCAGTACTGTTTCTAACCTGCAGGAGACTATTTCTTGTTTGATTATATTACGATGATAAATTTCTCTAGCTTATTTAAATCAAGTCATATTTTAAAAAATATTTTGTTTTTTAGTGTTTTGCCCTTTTTTTTTTTTTGGGCAAAATGAATCAGGTGTCATATACTAACTCAGACTAAATGAGTTTTAACTAGCTGAGATCTAGAGAAATTCCTTCTTTATTTTTTCTTTCATTATTTTTCCTGGGAGTGTCCGTAAGTGGGACCACATGATGAGAAATTCATCCTGTTTATTTATGCAGCTGTTTCAGATTTTTTTTTCTGTAATTTCATTGACCTGTATTGTCCAACAACTGTGTATCAATCTGACAAAATTACTATAATCACAAAAATATATGTTAGCCTTTACCCCAGAAGAAAAACAATTTTAAAATACATTTTCTTTATTTTCATGATGTTATAAACCACATAGAAGGCAGATCAGTAGATATTTCTGAGATACCGTTATTTTATTGTCAACGTTTACTGTCTGGAGTTGTCAGAACTAGCTAATGGCACAATACTGTCCCTCTAGCCGCGTGTAAATATCCTTTAGTTTCCCAGCTTATGCACATTTTGATAGCATTCCCGTGCTTAAGCTTCCTGCATTACACAATATACAAGGTATTTTTAGGGCAATGGGAATGAGAGAACTACATATGGATTAGCCCAGATGATGGTGTCGTCTTTGAGGGAAAAAGGAGTCATCATCAGTATCATCACCATAAAACATTACATTGTAAAATAAAATATTTCTGCAACACATTCATTTGACCCTGGAAGAATTGCGGATTTCCTCTTCAGATTACTCACTTTGTCGTCTTTTGTGGGTAAGATGGCAGCGCTGTAATGCTTTTGCTTGTCATCGGCAAAGTGGCCAGGAACATCATGGATGAGCAAGTCATTCACAATAGACCAGTGATTACTTTTGGCTGTTGGTGAGATTCCAAATCAACTCATTTCTAATTAAACACCAACAAGTGTGCTCATTATTCCTTTGATTACATCTCTTTTTGTTTGTTTGCTTTTCTCGAAACTTTGGTAATAAAGCCATGACAGATGTTTAAAAAGCCCTTGTTTTCCAAGCGACATTAACCTTGAAAAGACAAATGGGAGAGTTTGCGAGGACAGGATAGATTTGCACCTGATAGATTTACAGGCAAGGCTGAATGGCTCTCCAGTGGGGAGCTGTAGCAGCACATGGTGTTTATAAAAGCTGAGAATGGAGCCCGTCAAGTTGCCTTTGTGTTTATTTCTTTGTATGCCACCAGCACATAGGGAGGCTGTCCGTCAGGGCTTCTTGACAAAGGAACTTCTGCCCTTAGGTCATACATGGATCTGTGTAGGAGCCAAAGGTACATAGCTTTGAGCTAAGGAAAACTGGTATGTGCTGAAAACAAAGCTGTATAATGGGGTTGTGACTAGAGTGAGGACAAGAAATGGTGTCAAGGATGCAGGGGGAGAAAGTGACGTGACACGTTTCCCGCTGCTTTTGCCGTCCCCCATTTCCTTAACAACTTGGCTTCTTGATGGTCAGACCTGAGACAGCTGATTAAAATGCTGGGGAAATCACTATTATTTAATTAAATAATGGATTATTGAAGGCCAACTGTTCAATGCATGATTGAAAATGCTGTTAAACTAAGAGATCCCTTCTTCTTGGATCTATAATACACATCAAACCCAGTAATATGACCTTGGGGTGAATGGTTGAGCTCGTTTGACTTTAAGGAGAGGTTTGGGTGGAACTACTCAGACATAATAAAATAGGTCAAATGCTGCCTCTGTCTCATCTCTCAATGCCCCCTTTATGGCCTCTTGGCGGTGTCCGTAGGTTCCAGACATTATTAATAATGAAAGCTGTGGCGCACTTAGGTATGGTAAGTAACTTTGTTCTCTCGGAAAGATAAAGAAGAGAGTGGCAACCCTTGTGATTTGCATCCCTGTTTCTCTTTTGTAGGAACTGGCCGTCAGGCTCCAGTTTACGGTGATGGTCCCAACTGTGGACGATTAGGAATGGCAGAGGCTGTCCTTTGAAATCTATCTACTTATAAAGCATCTTTATTTGCTGTGTATTTTCATTTCTTTTTGGTGGTCCACTCCAATCCTCATTTGGATGTGATGCATATTAATGTGTGTAATATGTCATCTTTCTTGATGGTGGCGTCTTTCTTGATAGCGGCAGTCTATTAAGAGTAGTATACTGGGCGAGACAATGACAGAAATGGTGAAGAGCCCTCAAATAAGCTTACCTCTGTGGCTGTAGTTTTGTCATTTTTTAGTCCATATATATATGCCTTCAGTTATCATGTAAAAATAATATGCAGGGCATTTTTATGCTGATATTCTTTGTCTTCCTATGTGGACATTAAATACTTTTACTGATACAAAGAAGAATAAAAATCACAACTGGTTGTGTGTCTCAGGAAAAACAAATAGAATTGTCTTCTCAACTTTACAGAGTGAGATTTGTAAATGATATGAATCAGATTTAAAGTGTCCTATCTGGTGTCTTCTCTATAGATTGGATAAGCCTAATTCTTAGACATGGCAATGCTCCTCTTAAATTTATCCCTGTCCTCTAGGTTAATGCTAAGGAAAAGCAACAGGTATCAGTGGCTTTAACCATTAAAAATGCAATCTAGGAAATTTAAAAAATGATGGCAAGTGGAAGAACTGGCGAAAGAGAAACGAGTTCATATATACATTTAAAAATTTTATTTGTATGTTTTGCCAGCTTTAAGATACAGTTTACATATGACATCAAAATGTAAGGCAGTGTGATGATTTAATATGCATATATGTTGCAAATGATCACCACAATTGGATTTTAACAATCCATTGAGCTGACACAATATTTATGTACGTGTGTGTGTGGTGAGATCTCTTAAGATTTACTTTCTTAAGCAACTTTCAAATATGCAATAGAGTATTGCCAACTATAGTCATTGTGTAGTACATTACATCCCTCAATTGTATACATCTTAAAACCGGAAGTTTATACCCTTTGACCACTTTCACCTATCTCCCTTACCCACTCCTTCAGCAAACACGAATATGCTCTTTTTCTGAGTGAGTTTGTTTTCTAGAATCCACACATGAGTAAGATCATACAGTATCGGTCTTTGGCTTCTTTCATTAGGACAATGCTCTCAAGTTTCCATGCTGCCATAAATGGCAGGGCTTCCTTCTTTTATGTGGCTGAAGAGTATTTTGGTGTGTCTGCTTGTTTTGCATTCTTTTTCCATTCGCCCATCAGTGGACACTTAGCTTGTTTTCTTGTCTTGGCTGTCATAAATTACGCCACAGTGTACAGGCTTCCTTGAGATAGTGATTTTATTTTCTTCAGGTATATTCCCAGAAGTAGAATTGTTTGATCATATGGGAGTTCCGTTTTTAATTTTGTGAGGAACCGCATACTGTTCCCCATAGAGGCTGCACCAACTTACATTCCCATCAGCACTGAACAAAGGCTCCCTTTTCTGCACGTCTTGCCAATACTCATTAACTCTTAGCTTTTTGATCATAGCCATCCCACCAGGCATGAGATGACGTGTCACTGTGGTTTAGATTTGCAATCCCCTGATGGTTGGTGGTGGTGATTCCCTTTTCATAAACCTGTTGGCCACCTGAATATCTTCTCTGGACAGATGTCTATTCAGGTTCTTTGCCCATTTTTTAATTGGATTTTTTTATTCTTTAGCTGTCACGTGGGGCTCTGCAATCACCTCCCATCAGGTGAGGTCACAGCAGTGGGGTGCCGCTTGCTGGAGCCTGGGCTCCTCAACTCTTCTTAGCTGCGTGGGTCTCAAGCTGTGCCCTCCCACAGGATGGTAACCTCTGGCTGCCTTCTGTGTGCAGGTGGTCCCTTAGGCAGGGGCTTTGGGTCTGATGGGGCCTTGGACTGTGTGTTGTGATCAAGTGGGGCTGGAGCTCTGCGCGAAGTTTGGCAGGGCTACACACTGGACTTCATGATCAGGTGGGTGTCTGACTGTGCTCCACTGTGGGCCAAGGTCACTGGCCAGACTCTCTTGTTTGGAGGGGACTTCAGCTGTAGCCTGCAGTTGGGTAGGGAGAAAGATTGTGCTCTGTGCAGGGGTGCTGTGTACATCACGTGTACACAGGTAGGGCTGCAGGCTGTACTCTGCAGCTGGGAGGAGTCAGTGAGAAGGCTCCGTGCCTGGGCATGGTGCAGCAGTTGGGCTGTGCTGTGCCGCAGAAGTAGACTGTGGGCTGAGCTCCTGAGCTGACCAGGGCCTCTCATCAGCTGTCCTGGATACTCAGGCCCTGAGGCTGTGCATAAGAGTTGGCGGAGCTGCTGATTTGGCTCCCTGTTCAAGGTGCTTGTGGGATGGGCTCCATGGCTGCCAATGTTCTCCGCAGTGGGTTACCAGAAGCTAAACTCAGCACTTAGGAGGGGCTGGAATTTGCTTTCCTCCCCAGGTGTGGATGTAGAACATATCTCATCGGCTGAGAATTCAAATTAAGCAGAACTGCCAACTGAGCTCCCTGGCCAGAGAAGGCTCAGCTCAGCATATGGCCTCATTCACTGGCTGGAGCTCTCAGCTCAGGTGCTTCTGCAAAGCAGGAATGCTGTCTGCCAAGATATTTGTGCTGGTTGCTGTAAGCGCCAGCCTCCTTCTCCATCTCTACCTGACACTCAGGCCTTGAGCTGTCTAGATCCTCCAGTGATCCACTTGAGGCAAGACCCAGCTCGCCTTCCCAGAAAGTATCCTGCAATGGTCAGAAACTGGATATTCACCTTGAGGTCTCTCTTTTCAACTGGAGAAGCCGTAAGCTCAGAGGGGCTCTTTCTGTGTGACGTTTGTTCCAGCCGTGGGAGGGGTGATGCACTTGGAGTGTAGCTGCTTCTCTTGCCTTCTGTTGTGGTTTTTCTCCGTCTCTGTGGTCCAGGGTGAGGAAGGCTTCAGACTCACCACTGAGTTCTCGGAGTTTTCACAATGATGTCTTGTCTATAGATAGTTGTTAGATGGTTTTCTTGAGAAGGGAACTGAAGTGGGGAGTGACCTATGTCACCAGCTTGATGATGTCCTGGAGATACATTTTTGTGATAAAAATATTCCATAAGGAAGAATAAACGTAGAGGTAAATATGCATATTTACCTCCAACATAGAGATGCAGAATTCAAGAATCCCAGATGAGTGTAAAACCTATGATACTGGTAATAGTTCAATAAAGTATGCCATGGTACATTGTTAGCTTTCACTTCTATAGAGGATGGTCATTTATATCAGCCAGGCAGGAAGCACAGACGGATGTCAAACCATCATGTAAGCACAGCTGTTTGAGTCAGTTTCATTATTACCTATAAGCTGCTCTGACCTTGTCAGTTCTAGTGTACAGAGCACTTAAGTCTTGAGTCCTGTCAATAAATATCTGGCAGCTGATCCCCTTCCAACAGGGCATGACAAGGTTATGATATTCTGCAACCTCCTTTTCCTGCAAATGATGATGACCAGGGATTCCAAAGAGATCGCTTTACTGTATGTGATATATCAGAAATGGTATACTAACTGAAATATAATCAACATAGGGTGATTTGAAGCAAATGATGGACAGGATTGTAGGAATGCCAAAGAGCTATAAAAACAACAACAGACAACAAAAAATAAAAATATTCCTAGCTGAAGTGAAGGAACTGATTAAGTTGTTTGTACGTACTCCTAGCTTCAAACATAGAACAAAATTAGTTGCATCTGGCATTATGAGCTTAACATTCTAGCCTTTGTTGGAAAAGGACTGAGATTTAATTATAGTGGCTCTGATAATTTAAGGAGATGTGGTTACATGTAGAAAAGCCCAAGTTGACCATGACAGATTTTGTAATAAATTTATAGTAAGTTTGAACACAGGTATCAGCCAATTAGATGAGGAATCAAACTCCAAATAGAATTAGTTTCCTTTGAGCTGTCAACTCTATGGAGAGCCCCATTACTTGGCAAGAATAGACAACTTATAGAAGAAATCCATCAAAGTATATTGTCTGGAACTAAATAAGAGCTGAGGTAGCAACTGTGTTTATAAGGGAGAAAAACCTAATTTGGAATCAAGATCAACTATGAAGTTTTAACTAAAATATGCTGAAAGTCAGAGGCAAGTCAGAAGCTTGAGAATAGAAACTAAACCCCCATTATCTTTAGTGACTATATAAATATAAATATGATATAAGTAAAATTTATAAACATAAATTTATATATTTATAAATAAAAATTTAAATGTTGCATAGTATAAATATTTCATATATATTAGAAGTATAGTAATCTTTTGTTCTCAACGTAGCAAAATTTAAACCTGCAAATTTAATTGTCTACAGAACCAGGAAGTTAGCATAAATATTAACATAAAGAGCCCAGTGTCATATAATAATGAATGTCAGGGACCATGGCCAGTTGAGGAACTCATGACTTATTTAAGGGCATTCCCATTCAGTTTTCTGATCTATAAAACTTCTTTTCTGCTAGTTCAAATGCTAGAGATTTTAACTAGTAAGCCCCGGGTTCTGGAAACTCAGGATGAGACCATTAAATAATTATTTGAGCCAAATTCACTGAAGGATTATTATGTAAAGATGAGAGTGATTTTGCTATTCTAAGAGAAAATATGAAGTAGCACCAGGTTTTATGCATAATGTTATTTAAAATGCCTCTGAATACCATATGTAGAAATGTTAAACAAGTCCTCACCTAAAAAAATCAAGCCATAATAAATATTAACTTTTTTGTAGCATGCTTTGAATTCCCTGGTAAAGGTTGCTCTGCAAATCCATTGCATTCAATTGACTGAAATCACACTTTCACGTTTATTGATAGCTAGCCCTTACTTAGCTTAGTTATTCCGCTGACTCGTGAACCATTTTTGCCATTGATCATTAGTATCTATTCTGCTTAATTACACTTCTGCTGATATCTCAGTAATTTCTACTTAATTTGCTTCCAGAGAAGTGGCTTGGAAACGGAAACCTTTAACCATTTCCATTGCTTCAGGATATGCTTCTGTCTAGTAGTATTTATCTGTTTTGCAAAGAGAGTATGTTCTATGGAGAGAATAATGAAGAACATTTCTTGTTGGATCTAATGAGTACTTGCAGTATACAACTTTAACTTATTATGAGTGAATCCTCAGCATTTAAAAGAATATTCATATTACTTAAATTGGTTATAAACTCATGGCATCAATGTAAAGTATTTAAAGCTATGTAACGTTTTCCTAAGTTAGTGATTTCACTAGCAGTTTCCATGTTTCTGAAATATACTATTATTATTCAATAAAATTTGTAAGTAGATGAGTGAATGTAGTATACTTAACAGCCATTATTAACAAAAAATTGTGGAGTATATAAATTTAGGAGAAATTTCTCAATATAAAAATTATTAAGTACCGAAGCAACAGTATCAATGTTGATATAGGCCAAAAATAAAAGAAATGCCAAACAACACTCGTGATTGTTAAATGAAAGGTTACAAATGAGTCTCTGCTTAGATCAGCAATGCCAGAAGTAATGATTGTAACAAATGCTGTATATCAGAACACACGCCTTACATTTACAACCCTCAATTTCGGGATTATACTAAAGAAGGTGTTGTAACAGACATAAAAGGATTAGATCAGAGCATGTAGGTTAGGATAATGGGAGTAGAATATTATCGCCCTCATTAATAATCCCCTTGCCACTCTGGATTTCTATCACTTTCTATTATTCATGAGTGCCAGGAATTGTTTCTATCTTAACTGATCATATTTCTGTATATCAGAGCATAATGTCTTTTCTCCGTTTAATTTATTTTTAAATTGGAGTATAATTGCTTTATAATGTTGTATTAGTTTCTGCTATACAACAACGTGAATCAGCTCTGCATGCATGTTAAGTCGCTTCAGTCGTGTCCAACTCTTTGCAACCCCATGGATTGTAGCCCACCAGGTTCCTCTGCCCATGGGATTCTCTGGGCGAGAATACTGGAGTGGGCTGTCATGCCCTCCTCCAGGAGATCTTCTTGACCCAGGGATCGAACCTGTGTCTCTGCACCTCCTGCACTGCAAGCAGATTCTTTACCGCTGAGCCACTGGGGATATGTATACATATATCCGCTCCTGCTTGAGCCTCCTCCTGCCCTTCCATCCCCTCTCTATATCACCACAGAGCACCAAGCTGAGCTCCCTGTGCTCTACAGCAGCTCCCCACCAGCTGTCTGTTTTACACGTGGTGGCGTATGCATGTCAGTGCCGCTCTCTCAGTCTGTCTCATTCCCCTCGAGCCCTGTCCACAGGTCCATTCACTACATCTGCACCTCTGTTCCTGCCCTGCAGTTAGGTCCAGCTGTACCATTTTTCTAGATTCCACACATATGCCTTGTTGTTTAGTTGCTGCTGCTGCTGCTAAGTTGCTTCAGTCGCGTCCGACTCTGTGCGACCCCATAGACGGCAGCCCACCAGGCTCCCCGTCCCTGGGATTCTCCAGGGAAGAACACTGGAGTGGGTTGCCATTTCCTTCTCCAATGCATGAAAGTGAAAAGGGAAAGTGAAGTCGCTCAGTTGTGTCCAACTCCCAGCGACCCCATGGACTGCAGCCCACCAGGCTCCTCATCCTGTTAAACTCTTCGCGATGTCAGGGACTGTGGCCGGCCAGGCTCCTCTGTCCATGGTACTTTCCAGGCAAGACTACTGAAGTGTTGCCATTTTCTTCCTCCGGGGATCTTGCTGACCTAGGGATTTGAACGTGTGTCTCCTGCACTGCAAGCAGGTTCTTTACCACTGAACTACAGAAAGCCCATATATATACATTCATATACAATTTATTTTTATTTATTTAGAACTTATCCTGAAAAATATATACAAGAAGCTAAAAGATTTTCTATAAAAGATGTCTGTAATTCTGTAAACTCATGTAAATAAAAGATGGTCATAACGTAATTTAAAATAGCAGAAGGGTTCCTCAAAGTCCAGAATCCTTGGTCACATATAAAGTATTACCATTCAAGGTTGGGACCGGCTGTATATGCAATGTCATCCATTAGACCCCAAAACGGCCTAACCATTATGTTGCTTGTGCAGTTAGGGAAATAGTTCTGGTGATCCCAGATTTAGAGTAAAAATAGATAAGAAAAGTCAATATTTAAAAATATTGTCTACGCTTTGGATTCAGACCTACCAATTAAGGTGATTTTGGGGGGAACCTTATGTTAAATATTCGTATCTATTAACATTTCTCCATCATATAGATCTAGAGGGTAGAGTAAGGCTGTTCATTATATGTATTTAAAGAAGATAAAAATTTATTGACATTTAGTTAGGTTCTAGCATTTAGAGTTAGTTAGGTTATTTAAAGTTTCTGTTAGATCATATGGAAATTTTCAAAAGCAGTCATGTTTTATGTTCTGAACTGGACACCCAGCATTAAAAGTTTTAATATGCTTCACCTATAGACTAACCCATTTGAAATCATCTCCCTATTGGCTTTCAGAGTCAATGACATTGTCTCTGGTCTAATCATGTCTTGAGTTTTATTGTTGAAACCCTGGTGAATTCTCTAGGTAGAGGCAATGAGACAGCAGGAGTAACTGTGAAACCACACGTGACAGGTGTTTTTAAAAATCAAATCCATCAAATATCACTGCCTTAAATGCACTCAAAATTGATTAGACCCACTCATGTGATCTTGCCTCATACTGATTTTGTTTAGCTTATGTTGTAATTAATCTTTGCAGAAATCTAATTCATCCCCAAGCTTCTTTCACGCCATGATCTGTTTGTATAAATCTTCTGCAACAAAATACCCTGTCTAATTTGATCTGTTGTCATGACTGAAAATAGTAAGTTGATATTGCTTTGTTTCTACAGTGATATAATTAGGATGCCCACGCTTTTCTAATTAATCTAATCTAAAATTGCTTCGGCTGTTAGATATCCTAATAGAAAGTAATGCACTGTTTTTCTTTCTTATCTCTGTCATTAGTTAGGAAAATTAATTTCACCAAGTTTGAAACACACCCAATGTTTATTTGCATATTTAGTTATCAATCTAAGCCAAACTTCTTTGTCAAATATGCTCCATTGCTTATTTGTTCTACAAAAAATATGTCTGATTCAGTATTTAAAGAAAGAGAGATATATCCATGGGGAGATACATACCTAGAAGTTTAAACCTCAAGTTAACCTTATATGAATAATTAAAAAAAAAAGGAATAGGATACACTTTGAAAAGCTTACAAATAGTTTTTCCTGAATTTTTATCTTAGTGAAACATCATTGTGTAAATCCACATTTCTATCTTTTGATGTACAGCAAACATTATTTTTACAATTGGCATTGCAGTGATTATGATTAAAAGTATTTTTTAATGTGTAATTCACATTTGATTTTTTGATGAAATGATTTAGTAATGAAACTAAAAAGGGAAGATTTGTTAAACAGCATTAGAATGTAGCTCTACCACCTTCCAAGAAAAACTAGCCTGATTTATCACTCAGGGTATGTTTAAATCTGATATTAAGTAGTTGCACTTATACTAAAAATGCAAATTTAATTATGTGATCACAGTAATATTAATTGACTGCCATGTAATAAATATGTTGACAAAATTACTCCTTAAAAATCCCTAAGCTCCTTTACTAATAATCTGACTGAAAACATATAAAAGGATATAAATAATAATAGTTTATTTTATGTTCAATTGTTGATAGGAAAATAGTTTTGATTGCACATGACTGAAGAAAGGTATCAATAATACTCATTGATGCTGCATCTAATGAAAACCCTTCTGTTTAGAAACAATTCTGTTTTAATCTTTGAACATTTTTATCATGTATTTCAATTCTTAAAATATTCATTTTCTGAAAACATAATCCATTTTCCATGTGGTTTCACTTTTGACTATATTTTGTTCCTCTTATAACTAAATTTAGTGTTTTAATATATTTCCCAAGGTTAAAGCTCTTTAAATTTTGCAAGTTGTAGCTTCAGTTCAAAAATAAGTGTTGCATAACTAAGGAATGTTAAAAATCAATCCCGTTTAAAAAAAAAAACATTGTAATGAAAATGTTATTGATAATAAAGTGCACAAATAAAGAAACTTGTAATGAAATATAATTGCTATATAAAACATTTTTGATGAAGGAATGCATTTGGGGCAAAATTCAGATTAATTTGAATTAAAGGAATTCTAATGAATGGTTTCCAGTCTCCCTCCCTACTCATTAAGCTCATGGACCTTACCTTATTTTTTTTCTTCTCTCAAAATATTCCAACTCTTTTTCCATATTTTTCATATTATATATCATAGATATATTGATTCTTGACTATATCATACTTTCGTATTATAACGAATATGCACTTGACCCTTCAGCAACATATGAATTAGCGGTGCTGACCCACAATACAGTTGGAAATGCATAAATAGCTTGTAGCTGGTTCTCCTCGATTCCTTCCTATCTGGAGTTCCTTATCTGAGGTTCATATCTATAGATTAAACCAAATGTAGATTGTGCAATACTAGTAAACATTTATCAAAAAATCCACATGTAACTGAATCTGCACAGTTTAAACCTAGGTACTTCACAGATCAACTCTGTGTGGGTGTGTATGTATATATATACAAATTACGGTACTGGAGGTTTCCCTGGTTGCTCAGATAGTAAAGAATCTGCCTGCAATGCAGGAGACCCAGGTTTGATCCCTGGGTCGGGAAGATACCCTGGAGAAGGGAATGGCAACCCACTCCAGTATTCTTGCCTGGAGAATTCCATGGACAGAGGAGCCTGGTGGGCTGTTGTCCATAAGGTTGCAAAGAGTTGGACACACAATTATAGAATATAGTTATATATAACAATTTTTAAAAGCTAACTTAAAAAGTGAAAAAAAAAGATAATGTGGATTCCTCTGATGCTTTGATGAGGGAAAAAAAATAAACATAATTAGTCACGGAAATGCAAATTTAAAAACAGTGGCACACCCTTACACACCCACCACAATGCTTAAACTGTTAAGACTGACAGTGCAAAGTGTTGAGAAGAATGTAGAACAGCCAGTCTGCTCATACATTGTTGGTGGAATGTAACCAAGAAACTATCCCATTTGGAAAGCTATTTGACAGTTTCAAAAACATATGCCTTCCTTCTGGCTCAGCAATTCCACTTCTAGGTATATATGCAGGAGCCATGAGTGCGTATGCCCATAAAATGATTCATCGAAGAACAGTCATAGAAACTTGATTCACAGTAGTGTAGAGTTGGAAACAACTCAGGTGTGCCAAACAGGGATAGAAATAAGCAAATTCTCGAGCAATGAAATACTGCACAGTAATGAGGAGGATGTACAAACTGGTAAGATACTATGTTGTGAATAATCTCAAATATATTATTTTGAGAAAAAGAAACCAAAGATGAATGTATTATGTGAATATATTTATATGAAGTTCTAGAAAAGGCAAACCTATTTCTCATAACAGAAGTGACAATAAAAGTTACTCCTCGGGGAAGATTTTAACTAAAAAGGAGCACAATGAAAGTTTAGGTGACGGGAAGTGTTTTATATTTCAATTTTGATAGAGAACACAAACATAAACACCTGTACATACAAATTTTAGTTAAACTATGCAGTTAAGCTTTGTACATTTTATCAAATGTAAAGTATACCTTAAGAATAAAAGAAGCTTGGTATTTTTGACTATTGTTACATAGAAAAAAATTAGAATGTTTTGACAATATTAATTATCCTTAAAAAATACATAAAGGCCTTAAAGCCTGAGTCTAATACCTCTTTAGCCTTAGCCTGCCTACCCTTGCTTTCCATAAAATGTTTTTCTGCCAGCTTCTTAAGAATTGTTCTTGTCACATAGCACATTTTCAAAGCTCAAAATCTTTGCCTATATCGTAGGAAAAAAAAAAAAACAGTTTACAAATCAGTTGTTATTGGATACAGCATCTACCTCTGTACCTGAGTTACCGTATTTGAAAAATGGTAAAAGGCTTTATGACTACAACAGAAGTACTCATAGATAGATACTTGTATATATCAAGACTATACTAAGTATTATTAAATGTACTATTCCTCGTAGTCACGGTAAAGTTAAATGGATCTTATTTGATTTTAGTGAGTCCTGGAGCTGTACTTTGAACCTGGACCATTACAGACCATATACTTAACCATGTGTTATTTTATACTGGATCTTTCAAGTGTGATGATTATATGTTATATGACCAAACAGCTGGTCTGTTGTGAGTCCCTCTACATTTGGGCCATTGTAATAAATGAGACAGATCACTTGCTTATTAGAAGATCCACCATTGCAATTTCTTAAATATATATTTGAAGGACAAACAATTATTTGGAAAATACAGAAAACTATTTATGCTCTTCAGAGGTGGATACCTTAAATAGAGTGTTTCTCTACTTTTAAAAGAAGGAGATAAGCATTATGGAATACAAACAAGCGGCAAAAATTTGAAGGTGTTATTTGCTCAGTCATGTTTGACTCTGGGACATTATGGCCTATAGCCCGCCATGTTCCTCTGACCGTGGAATTCTCCAGGCAAGAACAAGATCTTAGATATTCTTAGGCATGTACAAAAAGGGTGATGTCTTCTCAGATTCTGGAGAAAAGATCACTGGATTTAAGCTTGGAAATAATTTAAGAAGATCTTTTAAAAGAATGGCTTAGGTGCCACATAAGCATCTGAAGTTGAAACGAAATGCTTGAGAGATCAAAGTGAAGGTGGCCCCCTATTTTCTACTGAAATAAGTATGATTTCATCTATATTGTGGAGGAATTGAGTTCTCCGTTTAAATTCCTTCAAATGAAAATAAAAAATAACCCATAGATATTATTCAAAATCCTTTTTTTTTCTTTCTCAAATAATTAAAAATAGAATATAACTAATATTCTACTAAGGAAAGGAAAATTCAAATGTAAAATTATCATCCTTTCAACTCCATTAGAATTTTGATAAAGAAGAAACACCAACAATTTCACTCTGATTCTAGAATATCACTAGATCTCCTCTCTATTAATTTCCTGATTTCCAAACTAATGATTGATGGTAAGAAGTTTAATAGTATTCACAGCTGATTTTCAGTTCATTTTAAAATTATATATAGTGAACCCCAGTCGTGGAAGAAGCAGAAATCTTTCTGATCTACCAGCTAGTCAATACCTTAGAGAGTTTTAAGATGAACATTAAACTTCATTCATTCAGCTGAATTAAACACTAAATCACAGTTTGAGTGTGGTTAATCTTAGGCCCTCTTAGGTACAAATGCAATTGCAGAGTTTCTTCAGCTCCAGTTATTGACATTTTCCTGATGTAAATTAACTTTCACCTTGTTTTGTTTAGTTCAGTTCAGTCGCTCAGTCTTGTCTTACTCTGTCTGCGACCCAGTGGACTGCAGCATGCCAGGCCTCCATGTCCATCACCAACTCCCAGAGCTTGCTCAAACTCATGTCCATTACGTTGGTGATGTCATCCAACCATCTCATCCTCTGTCGTCTCCTTCTCTTTCAGCCTGCAATATTGCCCAGTATCGGGGTTTTTTCCCAATGAGTCAGTTCTTCACGTCAGGTGGCCGAAGTATTGGAGTTTCAGCTTCAGTGTCGGTCTTCCCAATCAATATTCAGGACTGATTTCTTTAGGATTAATGGTTTGATCTCCTTGTAATCCAAGGGACTCTCGAGTTTTCTCCAACACCATAGTTCAAAAGCATTAATTCTTCAGTGCTCAACCTTCTTTATGGTCCAACTCTCACATCCATACATGACTACTAGAAAAACTGTAGCTTTGACTAGATGGATCTTTGTTGGCAAAATAATGTCTTTGCTTTTTAATATGCTGTCTAGGTTTGTAATAACTATTCTTCCAAGGAGCAAGCGTCTTTTAATTTCATGGCAGCAGTCACCATCTGCAGTGATTTTGGAGCCCAAGAAAATAAAGTCTGTCCCTGTTTCCATTGTTTTCCCATCTATTTGCCATGACATGATGTGACCAGATGCCATGATCTTAGTTTTCTGAATGTTGAGTTTTAAGCCATTTTTTTCACTCTCCTCTTTCACTTTCATCAAGAGGCTCTTTAGTTCTTTTTCACTTTCTGCTGTAAGAGTGGTATCATCTGCATATCTGAGGTTATTGATATTTCTCCCGGCAATCTTTATTCCAGCTCATGCTTCATCCAGCTTCGCGTTTCTTATAATGTACTCTGCATATAAGTTAAACAAGTAGGTTGACAATATACAACTTTGACGTACTCCTTTTGCACAACTTTGTTTAATTGCTGGTGGCTTTAAACTCCCTTATGTCACAGTCATATTTTGGGTGTGTGTGTGTGTGTGAACTGGAAAAACTTAAAATGTTTTGTAAACTACCTTAGATAAATCCATTTCTTCTGGCAGTTAGTGTTTAAACTATTCAACCAGAGAGGCAAACATTTCTCACTAAAAACATTGATAAAAACACTGTAGCCTTACAGAGCAGAGTAAGACATGCCCTTCAAAAAGTAGATCTGATATTTTTAAAACTGCATTTGAAAATCTTTGTCCTTGCTTCGGATATATCTTTAAATTTATATAACTTTAATAGTTATGGTTTAATTCTAAATAAGAACAAAAAATACAAAAATCTGCCTTCATGTGCACTTCCACTGTGTTGTCTGCTAGATGTAATGAAAATATAGTATGTTACTTTATATTTTGGAAAGTCATGACCCACCAAATTGCAACAATATATGTGGTTAAAAAATTAGTTTTCTCTCTTTGCTTAAGTGCATAGTAGAAGTCAGAATACTTGGTTTATTGAGACCGACAAACCCTATAAGGATAAATCCTGTAAAATCAAAGGGTTCTGTAACTGTGTCAAATTATAGAAGAAATGAGCAAAAAATAACTGTTAAAATTGTTTTTTCTGTGACTCTTAATATTGGAATTTTGTCAGCAACTAAAAGGTTAAAGAATAGTAAGCCAATTTCTGTTGAAATGTGTTTGTTGATTAGTAAGGATTTCCTTGTAGCTCAGTCGGTAAGGAATCTGCCTGCAATGCAGGAGACCTGGGTTCGTTTCCTGGATCAGCAAGATCCCCTGGAGAAGGAAATGACAACCCACTCCAGTATTCTTGCCTGGAGAATCCCATGGACAGAGGAGCCTAGCAGGCTACAATCCATGGGATCCCAAGAGTCGGACTTAACTTAGCAACTAAACCACCACCACCTCTATGAGATGCTAAAAGGTAGTTAGTCATCTTTAGCCAAAGGTATATCTTATGTCAGTGTGAAGTGAAGTACTTTAGAAATGATTTATAGAATTTGTTACTGACTTCAGTTTTATCAGAAGCTTTGTGGTATTCAATAGTGGTGATATGTTCTGTTTTTTAAGATGGGTGGAGAATTTACAAATGTGCCCTTTACTATTACGCTTCATGGCATGCATGTATATTTTCATGTATATGTCATTTTATGCATCAACAACTTTCAGTAAAAATTAAAATTTATAGTGTATCATTAACTATTCTGAAAGAACACATAATTTAAGCCTAATTCTTTATTTCAATCTTCATCAGACTTTCCCCCCAGTGGTTTTATCTCCAGTTATGTAATTATTATTTTACCTAAAAAGATAATTTAAAAATAGGTGTAACCAAACAGAAGTTTGTGAAAATTTTCAATATCCATACTAAATCCTAAATCTTTGGATACCGGGTACAGTTAGCAACCTTAAACTTGTACTTGCATTGATGATTTCCAAGGCATGTGTGGAGCAATGGCCCACAAACTTATCAGTTCAGCTCAGTCATGTCCGACTCTTTGTGACCCCATGAATCGCAGCACGCCAGGCCTCCCTGTCCATCACCAACTCCCGGAGTTCACACAAACTCACATCCATCAAGTCAGTGATGCCATCCAGCCATCTCATCCTCTGTCATCCCCTTCTCCTGCCTCCAACCCTCCCAGCATCAGAGTCTTTTCCAATGAGTCAACTCTTCACATGAGGTGGCCAAAGTATTGGAGTTTCAGCTTCAGCATCATTTCTTCCAAAGAACACCCAGGACTGATCTCCTTAAGAATGGACTGGTTGGATATCCTTGCAGTCCAAGGGACTCTCAAGAGTCTTCTCCAACACCACAGTTCAAAAGCATCAATTCTTCGGTGCTCAACTTTCTTCACAGTCCAACTCTCACATCCATACATGACCACAGGAAAAACCATAGCCTTGACTAGATGGACCTTTGTTGGAATGTCTCTGCTTTTGAATGTGCTATCTAGGTTGGTCATAACTTTCCTTCCAAGGGGTAAGCGTCTTTTAATTTCATGGCTGCAATCACCATCTGCATAGGGTACTGGTGAAAAATAGGGCTCATCACCACCCCCCACTACCCCAGAAAAGGGAAAGTGTGTACTTTCTATGAAATACAATTTTAAAACTTTAGTGTAATAGTTGCAGATCTCCTAAATCCTTCCATTTCTGGTAGATGAGGCACTTAATGTGCAAGTGTAACTTGTAAGTTTCCTGATGTTGTTCCTGATACAGACTTAAGGATTTCATTCTGCCTATTTCAGGCCAGTTTCTGCATGGCAGTGTTCCAGTTTGTTTCTGTTACCTGTCGGTAATCCCTTTGTTTAGAGGATTTGGGTTGCCAAAAGTATTTATCCATGCAGAAGCAGAATCTCTGTTCCACTGGTGTGTGCCTGTCCCTGTCTTAACTTTTAATGTACATGTGACTTTCAGTGTTAATAAAACTGTTTGAGTATTCAAGAGATTGAAAGTGAAAGTATTACTCACTCAGTTGTGTCTGACTCTTTGTGACTCCGGGGACTGTAGCCCACCGGGCTCCTCTGTCCATGGAATTCTTCAGGTAAGAATGCTGGAGTGGGTAGCCGTTCCCTTCTGCGGGGGATCTTCCCAACCCTGGGATCTAACCTCAATCTCCAGCATTGCAGGCAAATTCTTTATGTCTGAACAACCAGGGAAGCCTATAGCTGGCAGTAAATCACTAAATTATTCTCCTTAGCACAGTGATACCAGTGCTGGGCTAAACAACACACACAAAGAAAGAAATATTCACATCATGTGTCAGATACACAACATCGGTTTTACCTAAGCTCTGAATAGAAGAATTGCCTTCGTTGTTCCCAGCCTGGCTTTAATCTGTCTTCACTAACTTCTTAACCTTCCCCCCTTTATTCTCTGTTTCTTCCTTCCTGCCTCCCTTCTTTCCTTTTTCTCTTTCTTCTTTTCCCTCCCTCCTTGCTCAACTTTCTTTCTTTTCTTTCATCTTTATAAGAAACAGTCTGCTTGTCTTAACAGCTATCATTTTGTTTGGATTGCTTCAACTTATCTTTAATTAGATATTTCTTCCTCCGGGACATTTACGATGAACATGTCCTTTTTTTGTCATAGTACGTAATTTATGTTGCTCCCTAAAATATAAAAGAACAGAGTAGTATGATACATACAATATTGAATGTGTTTAAGCAGCATTTATTGTTGAACATTCAAATGTGAATAAATGAATGCTATAACCTAGTATATATTCAAAATATAGTTACTTCATATGTAAATAATGTCTTTCATTTTTTGTTTAGAGATACACAAAGCAAAACTGGAATCATTGAATTTGGACTTTTTTACGTATAATACAGATTCAAATCATCTTGTTTTATACCCACATCATGATTACCTTTTTAAAAAATATTTATGTATTTGACTGTGGTGGGTCTTAGTTTCTTAGTTGCAGCACGTGGAATCTTTTAGATGTGGCATGCAAAATCTTTAGTTATGGCATGTGGGATTTCGTTCTCGGACCAGGATGTAACCTAACCTAGGCCCCCTGCATTGAAAGTGTGGAGTCTTAGCCATTGTACCACCAGGAAAGTATCACAGTTGTCTCTTATTTTTCATTTATTTATTTATTTTAATTTAATTGCCAGTCTCTCTTATGAGCATTTGAAGACTAGAGTTCAGCACCGTGGAGAGTTCCAAG
Source organism: Oryx dammah (assembly GCF_014754425.2). NCBI lineage: Eukaryota > Metazoa > Chordata > Mammalia > Artiodactyla > Bovidae > Oryx > Oryx dammah. Next base: position 9,540,571 of record NW_024070206.1, on the reverse strand, counting down.
TTGTGTTGGATCAACAAAGCCTATGAAGCTTGAATTTTTCTGTGAGACAACTAGTTACTTTCAGTAGTAATCCACATATTAAGCACTGTTATTTGCACTGACTAGCTCCTACACTATTTAGCACAATTCTTTTTTTTTTAATCTCTTTTTTTTTTTTTAACAAGTAAGGTAACAGAGAGCTTTACTTAATCCAAAAACTGACTCTAGAATTCAGGATCTTTTTCCACAGCTTATTGCCTATTCAACTCCATTTGAGCCCACAGGTTTTATAACTGGTGTCAAAACTAAAATTCTCTCTCTTACCTGTACAGTCCATGAGCATTTAACAGTCAGTACCTCCTAATTTTGCAAAAGGCATTGGACTTAGCCAGTGATTTTAGAATAAGTTCTGGATATTTTAAAATGGTATTTTCTATATCTTTAAAATCCAAGAGAAGTTGGATTATGTACCATGAGACCTTCCCTGGGTTGGAATCTCTAGAACACTTGCATTTTATGTATCTACTTATGATTTAAGCTCATCTCTGTGCTCTTAGGATCTGCACGCTTATAGTGGCTACTCTCATCAGCCTCTGAGCTCTGCCACCTCCATTATCCTTAATCCTTTTTCCTTCTTGTTCATAAAACATAGTCTATAATGAAAATACTATAATGTGTCTTAAGACATAGTATTTTATACGGTGATATATTACAAATTCTCTGATTCCTTAGACCATGTGTTGGCAAACTACAGCCTATTGGTCAAATATAGCTCACCACTCATTTAAAAAAAAAGTTTTTATTATATCACAGCCAGGTTCACTTGTTGGCATATTATCTATGACCGCCTTTTATGATAGGACAGCAAAGCAGAGACCCTCTGGTCTACAAAGTCTTAAATATGTAAACTCTAGAATCTGGCCCTTCTCATCCCTAGTTTAGACACAGGAAGTTATTAAGTATGGTTTTCAATAACATCTTAGAGGGAGGAAGATTTTCTGGATACTAGAAGTCACAAATGACACAGATTATGGTCGCATGCAGGCAAATGGAAACTGAATCGGATGTATGAGAAGCAGAGTGAGGGAGGTGTGGGAATGTGGTAGGTGAAAGTTTTGCCTAAGAAATGCAGCTGCCACCTAGTTCCAAATCAGTTTGCCTAGTTGGGTGGTGGACAGTGTTTTGCAAACCTAAATTTTCAAAGAGAAGATTGAAATTTATATTAGTATGCAGAAGTTTCAGATAAATAAAACTGAGTAAATATTTTAGGATTTCATGCTGCCCCGTTTTGTTTTGTGCCAAAAGCAAAATAAAACTTGAATTTGACCAAAGATCATTAGTTGTAATCTCAGCCTTAAAGAATTTGGTTCTTACCTAGAAATATGAGACTGAACCATATTGTAGCACAAAGTAAGCCAATTATAAATTTGAGGATCGCTATTTTCAAATATTTATAATGTAATTCCCAATACTTCAGTTAATATATTCGTATAAGTAATAGTGATCTTATTGATCAAGTCCCTGAAGGTTTTCTTCAAAACTTGACTTGTACCAAAAGTTATTTGAAACCAGTAATCATCAAAGAGAAAAAGGTCATATAGCATTACTAATCAACGGGATAGACTTCACACTCCTTATTAGTTTTTAAGTGTTAGTCACTCAGTTGTGTCTGACTCTTTACAATCCCACAGACTGTAGCCCACCAGGCCCTTTGTCCGTGGAAACCTCCAGGCACGAATACCGGAGTGGGTTGCCATTTCCTTCTCCGTTAGTTCTTAAACCTCAATGTAAATATTAACGTGATCTAATTAGCCTTGTATGGACTCCTGCCAATATTTATAGAGGTAACGAGAAAACTGTAACAAATACCTTGATTGTGTCTCTTGCAATTTTTTTTTTCAGTCTTTTCAGGACAACAGACTTTCTCGTTGTAAGTTTAGCACCCTAAGCTGAGAATTGGGTATAATTTAATAAAAGAGCTGCTTTAAAGAGAAGAGGCAACACCTGGGAAACGAGTACAAAGTCCCTGGGCTAACTAGTTCATCGGCGCCTCTAGCAGAGGTACAGGGAGGGCAGGTTATGCAACCTGAAGGGAGAGTTTTGTTGCTACCTGACAAGAGATTTTGGTAGAGATAACCAACCAGCTGTGCATTAGAAACTAGGGAACAGGGTGCCAAAAAAAAAAAACTCCTGTCCTTATTCCCATTCTTCTCTCTCCTGTGGGTCCCTCACCTTGCTTTACCTTAGAGGTCTGAGGGAAAGACTATTTGTTGAGACCATCTGTAAAGGTCAGCTTCCTGGAGCACAGAGCAGAGATGGGCAGATCAACTCCGAAGAGGCAAAGAAGGAATACTCAGCCCAGTGGCCATCTTCTCTCTTTACATGAAGAGTTCTCTTAACCTTTGAAAATTGTAATGTCTTCCAAAGCCAAAAACACAGTAATGTAGGACATGAATTGGAAGGGTTTTCTGTAAAAGCAATTGAAGTGAATGAGCTATGAGTGAACACTTGTGCGGAGAGTATCAAATGTGTCTGTTAATGACTGCTATTGTGTCTTGTCCTATTACGTGTCTGGTAAGCCTCGAAGTCAAGCGAGGGTGACAGACACGGGGAAACTGAAATGGTCTTCCCCTTACAGCGTTCTCAGAGATGAAGCGCCAAGCCGACAACCGCTATTCTGAAAAACACGTGCATGTATCTGCTTCTAAGGGAGGATTTCCATAAAGAAAAGGAGAAAAAGTAATATGCTGCAGTTTTTCCCAGTACTGGGCTTGACTAATTTTGAAGTTCAATTGATTGCTTTAATCAGACCGTGTTCTTGTAGGTGTTACCGTAATTGAGGGGAATAAAGCCCTTTGCCATAAATTCTACTTGAAGCCTGGCCTGATAAGGAAAATAAACTTGCATGACTTGATGAATATTGCATGATTCTGGAAAACCATAATTACTCTTTTGGGAAAAGCAAGCAGTTGGATAGTGGCTACATTTGTATTTTTTCCTGGACTTTCCTTAAAAGCCCTGGTTTTGAGTAAAACATACCTACACATAACTGCATGGAATAGATGTCTTTGGGCTGAAATTTCCAAACTTGGTTTCAGCAGTTAAGTTGCAGTTAAAATATTAGGAAAGGTACATTGTTTTCAACTGTTTCCTAGTTATAGAAATAGGAATAATTGTCTTTTTATATGCACCTTAATGTTTCAGCATATAAATTCATCTAAATGGCTTTTTGGCTCAAAATCTCTATATATTGAAAGCATACATTTGAAAATATCCTTTTAGTAAAATAAACACAAATATTAAGGATCTATCATGAATATACATTTATAATAATGGGCTTTTTAAATAGATTAAAATTAGATATTCTTAGTCAAAATGGGTTAAGAACATAGGTTTTTTACAGTCACAATATTTGAGCTTGATCCTAGACCTGACACTTATTAATTCTGTGAACTTGAGCAAGTTGCTATGTCTCCCTGTCTCACTTTTCTTATCATTAAATTATAGATAACAGTGCTGTCTCCCTCCTGAGATTTATCTAAGAACTAAGAATTAATCATTGCAAGATACTAGAACAGTGCCTAGAATGGATGAAATAAAATGGATGAAAATATGAGAATGTGTCACGAAAATGCAGATTGAGTTTTTGCCCTCCTGGTAGAACCTCTCAACTCTGTTATGTAGTGAAAGTCACTCAACCGTGTCTGACTCTTTGTGACCCCATAAACTGTACAGTCCGTGGACTTCTCTAGGCCAGAATACTGGAGTGGGGAGCCTTTCCCTTCTCCAGGGGATCTTCCCAACCCAGGGATCGAACCCAGGTCTCCCACATTGCAGGAGGATTCTTTACCAGCTGAGCCACCAAGGAAGCCCCAAAATACTCAGCTGGGTACCCTGTCCCTTCCCCAGTGGCTCTTCCTGACCCAGGAGTCAAACCAGGGACTCCCGCATTGCAGGTAGATTCTTCACCAGCTGAGATACCAGGGAAGTCCCTATTATGTAGAGCTTTGTGAAAAAATAACTTTTAAACTATATTTATTGATGTTTTTCTTCCTTGGTGAGCTTCATTTGTGAAATTCAAATCTGATGATTAGAAAACCTTGAGAATAAAATAAAACAGTAATAAATTTAATTATTTTTGTTTTAAATAATCAGACAAGGAAATGAATGATTTATCCCAATATTGTGCTTTAACTGAAGAAATTTATATTAATAAATTAGAGGGTAAATATATTAAAAAGGAAATAATTTAAAGTATATATTAAAATTACAATTCCCTTTATCACAATTCAGGGAAGAGTGTTTTATTGAAATTATTATCTGTATTTCAAACAACCTGTCTGCAAGAACAACAGTCATTATTAAGGCTACTTGAGAAGCATGAAAAGTTTATATCAGAAAAACAATAAAAAAGGACAAGTATCTTTTAAATACTTAGATTTATTTTTCAACTTTATAATCTAAAAAAAGACACATTTTGTAGCCATTATTTAATTTTGAATGCAAACAATGAAAAAGACGGATTTTTGGAGGCCTATCTCATTAACTACCACAATAACACATCAATGGCTGCAACATTTCTATTTGCAAAAAGTCCTGCTTTTTATAAAAAAAAAATCAAGAACATGTAAATCAATGTAACAGAATAAAAATAAATTTATAACATTTTATAAAGGCAAACTATTATAGCAATTATAGAAAATAATGATTTTTTTTCTGCTATGAAAACACAATCAAGCTAAAGGAATATTTGTCTCTGATACTTATATAGTGTCAGTATTTAGTTCAAAATTTACCCTTAGATTTTTATAAAGGATTCAACTATTCAAAACATAAAGTTTTACATTATCTGTCTCAGGTAATGAGAGTTGACCATGAATGTCTCTTCTCAAGTTTGTGTCCAAAAACATCACCCTGAAATTTCAAAATAGGCAGTGAGGGTTGTATTTATTCCACAGAAATTGTATAAATATAAGTCTGGGTCTTTGGGGAGAGCTGATTGCAATAGATTTATCAACGCACCACTGTAATTTCTTCACGCTTGGTGGTGTCTTTAAATCGTTCCGTGTCTTTACCTCTTTTGGTTCTAGTTTTATAATAGCTAATGTGCCATATTGAATACTACTGAAAGTATAGAAGTTTTTACTGTTCTGTAACAAAATTGTTGACATACACATGAAAAATCCTTTGGAAAAAAATGATTTCAAGATTTTTCAAAGACCATATAGTCTTACAACAAGGTTGACCTTTAATACTAGACTGTTTTCTTAAGAAAAGTTTCTTGATAAAATCCTGCTCATGCACTCCAGGTTTTGGCAGTATGTCATCACAGTTCAAAAATCTGGACCCCTGAGCTAGTCAGAATTCTATTTGAAATGTGATGTGTCCATCTGAGTGACTTTCAGCAACGTACTTGTCTGTTTTGATATGCTGATCTTTAAAATTGGCATTACAAGAATAATATAGAGTTTATGAGACATTATAGCAATAATGTCTCTAGAGCTTAGCACAGCACCTGGCGCTTTAAAAGCCTCACTTAGGAGTGAATTGATTTGACAACTGCTGTGTAATCTGAAATCCAGGGTTGTACTTGGCTGATTTAGCTGTACTATCTTGACTACTGATGCCCAAATTCCACTTGATCATTTGGTTAGTGGAATTATTTTGCATCTGCTAACATATTAACTTCATCTAAAATGTGGATTCATATGTTATGAGTCAATTTTAGGTCAGATGCTTGCATTTTAAGAGATATTTTGATTATTAGATGAGTAAAATCAAAAACTACATAACTTGATAGGGGAGAAAGTGGAATATTGGGCAGAAATATGTTTAGAATGAAGTGGATGGACTTTAAAAAAAACTAAGAGCAAAACTGTTCAATTTTTGCCCTGAGCACATATGTTTAAGAATAAAAACAGGCATTTTTTTTTCTTGAATGAGTTGGTGCTAAAGAGTTTCATAAATGATACTTATTAATAAAACAAAATCAATACAGTAGGAAGAAAAGTCTTGAAAATCAGGGGAAATGGATCAGTTGTATTTTAGGGGCAGAATCTTGTACAGGCAGCTTCACCAGTCTGCACTTTTACTTGCCTTTTCTGTAGTCCCTGGAGTACATTTCTTCTAAAATTACAAACTATCATACTCTGAAGATAATCTCCAAGATTACTATTGATACATTACATCTGCATAGCCCTTAACAGTTTTCAAATGCTTTTCACATACATTAGCCAAGGGAGATTGCCCATGAGCCAAGGAGCTCATCAAAGTAATGAAGAGGGAGGAAGATGAGCAAAAGTGTCATCTACTGAATCACGAGAAATAGGACACAGATAATCAGCTCAGCAGAGAAGACCCAACAGTCCCTGGCAGCTAAACCAAGGACTATTCCATCATAACTGGTATCTAATGGGTTTCTAGTCCTTTGATTAACTTTTGACTATTAACAACACTTGATCAATTAATTTTTAAATTCCTAAGGCTTGTGAAATATGTGTATGTTAACATTTTTATCAGCAATGGGTAAAAGAATTGCAGTGGTTGTTTCTTAATATATATAGAGTTGGCTTGTCTTTCATAGTTAATGACATTAACAATTTGCTGTAGCTTAGCATATGAAAAATAAATCACTCCACACTCATACCTCCCTTCTTTTATCTGATATCTTCACAGAAGTAGGGGGGAAATGTCATCATAGATTTTCCTTTCTTTAAATATATTTTTATTCGTTTCTGTTGTTGTTCAGTCCGACTGTTTGAGACCACATGGACTGTGGTATGTCAGGCTTTCCTGTCCTTTACCATCTCCTGGTGCTTGCTCAAACTCATGTGCATTGAGTCGGTGATACCATCCAACCATCTCATCCTCTGTCATCCCCTTCTCCTCCTGTCTTCAATCTTTCCCAGCATCAGGATCTTTGCCAGTGAGTCAGCTCTTCACATCAGGTGGCCAAAGTATTGGAGTTTCAGCTTCACCATCAGTCCTTCCAAAGAACACCCAGGACTGATTTCCTTTAGGATGGACTGGTTGGATCTCCTTGCAGTCCAGGGGACTCTCAAGAGTCTTCTCCAGAACCACAGTTCAAAAGCATCAGTTCTTCAGTGCTCAGCCTTCTTTATGGTCCACATCCATACCTGACTACTGGAAAAACCATAGTTTTGGCTAGATGGACATTTGTTGGCATAATAAATGTCTCTAACTTTTAATATGTTTTATAGGTTTGTCATAACTTTTCTTCCAAAGAGTGAGCGTCTTTTAATTTCATGGCTGCAGTCACCATCTGCAGTGATTTTGGAGCCCAAGAAAATAAAGGCTGTCACTGTTTTCATTGTTTCAACATCTGTTTGCCATGAAGTGATGGGGCCTGATGCCATGATCTTTGTTTTTTGAATGTTAAGTTTTAAGCCAGCTTTTTCACTCTCCTCTTTCACCTTTATAAAGAGGTTCTTTATCTCCTCTTTGCTTTCTCCCATAAGGGTAGTGTCATCTGCATCTCTGAGGTTATTGATATTTCTCCTGGCAATCTTGATTCCAGCCTGTGCTTTACCTAGCCTGGCATTTTGCATGATGTACTCTGCATAGAAGTTAAATAAGCAGAATGACAATATACAGCCTTAACATATTCTTTTCCCAATTTTGAACCAGTCTGTTTTTCCATGTCTGGTTCTAATTTTTTTCATAGAAGTAATATGTAAATATATCCAACTCTAGTTAAAAATTAAAATATTGCAGACAAAGTTGATTCTCAAAAATGCCTTGATTTCTTAAAAGGATTAAGAGCTTCAGTCTGTAACGTGAGTTTGGCCTTAGTGTGTTTAAAACATGTGAAAGGTATAATCAAACCAATGATGTGTGAATATTTACTGAGGTTTCACTTGAAACAGATGAGGGTTCATGAAAAACTATTTAAAATTAGTCTTCTGTCATATTTTAAAGATATTACTAGACCATAAGATCTTGAAGATTCTTCAGAGATAAATTCTCATGCTGTCATTGAGCAAAAAATTGAGGACAGGGACTAATGGAATGAGTATCTAATAATACAGGAGTTTAACCCAAAAAGTAAATGTGATACACTGATATCAATCACAATGATAATTTCCTTCAAGGGCTCTTAACTTGCTCTTTCTCTGTTGGCATGACTATTCCAGAATAAGCTTCTAATAGTTGATGCCAAAATTTAGGATGCTTTACCTCACAATAGATCTAGAATTTTTTGTCTAGGATAGTGAATAGAAATGAAAACCATGGTATTTGAGAGAGAGAAAAAACTGAGGATGTTTAGACTGGAGAATTAGAGAATAAAGAGGCAAACACTGCTTTATGATACATGTAAAGAGCTTCCATACAGGAGACTATTAAACTGTAAAATATGTCTTTCTTAACAGAATAAATTGACTGAGTATAGGATATAGATAACCTATTTGCTGTTTAATATAAGGAAAAAACCTTTTTAATATTTATAGTCTTTCATAACTAGAATAAGCTTCCTTATTAGGAAATGGCTTCCTCATTACATGAGCTGTCCCAGCTAAGCTTAGAGGATGACTTTTCAGAGTGGTGGATTATAAGATTCATGTGGGGTTAGTTGAATAATGTCCAAGAACTTTGAAACTCTGATGTTTCCCCCTCCCCACCATGAGGCTATGGAAGATAGTCATTAATTTACTATAAAAGGTAGATGAAGGTATTGATATTTAATTATCTTTAATGTGAACTTATAAGCATAATTGAGGAAACTGGAGGAAAAGGAAGATTAAAAAATAGCCTGACGACATTAATGCAACATTTTATTTCTCTTATATAAAGACATTTCTTTCTTCTTTTTTATATTTTATTTATATTCCCTCCAAGGACACAGTCTTCTTTAAAAATTTTATTATAGAGAAAGAAACATGTCAACTATTTATCTCTTTAATGGGGATCAGTGCTTTTTTATTCTCAGTCCTAGATTAGAACAATTGGTTTTACCCTATGGAAATCCCCTTTCTCTTTTGGAAATGTAGCCTGAATAGTTAACATATCCGTGGGCAATCCTCATTCCATGCTACCCTAAATCACTCTTTCTTTAAAGACAAGATTTGAAGAAGGATGGTAAATATCTGCAGGGTCTTCCCAATCTCTAATGGCACCCGACCCCTGAAATAACCTTTCTTATCTCTTCCAGTGACATCATCTCATCTAAAATATTGTGACCATGTAAACCCTTTATTAGTCACATTAAAAAATTAAACAAAAATGGTTTTCTGTACATTCCTTAAGCTGAGAAGGTGCTGTTTGTCTTTTTCGTATACGTTACTCTTGATTGCTACAGCCTGTAAAAACATACCATCCTCCAAGATGAGTAGGTCCCTTTTCCTGTGGGACCACAGATAGGAAGTTATCAGCAGAGTTTGATGAAGTGATCCGGAAACTTACCTGGAGGAATGGAGACATCTGGTTCTTGTTTTATAAGGACACTGAAGCGAAATCCACTTTATATAATGAATGTGGACAAGTCTGTCACAGCTCAGCAATGAGTAGACCTCAGAGAATCCATACTGATGAAAACTAGCATAAAGGTCTATCTAGTTCAATAACAACCATAACATTAGCAAAAACAAACATTGATATGGTCCATTACAGTTTATAAAATGCTCTAAATGCATCAAGTATGTTATTTTCAGAACCACTCTGAAACTGTACCTAATGTATAAACAGATTCTGGATGGGAAAACAGGATCAGAGAGCGGCAGTGTTCTGCCTAAAATCACACAGCTGCAAAGCTGGGGCGAAGAAAACACATCACTTAATAGCAGTTCACACATGTTTGATGCCAAATCTCCCTCATCTGCTGTCTGATGCTGGGTTTTTCCAGCCCCTGGACTCCAAGACCTGCTTGACTGGCTCCAATGATGAGGAGCTCCACGCCTCCCTGTACATACATACACGCACACACACACACACACACACACGTTTTATTATTTACAGGCAGTCCCCCTCTTTAATTTAACTCACTTTTCATATTATCATATTATTCACTAATTCTTCTAAATCACCTTCTATGTACCAAACTGTCACTTTCTGCATAGCACTGAAGTTCCCAAAATGTTACTTAATGCTGAAGTCCTTATAATGTTTGCAGTTCAGTGGTTTGTCAGTCAACACTGTCACTGGGAAACTGGCTCACCATTGGTAAAGAAGGAGTATTTGTTGCTTCCTTTGAAGCAGCCAATCATTTTTGCTTTGGCAAATTTTATATAATATTGATTAGAGAGTAGCCATAAACCATCTTTTTTATCTTTCCCTAATTTTAATGGGAGTACTTCTAATAGTCTTCCATTAAAAATTTTTGTTTGTTTAAGAAAGTTTTTTAAATCATGATAAAGACTTTTTTCTATTTTTAATTGAAATATAGTTAATGTACAGTATTATGTTAGTTTCAGTATATAATATAGTGTTTAGTATTTGTATAGCTTATTTCCATTTAAAACTATTATGAAATATTGGCTATTTTCTATCCTTTGCTAGAAAATATAGAAAATAATACATTTTTGTGGCCTCTGAAATGATCATATATTTTTTTAATGCTAAATCATTTTTTAGAATTTTTGATGACAGATAGTTTTTGCATCAAAGTTTATACATTAATTACTTTTAAAAGTTTTATTATGGTCTACATTATATTTTAATTTCAAGTTTATACTAGCTTCATTAGATATGTTGAGAAACTTTCCACCATTTTCTTATTCTCAGATAATTTAATTGTCAAAATTATCTAGACAGAGCATGTTTCTTGAAAACTTGAATCAAGTCTCTTGTACAGGTAGTTGGGCAAAAGCAGCATTTTTAGAGATAAATGCTTAGAGAAATTAACTTTTTCTTTTCAATATCATTCTAGGTTTTGTACTTAAGGCAGTTTTGTGATGTGTACTTTTGTATCTGAATAAAAATTTCATGATAATAGTGTTTATTATCACAATACTAATAAAGAGGTTCTGCTGGCATTTTTGGTCCCCTTGCCTCTCCCTTATCTGCTGTCCATGCCTCTAATATTGTACTTTCTCACTCTTTTTTTGTCTATTTGTTTGTGGGTTTTTTTGCCACTTTATTTTTTAATTGAATAATTGCTTTACTCAATTTTGTGGTTTTCTGTCATACATCAACAAGAAGCAGCCGTAGGGACATGCATGTCCCCTCCCTCGGGACCTTCCCTCCCCTTTGTAGATTGTCACAGAGCCCCTGTTTGTGTTCTGAGTCACACAGCAAATTCCCACTGGTTGTCTATTTTCCATATGGTCGTGTTTGTTTCCATGTCACTCTCTCCATACGTCGCACCCTCTCCCTCCTCGGCTCCCTCTTGATATTAGTCTTACTCATTATTTTTCTGTTGTCTTCATCTTTGCTCATTGTTTCCTTCAGTCTTCTTATTGTAATTTTTGTTATTCATATATTGAGATAATCTAAATATGAGAGCAATATGGAATAGTCTTACTTAGAATCAGATAATCATAGCAAGAGAAGAGAGTGCGAGAGACAGACAGACAGGCATGGACCAGTATAGTGTTGCCTCTTCCTTATTGATTATTTCTCTTCTTTTCCTTCTTAAACTAATGATTTTCTTCTTAAGCGGTTTCTTGTAATCAGTTAGTGACTTTGTATGGCAAGAATAGCATCTAATTCCATGATATTCAATCTGTGTGCCTGCATAAAATTCTGGACTGTGTAGTAGGTGCTAGGTGCTATTCTTATATTCCTTGTCATCCCTTCCCCCCACTTCCTAAAGGTACATTCATTATTCTGCAGGGTCTCTTTAATAGATTTTCTTTGTATTCTGGAAACATGAGTTAGTATAGCAAAGCACCTATGAGTACTATATATAGAATTATGTTCACTGGCTCTGAATGCTGTTTCGCCTGCTTGCTATTTAAATGATCTTGGGCAAGTCACTCAAATTCAGCTTTCTTATTTGTAAACTGGCAAGATTAGAGGCATCACTTTCATAGGTTGTGGGTGTGAGTGAGAAGTAAGTAAAGTAAAGTCACTCAGTCGTGTCCAACTCTTTGTGACCCCATGGACTGCAGCCCACCAAGCTCCTCAATCTGTGGGATTCTCCAGGCAAGAATACTGGAGTGGGTTGCCATTTCCTTCTCCAGGGGATCTTCCCGACCCAGGGATCGAACCCGGGTCTCCCGCATTGGAGGCAGACACTTTAACCTCTGAGCCACCAGGGAAGAGAAAATGCATCATAATATCTCTTGGCGTCCTCAGCACATAATAGCACTCTACAATTATTAGCAACTGATTTTGTGGTTCTGTCACTTTTGATTCACAAGCGTCTGTTTATATGTTAGGAATTGATTTGATAAGCTTTCTGATTGCTTGACTTCTTTTATACCAATTATCAAAAAATTAGATAACTTTGACACTTTTATGGTAAAAGAAGAAATCAATTTTGTTTTTGAAGCCAGCATTTCCTTACATACTTAGGAAAAAAGTGATAAGTCTATGAAACACTCATTGGGAGAATGATCAGCTACAGAGTTACTCACACCTAGTTAGCAAATGTTTAAAATGAGTTGACAGTTTTTGTGCTTCCTGTTACTTCACTGTCTATCACTGTTAGACCTCCAATATTCCACCTTCCCCTCAAATCATCCTGATGACTGCAAAGAAAAGAAATAAAGAGAGGGCTTGATGAGTCTGTTCTTCTAACAAAGAGAAAATGACAATGCTCTAAACCCTGAAGACTTTTTAATTAGCCCCAAGATAGGCAAATTATGTAGCCTGGATGAGTAACTATTGTCAAACAGAAAGCAAATCTGTAATTACAGCACAGTAATACTCTGCCTGATAAAATACCTTATTTCTCAAGTATCTGTAAGTTTATAACTTAATTTTCACATCATGACAACTCTGCCTGGTGGGAAGAGAGACTGTCCACATTTTACACACTAATGCAAATGGATAGTGAGCTTAATGTGAACAGTGTCCCATCCCCCATTTGGGAGTGATACATCCAGACTTTAAATACAAGTTTCCTGGAAAAAAGAAACTGTAGGTAAAAACACTGATTGGTAAGAGGGAGATTCATTCTTTTTATCCAGTTTTTAAATACCTATGGAGTTCTAAATACCTATGGACATTACTTTGCCAACAAAGGTCCATTTAGTCAAGGCTGTGGTTTTCCCAGTGGTCATGTATAAATGTGAGAGTTGAACTATAAAGAAAGTTGAGCGTGAAGAATTGATGCTTTTGAACTTTGGTGTTGGAGACAACTCTTGAGAGTTCCTTGGACTGCAAGGAGATCCAACTAGTCCATCCTAAAGGAAATCAGTCCTGAATATTCATTGGAATGACTGATGCTGAAGCTGAAACTCTGATACTTTGGCCACCTGATGCAAAGAGCTGACTCATTGGAAAAGACCCTGATGCTGGGAAAGATTGAAGGCAGGAAGAGAAGGGGATGACAGAGGATGAGATGGTTGGATGGCATCACTGATGCGATCGACATGAGTTTGGGTAAACTCTGGGAGTTGGTGATGGACAGGGAGGCCTGGCGTGCTACGGTCCATGGGGTTGCAAAGAGTTGGACACGACTGAGTGACTGAACTGAACTGATGGAGTTCTAATGTCTGATTGTAATATGGTCTGAGTTGGAAAATAAGTTTTTGAGCTTGGCTTTGCATGTAACTCATTGCCTTATCACATTTTTGCTGTATTTTATTCTATATAGTATACAATATATATTTTATCAACTTGTGAGAAAGGGTCACAGCGGTGTCGTATAGAGTTGTTTTCAGAGCCTCCAAAATATTATAAATGTTAGGAGTCACCTTTTATTTTCTGCTGCAGCTATAATAAGGAAACATAGGTACAGTTGTTTTTTTTTTTTGACAAGCAATAGAAAACTGATGTAACCTTTGCATTCAGTGTCTTCCACCAAATAGATGTATTAAAAGAGTTGGAAGAGATAATTTGTACCAATTATCTACTTGATTAATTGTAAATTACTAGGTACCTGTTGGTTACAACAAGATAAGTTAAATGTAAACATCACCATCATCATTATTATTACTATTATTATTATTAAGCTTAATGAACCAACACTGGATTCCTTATAATTGAGATGCCTTAATTGCTGCTTATCTTTATGGGAAGATATAACAGTACATTCACCAATATAATAAGAAACTTAAATTGTTTCTTATATAGACAAACTGATATACAAGGATGACTCTAATTTAAGATATTGCAGGTGATTTTCTGTAAGAACTTACACAGTTTTTGTAGCTTTCCATTTCATCAAATGACATTTGAGTTGTTATAAATGTTTTATTACCATATTACTCATGATAAGTATTTAATGATGCTTACTTTTAGCTTGGATATTGGTGTAGATAACTTTGTACAATAAATGCGAACCCAAAGAGCTGCATATAGATCAATTCTTTTTAAAAATATTGGATGACATAAATTCATGTATTGTAGACTACATGCTGTTTGATATGCTATGAATCTTTTCTCAAAATAAAGACACATTTTATCAGTTCAGTTCAGTTCAGTCACTCAGTCATGTCCGACTCTTTGCGACCCCATGAATCGCAGCACGCCAGGCCTCCCTGTCCATCACCAGCTCCCGGAGTTCACTCAGAGTCACATCCATCGAGTCCGTGATGCCATCCAGCCATCTCATCCTTTGTCATCCCCTTCTCCTCCTGCCCCCAATCCCTCCCAGCATCAGAGTCTTTTCCAATGAATCAACTCTTCGCATGAGGTGGCCAAAGTACTGGAGCTTCAGCTTTAGCATCATTCCTTCCAAAGAAATTCCAGGGTTGATCTCCTTCAGAATGGACTAGTTGGATCTCCTTGCAGTCCAAGGGACTCTCAAGAGTCTTCTCCAACACCACAGTTCAAAAGCATCAATTCTTCGGCGCTCAGCCTTCTTCACAGTCCAACTCTCACATCCATACATGACCACAGGAAAAACCATAGCCTTGACTAGACGGACCTTAGTCGGCAAAGTAATGTCTCTGCTTTTGAATATACTATCTAGGTTGCTCATAACTTTTCTTCCAAGGAGTAAGTGTCTTTTAATTTCATGGCTGCAGTCACCATCTGCAGTGATTTTGGAGCCCCCCAAAATAAAGTCTGACACTGTTCTACTGTTTCCCCATCTATTTCCCATGAAGTGATGGGAACAGATGCCATGATCTTCGTTTTCAGAATGTTGAGCTTTAAGCCAACTTTTTCACTCTCCTCTTTCACTTTCATCAAGAGGCTTTTATCAGTTAGTAGGACACAAATTTTCATATATAACATTTGTGTTAAGCAAGGGGTAGCTATATATTCTCAATTATACCACAGTCACAGCATTGAGTTGGAACCTTTATTTGGACTGAGCTTTTAGGATTTTCAAAATGAATCTTCTTTTCTCCTTCATACTTTCTTATTTATGAAGACATTTAGCCATTTTTCCATGAACCCAGAAATATTGTTGCTATAAACCTGACAATTTTTGTAATCATAGTAAGAAAACAACTATAGTTCTCATCTCACAGGCATTATTCTACATGGTATGTAAATACCATACATTATTTGTTAAAATCATTATGGCTGAGTAATATTCAGTTGTATATAGGTACTGCAACTTCTTTATCCATTACCTGTTGACAGACATCTAGGTGGCTTCCATGTTCTGGCTATTGTAACTAGTGCTGCAATGAACACTGGGGTATGGGTGTATAGAGCCTGTTACACAGAGTGAAGTAAGTCAGGAAGAGAAAAACAGGTATTGTATACTAAAATGGTGCTGATAACCCTATTTGCAGAGCAGGAATAAAGATGCAGACATAGAGAACAGACTTGTGGGTACAGCGGGGGAAGGAGAGGGTGGGATGAACTGAGAGAGGAGCACTGAAACATACACATTACTGTATGTGAAACAGATAGCTAACAGTAAGTTGCTGTATAACACAGGGAGCTCAACCTCGTGCTCTGTGACAGCCTAGAAGGGTGAGATGGGGTGTGAAGGGGAGGGAGGTTTCAGAGGGAGGGCACATGTGTGTACTTATGGCTGATTTGCATGGTTCAATGGCAAAAACTAACACAGCATTGTAAAACAATCATCCTCCAATTAAAAATAAATTTTAAGAAGTCATTGTGCAGGTACTATGTGCAGAGCTCAACCACAAGTTTATAAAAATGTGCCCTTCTTGTGTCTGATCTCAATTATTATTCTTTTGAGATGGGCTATTTTATTGTAGATGGAAACCTAATCTCTGAGATTCTAGGGGAAAATAGAAAAGGCTTTATATACTGTAAAGTTCAAGAGTAGGAAGCTGTGTTAGTAATCTGGGTGATAATGTCTCTGTATTTCAGCCTTCAGGGATACCTCCTCATTTCTAGCTGGTTCTCTAGCTGTGAGCTGTAAAAGCAGCTATGGTGTTGTCCTTCTTTGATATCCTAATGGCCTCTTGAGGTCTAGTTACTATATAGCCTTGGACAGTGTGGACCAGGATAGAAGATAACCTAGCTTGCCCTCCAATTCTGTGTTTTTCCCATCTTGATGGAGAATCATGATCCAGTAGCCATAATGGTGGGAGGTGGGGCTGAGCTCATCATATTGGTTTTATTTTCCTTTCCTCTGTCCAAAGTCCCTCAAGGTTCTGTAGTTCCCTGTTGAAACTTCAAAGCCTTTCCTTTACTTTTGTGATGAAGCATCTCTCCTTCAAGGTAATAAATGTTTGTCTCTCCAGTAGCCAAACTCAGGAAGGATCAGGGGTAACAGGGAAAAGTTCTGTTAGCGTTTCAGAATATCATCTTTTTGCACTTACTCACTGTAACTGCTTGGGTGAGTGCTCTGCGTTGAGTGCTGTCACGTCACTTCAGTTGGGATGTCCCTTCTGGTGCTGGTATTATATATTTCAGAATCTGGCATGGCGTGTTCTCTGAGAAAGCGTTTCAGGAAGATAGTTTATAGGGCGTGCTCTCTTGTTTCTATCGCTTAAATAGGTACACAGCATAAATCACTGCAGATGGTGACTGCAGCCATGAAATTAAAAGACGCTTACTCCTTGGAAGAAAAGCTATGACCAACCTAGATAGCATATTCAAAAGCAGAGACGTTACTTTGCCAACAAAGGTCCGTCTAGTCAAGGCTATGGTTTTTCCAGTGGTCATGTGTGGATGTGAGAGTTGGACTGTGAAGATAGCTGAGCACCGAAGAATTGATACTTTTGAACTGTGGTGCTGAAGAAGACTCTTGAGACTCCCTTGTACTTCAAGGAGATCCAACCAGTCCATTCTGAAGGAGATCAGCTCTGGGATTTCTTTGGAAGGAATGATGCTAAAGCTGAAACTCCAGTACTTTGGCCACCTCATGCGAAGAGTTGACTCATTGGAAAAGACTCTGATGCTGGGAGGGATTGGGAGCAGGATGAAAAGGGGATGACAAAGGATGAGATGGGTGGATGGCATCACTGATCTGATGGACATGAGTCTGAGTGAACTCCAGGAGTTGGTGATGGACAGGGAGGCCTGGTGTGCTGCAATTCATGGGGTCACAAAGAGTCGGGCACGACTGAGCAACTGAACTGAACTGATACTCAAAAACCCAAAATTTCACTGTATGTTCCAGAGCAATATTTAAAACTGAAATTTCGTGACATATGAAATCATTAAACCTTGCCCATTGTCAGTAAAGATATTTAATTACATTTTGGGGCAGGGAGTGTGGCTGATTGTGTCTGAGAAGTGTGGTCTCTAGGCAGGTGGTCCTTTCCCTTTGAAGGCAGGATGTCTGGAGCAGAAAAGGAAGGATGTTCAGAGAACAGAGGACCATTGTGGCGGAGCCACACAAGAGGCTCTCATAACCATGGAAATGTCTGCGTACCAAGGCAGTCTTAGTGTAGACGGGGCTTCAGGTCTTCTAAGAGAAAAACCACAAGGAAATCTGTATTTTCTAAAAAGCTTTTAGTATGCAGGTGTTTGGGGACATTTGAGTGTTTCCTTTTTCTCTTATTTTCTCTTCTTTTCTTCACCCCTCCCTTCCATTCTTTTTGTCTCCCTCAATTCCAGTCTCCAACTTTTTTTTTTTTTAAAAAGTTCTATGTCTTCTTTTCCTGTGCACTCCCCCACCTATAACTTTGACTCACAGCAACAGCAGATATTATTTGTCCATTCTAATCTCCTGTGGGATTGAGCCAAAGGGAGAGTAAGCATTATAAGGTGAAGGATCACTGGCTTTGTACAAGGAAGTAAAGAGGTCTTTGAGTGGAGTGAAGGCAGTTCAACATTAGCAAATGGAGGTCAGAACAGTGATCTGCTTAGGAATACTGATAAAGGCATGTTAAGGTACAGTTAGAGGTAATCTCGCAATAATGGTCAGTAAGGCAAACAGTGAAATGCACTGACCAAGTTGACATCATCATAGATATGAACTCATGTTGTCATGCAGGTGAGTTCAGCTCAGACAGATCATGCTTTCCATGGTCGTGGGAAGTGCCATTATCCAAATCAGAATGTGCCTTAGGTAAGAGCAGCACTCATTGGTTTTGTTTTGTTTTTCGCTTTCTCAACATTAAAATTTACATTATTTTTTGTTAAAATTAGTCTTGCATTAAAAATGTGTTTAATAACCACATTTTTTCTCTTAGTCATTAATAATGCCTCTGTCTCCCAACAAAGTGTTTGTGGCTCTTTCTGCAATTAATTGCTAAAAGTGGAAAATATCATACACATAGCTTTTCCACTGCATAAAATTATCCAATGTATGCATAATATTCAAAGGCTTTTGTCAGGAACAATATAGTTATAATATTATCAATCATGTTCAGTTCAGTTCATTTCAGTTGCTCAGTCATATCCGACTCTTTACGACCCCATGAATCGCAGCACGCCAGGCCTCCCTGTCCATCACCAACTCCCAGAGTTCACTCAGACCCATGTCCATCGAGTCAGTGATGCCATCCAGCCATCTCATCCTCTGTCGTCCCCTTCTCCTCCAGCCCCTAATCCCTCGCAGCATCAGAGTCTTTTCCAATGAGTCAACTTTTCACATGAGGTGGCCAAAGTACTGGAGTTTCAGCTTCAGCATCATTCTCTCCAAAGAAATCCCAGGGCTGATCTCCTTCAGAATGGACTGGTTGGCTCTTCTTGCAGTCCAAGGGACTCTCAAGAGTCTTCTCCAACACGAGTTCAAAAGCATTAATTCTTCGGTGCTCAGCTTTCTTCACAGTTCAACTCTCACATCCATACATGACCACTGGAAAAACATGTTAGGTAGTAGTTAAATCTCAAAATCCTTAAAAGATTATTCCAATTTAGACTGACTTAAATCTTCCATAACTTCTTAGCCTAATTGTTCTTATATTGGTCATTTGTAAATTTGATTTTTAATCATCTCTCATTGCAATTTAATATGGAAGCTCTCAAAGACAGTAGTCTCAATATTAAACAACAGAAAAGAATTCTACTGGAGTTTTAATGATATCTCAATATACCTAATGACCCAGTGCATGTCAACTGCTACTGTTGTGAATGCAGTGTGTGACAATGATCAAAACAACTACTACATTGCAATTAAATCCAAAAATGATTGTCATTATTTATATTCATCCACATACATAGTGTAGAATTTTAGGAATTGGAAAAAAATTACATATCTTGAAAGGGTTTTTTTAAAATTTTGTTTGTTTGTTTCTCTTCCTCTTAGTTACAACAGTTAAGTACTAGGAGCAGAAATCTGTTTGAGTCATAGTTTTGTCTCTTTGAATTAATTCATAAAGCAATAACCTAAAATTCTCCCAAGTATGTGTTTTTAAATAGCTATAAATAAGTAGAATAGGTTAGGCCTTGGTTGAGAAAGGAAATGTAGATAGGTAGGGGCTGAAAATTTCCCTCTGTAGGGTAAGAAAAACTTAAATAAGCCTCTACTGATGCTTTGTTATAACAGTCATCCTGAAACTTGCTTTAATTTAGTGCAGTTGAGCAAAATAAATATTTATTATTTCTCTCTCACATGTAAATCATTTTGCTGAGACTGTCTCTTGGTACATTTATGGTGGAAATCCCCTGGAGAAAGGAATGGCTATATACTCCAGTACTCTGGCCTGGAGAATTGGATGGACTGTATAGTCTATGGGGTTGCAAAGAATGGGACATGACTGAGCAACTTTCACTTTCAATCATTGTGCAGCCTCGGTCATACCTCCTTCCTGAACCCAAAACAACTTGGACATGTCTGATTTGTAGTATTTCCCATACCCTGTGGAAGTTATCTATCTCTATGTCAGTTACTGTTAATAGATTGTAAGTAACTTGAAGGCAAAGAATTGATGCTTTTGAACTGTGGTGTTGGAGAAGACTCTTGAGAGTCCCTTGGACTGCAAGGAGATCCAACCAGTCCATTCTGAAGGAGATCAGTCCTAGGTGTTCATTGCAAGGACTGATGCTAAAGCTGAAACTCCAGTACTTTGGCCACCTCATGCAAAGAGTTAACTCATTGGAAAAGACTCTGATGCTGGGAGGGATTGGGGGCAGGAGGAGAAGGGGACGACAGAGGATGAGATGGCTGGATGGCATCACCGACTCGATGGACATGGTTTTGAGTGAACTCTGGGAGTTGGTGATGGACAGGGAGGCCTGACGTGCTGCAATTCATGGGGTTGCAAAGAGTCAGACACGACTGAGCGACTGAACTGAACTGAATTTGAAGCCTGGTACTATGTCTGTGTCTTCATCTTTGTGTAGCTACACTGATTCAGAGATTCAACAATATCATATTTATTTTTCTCAAATTAACATTAAAAGTCTCTCCTATTAAATTGAGGGGGGCTATTCAGTCTGTGACATTATTAGGACTTCTCCCTTCCTCCAAGGTTTACTCAACCAACAATTCCCAGAGGCTTGATAATGCAGAACATTTGGGGAGAGCCCATTTATCCGATCCTTTTGGATCACTATTTGTCTTTATAGAGCTTGCTAGATTCTTACAAGTGAGCGGCTTCCTTGATTTTATGCTAAATTTGAGTACTGGGACATTTTCTGAAGTTGGAAACTTTGAACTCTAGAACTCAACCTATGCAGATATTTGATTCAGCAGTGCAGTTCCTGAGAGCTGCCATCTTCCTGGAACAGAAGAGGGACAGTTTCTGGTATTGATGAATCTTAAATTCTTCTCCTAGATTGGCCCATGTGACCTTCTAAAACTCCCTTTTATTTCTCAATGCTTTTGAAATGCACAATCCACTCAAATGTAGGTTTTAAAACAAAAGTGTCTTCATAAAGCTTAAGCTTTTGTTTGGTCAATACTTGTGTCCCATCTTCATCCCCAGTAAAGCGGAGACTACAAAGGTTTGGCTATTTTTCTAGCAGAAAAGAGACAAAAATACAGGAAGAATAAACATATATTGGCCTCGCAATATGTGTCCTAAGCATATTAATAGATGTATTAGAAAGAAGATTCATCTATATAATGCTGCTGCTAAGTTGCTTCAGTTGTGTCCGACTGTCTGCAACCCCATAGACGGCAGCCCACCAGGCTTCCCTGTCCCTGGGATTCTCCAGGCAAGGACACTGGAGTGGGTTGCCATTTCCTTCTCCAATGCATGCAAGTGAAAAGTGAAAGTGAAGTCGCTCAGTCATGTCTGACTCATAGACACCCCATGGACTGCAGCCTACCAGGCTCCTCCGTCCATGGGATTTTCATTAAATACTCATTAAACAGTGTTGGGTGGATAAATAAACAGGACCTCTTTGATGTAAAGAGCAAGGATTCATCTGCTTTGTTTCCATTTTAATATTGTATCTGGCAGTGAGGATTAATATTACACATATAAGAAGCACTTTTCTTTGAGCTGGAAATATTACTCTCTATAATTATATCAGAACTTAGCTCTTCTTGGCCCTGTTGCTGTGGGTCCTTCCCCTATCTTGGTAATAGCCAGAGGCTATGTTGTAAGAATTGCTCTCAAATAATATGTGCATATTTCTCTCTAGATGAAGTTTAGTGCATGCCACACTCTAACTCAAAGGAAAGATTTCCCAATGGGAATTTTAGATCCTGTACTAATGGGAGAAGTATATTTCATATTTTGTAACAGAGCATAGTGTGATTGTTCCAGTCTATCACTTCATTGTGGCCAACCGAAGCAACTGTTTTTAAAATTATGCAACCAGATTTTTAATAACAAAGTTACTATTTTTAACATGGTCAAATATACATGGCGCTAAATCCAGCTTTTAAAAACCAAAAGTATCTAGCCCAACAGTACAGCCATACAGCTTTGCACAGAACATTCCATAGATAACAGAAAATACATTTGAGCACAAATATAAAAAAAAATTGATAAAGAATCTCTAAGAAGCATCTTAATTTCTACAAAACAGATATATGTGAATAGTACTGATTAAGTATCTATGAGTGCACTTCCTCGACAAAAATACATTTATTCTTAATAGACTAACTCATTAACAGTGACCTGGTAATCTTTCACTTCAGTTCAGTAGCCACTTTTCTGAAATACATCTTCAGGAGACTGAAATGCATCATCAGGACACTAAATATCAGGTGACCAGGACTTACTTAAATCACATTTTGACCAGTGGTTGCACACCCACAAATGAGGCTGTGTGACCAATGTATTGGATCATGCGTCTCTCCTGAAATTATTTTCTGATACGTGATTGCTTAGAATCTTGATGAAATTCTTTCCTAGACTAGATACATTGTGACCTTATTTTTTGTGATAATTAGGTAATATTAGCTTTCCAAACTTTTTATAATTAAAAATAAATTTTGTCTACTCTGAATTATCATTATTTGGGAAACTGCTGAAAGTGTGAATCCCTGGAGTATTAGAGATGAATTTCCAATTCTCTCATGTTATAAGAGTGATAACTGGTTTGGATCATAATAGTGATAACTGGTTTGGACTTTGATGTGTATACATAGATACCAATCATTTTGTCCATTCAAAGTATTCGTTGAGAAAGAAATGAAGGTTAACAGGATAAGTAAATTAAAACAGATTTTCAAGGAAAAGTAAGATAAAATACACATAATGTTTGGATTTGCCAAAACTATACATTATAGATATCAAACTGAAATTATTTTTTAAAGAACTTGACTTTTTAAGTATTCTGAAGATATTTTACCTGGAAGGAACTCCAAAAGTGTCTAATAGCATACTCTTCTGATTATTTATTTTTATTTATATTGAACATTTCAAGTTGGTATATATGTGTGTATATGTGTGTATGTCAGGGGAGTGTATATGTAGGCAAGTTTAACTAATTTTAATTTTCTGTTAAGCTATTTTTCAAAAAGGACAATTCACTATTCTTTGTGTAACTGCTCTGAGGATATAAAAATGTGTTGTTCTAGTAAATATGCAATCTGATGGGCTGACAGTTTTATTTTGAGAAATTATGTGTATCTTTTTCTGGAGGTCAGTCTCAGACTTTTCTCTTGTTTAGATGCCAGGAGAAAATGTTGTCACAGATAAAGGATACAGAACAATTTCATCTTTTAGAATCATTTTTTTCCATACTACAAAAAATCAGAGCCACCAAAATTTTTAAAATATTAAGATAAAAGGAAGTCTAGTAGAATCAGAGAAAGAGAGAGGTAAACAGAATTGATTTCGGCTTTCCCTGTAGAAATTCCCTTTCAGGAAGAATAGAACAAAGGGAAAACATATTAGAAGTCTTTTTACTTGAAGGAAAGATAATTTCCTGGCAAATAGATGGCCCGAGTGTATATTTTTCCTGTTTGATTCCTCTGTTGTCACTTCTTTGGATATGATACAGGCACTTATTGATCTAACCTTTCTGTCATGATACATGGTGTTATTTGTGTTTTGAGAGATATATTTTGTATGCATAGCATGAATCCATTTTGAAGAAAGGCTGAATTTCTCAGTACAACATCTGTGATATAAAATGTTTCTAGGAGCCAGGAATCTATGGATCTATAAGTTGTACCTATGGGGTTACTACTTACCATATTGTTTTATATTGGAGGAATTGGAGAAATCCCAAGCTCCATATTTAATAATTTTGCATTCATATGGAAATAGCTGATGGCAAGCCCTTGGGGATAAAGATCTAGTGTTCCAGGGTCACTGTGAGAGCTTCAGGGTACAGAGTGTGCAGAATATATAAGGATTTTTTTGTTTTTTCTGAGCAGAATTTTGAGCATTGAAAAGTTAACTGCTGGGGAAAAAAGTTAATAATAGAGAGGAAAACTGGCAGTTCAAGTCAGACTTGAGGTCGACATGGTGACTTCCCCAGAAAACTCCCTCTGGCTCTAAGTCT
Source organism: Oryx dammah (assembly GCF_014754425.2). Classification (NCBI taxonomy): domain Eukaryota; kingdom Metazoa; phylum Chordata; class Mammalia; order Artiodactyla; family Bovidae; genus Oryx; species Oryx dammah. The sequence goes on along the minus strand of NW_024070206.1, from coordinate 9,516,292 downwards.
GACTTTTCTTGGCAACCCACATAAAATCTTTAAATATATATATATATATATATAATGACATACCCAGTCATTCACTTAAGGCCTCTTAATGAGCTGAGGATTCTCTGCCTTGGTATGCCTTTCATACCTGTTGAAAAGAGATAGCATTTCTGCAAAAAGTGAACACATTCTGTGGCAAGTAAGTAATTGAAGACCCCCCAAACTGACTTAATCCGAAAGGAAACACAATGGCTCATAGAAATGAAAACTTGCCAGGTGGGGAAGGCTTCAAGGACAACATGATGAAGAGACTCAACTGGCAAACCCAATCCCAGTTACACCTAATTTTTACCCGCATTGCCCTTGAATTCCTGAAGCCAAACAAGAGTGAAGAAAAACACAGGGACTTGTGGACAGGTCTCTCTTAATAGTAATGACTGCTTGCTTCAAGTGGTCCTTTATGTTGCTGGGTGATCTGGCCATATTTCTCCACTTCAATTCATCTCCCACAAGTCTGTAAAACTGTTTCACAACGTGTCCATTCTCCTCAGCCACCTACTTCCTCTTCCCCACTGCAGTCTCAGCTGATGGCCTTCTTTGCCATTTCACTGAGAAAATAGCAGCTATCAGAAGAGAACGTTCATCTTTCGTGTATTTATCAGATCTGTGTGCTGCCCCCAGAACTCTTGCTTCCCTTCCATATGCCCTGACTAAAAAGGACCCCTCCATCCCTGCGTTAGCAGCATCTCTTCTTGGGTACCTCAGGGCATGGCTTCAGCATTTGCCGTCTCTCTTTCTTCCATTAACTCTTTTTCCTCTCCACTAGATCATTCCCAACCAAAAGAGAAGCCTGGTGAGCTACAGTCCATGGGGTCACAAAGACTTGGACACCACTGACTAGACGTAGTATGCAGTCACTGTGACGTATATTTGAGCTTTGGAGGCAATAGTAACAGATGTTACTATGTGCATTGATTTTGCACTTGCCTAAATAATTCCCATGGTGTTAATTCCTAGAGTTTTTGCTAAAATTAGATCCAGGCTTTATATATATATATATATAGTCTGAACTTCTTCCAGTGATTTTTTGGGGAGTAGGATTTATCACTTCTTTTAAATACAGCATTTAGTATTTCACTGTTACCAATGTGACTTCTGTGACCACTCATGCTGATGAATCATTGTCTCCAACTCTGTTTATTTACATAGGTTACATTACTAGATGGTGAATTACTTAACATAAGAGAAAACACATATCTCAAGTCCCAGCATGGACTCTTTATACATCTTACAAAATTATGTTGTAAGAAAAGAGTATCAATAGATCTTTCCTTTAGAACTATATATGATGTTTCTTTCATTGCAACTTTACAAAAAAATGTTTTTACCAAAAAAAAAAAAATGTTTTTAAGAAAGTATTATAGCTTCCAAAAGTCTTGACCCAAATTGATTAGGATATACACCCACACAGTTTCTGGTATAGTCAGTTCTGCTGTAATGCTTGTTTTGAAAGTGTGAACTTGTTGCAAGGTAATCAATAAATTAGGGAACACTTGAAGTATAACACATATTTTGCATCTTCCATATGTGATTTCATCTGCAAGAAATAATAGGTGAATAGAGACAACTGTGTCCAGCTGAGCCAGACCACACAGCAATACATAATTCAACATCTACTTGCTACCCAACTTCCCCACGTGTTAAGAGCTGTACCTATCCATAGCTGATATTACAACTTTCTGGTTTCAGATACATTCCTTTTACCATTTCACTGTAACATGGTAATTTTTTTTAGAAATGCATATGACTCATTATAGCAAAACTGACTGTGTGTGAATTCAACATACATCAAAGGCATGTCTATACTGGTGTCACGTGTATTGCTTTGTTAATAGCCTACAAGAGGAATATTCTGTTTTGGCAGGTTCTGAAGCGCTGGTAGGCGCTGGTGGATCTGTTATTCAGCATGTGTCCCTAGCCCCCCATCTGCTCCTTAATTGTGCGTGGAGAAAGCAAACTTGAGACTGTAGAAATTGAAATGGAAAAGGAAGTGTTCAGAACATTTGATGTAAGCAATATTGGAGCTGAATATCTCTGTTTGAAAAATATGCTTTAGAGTCTGGGAGATGAGTTCTTTCGAGCATCGCTTCTCATCTTGGGTACAATTGAATCCTTTAGCTTTTCAGAAAGATAAAGATTAGGCCACACTTGATATGCATTTTCAAGGTAGCAGGGACATGAGGATTTTTCAAGCAGGTAGTAGAACAGGGTCCTTATCAATCCTTCAGGACTCAGCAAACAGTTATTTTCACCAGTTTCAAGCAGGAGAACTGACATTCTGTGTAGACAGAAGAAATGATTTGGGGGCCATTAGAAAAGACTTTTTCCAATGATGCTGAAATGGTTCCATGCTACATGGATTTTAAGGTGCAGCCACCCTGATTTTGCAGTCTAATTTAGATTTGGTTGCAAATGGCATCAAGTACAGCTAGGAAAATGTCAAGTTCCTTTGCTGTCTACCTGAAACTATCACAACATTGTTAATAAGCTATGCTCAAATATAAAATAAAAAGTAAACAAAATTAGCAACTTGGGAAGGAATGAACCACAGTGGTATGGAAAGTACAATGAATAGGTAACAACCAATGTATCCTCTGATAAGAACACCACATGGTACTGTTTCAAAGAGCGAACTTTGAATCAGGCAGTGCTGGGCATTATCCTGACCCTCCACTTATGGGTTCACAGTATGGAGGTAATCATTTAGCCGTTATGAGTCTTGTTTGCTTCCTCTTTAAGATTAGAACTGAAGCAAACACTTGAAAGGATGTTTAAAAAGACTGAAGGAGATAAAGTTATGTGAAAATACTCTAATATCTGGCACTTGGAAAGTATGGGGAATGAAGGCAAGCAAAAAATGAAAAAGAAACAGGGTAAGAATCATTATGTCACAGCTCTACTTTTGGAAACAAGTCTATCTCCAGTGATGACCAGGTTATGCAACCCTAAAATGAAAATAAACAAATATATTTGAGACCATTGTTAACATTTTTTGCTGTCATCTTTTGATTTATGCATATACTCTTCAGTTCAGTCGCTCAGTCATGTCCAACTCTTTGCTTATTTACCTGTGAACAAACATTTGAGTGACGCTAAGGTATCAAGCTGGGATTCCCAGGTGGCTCAGTGGGAAAGAATCTGCCTGCAATGCAGGAGACGTGGGTTCAACCCCTGGGTCAGGAAGATCCCCTGGAGAAGGAAATGTCAACTCACTCCAACCCACTGGGAAATCTCATGGATAGAGGAGCATGCAGGCTACAGTCCATGTGCTTGCAAAAAGAGCTGGACATGACTTAGCGACTCAACAGCAAAAAAGCACCAAGCTGGGTGCCAGAGAGAAAACAAAGTGCCTGACCAGAGCCTGTTCACCATGTTCTCATTTGTAAAGTTCAGAAACTAGGACAGATAAACAATTTGTTTTCTTTCATTTTTGATATTTTAGGGTTTGATTATTCCTGATACTAGTGATATATATACATTCCTTTGATCTTTTAGGATTTGATTATTACTGACATTAATTATATATATAATTAATGTCAGTAATAATCATATATATAATATATATATTTAACATATGTGTGTGTATATATATATATATATATATATATATATATAAAAAATTGCTATTCTCTTAGCCTGGACTGCTGTAGCAAAATACCATAGACTGGGGAACTTTAACAACAGATGTTTATTTTTCATAGTCAGAGACTGGGAAGTTTAAAATTAAGATGTTAGCAGAATTAGTTGTTGGCGAGGGTTCTACCTGGTTGGCAGATGGCTGCCACATTGCTGTGTGCTCATGTGACCTCTTCTTTTTGCACGTGTGTGATCTCTCTGTTTTCTTCTTATAAGGGCACAGATCCCATCATGAGTGTCTCATTCACAGCGTCCTATTTTTATTACCTGAAGAAGTGTTAGTTGCTCAGTAGTGTCTGACTCTTTGCGACCCCGTGGACTGCAGACCACCAAGCTCCTCTGTCCATGGAATTCTCCAGGCAAGAATACTGGAGTGGGTTTCCACTTTCTACTCCAGGGGATCTTCCCAACCCAATAATCGAATCCCAGTCTCCCACATTGCAGGCAGATTCTTTACCATCTAAGCCACAGGGGAAACCCCATCTAAAGCTAATTATCTCCAGGGACTTCCCTGGAGGTCCAATGTTTAAGACACAGTGGGTGTATGTTTGATCCCTGGTCAGGCAGCTAAGATCCCCCATGTCTTTTTTTAGCTAAAAAACCAAAACCCCAAAACCACATAAAACAGAATCAATATGGTAACAAATTTAAAAAAGACTTTGAAAATGGTCTACATCAAAAAAATCTTGAAAAAAAAAAAAAGCTAATTACCTCTCAGAATAATTGCTTTCCAATTCCACATACCATCACTTTGGAGGTTAGGGCTTTAATATGTGAATTTGAGGGGAACATAACACCTTTAGCCCATAACCCCTACGTGGTACTGTCATTAGGATGGAAGTTTTATGGAATTTTCTCTTATGCTCAAAGTAGCCTTTATTTGATAGTTATTAGTGTGCTAACTTTACAGATAGAAGCCGAGGCTCAGAGAGGAGGAGTTAATTGACCCAAAGTCCTATAACCACGGAGTGGCAGGGACAGAATTCTGACATAGTTTCCTGTGACTGGCCATCCTGGGCTCTTTCAGCCATCTAACATGATGACTTTTAATACCATTAAAGGAAGATTGACAAAGCATCATTCAGATGAGATGTTGACAGAGGTTAGTCACTTGGAGAAGGGAGGACTGTTCTCTGGATCAGGAGAAATACATTAAAAAATTTTTTAACATGTAAAAGACACTTTGTATTGGAAAAGATAGCATTTGGGAAATGCTATTATTTGTCACTCAATCAGCTTTCACTTCAGAGAAAAAGATCTCTTGAAAAAATGTTGAAATCACTAAAACATAGAGCTCTTTAACTGATCCATCCCATCTTGCATGCATCCCATTACTCTCAGAAGCTTCTTGGATAGATTTATTATAGAATGGCTATGTGTGTGTAGCTTTCAGCAGTGTGGGATTTATATTTTCTTTTTTCAGAGCCCATTGATCACACTCTGTGTTTACATTTTTACTGAATCTGCCTGCAATGCAGGACACACAGAAGATGTGGGTTCAGTCTCTGGGTCAGAAGACTCCCTGGAGGAGAAAATGGCAACCCACTCCAGTATTCTTGCCTTGAGAATTCCATGGACAGAGAAGTCTGGAGGGCTACAGTCCATGGGGTTGCAAAGAGTTGGTTGTGACTGAGTGACTGAACATGAGCACAAACGACACTTTTACTGGACGTATTGCAATAGCCAAGTCTTTCAACACAAAGACTATGGAGTTTGGTGGAGTTACTTAGGAATTTTGTCTTCATATATGTGCTCTCTGGTTTTAACTTTTTTTCATGCAAGAGGGAATATTTACACAAATTTTTCCCTTTTTTTTCATGATTTCAAAAATGGGGATTACAAAGCTCCATCTTTGAATTTTTTCTGTTTCACAACTTCGATTTTCCATAAGAAATGTTACTCAGAAGAAGGTCCATATTGTGCTTTCTTAGCTAATGATAGTCTTAGGAGGAACAGAGAAGATACTCAGTTTATATTTTTTGATTCTTGCTTGTTGCAGATTGCAAGCCAAGTATTTATACAGAGTCCACATTATGGTACAGTTGGAAAGAGGCTTCCTGTCCCTATTTGAACCAAGCCAGAGGTGCAGGTATTCAGTGTCATGCCCCCTTGGAGGACTCACTTGCATATTTGCATACCTTGGGAATGGGTTATCAGCATTCTGGCTTCTCTTATTTTGTGGGACCTTGGAGAATTTCAGATCCTAATTAGAGGGACGTCAAAACTGTCAAATCCTATGAATCCTTTTTATTTCTCTTTTATATCCCTGTGTACCTACTGCTTCTCTGTTACAGCAATAATCAAGCCTTGTGGCTTTAAAAACATGCACCTTCTTGAAAGGCATGTCGATTGTCCTTGCATCCTGTGTCTGACATAATGCCTAACACACAGGCTCAGTGAGTAATTGCTAAATTAAGTTAAATTGTATTGCCACAGAAATGGCAATAGAAATGGCAAAAAAGCAAAAAGACAGTAGATATTATAGAGATAGATGGCGAAGCTTGACAGTGATTATTAAATGCTGGGTATGAAAGAAAATTCAAGTGTGAAAAATAGACTGACACAACAAGCTGGATGTCAGAGATAAAACACAGTGATAAGTTTAATGATATAATGATAGATACAGTTTATGGAACAATTACTGTGTTCTAGACACTGTGATAACTGCTTTATATGCATTGTCTCACTGAATCTTGATGCAATAACCTGTTTGTTTTTTTTTAAATTATTGGGATATAGTTGATTATAGTTCTGTTAGATTCTGATGTATACCAAAGTGAATCTGTTATACATATATCCACTCTTTTTAGATTATTTTCCCATATAGGCCATTACAGAGTATTGGGTAAACAACCCTGTGCTATAGATAATAGGTCTATGCTAGTTATCTATTTTATATGTAGTAATATGTGTCAATCCCAGGCTTTCAATTTATCCCTCTCCCCTCGTTACCCACCAGTAAACATGAGTTTATTTTCTCCATCTGTAACTCTATTTCTGTTTTGTAGATAAGTTCACGTGTGGCCTTTTTTAAGATTCTGCATGTAAGTGATATCATGAATTTGTCTTTATGTGTTGGCTTAGTTCAGTAGTATGATCTCTAGGTCCACCCATGTGGCTAACAATGGCATTATTTTGTCATTTTGTAGCTGAGTGATATTCCTTTGTGGTGTGTGTGTAAACTAATGGGAGGTAGAAAAGAAGAAGAAACAGACCTTTGAAGCAGAGTGTAATGAATGTTTGAGTAGCTGTGCCAGTAGTGCCTAACAGGGAAAGTGGTAGTGCCAGCGGGTGGTATTCTAATTTAACTCTAAAGCAGATGTTTGTGCACTACCAAATTCTGGTAGCTTTTGGTACAAAGGAAAAGCCATTGGAATTGAGGAAAGTTGGGTTCTAATATCACAGACATGTCATTTACATTCAATTTCTTTATCTGCAAAATATAAAGGATGGACTAGATCTAGATTTACAGATCCTATCAATCAACCAATCAAATCAGCATTTATTCAGGGTTCATTATGTTTTAGGATATATAGTAAGTAATTAGGCAGAAGTGTATCCTCAAAGTAACCTCAGCTTATGTTTCTGCTCTACCTGAAGTTCATGTTTATTTAAAAAGCAAAAGCAAATAAAAACTGACTCCTTTTTAACTTATGACTTGACTTGCAACTGGTGGATTTATTTTTCTTTCAACAGTGCAGAAATCTTGTATCAGCTTTATGCCCATAAGAACAGAAAGAATGTTCAGGTTGCAGATTGCACTTATTTTACAGGCATGTTAGTGGGCATAACAGGATCAAAGGGACACACACAGAGACACACACAGACACACACAGACAGACACACACACAGACACACAGACACACACACACCCACACCCACCCCCACACACACACACACACACACTCCAGTTCAGTTGCTCTGCTGCTAAGTCGCTTCAGTCATGTCCGACTCTATGCAACCCCATAGACGGCAGCCCACCAGGCATCCCCGTCCCTGGGATTCTCCAGGCAAGAACACTGGAGTGGGTTGCCATTGCCTTCTCCAATCATGAAAAGTGAAAGTGAAGTTGCTCAGTTGTGTCCGACTCTTAGCGACCCCATGGACTCCAGCCTACCAGGCTCCTCCATCCATGGGATTTTCCAGGCAAGAGTACTGGAGTGGGGTGCCATTGCCTTCTCCACAGTTGCTCAGTCATGTCCAACTCTTTGCGACCCCATGAACCACAGAATGCCAGACCTCCCTGTCCATCACCAACTCCTGGAGCCTACCCACACTCATGTCCATTGAGTCGGTGATGCCATCCAACCATCTCATCCTCTGTCGTCCCCTTCTCCTCCTGCCCTCAATCTTTCCCAGCTTCACAGTCTTTTCAAATGAGTCAGCTCTTCACATGAGGTGGCCAAAGTATTGGAGTTTTAGCTTCAGCATCAGTCCTTCCAAAGAACACCCAGGACTGGTCTCCTTTAGGATGGACTGGTTGGATCTGCTTGCAGTCCAAGGGACTCTCAAGAGTCTTCTCCAACACCACAGTTCAAAAGTATCAATTCTTTGGCACTCAGCTTTCTTTATAGTCCAACTCTCACATCCATACATGACTACTGGAAAAACCACAGCCTTGACTAGATGGACCTTTGTTGACAAAATAATGTCTCTCTGCTTTTTAATATGCTGTCTAGGTTGGTCATAACTTTTCTTCCAAGGAGTAAGCGTCTTTTAATTTCATGGCTGCAGTCACTATCTGCAGTGATTTTGGAGCCCCCCCCAAAATAAAGTCAGCCACTGTTTCCCCATCTATTTCCCATGAAGTGATGGGACCAGATGCCATGATCTTTGTTTTCTGAATGTTGAGCTTTAAGCCAACTTTTTCACTCTCCTCTTTCACTTTCATCAAGAGGCTCTTTAGTTCTTCATTTTCTGCCATAATGGTGGTGTCATCAGCTGTCATCTGAGGTTATTGATATTTCTCCCGGCAATCTTCATTCCAGCTTGTGCTTCTTCCAGCCCAGCGTTTCTCGTGATGTACTCTGCATATAAGTTAAATAAGCAGGGTGACAATATACAGCCTTGATGTACTCCTTTCCCTATTTGGAACTAGTCTGTTGTTCCATGTCCAGTTCTAACCGTTGCTTCCTGACCTGCATATAGGTTTCTCAAGAGGCAGGTCAGGTGGTTTGGTATTCCCATCTTTTGAAGAATTTTCCATAGTTCATTGTGATCCACAGAGTCAAAGACCTTGGCATAGTCAATAAAGCAGAAATTTATGGACTTAGTTTTAAATATTATTCCATTTACAAAAAAATAAAAGTAAGTAAAATTGGAATTCTTAGCAGTCAATAAAAAAATCCTAGATCTATTTTCAGGTAAGGACGTGAAAGCGTTAGTTGCTCAGTCATTTCTGACTCTGCGATGCTATGGACTTTAGCCCGCCAAAATAGTGTTCAGTCCATGGAATGCTCCAGGCAAGAATACTGGAGTGGGTTGCCATTTCCTTCTCTAGGGGATCTCCCCAACCCAGGGATCAAACCCTGGTCTCTTGCATTACAACCAGATTCTTTACCATCTGAGCCACCAGAGGAGCCTTCTCATGTAAGCTATTATTAACATGTAGTGGATTTTACTGTCTTTTATCAAATGCATGCTTTTATCATTTGTCCTTAATATACTACATTTTAAAATTCAATACTATTTCTTTCTAAATAAAATGAACTTTCTAAGTTCTAAATCTTTTAATCCAATTTGCCACTATGAATTACACATTTTACAAGCATTCCTTCTTGTTTTTTAAATATCAGGCAGAATTCTTAAAAGATCATTTTAGTTTACTATGCAGGAAGTCATTCATTTATAAATGTATTGTCTATGTGGTAAGATTTTATAAACCCTAACACACATGTGCTCACATGCATGCATGCATGCACACACACACGCTCGCGCGCACACACACACACACACACACACACACACACACACTTTCTCCATGGATTTCTCTGAAATCCATGTTTGTAAAGCAGTGAAATTACCATGGAGCTTAGCCTTATCTGTAGGGAGATATGCATCCTCCAAAATGCAGGAATGAAAACGGCAGATAAAGTCTCAAAATTGGAACGTAATCAATGCTGGAAGTACTCTTTCACCAAGTAATCTTAAAAGTAAGCCATCTATTAGTGCTGGTATGAAGAGAAGCTGTCATTTTTTGGTAAGGCGTTGAACGAATTACCCTTGACCTGCCTTTGAGTCACTTAGTGTGATTTTTTGAAATGCTTAGGATCATACTTACCATTTTAAACCATGCATTAATGCTATCCAAATATTATCTTAGTGACAGAATGAAAAGCAAACTGACAATTTAATTTTCCCTGTTATTTTTTTTTTCTCTAAATCAACTTGATGTAAACTGCTCAGGCTGAATAGTCTTAGACTAGATAAATTCAATAGCAGGTTAGACTCATCAGAATTTTGAAGCTGGGGAAGAAGTAACCTTGGAGATAAATTACTTTCTTTGTTTTAGCAGCAGAGAATGTTCTCATGAAGTTTTTTTTTTTTTTTTTTCCCACATTGCTCTTTCTTTTGGGAATATAATTACAGCATTGCGTTAGTTGCTGTACAGCGATATGTATACACACACCGCTCCGTCCTACCCTGCCATCCCACCCGCCTAGGCCATCGCAGGGCACCAGGCGGAGCTTCCTGCTGCGCAGTGGCTTCCCAGCTAGCTGTCTGTCTGCCACAGTGCAGTGCACAGACATCATTCCCAATCTCCAGTTTGTCCTTCCCTCCCATTCCTCTCTGTGTCCACCTGCCTGTTCTCAATGTCTGCCTCTCTGTTCCTGCCCTGGAAATAGGTCATCTGTACCATTTTTCTAGATTCCACAAATATGTGTTAATGTAGGATATTTGCTTTTCTCTTTCTGACTTATTTCCCTCTGTATGACAGACTCAAATCCATCCTTGTCTCTACAAGCCAAATGAATGTAAAAGCTCACTACTTATAAGGGCACTGATACCAACCAGGGTTCTTGGCCTTCTTTAATCAATATAAATTGATGACAGGCCAGACAGGAAATTCAGGCAAGGCTTTATTGGGGCAGCTGCTGCAGCAGGGGGAGCAAGAACAAACAACAGATTACCTCGCTCACATCCCAAGAAGAGGGGTGAGCTGGGTGCTTCTATGGGGTGAGGGTAGTTGTGTGTCCAGGGGCTGAGTTGGAGAGGCAGCTTAGGTGGTCTACCGCTTCTCTGGCAGAGATGAGTGTGGGGGCTTGTGCAGTACCCTAGTTTTGCTCCCAACACCTTGTCTTTGCTCCTACTTCTTCAGAAGTGGCCGTTGGGTTTTGTTTGTTTGTTTGTTTGTTTGGTCTTTTTGTATCTTATTGTCCATGCATGCTGTGAGCCGAGTTGCTTCAGTAATGTCCAGCTCTTTGCAACACTATGGACTGTAACCCACCAAACTCCTCTGCCCATGGACTTCTCCAGGCAGGAATACTGGAGTGGGTTGCCATTTCCTTCTCTAGGTATCTTCTTGACCCAGGGATTGAACTTGCGTCTCTTGCCCATCTCCGGTGTTGGCACTGGAAGGCAGGCTCTTTACCACTGGTGCTGCCTGGAGAAACCCAGTGCGCACACACACAGTTGTCTTTAGTTCCTTGTAGTTTCTGTGTATTTTATTGCTCAGGGAGATGTGTGTCCACATTCAAACACTGCATCAGAGGGTCTAAGGCCCCAGCCTGTCTCAGTAAAATTTTCCTTGAAGGTATTAAAGGCTTAGAGAGTAACATCACCACCATCCCTTCTCCAGCCACATGAGAAGAGGTTCCGAAGACTTTGGCTGATTAGATTCCAATTTAACCTTCTCAGTTTTCAGAGTAAGAAATTGAAGTCAAGAACAGTTCAGTTACTGGTTCCATTTCCGTAATCTGACCTGTAGTATAGCCAGAACCAGGAACCCCACCCAGCTCCTGACTCTCCTTTTCCTCAGGCAGTGATTTCCCCAGATCACCCTGTTTATCTTCTTCGTTCACCAGCTTTGCTGTAGGGAACTTGATATTCCTGTCAGGTTTATGTACTCTTATCACCACCAACAAGAAGCTTTTCTCTGATGTTCTTCCAAGACCTGGTGGAGAAATAGGCTAAAAAAAACAGAAAAGAATGATAAAATGTTTGCCTGCTATGAATATCATATATTTTATGCAATCTCTTGAGTTTCCTGTGGGTTCTGTTATTTAAAGCTATCATGGTGGGAGCCCTCCCAGAGGGGAAATTTTTAATTAATATCATTTGTATCATGAACATTTTAAAAATACAAAATGAATGAAGCTATATCTAACTTCCGTAATCATGACACATCTCAGAATATTTGCTTCTAAAATCACCCTATTAATTTTGTGAAAATAACCCATGAGTTAAAAAATCACCCCAAATCTCAGTATTCCGTTTATCTTTCTATATACATAAATAGATGGTTAGGTAGAAATATGTTTAGAACAAGGTGATGCAGTTATACATACTGCTTTTTTTTTTTTTTTTTTACAGTTCACGTTTTATTTAAAGGCATATTGATTAAATTCCTGCCATGAAAGATAACATCTAGAAATTAACATGAGAGATTAGCAGTCTCGTCCATCCTCTCATATTCCTGCCTTCTGAGTTTGGGAGTTATATTCTGTTCAGGTTGACGACAACTTGTAAAAGTGATTTATCTGTTTATTTATCTCTGACTGTGCTGGGTCCTCAGGGCTGCACAGGCTCTTCTCCAGCTGTGAGCAGGGACTACTCTGCAGTTGTCGTGGGCAGGCTTCTCACTGGGTGGCCTCTCCTGTTGCGGAGCGTGGGCTCTAGGGCATGCGGGCTTTAGTAGTTGAGGCACGTGGGCTCGGTTGCTGCGGCTCCAGGCTCGAGGGCACAGGCTCAATAATTGTGATGCACCGGCTTAGCTGCTCCGTGGCATGTGAGATATTCTCGGACCAGGGATCAAATCCGTGTTTCTTTCATTGGCCAGCAGATTCTTTACTGCTGAGCCACCAGGAAAGCTCGGTTTATGACAATTGATTTACTTTCCAGTAAACATTATGTCTTTCGTGTTTACTTTTATTTCTGCATAGAGATATATTCAGTCTTCCTCACCAGTCCTTTTATCACAAAATGCCTGTCTTTTACTTTTGAGGATACTCTGAATTGCCTGGGTTTTGTTGTCAGTCTTACTTTAGAAAGTTCTATATAGTTGATTAAATTCCTGCTATGAAAGATAACATCTAGAAATTAGCATGAGAGATTAGCAGTCTCATCCATTCTCTCATATTCCTACCTTCTGGGTTTGGGAATTATATTCTGTTCAGCTTTACGACAGCAATATTGCTTAATTATCTTCTGACATTGGACATTACTATATGGGAATCCGATTCCACTTCTACTCCTTATAGAAGTGTTTTGATTTTGACTTTTCTGTCTGGATGTTCAAATGATGATTTATCCTCCAGTTTCGATATCTAAAATAAGATATGTCTCACGGTTGAGGACGACACATTCGATTTCCCAGGAAAATGGTATCGTCTTTTAATCTAAAAATTCTGATGTATTTTTCAGGGAAAATTTCCTTTTATCCTATCTTTGCATATATCTTCTGTTCCGTTTGTGATCTTGGTACATAAAGATGCCAGTATCTCAACATGAAACCATCTTTGCTTGGCCTCTTTCTATACAAGTTTGTCCTAATTACTTTAGACTCTTTGCCTTCCTCCTTTACAATCACTGCAGTTACCGCAAGTCTCCAGCGTGTTGATCATTTGGTTCTTAGTGGTGTCTCTTACGTTCCTTGTACTTTCTAATTTAATCATTGGCTAATGATGTTGTTTTGCTCTTTGATTTGTTTCCTTAGCTCTGATATCTCTCTTTTCATTTCATTATGCTGTTTTTCATCTAGTCTTTGACCTCTAGTGTTGAACTTATTTTCGTAATATAAAATACATTGTGTGAAACAACTTGAAAAGTTTATCTCTGTTTCTACCCTTAGGTTTTCTTTTCTTCTGGGTCAAGTGTTTTGCTTTTCTCCCTTCTTCCCCTGCACCCATATCTCTCTCCCCACCCACTCCCTTCTCTCATTATTCTTGCTTATAATTTATTCCCATATTTCCCTTGTATGCCTTTTATCTTGCTCATGTGTGAGTGACTCTGTTTAGACACTCTTTGCTCTAATTTCATGGAAGCCGCTTCTAGACTTATTTATCACCTTGCCTGAGACTCTTTGAGCTCCAGTCTGAAGTACTGGATGGTCAGGTTTTCTTAAGTAGTTAATACCTGGGTGGGATTTTTAGGGGGTGAGTTCAGTTGAAGCAGCATTCAGGCTCTTTAAGAGCACCCAGCTTTGTTGGCTGATTCTGTCTTATATTCTCTTCCATACGGGAAGGGCTAGTCTTAAGATTTAGAGCTATGTCAGTGTCTTCTCAATCAGAAAAGGAAGGAAAAACTTAAGACTCTCTGTAAGTTTTGCATTGATTCAGTTGTAGAGGTATTACTGAGATTCCTAGTTTTTTTTCCCCAAAGTCCAGTGAAGTTTCTGGCATTTAAGGACAGATAAGGAACTAAATCCTGCTCTTTCTCCTCTATTCCAGAAACATCTATTTTGATTTATTTTTTCCTTTTACAATCGATTGCTTTCTTTTCTCTGTTTGGCTGCTGGGGTTGATGTGTGTGTGCGTGTGTGTGTGTGTACACTTGTGTTCACTAGGACTTTTACTTTCAGTAGGTATTGAGGAAGGGAAGTTAGGGAAGTTAGTTATGTGTTAGAATCCAACATCTTCTCAGTTAAATGTTTGTGCTGGAAGATTCGTTTACCTAACATTGAAAACTGGACAAGAAAGTGTTTATAAGTTATATATGTCTGGGGTATAATTTTGCATATCTGTGTATACATATCATTTTAAAAATAGGGATTATTTGTGATTGTATAGCTTACATAGAATTATGTAGGGACACAGATATGTGTATAAGTATATAGAAGTAAATGCATTTAATATATGTGTATGCATGCATACACGTATGCACACACAGACGTAATTGTTGAAGACTTGTCAGTAGTAGTAAAGGACACTGATAGCACAGAAATCAAGTTTCCAAAGACATGGTGATGATAACATAGGTAAGCGTATAGAATTAGGACCCTGAGATCAATCCTCCTATCACTTTTATCACTGGTTTGAGCCTCGGAACATCCTTCTCTCATTTTGGTCCTAAGCTCTCCAATTAAAAAAGAGAAATGGAAAGCTCTATCTGGATTTAGAGAGAAGCAACCCTGATTATAGAAACAGCTGAAACTGAGGAACGGTAGTGGGATTCTTTGCCTGGCTAAAGAAAAGTGTGATAAGAGATCTAAAATAGTTTCCAAACACATATTAAAAAAAAAAGAAAAAAGAAAAACAGACGTAAACACAACACTATAGTAAGTGTTGCGGATCAGATGTTCCTCACCCCACTGGACACAGTCTAGAATTTTTACACAGGAGCACACATTTTTCGGCATATTGTGCCTCCAATAAAAAGCACCAATGGGGAAGAAGATAAAAAAAATAGGGACCACTCACTCCCTATTCTTGCCGGAAGAGTTTCATTGACAGAGGAGCCTGGCAGGCTGTAGTCCTTGGGGTTGCAAAAAGTTGGACAGGACTGAGTGACTAATACTTTCATTTTCACAGACAGTTATGTGTAAGAGACAGCTTAAATAGAGAATGAAATGCAAATCTCAGCGTCTAGTCCGTTTGGGGAAGACGGATGTGTAGGTCGGAAGGAGCAAACTAGAGGGATATTAAGTAGACTTCAAGTCACTTGTCACATAAGAAAAAGCCTGGAGAGAAGTATTGGATTGGGCATAGGTATACTATATCACCCAACTCCTTATTAAAAACAAAAAAGGGAAGGAAGATAATGCATTTAAAGATCAGATTAGCTGAAAGAAAGTTACTTTGGTGATACAGGTGGGTGTAGAAAGAATTGAAACTATGGAATAAAAGAGCTATTTCTAATTTATAAATGGAATGCCCATCTGAAACATTGTTCCACAAAACTAGGTCTTTATTGAAGTGTGTTTAGCATAGAAGTCTGAATTGTTAAAGAATATCCCCCCTCAAGGTGATATGTCCTCTCTAAACCTACATTCAACACCAGATGGCTTCCTTTGTAGTCATTGAAATGTGACTAAATTCCAGAGTATGACTCCTTCTTTGCTGCTGCTTAGTTGCTAAGTTGTGTCCAGACTTTTCGTGACCCATTCAGGTGAAATTATGTGTTGACGTCTTTGTAAGACTTCACCTGAAAGAACTTGTTTATTTTGGATATAGAGTTAACCCAATTTGGCAGCAGTCGTATTTTAGATTTCAACATAATTGGGATGTTCAGGTATTTTCACTTAAGAGAAGACTAATGGGTTGATGCTTTTAAGAGAAGACTAATGAATTGATGCTTTTGAACTGTGGTGTTGAAGACTCTTGAGAGTCCCTTGGACTGCAAGGAGATCCAACCAGTCCATCCTAAAGGAGATCAGTCCTGGGTGTTCATTGGAAGGACTGATACTAAAGCTGAAACTCCAATACTTTGGCCACATCATGCGAAGAGTTGACTCATTGGAAAAGACTCTGATGCTGGGAGGGATTGGGGGCAGGCAGAGAAGGGGACAACAGAGGATGAGATAGTTGGATGGCATCACCCACTCAATGGACATGGGTTTGAGCAAGCTCTGGAAGTTGGTGTTGGACGGGAAAGCCTGTCATGTTGTGGTAAATGGGGTAGCAAAGAGTCAGACATGACCGAGCAACTGAACTGAACTGAATGGATTGATGTCCATTATTACAACATGTTAACTCCAAAAGGCCTGGAATGGTAGAGAGAGGTGCTCTGTTCCAGTGAAATCAGCTAGCTTTCCACCGTTCTCAGGGTAAAAAACTACCCCTCAAAGATCATGGTAATGTCTATTGTTTTCCTAATAAAAATTTCACCAGTCTTTTTTTTTTTTTTTTCACCAGTCTTTTTTTCCCGTCATTTGTATATCATTCACCAGTGATGTGCACTGCCTATTGTCCATTTAAACCATCTGCATTCCTTTAAAGTTTCATTCTTGCACTTTTAAGAGATGTTTTAAGTCTTTATGATGGAGAGAATCTGCTCAATGTCAGAGTAATACAGCAAATATTACTTGTGTGTCCTAGAGCAGTATTTTTAGAATTGACCCACATTTAGTTTGTACCTAAATAACTGGAAAAGAATAGCTAAATACCTTATCTAAAAGTGAAAATACTAGAATCCAAAATGAAGGAGATTAGGGAGTAATACAGGATGTTACTGAAAATACTTGTGAGGCATCCTTTTTTGTTGGTTTAGTCACTAAGTCGTGTCCAGCTCTTTTGTGAACTCGTGGACTGTAGCCCACCAGTCTGCTCAGCCCATGGGATTTCCCAGGCAAGAATACTTGAGTGGGTTGCCATTTCCTTCTCCAGGGGGGATTCCCAGCCCAAGGACCAAACCTGCATCTCCTGCACTGGCGGGTGGATTTCTTTCCCTCTGAGCCACCAGAGAAGCCAGAGGCATCCTTTATGTGATACAAAATGCTTAATACCATCCAGGTTGTTGGTGACAACTTAGTTTGGGGATGAAATGACCAAATGAATTTTACAGAATTCAAATGAGTAGTCTTAGCATAGAAACTCATTTAAAAAATAATGTAGAGAAAAGGTTTAGTCTGATTTAAGGTGCAATTGTGTATCTCTACTGATGCTAAAGCTGAAACTCCAATACTCTGGCCACCTCATGCGAAGAGTTAACTCATTGGAAAAGACCCTGATGCTGGGAGGGATTGGGGCCAGGAGGAGAAGGGGACGACGGAGGATGAGATGGCTGGATGGCATCACCAACTCGATGGACATGAGTTTGAGTAAACTCCAGGAGTTGGTGATGGACAGGGAGATCTGGCGTGCTGCGATTCATGGGGTTGCAAAGAGTCAGACATGACTGAGTGACTGAACTGAACCGAATGATTGTAGTATAGAAAGGTCTCTCATCTGTTAGTCATTTCTAGCTATGATAGTGCCTTTGAGAGCTGAATTATGTTTTTTCCATCTTTCTGTTATAGTCGCTATTCATTCTTTCCTCAGTTCCTAAGTTACAGAAGTTCTCTATATATGTATTCTATGCACTCAAGAAGAGCCTGAGAAACCAAGGTCTGATGAAAATGTGGGTAATTTATTTCTGGTCATGAATTTTATTCTGTCGAAAGAAGGAAAGTATAACAAAATCAATATCTTGCCTGAAATTGCTGTGGCATTGTACGTGTATGTTAAGCAGTTCTCTGAAATGGACTAAAACCATGTAAATGGGATGATTTGATAAACTTGAAAATTCATGGCACTTCATTTTCATTAGTCATTAAGAAATTGTTGCCCACCAAATAGTTTAAAGTAGTGAGTAATTTCTTCCACAAGAGTGGAAAGGAAGGAGAACTATGTTAATATTCAAAGGGAATTAAATGAAAAATCATATGCTTTCAGGAGCCATCTTCACAGTCTGCTGAGTAAGTAATGATGTAGGTGAAAGACATCTAACAGTCATAAATGGTTTAAAAATTGAACACAGAGAGAGGGCCCTGCAAAAAGCAAGAAAATCCATTGCCGGCTTCATGAGAAGCAAACTTTCACGGAAGAGGGAATGTTTGAGTTCCCTCTGAAGGAAAACATGGAAATTGTATCAGCTGAGAAATGTAGAGCCAGCCAGGGGTTCATAATCAGAAAAATGATAAAGAACATGTCCACAGCCATCCACAAGTCATATTCACTCATTAGTCCCAGTTTATATTTGTGTTGGGAATCTAGTACTTCAGAGCAGTGGAAGGAATACCTAGGTCCTAAATTCTTGGAAGCAAACCTAGAATGGGATTAATCAATCCTAGTCTGCTCATCACAGGAAAGAGAGAGAGAGAGAGAGAGAGGAGTAGCAGAGGAATAAAAAGGATTAAGAGTATAGAAGAGAAAAGCAGGAACAGAAGAGAATACTAAACCTCTTTCTCTCTCGCACTCATGTATATATATATATATGTATACGTTTATGTATTTATATATATGTATGTGTGCAAGCTGGGATCAAGATTGCTGGGAGAAATGTCAATAACCTCAGATATGCAGATGACACCACCCTTATGGCAGAAAGCGAAGAGGAACTAAAAAGCCTCTTGATGAAAGTGAAAGAGGAGAGTGAAATAGTTGGCTTAAAGCTCAACATTCAGAAAACTAAGATCATGGCATCTGGTCACATCACTTCATGGGAAATAGATGGGGAAACAGTGGAAACAGTGTCAGACTTTATATTTTGGGGCTCCAAAATCACTGCAGATGGTGACTGCAGCCATGAAATTAAAAGGCGCTTACTCCTTGGAAGAAAATTTACGACCAACCTAGATGGTATATTCAAAAGCAGAGACATTACTTTGCCGACTAAGATCCATATAGTCAAGGCGATGGTTTTTCCAGTGGTCATGTATGGATGTGAGAGTTGGACTGTGAAGAAGGCTGAGCACCGAAGAATTGATGCTTTTGAAGTGTGGTGTTGGAGAAGACTCTTGAGAGTCCCTTGGACTGCAAGGAGATCCAACCAGTCCATTCTGAAGGAGATCAGCCCTGGGATTTCTTTGGAAAGAATGATGCTAAAGCTGAAGCTCCAGTACTTTGGCCACCTCATGTGAAGAGTTGACTCATTGGAAAAGACTCTGATGCTGGGAGGGATTGAGGGCAGGAGGAGAAGGGGACGACAGAGGATGAGATGGCTGGATGGCATCACTGACTTGATGGACGTGAATCTGAGTGAACTCCGGGAGTTGGTGATGGACAGGGAGGCCTGGTGTGCTGCGATTCATGGGGTCACGAAAAGTTGGACACGACTGAGCGACTGAACTGGACTGATGTGTGCATGTATGTGTATACTCAGTTGTGTGACCCCACGGACTATTGCCCATCAGGCTCCCCTGTTCATTGGATTTCCCAGGGAAGAATACTAGAGTGATTTGCCATTTCCTTCTCCAGGGGATCTTCCTAACCCAGGGATCAAACCCTCATCCCCTGCATTGCAGGAGAATTCAGAACTTTTCAGGGACAAGATCATTTTCCATCATAATTTTCCAGTGGTAGAACTATTACAAAATACTTTAGGCACTGGACCCTGTCTGGCTGTAGAACCTACAAGTTGTGTGGTTTGGAGAAGTTGCTTACACATCACAGTCTCTTCATTTCTAAAAAGGGAATAAATAGAGCCTGATCCAAAGAGTTGTGGTGCAAATAATAAATTCAAAGTGCTTAAACTAATAAATTGTACCGTCAGGTCTTAGTAATTATTGGCTATTGTCTGGTAAATAAATACTTGATCAAAATCTGTGATAAAGTTGGAAATAGAATCCAAGAGATAATAAATGTATCTGCTCAGAGGGATTCAAGCAATAGTTCTGGTGTTGCTTCATTCTCAGTGAAGTTGGTGAAAGAATAAAGTCTAATATTATTCTATAAATTATAAATAAATTTAACCCTGTATACAATGTTCACATATTAGCTAAAGGAAATCTCTGAGACAGGTTTTTTTCCCATATCTTTGGCATGTTAACGCATCCTTCTAAATCAGCATGCCCTGTGAAAGAGTAAAGAATTTAAAAGCTTTTTGGTACTAGAGGCCCAACTATTTAGGTAAAAACAGGAAAATAAGACAGGGAAGGGGAGGGGAAGAGGGATGAGGCGGTGGGAGATTTGGCTTCCAAGATCACTCAGTAGAAAAACTAGAACTTGAGTCCTGGGTTCTTTCCACTGATTCTCTGATTTTTCTAGAAGACAGTGACCATCAGAGATTGCAAATTCACTTCAACTTTAGGGGAAAGTTCTGCTGAGAGTGGTTGGAAGGAGCAAGGAATAGTGGTTACTCAAAGAAGCAAAAATTACCACTTTTTACCTACTGGGCATAACAACAACAGAGACAAAAATAAAATCTGTCTTTAAAAATATCTATGAAAAATGCATATTTATTTTCAGGGTGAAAAGGAGATCAAGGCTGCTGCTTCCCAAGTTTGTCATCATTTCACATTCCCAGTGGAAGAAGATGAATATGACTTTTTTAAATGATTTTTTATTTGAATATAGTTGATTTATAATGCTGTGTTTCTGGTGTACAACAGAGTGAGTCAGTTATACATACACATATACCCACTACTTTTTAGATTCTATTCCCATATAGATCATTGCAGAGTATTGGATAGAGTTTTCTGTGCTATTCACTAAGTTCTTACAGAGTTACCTCTTCTCTATATTGTGATGGCTTCTCTGATGAGTCAATGGGTAAAGAACCCCCCTGCAGTGGAGGAGACACAGGCAATGTGGATTTAATCCCTGAGTCAGGAAGATCCCCTGGAGGGGAGATGACAGTCCACTCCAGTATTCTTGCCTGGGAAATCCCACGGACAGGGGAGCCTGAGAGGCTACAGTCCAAAGGGTTGCAAAGAGTCAGACATAACTAAGCTGCTTAGCACAGCTAAAGAAACTTATATATAGTAGTGTTTATATGTAAGTCCCAATCTCCCAATATGTCCATCTCACATCACTTTTTTAAACCCTAGGAAGGGTTTTGGGGGACCAAGTCTGCCAGATTCACTGGCAAAGGTGTGTTACACTTGTAATTTCCTTTCAGTTGCACATTTCAATCACAGTATAAGTAGTAGTATGGTAATTAAGACATTAAATTAGTGTATCATGTACCTTGCTGAGAAAACAGTAGTACATGTAGCTGTGCACTAGCGTAGGTAATTACTAGGACAATAGGAATATATCCACAGTAAAGATAATGGCCATTTTTAGTATCCTATCACCATAGCCAGTTCTGATGGGAAAGAGTCCATCACATTAACTAAATCCTAATGAAACTCTAGAATTACAGATACTAAGCTTTCTCGTCTGATACTCTGGTTTTCTCAGTCATATCATCTCCCCTTTATTTGCTTTATCAGCATAGCTTCCATAGCTTTATGGAATTCCTAGTGTCCTTTATGTAGGTCAATTGGATACAAATACTTGGTTATTCAGAATGTTTCTTGTATTTTTTTTCAAGTTTGTTTTTTTTTTTTTAAATTCTTTGTGGCATGACACCACCATTCACTCAGCTGTTTCACTACACTGGGCTGGGTGGGGGGCCGTGTGTATTACATCCTACAGTAGTTCCTATAAAGTAAACTAAGGGCTGAGGGGATTAACGTTGCAAGCATTTTCAATATTTGTCTCTAACTCTGAGAAAATAGAGCATGCAAGTTCACATCCCCACCCACTCACTTTTTTTTTTTTTTCTGTCTTTACAGTTCCGCCCTGGTTTTTAAATCACCCTTCCAACCTCTATGCCTATGAAAGCATGGATATTGAGTTTGAATGCACAGTCTCTGGGAAGCCTGTGCCCACTGTGAATTGGATGAAGAATGGAGATGTGGTCATTCCTAGTGATTATTTTCAGATAGTGGTAATTATCTTCTCTTCAAATTCGCTTTATAATCCCAGTCATTGTCTACTCTGTTTTTAGTTGCTTTTCTTTCCTGGGAACAAGGTTCCCATTGGGAATTTTTATGGTATGTGAAGAAAATTGGTCTAATAAAACAGATGAGTTTTTAGACTTAGGACTTTGAGCTAAAAATAATAATAATAATAATAATCAAACAATCCAGCCCTTTGTTTTACAGAGAAGATTTTAAACCAACAATGAAAAAATAGAAGGCTTAATACCAATAATTTCTAAATATTTTCACTGGTGATTCTTGGAAGAAAAAAGTTTTGAATCTAGTTTCAGACAGTATGAAGCCAAGAATCCCTTAGCTCTTTGACTTTTGCCCATAATAATAAAGCTTTAATAGAATGTGCTACTTATGAATATGCAGCCTCACTTCAATAATACAGATGGCCACTCTTTGCTCCGTTGCTACCCTTCCAAATAGGACCAGCTGGTCCTCTGTGAGCAGTGCAAAAGGGCAGTAATATTGGTGTCAAGAAAGTGGTGGCGACACTGGTGGAGAAGATATCAAGACCCAGAATTTACATGCTTTGTAATTTAAGAGCATTGAGTTAAAGCCAAGAACAACGTTTCTTATAGTTCCTATACGGTTTAGTGTACTCTGTTCCTGTCCTGGATGGAGATAATAGGGATAATTGAATTACATTCACAGAGCTGTTTGTGGTCCTGGTACACAGTGAATGACCCAAGCCTCTTATTATTATTATTATTGTGCTTGCTGCTGGCAGCAGAAAGTTTTTCTCATTTGAAAATCCTCTTTGGAAACTCTCCTTTTGGTTGAGGTCAGCATCAGAGTATCTGAAGTCAGGTATATGAATAAGAGATATGAAAAGCACTTTTTAAATATCAAGGAACTTTGCAGCTAAAGACGGAGGGTTTTGGTCCATTTCTCTTATGTTGGAGATGCAGATATGACCCTGATAAAGAAGAGTGGTCCTCTAAGCCAAGTCTCCCTGCAGAAGGGAATTCTCATGTAAGTGCCCGCTCGGAATTCAGGCACAAACTCTTTCCATGGCTTCATAGTGCCTCTAGCAGGTAGACCATTCTTCCGTGATCAGTTGACTTTCAGATACTTTCATCATCTCCTGATCCATGCATTTTGTCATATTATAAGGGCTCCTAAGGAATACATCTATAAAGAATATCTTTATTATGCTTATCATCACTTACTATGTTTCAATTTTAGTTGTATTTAATTCGTTAGGAATAGAGTAAGAAAGGAAAATAAATTTAACTTTTGAATGCCACATCAATCCATTAGTTCCTTTATATGCTATGCTGTTTTCTCTATCAGTGAATTAAAAATGACCTGCCAGGGGTCAACATGAAATGTGTTGTATACGCCTGAAATGTATGCCACTTGCATAGAGAAGAAATTGTTGAGTGCCCTTAAGGACACATGATAAAATGCAACATTTATTTTTCTCTACAGTTTGAATAATCTTTCCCCCAGCACGACCCATTATACCCAATCTATTTAAATGTTTCTTTTCTTAAGGTAAAAAGGAAATGTGCACTATGAGCCCTTTTCACACTAAATTGTGCTTAAAAAATATTTCCCCAATAGCTCCAGATATCTGAGAGCCATTGTCTGTCACACGAGTAACATTTAGCCCAAATAGTAACTTATATGAGAACTGTTAATTAGAAGTTAGTCAGCTTTATCTAAGAATTTTACATTAGCCAAGGATTGACTACAAGACACTAAAAACAATTAAGAATTCCCCTAAGGTAATATTTATCTCTTAATGACTTCAGGGAAAGTGATTTAATACATCTCACTTACTGAACTAATTCTTACACTATCGAAGATAAACTGAGTTAGGGTAATTAAATGCTATTTCAGATCGTTTTATCATCCATCCTTGAAAACTATGGTGGCCCAAAATTTATATAAAACAGGAGTTAACGTTGTTCTATTTAATTTATGGATTACTGAAGGTGAAACATTTTGTGAAACATTTTGCCATATAACAAGAATGACACAGGTATAAAATATCCCCCATAACCTCCTCCAATTCCCTAAAAGGTCACACAATTTTAAGAGGATTTTCAGACATCTTTTTTTTTCTCAGTTAAAAACACTTCTAGAAAATTTCCAGCCTAGATTTCTTGTCCTTTAGAAGCTGCAAAAATCAGTGTTTTTGTTTCCTTTTACTTTTTGTTTCTCTCCAGCAGCCACTGAACCTATTTCCTTCAGTACAAGGGAAAAAGAATGAGATTTCTTTGATACTAACCTCTGTTCCATACATAATAAAGGAATGTTCTGTTACTGCTCATTTAGAATTGGAGGGTGATGTACATCCTTGAGAGTATACTTTTCAGCACAGAACTGGGTGAAATTGCTACACATGGATTCAGCAAAGGCTCAGGACTCTGTGACGTTTTCCAGGTGACTTAGGACAGATCTGTGAGGCTGAGAACCCTCTTGGCCTCCATTCTGGCTTTTCTGGGAAGTTGGATTAAAATTCGGTTGTGTTCATTTTGTCACTTAAAGTTTTTTGCTTTTTCAAATATTTTACCTGCATTTTATTCGCACTAGGGAGGAAGCAACCTGCGGATCCTTGGGGTGGTGAAGTCGGATGAGGGCTTTTATCAGTGCGTGGCTGAAAATGAAGCAGGAAACACCCAGACCAGTGCACAGCTCATTGTTCCTAAGCCTGGTAAGATGAGATGAACTTTGCTCTGGTTTTTGTAGTTACTGTTCTGTGTGGTTTAGCTGTAAAAATCCATATAGTTTTCCCTGTTCCCAAAGTCAGTTGGAAATTAGAGTTATTTAGTTAATCAAGGTGTGTATATGTGTATTGATGATATATTTGTGCTAGAAAACTATATCTATTGATATATATATAAATCCATCCAGTGAGATATGATTATTATGAACCTTAGATACCTCTGGCTGTCAAGACAACAACCACTAAATCACTTCCTTCTCCTCTATTTTGTGGCTTGCCTTTCTTTCAGTGTTTCATATAAATATAAAATCTATATATGTAACATATATATATATATAAAACAGATAAACATCTATGTATCAGTTCAGTTCAGTTGCTTAGTCGAGTCCAACTCTGCAACACCATGGACTACAGCACACCAGGCTTCCCTGTCCATCACCAGCTCCCGAAGCTCACTCAAACTCATGTCCATCGAGTTGGTGATGCCATCCAACTATCTCATCCTCTGTCATCCCCTTCTCCTCCTGCCTTCAATCTTTCCCAGCATCAGGGTCTTTTCAAATGAGTCGGTTCTTCATATCAGGTGTCCAAAGTACTGGAGTTTCAGCTTCAGCATCAGTCCTTCCAATGAATATTCAGGACTGATCTCCTTTAGGATGGACTGGCTTGATCTCCTTGCTGTCCAAGGGACTCTCAAGAGTCTTCTCTAACACCACAGTTCAAAAGCATCAATTCTTTGCCACTCAGCTATCTTTATAGTCCTTTACAGACCTTTTCCAGTCCTGTGGCTACTGCTGAGTTTTCCAAATTTGCTGACATATTGAGTGCAGTACTTTCACAGCATCATCTTTTAGGGTTTGAAATAGCTCAACTGGAATTCCATCACATCCACTAGCTTTGTTTGTACTGATGCTTCCTAAGGCCCACTTGACCTTGCATCCTGGATGTCTGGCTCTAGGTGAGTGATCACACCATCGTGATTATCTGGGTCATGAAGATTTTTATTTTCGTACAGTTCTGTGTATTCTTGCCACCTCTTAATATCTTCTGCTTCTGTTAGGTCCATACCATTTCTGTTGTTTATTGTGCTCATCTTTGCATGAAATGTTCCCTTGGTATCTCTAATTTTCTTGAAGAGATCCCTAGTCTTTCCCATTCTATTATTTTCCTCTATTTCTTTGCATTGATCACCAAGAAAGGCTTTCTTATCGCTCCTTGCTATTCTTTGGAACTCTACATTCAGGTGCTTATATCTTTCCTTTTCTCCTTTGTCTTTAGCTTCTCTTCTTTTCTCAGCTATTTGTAAGGTCTCCTCAGATAACCATTTTGCCTTTTTGCATTTCTTTTTCTTGGGGAGGGTCTTGATCACTGCCTCCTGTACAATGTCATGAACCTCTGTCCATAGTTCTTCAGGCACTCTATCAGATCTAACCCTTGAATCTATTTGTCAGTTCCACTGTTTAATGGTAAGGGACTTAATTTAGGTCTTACTTGAATGGTCTAGTGGTTTTCCCTATTTTCTTCAATTTAAATCTGAATTTGACAATAAGGAGTTCATGATCTGAGCCACAGTCAGCTCCTGGCCTTGTTTTTGCTGACTGTACAGAGCTTCTCCATCTTTGGCTGCAAAGAATATAATCACTCTGATTTTTGTGTTGACCATCTGGTGATGGCCATGTGTAGAGTCTTTTCTTATGTTTGTTTTAACCAGTGCATTCTCTTGGCAAAACTATTAGCCTTTGCCCTGCTTCATTCTGAACTCCGAGGCCAAATTTACCTGTTTCTCCAGGTGTTTCCTGACTTGCTACTTTTGCATTCCAGTCCCCTATAATGAAAAGGACATCTTTTTTGGGTGTTAGTTCTAAAAGGTCTTGTAGGTCTTCATAGAACTGTTCAACTTCAGCTTCTTCAGCGTTACTGTTTGGGGCATAGACTTGGATTACCATGATATTGAATGGTTTGCCTTGGAAACAAACAGAGATCATTCTGTCATTTTTGAGATTGCATCCAAGTACTGCATTTTGGACTCTTCTGTTGACCGTGATGGCTACTCCATTTCTTCTTGCCCACAGTAGTAGATATAATGGCCATCTGAGTTAAATTCACCCATTCCAGTCCATTTTAGTTCACTGATTCGTAAAACATCGATGTTCACTCTTGCCATCTCCTATTTGACCACTTCCAGTTTGTATTGATTCATGGACCTAAATTCCAGGTTCCTATGCAATATTGTTCTTTACAGCATCAGACTTTACTTCCATCACCAGTTGCATCCACAACTGAGTGCTGTTTTTGCTTTGGCTCTGTCTCTTCTTTCTTTATGGAGTTATTTCTCCACTGATCTCCAGTAGCATATTAGGCACCTACCAACCTGGGGAATTCATCTTTCAGTGTCATCTTTTTGCCTTTTCAAACTGTTCATGGGTTTCTCAAGGCAAGAATACTGAAGTGGTTTTCCATTCCTTCTCCAGTGAACCACATTTTGTCAGAATTCTCCACCATAAACTGTCTATCTTGGGTGGCCCTACACAGCATGGCTCACAGTTTCATTGCATTAGACAAGGCTGTGGTCCATGTGATCAGTTTGGTTAGTTTCCTTTGATTGTGATTTTCATTCTGTCTGCCCTCTGATGGATAAGGATAAGAGGCTTATGGAAGCTTCCTGATGGGAGAGACTGACTGTGGGGAAACTGGGTCTGGTTCTGATGGGTGGGGCAATGCTCAGTAAATCTTTAAGCCAATTTTCTGTTGATGGGTGGGGCTGTGTTCCCTCCCTGATTTTTGACCTGAGTCCAAACTATGGTGGAGGCAATGAAGATAATGGCAACCTCCTTCAGAAGGTCCCATGCACCCACTGCTACACTCAGCGCCTCCAACCCTGCAGCAGGCCACCACCGGCTCAGGCCTCTGCCGGAGACTCCTGGACACTCATGGGAAATCTAGATCAGTCTCTTTTGGGCTCGCTGCTCCTTTCTCCTGGGTCCTGGTGCCCACAAGGTTCTCTTTGTGCCCTCCAAGAGCCTGTTTCCCCAGTCCTGTGTAAGTTCTGGCAGTTCTGTGGTGCCTTCATGGCGACCTCCTCTAAGAGGGCTTATGCCGCACCCAGGGCTGCTGCACCCAGAGCCCTGGCCCCTGCGGCAGGCCACGGCTGACCTGTACCTCCACAGGAGACACCCAGACACAGGTCTGGCTCGGTCTCAGTGGGGTCTCTGGGTCCTGGTGCACACAAGGTTTGTTTGAGGCCTCCGGGTGTCTACGGCGGGAATGGGGTTTGATTCTAAACATGGTTTTGCCACTCCTAACATCTTCCTGGGGTTTCTCCTTTGCTCTTGGATGTGGGGTAACTTTTTTTGGTAGAATCCAACATTCTCCTATGCCAGCAGAGTAGGAAAACTCAGCAATGATCACAGGACTAGAAAAGGTCAATTTCATTCCAATCCCAAAGAAAGGCAATGCCAAAGAATACTCAAACTACCACACAGTTGCACTCATCTCACATGCTAGCAAAGTAATGCTCAAAATTCTCCAAGCCAGGCTTCAATAGTCTGTGAACTGTGAACTTCCAGATGTTCAAGCTGGTTTTAGAAAAGGCTGAGGAACCAGAGATCAAGTTGCTAATGTCCATTGGATCATTGAAAAAGCAAGAGAATTCCAGAAAAACATCTACTTCTACTTTATTGACTGTGCGAAAGCCTTTGACAGTGTGGATCACAACAAACTGTGGAAATTTCTTAAAGAGATGGGAATATTTGACCACCTGAACTGCCTCCTGAGAAATCTGTATGCAGGTCAGGAAGCAACAGTTAGAACTGGACATGAAACAACAGACTGGTTCTAAATTGGGAAAGGACCATGTCAAGGCTGTATATTGTCACCCTGTTTATTTAACTTCTATGCAGAATAGATCATGAGAAATGTTGGATTGGATGAAGCACAAGCTGGAATCAGATTGCTGGGAAAAGTATCAATAACCTCAGATATGCAGATTATACCATACTTATGGTAGAAATCAAGGAAGAACTAAAGAGCCTCTTTATGAAAGTGAAAGAGGAGAGTGAAAAGGGTGACTTAAAACTCAATATTCATAAAACTAAGATCATGGCATCTGGTCCCATCACTTCATGGCAAATAGATGGGGAAACAATGGAAACAGTGAAAGACTTTATTTTTTGTGTGTGTGTTCCAAAATCACTGCAGGTGGTGACTGCAGCCATGAAATTAAAAGACGCTTGCTTCTTGGAAGAAAAGTTATGACCAACCTAGATAGCATATTAAAAAGTAGAGATATTACTTTGCTAACAAAAAAGCTATGGTTTTTCCAGTAGTCAAGAGTCTGTTGGACTGCAAGGAGATCCAACCAGTCCATCCTGAAGGAAATCAGTCCTGAGTGTTCATTGGAAGGACTGATGCTGAAACTGACACTCCAATACTTTGGCCACCTGATGCAAAGAGCGGACTCATTTGAAAAGACCTTGATGCTGGGAAAGATTGAAGGTGGTAGGTGAAGGGGACGGCCAAGGATGGGATGATTGGATGGCATCACCGACTCAATGGACATGAGTTTGAGTAAACTCCAGGAGTTGGTGATGGACAGGGAAGCCTGGCATGCTGCAGTCCATGGAGTCGCAAAGAATTGGGCATGACTGAGCAACTGAACTGAACTGAACATTCTTCCTGTCAATGGTTGTTAAGCAGTGAGTTGTAATTTCAGTAGTTCTCACAGGAGAAGAGCATTTCAAGTCCTTCTACTCCGCCATCTTCCTCTGCCACACTCATAAAGCTGTTGTTTGCAAGATCCCACAATCTTTCGTCTTGCCGTCCACAGACAGTGAGTCATATACGTGTATACACACATGCGTATTTCTAGTCTTAAATCAGTGAAACTTGGAAGAAAAATAGGAGAAGTAATCACTTGGAAGTAAAACATTTTCCTTTTAAAGAAAAAAAATATTTTCATAAGTTGTCCTTTCTTCTATAATTTATTGTTTTTTATTTTTTTGTTCTGTAATCTTTTAGAGGTTTAATATGGTGGTTTGTTCAAAACTAGCATAAATCTATAATAGACATGTCATGGAATATCCCCATAATGGTACAATTTCTGAGCTTCCCTGGTGGCTCATACAGTAAAGAGTCTGCTTCCTCCGCAGAAGACCCAGGTTTGATCCCTGGGTCGGAAAGATCTCCTGCAAATGGAAATGGCAACACACTGCAGTATTCTTGCCTGGAAAATCCTATGTACAGAGGAGTGTGGTGAGCCCTCGTCCATGGGGTCACAAAGAGTTGGACATGCCTGAGCAATTAACATGTCATCTCATTGTCGGTACAATTTCTACCAGAAAGGAAGCAAAACCACAAAAAACAAACACACAAAAAGCTAACTGATCAGCTGCTCTGAAATGTGGTAATACTACAGAAGGTCAAAAGCATTACCACTCTCTGTTTTTTTGATGAGGGATTGAACAATTATTGTATAGATCCAAATACTTTAAAATATTAATACCTCCTTATGAAAAGTTTTCATGCCATCTATTGATTATTTAACTTTTTGGACCAGTTTCCTTCTTCTTAATTCAATCTTGTCCCACTCTTTTCCTGCAGTAAGTTTATTAGAAAGTAGTGATGTCTGTACAGCTACAGAAATACATGAGACATTGTCTTTCTTTGGCTTCTTTGTGACCTATCAAGGCCTGATATTTGGTGCGTCTAACCAATTATCCAGAGACTCTCAAACTGTCATCATAATGTTCACAACAACGACTTTCTCTGTTTTCTTGATTAAAACAAAAAAGCAGCCACAGAACCACAGTCTCAGATGAGTAAAAGAATGAAAGGAACTACCTCGTAATTTAAAGGGCCAATTAACTCTTGTTCAAGATCACCGGTTTCTCTGATGGACTGCTCATTTCCCTTTTATTGAATGTGCCCTATGTGTGAGTGTAACTTCATTGGTGTGACTAAGTGCATTCTCTTCTGCTGAAACGTGAATGGATGAGTTAGAGAAAAGGAACCTCTAAAATCAGTCTCTAATGTGAGCCATGGTTTACAAGCCCTGTGCTATCTCATTAGCAACAATGTGGCGACGTTTACACTAATGCTGGTTGCTGCACAAGCTGCAGAACAAGAGAATTCTGGTTACCGTTGATTTTCATCTAAGGCCATAAAGCTGAGGAAAGTGCGAGATAAGCAGTCTTGTCTTTCTAAAGAGACATGTGAGGTGCACTCTCCTAGGACTTAT
The DNA here is from genome assembly GCF_014754425.2 of Oryx dammah. Classification (NCBI taxonomy): domain Eukaryota; kingdom Metazoa; phylum Chordata; class Mammalia; order Artiodactyla; family Bovidae; genus Oryx; species Oryx dammah. The sequence continues at coordinate 9,485,152 of NW_024070206.1, read as the reverse complement.
TGGCACTGGCCAGGTCTGGCCACCATCCCCTGTAAGTGCCATTCAGTGTGGAAGATGCTTTGATGTGTTGAAATTTGTAGAATTAGACATGGGCAGGGCTTCCCTGGTGGCTCAAACAGTAAAGAATCCACCTGCATTGTGGGAAACCTGGGTTCCATCCCTGGGTTGGGGAGATCCCCTGGAGGAGGGCATAGCAACCCACTCCACTGTTCTTGCCTGGAGACTCCCCATGGACAGAGGAGCCTGGCGGGCTACAGTCCATGGGGTCGCAAAGAGTCGGACACGCCTGAGTGACTAAGCACACGGACGTTGTCCTGGCATTTTCTTTCCCCTACAAGTCAAGTTATAGAGACACCAGGAAAACTGGAACAGAGTGCATTTGTGATTTGTGTGCGTGCGTATGTTTTACTGGGAACTGCTTGCACAACTGGAAAACAGGCATCTTATCCTGACTAAAAGTTGTCTGGAGGTGCCCACCGTAAGGTAAGGGAACTAGAGAAGGCGAAGTTCAGAGAAAGAATGAGACCGATACTCTACAGGAACAGATCACCTCCAATGAGGCGAGAAGGGGCAGCAGTCAGACCAGCGAGCTGCTGCACTAAGTCAAGAAGAGAGTAGGTATATACAGAAAACATATATGCAGAAGTACATTGTTTTGGGGTCTGTTTTTCCTCAAGATTATTTTTCATTAGTTAGCTTCTAACAACTGGGGCAAGGAATTCCTGGGACTGACTGGGAGCTGAACATAATCAGTGTTCATGTCCATTCCTTTCTTTGGGGGAGAAAGTTCTTTATTCTGTATAGAAAACGGTGGGAAAGACCCAGAAGGGAGTTTTCACTCCCGGCCATTTTGAGCCATAGCTTCACCCACAACCCAGCAGGAGAAAGGGAAAGTCAGCTGTGTTGAACTCTGTTTCCACTTTGGGGAAGAACAAGGCTGTGAGTTATACTTGTGAAGAAAAAGCAGGGCTGAAGACAGCTGAAGAAGCCTGCCCACTAGGTTCTGACTGCAGAGGCTACAACCACAGAAGATACTAGGAGTGGAGCGGAGCTGGGAGCTGGGGCAGAAGGCCAGCCAGACCCCGCTGTCCCTGCTTTTGGAAGGGGTCTAGAGTGGGGGTTCCTCGGGTGGAAAGGCCTCAGAAGAACCCACATAGCTGCCCCCACAAAACACACGTGTACGCCTGCCACGACTATGGATTCTAAAGAGCACAGGTTGAGAAAAAGAGCCTCTGTCTCTTTACTTGAAATCCATCCTCTCTTTCCACCCTAGAGAAGCCCTAAGTCCTGGGGGCGGGCAGACCCAATAGAATAAAAAGCAAGTGACAGACAGTTCTATTGCCTCTTACCCATTTTTGGCCTCAGGCCAGCTCCAGGAGGAGGGAAGAGACTTGGAATGGAACCTTAGGTTAAGCTTACTTGTTTGCATGTGTCTGTGTTGCCTTTATTGTTATTGTTACTGTTTTTAATATCTGAAAAGAAAGCTTTCAAAATATTTTAAGGTGCCTTTAGGACTTGAGGATTGACCCAAGTTGCTATCTAGGATAGAAAATATATCTGATAGAGTGTGTTTGAAAGTGGAGGATGGGGGTAAAAAAAGCTGTTCCCTCTTCTTTCTTCCTATTCCAATAGTTCAGCTTGTTCAATAAACCAATTCTAGGCATTGAACTTCACTTATACCAGTCAGCTCTGATTTCAACAGGTATCTCTTTGTTAATGGTCCCTTGCATTCTGTTCAGGTCCTGATTCATTTGGGTCTATGGGACTACAAAAGAGCAAGGCTCCCCTTGGCAGAAATGTCATTTACCTCCTGAGGAGGGCAAGCCTCAGAGAATCTTGATAGTTCATTCTCCCTTCTAGATGGTAAAGTGTTGTCAGTGGATGCTACATTTTGGGTTGGTGTTTATTGTATCTGGCATTGGATTAGAATGAAAGTAAAAGAAAATGAAGACCAAAACCTGAAAGCGTGACAGAACACCATTATGACTGTCTTATACTCCCTCCTTGTAAATGATGGATTGCTTTTTCCTAGCTGTTTCATCAGGTCTTCAAATAATGCCTCCGATTCCTCAGAGATTCAGTGTAGGCCGCGTGCACAGATGGTGGAGAGGCTAGCTATAAATATAAACTCAGCAATGAAGCTGACCATGGCGGAAGAACAGAGCCCTCTCTCTTGAAGTTCCAACAATAAATGGTCACCATATATTGTGAAGCACATTGTGGGCCTGCATTGACCAGCTGTTCAGCTTTGGTCTGTCCACATGCTTGCGGCTCAGAGATTCTCTGGGCAACCATAACAATCTGCTTCTCACTGAAGCGCACACAATGGCCTGTTCAAGAGGGCGCCCATGGTTGGTGGATATTTACATAAGCCTAATGAAGCTTCAGCCTAGTCTTTTATACAGAGTTTAGCTATTCCCTCTTTTACAATTAGTGACTTAGGAAACATCACCTACTAAATGAAATGGAGTTAATGATTTGTTTTTCTCTCCAGAAAATAAGTTTTGGAAAACTATTGAAATGTGTGCACTGTAACAAGTGGAATATATGCTTGGTTTCCTCGAGATAAAGATCAAGACGATCAACGGCATTTTAAAAAGTCATTATACTAGAGGAAGTGCTGTCAGGAATGTTATATATCTGACACTATGACGCTGTGCACACATTTCCAGACTGCTAGCCATCTCTGCATGCCTAGCACAACCATGAGTGCACACACATTTGTGCACCCACAGACAAAGATCTGCACACTTAAGACTTTCCAGATGCATGAGAAATACTTAGGTGTTTCATGTAAGTGGTGGTAAATTCAGGTTAAAATACTTCAGCTGCTTTGTATCCCTTGCATTGCCTAGCCATCTCTTCTAAGAGCTAAGGAACTGTTTTTTTTGTTGTTGTTATTTTGGTTTTAGTTTCTTGTTGTTATTTTACTTTTATTTACTTATTACCTGGTGAGAGACATTAGTTAAGTCCTCTTTCCAAATGACGATTGACTGTAGCTCCTCAAGTCTATTATTCACCGAACAGCCCAGCCAAAAAGTGTCAAGAATCAATGTGTTGGGTGTCATAAGATACTTCAGTAGTCAGATTTGCAAACAGGTACAGGGCAACCCACTCCAGTGTTCTTGCTTGGAGAATCCCAGGGACAGGGGAGCCTGGTGGGCTGCCGTCTATGGGGTTGCACAGAGTCAGACACTACTGAAGTGACTTAGCAGCAGCAGTACACAATACTTTAGGATCTGGTTGACATAGCAGATGCTGATGAGTTAGTTACACTTTAGTCATCATCCAGAGAAATGGAGTGTGGATAGAAAGCAAAAGTTGCTCAGTCATGTCCGACTCTTTGGGATCCATGGACTGTACAGCCCATGGAATTCTCCAGGCCAGAATACTGGAGTGGGTAGCCTTTCCCTTCTCCAGGGGATCTTCCCAACCCAGGGATCGAACCCAGGTCTCCTGCATTGCAGGCGGATTCTTCACCAGCTGAGCCGTGAAGGAAGCCTGAGAATGATGGAGTGTGGGTAAGCAGTAGTTAAATTAAGACTGTTTGGTTGCTGGAAGGAGAAGTAAGCTTATTTTCTGATGCTGGTGATGTAGTATGGGAGCTTAGAGAGGAAGGTGGGAACAAAGATAGGATACATATAAAATATCAGTTATCTTGGAGTTAGTGATCTTGGTTCTAATTGCTAGGTAGCATTATGTTGAGTTTTAAGACAGTGGAAAAGCTGGATTAAAACTCAGCATTAGAAAAATGAAGATCATGTCATCCAGTCCGATCACTTCATGGCAAATAGATGGGGAAACAAAGGAAACAGTGACAGACTTTATTTTCTTGGGCTCCAAAATCACTGCAGATGGTGACTGCAGCCATGAAATTAAAAGATGCTTGCTCCTTGGAAGAAAAGCTATCACAAACCTAGACATCATTTTAAAAAGCAGAGACATTACATTGCCAACAAAAGTCCTTATAGTCAAAGCTATGGTTTTTCCAGTAGTCATGTATGGATGTGAGAGTTGGACTCTAAAGAAAGCTGAGCACTAAAGAATTGATACTTTTGAACTGAGGTGTTGGAGAGTCCCCTAGACTGCAAGGAGATCCAACCAGTCCATCCTAAAGGAAATCAATCCTCAATGTTCATTAGAAGGACTGATGCTGAAGCTCCAGTACTTTGGCCACCTGATGTGAAGAGCTGACTCATTTGAAAACACCCTGATTCTGGGAAAGATTGAAAGCAGGAGGAGAAGGGGACAACAGAGGACCAGATGGTTAGAATGCATCACCAACTCAATGGACATGAGTCTGAGCAGGTTCTGGGAGATAGTGAAGGACAAGGAAGCGTGGCGTGCTGCAGCCCATGGTGTCGCAGAGTCAGACGTGACTGAGCGAGTGAACAACACCATTATGTTTCCTGGCCATAGTCTGCAATGCAAATAATTAGAAATACTTAACTGCTGGGCAGAGAAGATGAGGGCCAGAGAACTAGGAATACAGCTGTAATCAAGATATATATAGTTTGGACTATTTTAAATTTAATGGCAGAAATGGATGACTATATAACAAAGTAGCCATGGGGAGTAATAATGTATTCTCTATATTCTACTAGGCACAAAAATGTAATATGTTCACAACCAAATAAACACTATTCTAAATATTTCCTAAATGTAGATTTGCTTGGGCAAGGTACCAATTCATACCTATATATGAATATATATAGGGAAGAAGAAGAAATATATATGGGATATATATCTCGTATTTGTCTCATATCCCAAACACATTTGTTGATACTGAATATGTTCTAATGCTGGTTTTTTGTTTTTCCTCCAAGATTGGCAACATAGTAGTTTCCCACTGTAGGTGGGGAAATATATTGGTTAAGCGTTTAGAAAAAAAAAAATGTGAGCTATTTTCAATTCCTTCTCCTCTCCTGGAAAAGCTTTACTGATTACAAATGATGTCAAATTTTAAACATTGTATTAAGGGGGTAGATCACATGTTAGCAAAAGTATTAGGTCTGGTCATGAACATTGAGGCATAAAATCAGAAGTCCTTTTGTTGCCAAAAACTTGGTCTTCGTGCCCCTTTGCTGAATCAAATCTTGGAGACAGAGTTTTCAGTGAAGTAGAAAAGAAGAGCTTTATTACTTTGCTGGGCAAAGGGGGAAAACAGTAGGCTTGTGGCCCTCAAAAACCATGCTGCTAGGTGGGAAGATTTTGGCTCAGATGGTAAAGCGTCTGTCTACAATGTGGGAGACCCGGGTTTGATCCCTGGGTTGGGAAGAGCCCTTGGAGCAGGAAATGGCAATCCACTCCAGTACTCTTGCCTGGAAAATCCCATGGACAGAGGAGCCTGGTGGGCTGCAGTCCATGGGGTCGCAAAGAGTCGGACACAACTGAGCAACTTCATGTTCATGTTCACTTTCATAGCAATAGTTCAAGGCTAGTGTTGCTGATAAGATTAGGGTGTGTGCAGTGCCTGCATTTTGACCTGTTTTCAAGTAATCTTTTGATGAGCTTCTCTGGTTCCTTTAATCTAGCCTCAGGTGGTCTTCTCTGTAGGAGGAATGCTTTCAGTTCAGTTCAGTTGCTCAGTCGTGTCCAACTCTTTGCAACCCCATGGACTGCAGCACGCCAGGCTTCCCTGTCCATCACCAACTCCCGGAGTTTACTCAAACTCATGTCCATTGAGTCAGTGATGCCATCCAACCATCTCATCTTCTGTTTCCCCTTCTCCTCCCACATTCAATCTTTCCCAGCATCGGGGTCTTTCAAATGAGTCAGTTCTTCTCATCAGGTGGCTAAAGTAATGCTTACATCTTCCATTTGTTGGGTTTTTCTTACAGACAGAGCTTAAAGACATTGCTACATGAATCCCTTGAGGCAGAAGCATGATCCTACCCCAAGGCTGTACTATTGTTTCTTGGCTGTGCCTCCCTTGTCCCTGCTTTCCCTCTCTTCCCTGACTAGTACCTGTTCAAATCTGCCCTTTGGAACTCAAGGACTATCACACAGGCTGGAGTCCATTCCCTGCAAGAACTGGGGGACATAGAAAGGCCTCCATGCCCAGGAGCCCCACAGAGTCCTGCGGGGATTTAGCTTGGCTCTATTTTTGTGACTTTTCGCTGTCAACATGAGAAGAAAACCTTGTTGTTCAGTCATGTCCAACTCTTTGTGACACCATAGACTGCAGCATGCCAGGCTTCCCTGTCCTTCACTGTGTCCCAGAGTTTGCTCAAACTCATGTCTATTGAGTCGATGATGCCATCCATCTATCTGATCCTCTGTCACCCTCTTTTCCTGCCCTCAGTCTTTCCCAGCATCAGGGTCTTTTCCAATGTGTTGGAATTTCCCATCAGGTGGCCAAGTATTGGAGCTTCAGCATCAGCATCAGTCCTTCCAATGAATATTCAGGGTTGATTTCCTTTAGGATTGACTGGTTTGATCTCCTTGCTGTTCAAGGACTCTCAAGAGTCTTTTCCAGCACCACAATTCAAAAGTATCAATTCTTCAACACCCAGCTTTCTCTATGGTCCAGCTCTCACATCCATACATGACTATTGGAAAAACTGTAGCTTTAACTCTATGGACCTTTGTTGGCAAAGTGATGTCTCTACTTTTTAATATGCTGCCTATGTTTGCCATAGCTTTTTTTCTAAGGAGTAAGTGTCTTTTAATTTTGTGGCTACAGTTACCATCTGTAGTGATTTTGCATCCCAAGAAAATAAAATCTTGCACTGCTTCCACTTTTTCCCCATATAGTTACCAAGAAGTGATGGAACCAGATGAATACCTTGAAATCCCAAATAGCCAGAGGAATATGTGGGCGCAAACTCATATAGTTGTATATTAACTTCAGCTTGTTAAAGTGTTTCTTACGATGTAGGAACTCTTATATACTAACTTCAGTGGAATTGTGTGAAGCAATGAAAACTTATACAATTAGTCATAACACTTTTAAGATCTTTTGTAATTTAATTTGTCAGTGTAATAGCACATAAGCAACTGTGTCAGAGAGATTATAACTGACTCTCAAATGATGTACTTTTTAGTCTGATATTAGTCACTGGTGGTCAATTAAGTTGAATTTTTATCTCTTGATATGAGAAGAGTAACTGATTTAAATGCTCAGTAGTTGTCTGTGCGGGATCAAATTATTCCTGGAGTTCTGTAAATAATTTAGAAGATCCAATTCCATGTACTAGACTAATATATTGGTGGACCAAACTGAAAAATGAGTCATTAGACAGCTTCTCTCACAAAATCTGTGATGCTCATTAAAACTACAAACATTCTCTTTAGAGTTCCATCATTGAGTATAAATGAATAAAAGTGCAGCTTAATATTTTTGAAACTTATTTCCAGCAATGATTATAGCTCATAAGCTTTCCACAGACATTTTCCCTTATAAACCTTAGTAATTAACTGTACCTGTTAGGATACAGAAGCAATCTTTTCAAGAAGGTTATTAATGTCAATGTATATGGCTATGAATTCAATCTGCTAAAGAAGTATTTTGCTTGCTAAGGTAAAGATAAAAGTAAGAGGAAGATAGTCTCTGCTGTTTTATTTTCTGCTGCAAAGTCACCTTCACCTTAGAGAAATGTTGACACTCAAACTAGCACTTTCCCTGAGGGAGTCAATGATAGCCCAAGTTTGGCATCAGTCAGCCATTTGATCTTTTACCATATACTAGTCACCTAGTCTCTGAGATGTGGACACATTTCATGTCCACATCCTTCTCTAGTTTATCTATAGTGATTTAAAATAATTGGAATATAGAATATAGTGGGCAGCATCTTAGATAATATGGCCTAACCTTTCCAAATCTCCATTCCTTCAGCTTTAAAATACGGTAGATAATTGTCTCAAAGATTTAGTGCAATAAATGTATATCAGAGGGATTTGCAGGCTGCAAATTGCTATACAAATATTAGCTATTATGCAGTGTTCCATTGGTTTATTTAGTCTCAAGACAAATAGGATACAGTTCTTGGGATGAATACAATAGCTATCTTCTACCATATTTTCTGTCCTCCAAGAAAATAATTAATAGCTAAAGGTTTCAGGGACAGTAACCACTGGAAATTTAGGTTTTTAGCCCAGTAGATAAGGTGAAGGGAAAAGGTCTATTTCGTAATGCCTGCCGGTGGAGAGGTTTGTAGCAGGGTTTACACTATCCATTTAATGACTTGCTCATTCCAGTTTCATGTTGGCAGAGGTTTCTCAGCAAATAGAGGCTTGTCATTCACCTTGTCCTTCATTCAGCATGTGCTTCAAGTAGGAAGCTAGCTCAGTGATAATCAAGAGGATATGACTCTATGGCAGACTTTGAAATTAGAAATGAATTCTGCAGTAATATGAAGTATCCTGAGACCAGTGATAACTATAAATCCATACAATATGAAAGACTTGATAGATTCATAAATATTGATCACATCAGACTTTGGTGGTAAACACACTGAAAATTGTTATTCCACAGCTTTCTTAAGGCCTAGTGGGGAAATAGAAAAGAATTCTGATTTTTACACTGAACCCAAAGAATCTTGTGTGTATAATATGTCTGCCTTTTATTTATAAATCATTTGATAATAGGTGTGTCTGGACACACAGGCACTACACCCATGCACACATATCCAGATTCCTTCTGATATAGTGTTATTAGAGAATTTCTAAATATCAATATAATCACTGCTGGTGCTAAGTCGCTTCAGTCGTGTCCGACTCTATGGAACCCCATAGGTGGCAGCCCACCAGGCTCCCCCATCCCTGGGATTCTCCAGGCAAGAATACTGGAGTGGGTTGCCATTCCCTCTCCAATGCATGAAAGTGAAAAATGAAAGTGAAGTTGCTCAGTTGTGTCCGACTCCTAGTGACCCCATGGACTGCAGCCTTCCAGGCTCCTCCGTCCATGAGATTTCCCAGGCAAGAGTACTGGAGTGGGGTGTCATTGTCTTCTCTGAATATAATCACTAGGAGGTATATATAGTTTGGTAGCTAAAATTATATAGCTATAATTGTTAACTGATTATTAAAGTGATGATAACTAACACTGATAGAACTACTCTGAAATTATACTCATATACACAGTTTGGGGGAATAAATTGCAATCTAGTCAACAGCAAAGGCCTCAGATGATTCTACAGGAAGCTTTCCCTCCAGAGACGGGTATGCCCTGGAGTGCAGCGCTTCTCTTCACCGGCAGGCAGTTACTGGAGATGGATGCAGTCGAGAGCAGTCGGCCACCAGCACTGTCTCCAGCTGGAGGGGTGAGCGCCACAGTCCACAAGAGGGAGATGGGAGGTGGCACTCCTCTCTGTTCGCCAGAGTCTCCCTTTGTGCTGCTCACATCCGTTTGCTTCCTGTAACAAATTCTGTAAATAACTATTCCAGGGTGCATGTTGGTCTTGTTCCCTGGAGGAAAAAGGCAGGTTGGTGGGATGAACTACAGCTCTCATCAGTACAACCACAGCTGTTTTCAAGGCTGCAGTTGGTGGTCACCATTTTCTTCCTCCTACGTGTTATTCCTCTCACCTTCATTTAGTATCTCTACATATCTGTGTGACTTAGCAGGTGGAATGACTCAAACTCCTATCCCTCTGCACGTCATAGAACTTGTGCTAGTCTATTTACCGTCAGAATTAGAGAAGACGGTGCTAATAGACACTCCAGTAGATAACCTGTGTGCTAACTATATTCATCCCTGTTTCCCACCCTACCACCCCTGATGATCTCATTAATTATTCTTCCTTTGCCTACTGGTATTTTGGCACAAGAATCCTGAAATGACCAGGATAGCTCAAAGGTTAATGATGAAAGCGTTTCTCCTCCAAGAACTAGGACTTCTAAGTCTACAGAGCCTAGGGTTTCAGTGATGAGAAACTCTGCTTCCCGAATGGGTCACTAGGAGTGATGGTAAGGAAGTCCACAGCCACTTCAGTCTCTTGTATCCATTGACTCTACCTTTGAGGACACGGCACCATATACTGCTCATACATTTTGAGTATGTACTGCACTCTGAAGGAAGACTCTCCCCTCTGCTTTTTTTTATGGTATTGTCTTCAAATGTTCCTCATTGCTTCTCCAAAAGACTGTTCTTAAGCCGTATCATTTTATCAGCTTCTCAGAGAATGGTGTATGATAGGATCAATATCCCATGGTTGTGTATTCACACCAACGCCTCTTTTGCTCTCAAGTGTGTTATTTGATCTTCTGTAATATTATGCATGTTTGTGGCTCGAATACTTTGGGGGCTCTCAGATAGTATTGGCAGGCTGAAGCCTTGAGAATAAGAAGGGTGGAATATGTGTATATTTCAATCAAGGTGAATTTCTGCCCTTCTGGAGTGGATGGAATCCAGTGTAACAACATGCTACCAAGAGGTTAGTTGGTTTCCTCCAGGAATGGTGTTTTATTGGGCACTTTGCATCCATCCCTTTACTAGTAGATTGGATATATGGCAATACAGTAGCTGCTGGTGAGGAACAGCAGCTTTGTTGGGTTGTAGCTCATGTTGTTGGGCAATGCATAGGTGCCGTCCTTGCCACAGGAACTTCTTCATGCCTGGGATAAACCTCATTGACTACAGTACCACCATTGCACAAAGCTTGGTGTTTAGATGTGATACAAAGTCTTTATAATATTTGATATTCACTCCCAGAGGCCTGTCCATATCCCGCTTTTCTTCTGTGTCCCTGACCTTCTGATCACAGTCCTTCCAGATGCCTGGTCAATCAGCCCAGCCATTTGACTTTGAGCATAGTCTCTATACAGTAAGTTCCCTACATACGAACAAGTTCCTTTCTGAAAGCATGTTCATTACATCCAGTTTGTTCCTAAGTCCAGCAAAGTTAAGCCTAGGTAACAAACTAACGCAGTTGACTATACAATTGTGTCCTATAATAGCTTTGTAATACTTTTCACATGCCTTGCTTCACTCTCTCGATTATTTTCACTTTTGTTTTTGTTTTCACCATTACCCAATGGTGCTTCTTAGCAGTAACAGCCATATCGCTGCTGTTTTTATGCTTGCTTCCAGTCATCCTGGGCTTCAAGGAAGATACTCTGCCCCTGTCCTCTGTGCAGTACTGTATAATAAAATGCACAAAAGCACAACCCCTTCTAGAGGAAGCATGCTCATGACAAAGTACAGCAGACGCGTGAACCAACTTGGACACGGGGATGCACGTTTTCATCTTTAAAAGTTTGCAACTTCATATGTTCATCAAAGGAGAAGTTCCTTAGACAGTAGTGATTAAAAATATGGCATTCAGGGACACCCTGCTGTTATGCCCTCTGATCATGATTATGCTTGATGCCAAATACAACACTTTCATCCGATAATGGTGCTGCCTGAACTTTTAAGTGAATGCATCTCAGGGGACTCAGTTTATGATGAGCAATTCTTGCCACTGGTCAGTTGATTATCTCAAGGTTGGGCGTTCTTACTCCAGTAGGGTCCAATATTTTGTCAGAATCCATTTTATAAAAGGTATATAATTCTCTGCTGTAGATGGCACGGCTTGACAGCAGAACCCTAAGGGGTTCTGGGTTTTATGCTGTGCTACTTCTATCAGGGTTGGCTATCAGCCCTCCATAGAATTTTTTTCCTATCACCAGTCCCTCTAATACAGCAGAGTCTACTCGGTTGTATAGGCTAAGTTGTAAGAGCCTCTTGCATCAGGGCTGGGCCTGTTAAAATGTCAGTTTTTACTCTGGACACCCTAATCAAAGATAATAGCTTTTCACATTACTGAATGAATAGGTCAGAACCGATTGTGCTACCTGCAGAATCAAATCCCTAAGAGGCATTGTGATTCTTTCTTAGTTCTCGGAGGTATCAGATGTTATAATGTGTCCTTATCTATAGGGCATATCTTGCCATGCCCCAAATCAAAGTGCCGCTAAAATCTTTACTGATGTTTTGGACTACTTTATCTCTATAGGGTTTGTCTGTCAGCACTGGAGGATATGTGTTTTTACCAAAGCTTTCCATATATTTGCCATTTGTTGCTCAACTTGTCCAATGAATGTGATGTGGTTAAAATAATGGACAAGGGGATTATGCTGCAAAATATCTGGGTAGTCCAGGTCCCTCTGGACTATATTAAGCAGAAAATATGAGTGTTAACAGAGCCCTGGGACATGAATGAAATCTGTAATGATTTTTCATTCCTAGTGAATGAGAAAATTTTTTGAAGATCCTTTCCTATAGAGATAGAAAAGAATACATTACTATGGGTAAACATGAATGGCAGTCATTTTGATCTGTTTGTGTAAAGATATAGCATCTGGTATAGTAAATGCAATAGGATCACCTTAAGTGTGTATATCATTGTCCCCTGTCATCTTCTAATTTTATTCTGATTTTTGTAAGGAACCAGACTGGAAAATTAACTTAGAATATGATAGGACTTACTGTTCTTGAGATAATTAAAATTTTATTGGAGTATAGTTGCTTTTGCAGCCAAATTCAGACTTAAATTGAAGAAAGTAGGGAAAACCACTAGACCATTCAAGTATGACCTAAATCAAATTCCTTATGATTATACAGTGGAAGTGAGAAATAGATTTAAGGGACTAAATAGATAGAGTGAGTGCCTGATGAACTATGGGCAGAGGTTCGTGACATTGTACAGGAGACAGGGATCAAGACCATCCCCATGGAAGAGAAATGCAGAAAAGCAAAATGGCTATCTGGGGAGGCCTTACAAATAGCTGTGAAAAGAGGAGAGGCGAAAAGCAAAGGAGAAAAGGAAAGATATAAGCATCTGAATGCAGAGTTCCAAAGAATAGCAAGGAGAGATAAGAAAGCCTTCCTCAGCGATCAGTGCAAAGAAATAGGAGAAAACAACAGAATGGGAAAGACCAGAGATCTCTTCAAGGAAATTAGAGATATCAAGGGAACATTTCATGCAAAAGATGGGCTTGATAAAGGACAAAAATGGTATGGACCTAACAGAAGCAGAAGATATTAAGAAGAGGTGGCCAGAATACACAAAAGAACTCTACAAAAAAGATCTTCACAACCCAGATAATCACGATGATGTGATCACTCACCTAGAGCCAGACATCCTGGAATGTGAAGTCAAGTGGGCCTTAGAAAGCATCACTACAAACAAAGCTAGTGGAGGTGATGGAGTTCCAGTTGAGCTATTTCAAATCCTGGAAGATGATGCTGCGAAAGTGGTACACCCAATATGCCAGCAAATTTGAAAAACTCAGCAGTGGCCACAGGACTGGAAAAGGTCAGTTTTCATTCTAGTCCCAAAGAAAGGCAATGCCAAAGAATGCTCAAACTACTGCACAATTGCACTCATCTCCCATGCTAGTAAAGTAATGCTCAAAATTCTCCAAGCCAGGCTTTAGCAATATGTGAACCGTGAACTTCCAAATGTTCAAGCTGGTTTTAGAAAAGGCAGAGGAACCAGAGATCAAATTGCCAACATCCCCTGGATCATCAAAAAACCAAGAGAGTTCCAGAAAACCATCTATTTTCTGCTTTATTGACTATACCAAAGCCTTTGACTGTGTGGATCACAATAAACTGTGGAAAATTCTGAAAGAGATGGGAATACCAGACCACTTGATCTGCCTCTTCAGAAACCTATATGCAGGTCAGGAAGCAACAGTTAGAACTGGACATGGAACAACAGACTGGCTCCAAATAGGAAAAGGAGTACGTCAAGGCTGTATACTCTCACCCTGCTTATTTAACTTATATGAGAGTACGTGATGAGAAACGCTGGGCTGGAAGAAGCACAAGCTGGAATCAAGACTGCCAGGAGAAATATCAGTCACCTCAGATATGCAGATGACACCACCCTTATGGCAGAAAGTGAAGAGGAACTCAAAAGCCTCTTGATGAAAGTGAAAGAGCAGAGTGAAAAAGTTGGCTTAAAGCTCAACATTCAGAAAACAAAGATCATGGCATCTGGTCCCATCACTTCATGGGAAATAGATGGGGAAACAGTGGAAACAGTTTCAGACTTTATATTTTTGGGCTCTCAAATCACTGCAGATGGTGACTGCAGCCATGAAATTCAAAGACCCTTACTCCTTGGAAGGAAAGTTATGACCAACCTAGATAGCATATTGAAAAGCAGAGACATTACTTTGCCAACAAAGTTCTGTCTAATCAAGGCTATGGTTTTTCCAGTGGTCATGTATGGATGTGAAAGTTGGTTTGTGATGAAAGCTGAGTGCTGAAGAATTGATGCTTTTGAACTGTGGTGTTGGAGAAGACTCTTGAGAGTCCCTTGGACTGCAGAGAGATCAACCAGTCCATTCTAAAGGAGATCAGTCCTGGGTGTTCTTTGGAGGGAATGATGCTAAAGCTGAAACTCCAATATTTTGGCCACCTCATGTGAAGAGTTGACTCATTGGAAAAGACCCTGATGCTGGGAGGGATTGGGGGCAGGAGGAGAAGGGGACGACAGAGGATGAGATGGCTGGATGGCATCACCAATTCGATGGACATGAGTTTGAGTGAACTCTGGGAGTTGGTGATGAACAGGGAGGCCTGGCATGCTGCAGTTCATGGGGTCACAAAGAGTCGGACACGACAGAGTGACTGAACTAAACTGATAGTTGCTTTAAAACATTGTGTTAGTTTCTTCTAAGCAGCAAAGTGAATCAGCCATGCATATATGTATACGAAAGGCTGTGTGTGTGTGTGTGTGTGTGTGCCCTCTTTTTTGGATTTCTTTCTCATTTTGGTCACCGCAGAGCACTGAGTAGAGTCCCCTGTACTGTACAGCAGGTTCGCATCAGTCACTTGCTTTATACATAGTTATATATGTATGTATCCGAATCCAAGTCTCCCGATTTGTCTCACCCTCCATACATTTGTTCTCTGCATCTTTGTTTCTCTTTCTGCTTTTCACATAAGTTCATTTGTACCAGTTTTTTAGATTCAACATATATGTGTTAATATTACTGGGTACCATGCTGAGTTCGGCCTTACAATCCCATATGTATGAATTGATTCTTCTCAAGAGTCTTGTGGAAGAGATGCCTACTCCCCTTATTTTGTGAGTTAGGTCACTGTGGCTCAGAGAAGCTAATTAACTCCTCATGGCCATGCACACGTCGAGCCAGCTGTCTGACTTTTGCGCCTACTTTCTCATGAACTCTGCCTTGATTGACTGCTCACCCACATTTTATCCACCACATGGAGCTTGGTCAGGTAAACGGGTGATGTTTTAGATTTATTTAAATCTATTTAGGCTAGTTTTGGGATTACTGATAGAGAGGAAAAGCTTGGAATTAATGAAAATTTCTGACATTCTGCCACCTAAATGATTTCTGTCTGGATCCCCACTGTGTTAGAGGTCATTACTAAGTGGGGGCCAGTTCTGTATCTTAAGTCTTAAAGGGAAGCATCACATAATCCCTGCTGCCCAGGGATCCATACTATAACCAATAATAAACTTGATGCCACTAATCTTAATCGTCAAATACAATTAAGACTGAGTAGTTTATCAGGGTATTTTAATTGTTCAGCATTTATTAAACACCCTGAGATTGTATAAAGACTCACATGGAAAGGAAACGATGGTAGATACCATTCAAAAAACCTCAATTCTTTATACTCCTTAAACTCTTAAACAGCTAGTCCTTGCTGTATTTTCACTGTTGTTGTTTTAATCCTTTTTTTAGTACCACTTGTCACACAAAATGACAGGGCTTCTGTTGTTTTGAAAAGTTCCTTCATTTATTGTTTTATTTTGTTCCCAGCTTTAAGCGAGTTGCTCTAGGGGAAGAAAATCAGTTCGAAACCTTTTTCTTTTCACCTAAAGATTCTACTTATGGATCTTGAACCTATCATGTCCATAAAAAGCAATAGTTAATAAGGCTGAGTAATGTGTGTTATACATAGCTGTCTTTGTTATTTTGTGTTAACAAATATCCATCAAGGATCTCTCAATGACCTTAACTTCCCCTGACAACATTAACTAAATACATTTATTTATTTAGTTGATAGATGAGTTTGATATATGGTGGAACAGGAGAAAATTCAGTTGAAATAAAAAATCACCCATCCTCAAAATTACACATGCATCATTATCAAGCAAGAAAAATCCTATAGAGAAGTTAGTTTTTCATATTTTCTGATATTTTTCAGTGCCAGTTTCTATTTAAATAAAGCTCTACCAGATAATGAGACAAAATATTCCTTCATTCTGAAAGGTGTTGTCTGAATGTATGTATATGAAAAAGTACAAAAGCAGAATAGACTGTTTTGAATAAAGAAGAATGATTCTTTCTCTGAATGACTTTCTGGTAACAATGTAACACTTATTTGGAAGAAGAAAGAAAGAGGAATACAAGTAGCCTATTTTATATCCTTCTCTTGCCTTGTCTCCTTGATCTCATAAACAGAAATAGGCATGAGATAACAGAATTGGTGGCCCAGACCTAAGCCATTGGATTTCATGAATTTCCTGTCCAATTTCTGACATGCAGACTACCTGCTTTCTTTTTATATGTGAGCCTTACTTCACATTATTTAATATGAGCCTTTGAGTCCAATTCTGATCAGATATTTTAGGTCTTTAACATGCTTGCCTAGAAAGGATAATGTGACCCGTGGAGAAATTCAGCTGAATGAAGTGGTGAATGCATTTTGCTTTTTATATCAGCAGCAATAACAGCAATAAAACCCCAAACCAATAGATATTTTCTTGCACATAAATTGTTATCCTAGAATAAGTTATTCCTGTATTCTGAATGCAGATGCTAAGTGGTTCTCAAGCTTCTATTCTATTAGGGAACTTGGAAGTAGAACAAATCATTGCTATGAGTCCCAGGAGTACATACACCCAAGATGCAGGGGTCACACAATGAGGGCTTTAAGCAACTCTTCTGTGAAACCAATGGAACACATCTCTGAGGATGAGACAGCGAAGCTAAGATGAATATTGAGGTCAGAATATGATTTTTGCAAAGCTGTCCAGAAGGGCAGAGAAATGGCTGGTAGAAGACACATGACACCCAAAGCCTAGAGGAATAACACAGAAGCAGAAGTACATATTCAGAGAAGTGTGTGATTCAGTAAGATGGGAGAGATGTTCAGAGGCTGGATCACAGTCTGTCTTTTAGAATAGGCAAAGAAAATTGGACTTTTTGTCTCAGCTCTGTGTGGGATATTGGGGGCTAGGATGTAAAAACTAGCATGCTTCTGTTGGTGTTTTTAAAAGATAACTCTGAAAGCACTGTGGGTGATAGCTGGGTTAACAGTGCCAGGAAGTGATGCTAGAAATAGACAAAGTAATTGGGAAGGTATATGAGCCATTGGCTAGGTAAGAGAGAATAAGGCCATCCACCACAACAGTTTGAAAATAGTGAGAAATTTATTAGGAGGCCTTCTAAACACAGAGAGTTATGTGAATATGTATAGATACATCTAAATTGGGATGATTCCTAATATTCTATTTTTGTAGCACAATTCACGTTTATGTCATTTGTTCTTGCAACACGGAACTTTTAAACACAGTAGTATTTAGCATTCTGATGTACATGAACTAGCATAACATGAGAAACCCAATTGATTTAACTGCATAGATGGTAGAGTGGAAGACAAGAGTGAAAAAGCTGGGTTGATACTCACCATTAAAAAATGAAGATCTTGGCATCCAGTCCCATCACTTCATGGCAAATAGATGGGGAAAAAAGTGGAAATTGTGACAGATTTTATTTTCTTGGGCTCCAGAATCACTGCAGATGTTGACTGCAGCCAGGAAATTTAAAAAACACTTGCTCCTTGGAAGAAAAGCTATGACACACCTAGACAGTGTATTAAAAAGCAGAGATAGCACTTTGCCAACAAAGGTCCATATAGTCAAAGCTATGGTTTTTCCAGTAGTCATGTACGAATGTGAGAGTTGGACCCTAAAGAAGGTTGATCACCTAAGAACTGATGTTTTCAAACTGTGGTGCTGGAGAAGGCTCTTGAGAGTCCCTTGGACAACAAGGAGATAAAACCAGTCAATCCTAAAGGAAATCAACCTTAAATACTCATTGGAAGGACTGATGCTGAAGCTGAAGCTCCAATACTTTGGCCTCCTGACATGAAGAGATGACTCATTGGAAAAGACCCTGATGCTGGAAAAGATTGAAGCCAAAAGAGAAGGGGTTGAGGGGCGGCAGAGGATGAGATTGTTAGGTAGCATCACTGGCTCAATGGACTTTTATAAATCTGAGCAAACTCCAGGAGATTGTGAAGGACGGTGGAGCCTGGCATGCTATAGTCCATGGGGTTGCAAAGAGTTGGGCATGACTTAGTGACTCAACAACTACAACAGCAGTAGATGGTAGAACCATTACTTCACAAAGGGCAGAAGACCAAGAAGAGGGATTTAGTGCGTTTAGACAGAACCTGAAGTGTGACTTCATGGAGGGCTTCTGTCTTTGCATTTCAAGCACCTGGTGAAAGTCCTAAAAAGGGCAGACTCTCAATTACTCATTAGAAGGCCTAAAAAGCAAGTTCTTGGTTTTACTGGTTGACACTGCTGAGAATAATCTATGACATAGTAAAATATGAACCAAGGAGGTAAATATTTTAAAAGATCAAGAAGCATATTATTGAAAAATGCATAACCCAAATAGGCAAAATTAATAGTCTGACTGAAAAGGAATATTCCAGGGTGCATATTTGGGAGATTTGGAGCAAACAGAAACATGAATGGAAAATATTTTGTGATATCTAGAGGGAAATGAACACACTTTGGTGCAGAGGTTAAAGCGTCTGCCTGCAGTGTGGGAGATCCCTGGGTCGGGAAGATCCCCTGGAGAAGGAAACGGCAACCCACTCCAGTATTCTTGCCTGGAGAATCCCATGGACAGAGGAGCTTGGTGGGCTACAGTCCACGGGTCGCGGAGAGTCGCACACGACTGAGCGACTTCACTTTCACTAGAGGGAAATAGTTATGGTCTGAACTGGTGGCAACTCAACTCATGAAAGGAAAGATAAGTTCAGAGAAAACTATGGAAGAGGAAATGGTGAGTCGTTTGCATTTGAATTGAAGAAGAGATTTGGATGCTAACTGGGAATCTTCTAAGTTAGCATTGCTGATGGTCATGAAAATCTTAAGGGAAAGTATGATGGGGTCTTATTATGTACCCCAAGCTCCTTGATACGCTCTAAGTGAATCATTCTCCTACTAATGAGAGGAGTCCTCCTTGTTGAACATTTTTTTACCCAGTTCTGAGGAACGAACTCATTGTCCTGCCATTTTGGAAGCAGTTAAAAGGTTATGCATTAGCATAAGATAATCACTGAGAACATACTGTCATAGCCAGGACCAGAGTATGTTGATTTGATTAGCCCTTAACTATCCAAAGGATAGAAATGATCACTTCCTTTTCTTCTCTCTGCTGTTTGTCTCTCCTGATGTCTGTAGCAGATGCAGATTAGAACTGAGAAATAAATTAGAAGTGTTAGGACTAACCTTGGCTTTTCTCCACCTGGAAATAAAGTCCATTTAATTTACCCTGACTCTCCCTGTTAGAGTATTTAAATATAGACTAAAGAGTTTAATATGGATTTATGTAATGAGTTCACAAATTGATTTTGCAGAGTACATCTTTGCTGTAGCAAATAAACATATACTTACTATGGCTTGGATGCCATACTTGGCTTTGAAGTGATGAATTAAACATGATAAGGATTCTAATCTATGATCATTTTATCATCCCAGTATTTAAAAAGCTCAAGATCCAAAACAAAATAATGGTTAAGAAGCCCCTCTCTCCTAGAGGAAGCAGTCTCTGTAGGGTAGCAATGCTAATATCTCAGAGACAGGATTAAACAAAAAAGACTTTCACCCCATGTCTGCAAAACCTCCCACCTTTTCCCTCTTGTTCAAGAAAGTCATATCCACCTTATTTAAACACTAATTATTTAGCCTGAACTGTATGCAGCTCATTTGCAGAATAGAATTCCTTGCATGTTTGAAGATGAATCCAAAGTGGTGTCTCTCTTAGCCAAGCCCCCTCCTTCCCTACCTTGGGTGGCCAAGTTTGATGTAACTGTTGATGGGGGGCGATGATGACAATGTCAGACAATCACTCCAGGAATGGCTACTAAGATTTGCAATGATAATGTCATTTATTCCCATTCAAATTCAGCAGTATCTTCACATTACTGTTCTTTCTCTGGTGACATGGAAATTTGAGGGTGGGGGTTAGGAATGGTTAAGAGGCAGGGGTCTACCTTCTTGAAATCTATACTTTTTCACAGTCTATCCCATTTCTCTAAAGCACTATAGACAGGGGAGGCCAGCTATCAAGAATGGTAATTTACAGTCTAAGAGAGCTTAATCTAAAATCTGTCCTTGTCAAAGGAGGACTTGTGGGTCCCCATGCAGCAGTAATGAGAATTTTATTTCAGCATACGATTCAAAGGGGGCTTTCAATTGTATTCTTCAGACTACCCTGTCCTTATCAATTTATGCGATGTAGAAGTCTTGTGGGTCTTTAGCCTCATTCTACTTTCAAAATAGCAGTAAATGTAGTAAATAATGTAATCCACATCTGAAAATGTAAACCTCATAAATTGATTGCAAATGTAACTGTTATACAGTTATGACTGACTCTAGCTGTATTAGTAATCATTTCTCCTGATGATTAAGATTTAACTCTCCAAAGAGACCCTTTTCCCGAACAGACTTGTCTCTCTTTCACGGTAACCATGTTATAGTCTAAAATTACTTCCCTTAATTTTCACTTTCATATACAATAGAGCTTTGCCTACTATGACCATTTAAAAGAAATCATAGTTGAGGAACATATTACTTTAGGGTAAAAATTGGATCAGGTAGACAAGTAGTAAAATACATTGTCCTTTTAACTATTTTTGTTCACTAATAGATCACTGAACAGCATGCTAAATAAAGACACTATCAAAGACACTTGTGTTAGTAATAATGGATATTTTGATTTAACTCTATGAGCCCTGTTTGCAGGAAACATTTAAAGAAGTCTTGCCCTCATGACATGTATAAAATATTTATTTTGCTTTGGATTACACATATCCTAACTCTATTTTCCCCTGTTTTCTGGCGTGGGACTAGTTCACAAGCAGTATCTGGCTTCCGTGTCCTGCCACACTGAACTCCTACTCTCTTATCCTGAGTTATCCTTTTAATATTCCTGCTTTAGTGGACCCCTAAATTCTATAGTAGCACCGACCCAATGGACAGGAATCTGAGCAGACTCTGGGAGACAGTGGAAGTCAGAGTAGACTGGTGTGCTGCAGTCCATGGGATGGCGAAGAGTCGGACACAACTTAGCAACTGAACACCACCCACAGTCACAAAGCTCCGTGCCTCACTGTCTTCTGAGTCCACCCACCCGTGTGACATACAACCATCTTTTCCCTTCATAACTGCGTTTACTAGAGACCAAGTCTAAGATTATCTTTGTTGCTTTTTTTATCCTGACAACCTCACAACATCATTGATTTTAAAAAATGCAAAAACCCATCATCATCTCTTCCTCCTCCTCCTCATCTACATCATCACAACATTTATTTTTCTTGGCTGTGTGTTTTAACACGCTATTCTGTCCCCAAATCTCAGTCCCTTTATGTTTTCCAGTTATCCCAACTAAGAGTGACAATTTGTGTGCTAGATCCAGCATATTAAAAAAAAAAAAAAAACAAAAAAAACAAAAAAGGTTTCATTGGGGTATAATTGCTTTACAATGTAATTTCTGCTGTAGAACAAAGTGAGTCAGCTGGGTGTATACATATTTTCCTGTCTCATTTGGATTCCCTTAGGTCACTATATAACACTGAGCAGTTCCCTGTGCTATACACTAGGTCTTTGTTGGTTATCCACTTTAAATATAGCAGTGTGCACATGTTGATTAATAGCAAACATATCTTTAGAAGCAAGTAGCTATCTGCTGCTGCTGCTGCTGCTGCTAAGTCGCTTCAGTCGTGTCCAACTCTGTGGGACCCCATAGACGGCAGCCCACCAGGCTCCGCCGTCCCTGGGATTCTCCAGGCAAGAACACTGGAGTGGGTTGCCATTTCCTTCTCCAATGCATGAAAGTGAAAAGTGAAAGTGAAGTCGCTCAGTCGTGTCTGACCCTCAGCGACCCCATGGACTGCAGCCTTCCAGGCTCCTCCGCCCATGGGATTTTCCAGGCAAGAGTACTGGAGTGGGGTGCCACTGCCTTCTCCGAAGTAGCTATCTACATTCCTTCAATAACAAATAGAATTCTAAATATAGTTTGTGAGGCTGGCGCATACTCTTGCTTTCTGATAGTTAACAAATATCCTCTCAGGGTGCCAGAGGTTGCCTCAACACTCTGTTCTGTGCAAAGAACTATGCTAGAACTGGTGTCTTGACGGATGCTTTAGGGAAGTGTAGTGTTTGCTAATCCTAAGAGCACCCTAACCTGTTCAACCAAGTTACTAAGCATAATAATTTTTTCACAGTGTATCTAGAATATCTTAGAGTTTAAGCAAATTTTAGACTACACTGTGGTGGTGTGCTCCACAGTTAATGTACAGCTCTGCCCCCTATAGATCACGTGTGTACTGAGGTCATTGTGTTCACAACAAATATGGCAGCCACGTCCTAATGGAATGCCAGGAGCTGGTGCAGAATTCTGGCATCAGCTACAAATTTCATTCCTCCAGGGAGTCAATGTCAGTAAGACTTGAGCCCCAACTATCTACAACATGTGAATGGAAGACAGAAGGGCTCTCTTAGTGGCTCTCTCAATTTTAAGGTGGAAAATGTAAGCCAAAGACTTCCAATAAATTTGATGTTCAATATATTTAGAACTCATATAGTGAAGAGTCATCCAAGCAGCTTCATCTAGCTATCCATCTCTCTAAAATATTGAGAGAGTGATGACACTGAAGAGAACAGTATTTAAAAAAAAAAATTATTTGGCCTTTCTTTAACAGCAAGAAAAAAATCCTCTTTATTTTTTGATAGGAAGGTAGATTGAAAAGTAGATAGATTGCTGCTGCTGCTGCTGCTAAGTCGTTTCAGTCGTGTCCGACTCTTTGCGACCCCATAGAGAGCAGCCCACCAGGCTCCCCCATCCCTGGGATTCTCCAGGCAAGAATACTGGAGTGGGTTGCCATTTCCTTCTCCAATGCAGGAAAGTGAAAAGGGAAAGTGAAGTTGCTCAGTCGTGTCCGACTCTTAGCGACCCCATGGACTGCAGCCTCCCAGGCTCCTCGGTCCATGGGATTTTCCAGGCAAGAGTACTGGAGCGGGGTGCCACTGCCTTCTCCAGATAGATAGCTAGGTAGGTAAATAGATGATATATAGATTTCTTTAAAATTTGATGAATTCTAAATACCATTAATAAAACTCTTTGGGACTGAAATATTTGCTGATTTCTCATTTTAGACTTTGAGGTTATTAAGAATGCTGTGAACTATCTTTACTATGAAATTTTTAAAAAAAATCTTAGAGATTTAGTAGAATAGCAGCTAACTATTGAATAACTTTCATTATTCATAAACTCATTATCCTTTTGATCAAAGAAACTTCTTCAACTTCAAAATTTAGAGAAGATGTTAGTGTTAATGAATAGTGGACATTTATAAAGCATTTAAAACATTATTTATCATCAGAATACCTGGTGAGTTTATGAAAACCTTAATATGGCCAGACAGCTGTATTTTTAACAAGCAACGCAAGTAACTCTTAAATTCAAGTTTTTGGGACCAATGCCCTAAGTGAATGAGCTATTTAAATATCATCCCCTTGCCTCTTAATTTCTACTTTCCCCTCAGAGATGCAAGTGCAAAAATAAGTGGTTGGTGCAAACATAATTGTGGTTTTAGACCACAATTTAAAATTAGAATTAAAAATTAAAATTAGAATTTTAAATCCTAGTAACTAGGCTCAGACACATCTTTATTAATCAAAATAGGAACCATTACAATCTACACATTTTTGCCAATGAAAATAAAATTGTTTATTCATATAGCATAAAAGTCCATGCCTCTGGATACGATGAACTCTTGGAAAGCTTTTCCTGTCTCCTGCTGGTTGTGAAAGCATTTTCCCTGGAAAAAGTTGTCAAGATACTTGAAGAAGTGGCAGGTGGTTGGGGAGAGGCCAGGTGAATATGGTGGACGATGCAAAGCTGTGTAGCCCAACTGATGACTTTTGAGGCACTGGTGGTGTGATGTACAGTTGGGCGTTGTCATGAGGAAGAATTGGGCCCTTCCTGTTAATCAGCGATGGCTGCGGGCCTTGCAGCTTTTGGTGCGTCTCTTTGATTTGCTGCGCTTCTCTGATGTAGTGGTTTCACCAGGATTCAGAAAGCTGTAGTGGCTCCGATGGGCAACAGAGCAACCGACAGCAGCCCTGGCTGTTTCTTTGCTGCAGGTTCGGCTTTGGGAAGTGCTTTGGAGCTTCTTCTCAGTCGACCACTGAGCTGGTCATAGCTGGTGTCGTATACAATCTTCTTTTTGTTGCAGGTCACAGTCCAATCGAGAAATGGTTTGTTGTTATGTAGAAGGGAAGACAACCCTTCCAAATGACGAGGTTTTTGATTTGCAGTCAGCTCATGAGGCACCCACTTCTCAAGCCTTACCACCTTTCCCATTTGCTTCAGATGCTGAATGGCCATAGAGTGGTGGACACTGAGCTCTCTGGCAACTTGTGATGTGCTTGTGACACTGAGCTCTCTGGCAACTTGTGATGTGCTTGTAAACACTGAGCTCTCTGGCAACTTGTGATGTGCTTGTACGAGGATCAGCTTCGGTAATGCTCTCAGCCGGTCAGTGTCACCTCTTGATGGCTGCTCCTCATCTTCAAAGCTCTCATCTCCTTTGCAAAACTTATTGAACCACCACTGCACTGTAGGTTCCTTAGCTCTACCTGGGCCAAATGCATTGTCAGGGTTCCAAGTTGTCTCTGCTGGTTTATGACCCTTTATGAACTCAGGTAAGAAAATTGCTCAAATTTGCCTTTTGTCTAACATTATTTCCTAGTGTAAAATAAATAGAAAACAAACAGCAAGTAATTATCATTAGCAAAAAAAATAAAATGAGATATGTGCATTAAAATGATGCCTAGCATAACCATGTTTATTTAAGAATTTATCTTGCCATCAAGTGGCAAAGTTCAACAATGCAAAACCACAATTACTTTTGCACCAACCTAATAAATTATTAGAGGAATTAGTGATTAATCCATGGTTAGAAAATGGACAGTATTAAGCAAATGCAGCAGTATATACTTATATCATTAAAAAATTTTTCTTATAACTTATAAACCTGATATAATACATAAGTTTTTTTACTTTATAGCAACATTTCATTTTAGGAATAATCATCTCCTAGGTAGATATTTTGACAGACTAAGGAAGAAACTGAATCTGTAATTGCTTTGTGAATGAGTGAAACTCAAGATCCAACCTCTGTAAAAACCTTTTATGTTTTTACTTGGATTGATTATATTTCACATAGATATTTTATTTTTCATTGTTAGTCTGCTTATCTATCTCTCTTTAAGTTAAGGAGGCTTATTTTTCTTTTATGTATCCATGCCAATATGGGTATGCCAGGACACATCACAGAATCTGATATATCACAGATATTGGAACACTTGTTGAGGAAATGAATTACTATTCAGTTGTATCTAAATACACACACACACAACATACACAAACAATACAGGTAACTGAATCACATGAGTAGATTCAAAGATGCATTCTATCTCCCAATTAAGCAGCTCCATTGCTATTAAATATACATACTTTAACATTACTGTAGTGCTATATTGTATATTGGGCTTCCCTCATAGCTCAGTCGGTAAAGAATCTGCCTGCAATGCAGGAGACCTGGGTTCAGTTCCTGAGATGGGAATATCCTCTGGAGAAGGAAATGGCCACCACTCCAGTATTCTTGCCTGGAGAATCCCATAGACAGAGGAACCTAGTGGGCTAGAGGGGGTTACAAGAGTCGGATATGACTTAGCGGCTAAACCACCATATTATACATTACTATATTATTGTTATTACTATAAATAGTAACATTAAAATAATCTTACATCAGTAATGGCAAAACATTTAAAAGAACCTATTACAAATGCATGACACATTGCTCTAAATAAAACCTTGGTATATAGTATTTGCCGACAGACATCAAAATACTATCTTCTCAGAGTCTTCTGAGAAGACTCAACTCAGTACGTTGGAGCTCATGACAAATTTTGAACTCTGACCTCAGAGAAGGAAGCTTGGGCATGTGAACAGGATAGATCAACCAAATCCCATCTGTGTGATCTTGTTAAGATCCCCTCAGGATTTAGATTCTGACCTTCGATAGTTATTGACAACCTGTTTAACTTATCTTTTCATGCGTAGCCAAGCCTCGTCACCAAGCCTAGTCCAGCTGCTGTGGCACATGAGAGTGCACCACCGTTGCCAGCACAGGCTCATTGGCATTCATGCGTGAGCGTCTTTTGTGTTTTCTCCTTGGCTGCTGGGAGTAGCCTGAACAGCACAGAAACTAAAAAGCTTCATCTATTAGGCATGACAGATTTGTATTCAGTGGAAAACGCCTGACCTTCCTCAACTCCCTCATCCGTTCCCATCATCCTCTCACCAGATGAAAAAGTCTGCTTAACTCTTGCAATGGGGCTGTTTCCTTGGCAACAGTAACTGAGTCACTACAAGAGAATCATTAACAGGAGAATTCCTTGGTGGTGGGATTAACTGCTAAAATTAAAAAATAATAATAATAGAAAATGAAAAACAACACTCATAGAATTATCAATGAGAAATGCTTAAATTGAAATGAATAATACTCATCAGTGATGTGCTTTCCTTTTTAACCCCTTTTACTTTGTAGTAATACTCAGATTTTCTCAAGGTATGCTAGCCCAAAAAGAGAGTATTTAAGCTTATCTATTTGAGTTAAAGGATGAAACCTGTTTATTTTGTAATAAGACTTGTCTTGTAGATGTTGAATGAGTTGGTGGAAGAGAATGTGTACAGAGAGTGTCTTGACAGGCAGAAAGAACTTTGTAATGAAATATGTACTATTTATTTTTCTCATTCCTCTTCTGAAGGTGATCTGGCTTTTTAAGGCACTAGACCTGGAAGATCATAGACCTGCAGGTCATATTTTCCTCTGGGAATCTTTCACTTTTAGCCCTGATTCTGATGATCTGAAAGATTCATCAGCATTCTTGCTTTGTATTATTTTTTGACAACACATCATAGGATTGTCAAAAGTCTGAGAATCCTTGTGGAATTCTTAAATTTGCAGTCAAATTCATAGCATCAGCTCAAAACTAAACTCATAAATTGTTCAATGAAACTTTGATGGAATTTTATACAGTAATTTCAGATAATTCTTGCCTCAATAAGAATGAATTCAGCTAAGAGGTCCAGGATGGAGGGTTTTGGCAGAGAGATTATACAATATTTGCATAAATATCTGTTGAGGACATCTCCAGTGGTCCCATCATTCTTTATTAATTTTTCCTTGAACACAGAGACATTTTAAATAATTTCTAAAAGTCTAACTGTTCTAATCTTATTTTCTACTTATATTTAATATTTACTGAGGTTACATAACATATGATGTACTCAACTTGGTTAAATAACTAGAACAGGATAGTAATAATATAACAATATTAAATTAAAATTCCCCTACTCTAGAACTCTGTATAAATGAAATCTTAGCATTATTTATATTATGTATTGTCATTATTACAAATTCTGAGGGTGCAGTTAGCTTCTGCTGCTAAATTAGAATCTTATAAGAATCTTAATGAGGGATGGCAGCAGAATTTAACAAAGCTTATTTATCTGTTTTCTAATTAAAGTATAAAACATATCTATACATGTTTAATGCCCTGATTAGAATGGACATTTTGCTTTGTGATATGTAATAAAGGTTAAATATAAATGTGTTTCCATTGTCATTGTTGGTTCTCTTTTCATGAGAAGTGATTAACCATAAAATAAAGTCTGAAGCGAGTGAAGAGCACTCCCCACATCATGTCAAAATGTAGAGATAACTGCTCACTCATTTTCTGGAAGACACAGGATTGGATGGTCTGTGTGTCTCCCCATGGGAGTCCTTTGTCCATCTCAGAGGAAATAACTGTCTGAAAGGCTTTCAGACAGATTTTTAAAGTTGTTCTAAGAAAATGAAATAAAACTCTATTTACTACTGCTGCTATAACACACTACCCCAAACTAAGTGGCTTAAGCCGACACAAACGTACCATCCTAACAGTTCTGAAGGTTAGAGGCTTGAAATCATTCTCCTGGCTGCAGTCAAGGGGCTGGCAGGGATGATTCCTAATGGAACCTCTGAAGGAGAATCAGTTTTGTCATCTTTTCTTAGTGTGGAGAGACTGCCTGCCTTCCCTGGCCCGTGGCCTCATCCTTTCATCAGTTCACCCTCTTATTTCTGTTGTCACTTCTCCTACAACTGACTCTGCCCCACTGCCTCCTCTCAGAAGGATTGTAGTGGTTGCATTGGCTTGA
Organism: Oryx dammah; assembly: GCF_014754425.2. NCBI lineage: Eukaryota > Metazoa > Chordata > Mammalia > Artiodactyla > Bovidae > Oryx > Oryx dammah. The sequence continues at coordinate 9,456,667 of NW_024070206.1, read as the reverse complement.
TCCAGATAATCCAGGCTAAGATCATCTCAAGATTGTTAATTGATTCACATCCATAAAGTCTCTTCTATCATGTAAATTTACATATTTATACTATCCAAGGATTAGGACGTGGATACTTTATTTGGGAAATAGGGAGCCTTATTCAGCCTACCTCAAATGCAAACAACTTGGTCTTCTAAGACATATGCAGAGTAGACACTCAGCAAATACTTCTCAAGTGAATACATGAGAAGGAATGCATGGAAATGTACAAGAAACCATACCATGAAAATGCACAGGAGTTGTGGTTATAACAGGAGAAGGGCAGCTTTCAAGTGAGTCAGACAGGATAAACCTCACAACTGCCCAGTCAGATACCTAGTTGAGCATAACGTGAAAGTTGAGTTTCATTTACAGCTGTTCAGTATCTAAATTGTTACTAATATTGTTATTTTTATGGGCTTCCCGGGTGGTACTAGTGGTAAAGAATCTACCTGCCAGTGTAGGAGATGGAAGAGATATGGGTTCAATATGGGTTGGGAAGATCCCTGAAGTAGCAAATGGCAACCTACTCCAGTACTCTTGCCTGGGAAGTATCCCTTGGATGCAGGAGTCTGGTGGGCTACAGCCTGTGGGGTCACAAAGAGTAGGACATGACTATGCAAGGAAGGATGGATTCTTTTTATTTTGTTTGTTTGAACAGGAATGGCGACTGTACTTGGGAAGCCAGCAGAAAATGGTCCACCAAAACCATCTTACCCAAGTTGCAATTCAGGCTTCCTTTTTAATAAAACGGGAGATGTTGTGGCCAGTTGTTGCAAACTTTTTAGTGCTGGCCAGACACTGGAGGGGATGTGGTAATCCAGCTGTCTCTGTGGGTCTGGTGACTATCTTCCTGTAAACCTCTGTCAAGACAAATATTATTTTCTCTTCTGCAACTTTTTATCTCTATATGAATGAAAAAGCATTTATACCTTTTTAAATTAATTTTTATTGGGGTATAGTTGCTTTACATTGCCTTAGTTTCTACTCTACAGCAAAACAAATCAACCATACATATGCATATATTCACTGTGGTGAGCTGAATGGGGAGGAAGTCCAAAAAGGAGGGGATATTATGTATATAAATGTTATTATTTTTAAATCCCTAATATTTACATTATTTTCATGGGAAACCCAAATTAATTATTGGAGTTTAGAGTCTTATAGTTGGTTCTGGATCCTTTTAAACTTATTCCAGAAAATATCAATAGGAAGAGAAGGAGGCAGGACAGAAAGAAAGGAGAAATGAAGCTGAGAGTGTCAGCAATTGTTTAAAAAGTCATCATACAGTTTATGATATGATAATTATTATTATGATCCTTGTCAATGATAGCATTACCATAATTACTGTGCTAAAAATATCACAACTACTCTATAATGAAGTAAACTGTATTAATATTTAGAGTGCTGCATTTTACACAAACTGCATTCTCAAAAGATTTACAAAGTTAAGTAATGTAGTTGGAAATACATAGCAAGAGCAAGAGAAGGGGGAAGTGAAAAATGATGAAGTACAATGTAAAGATGGCTGTTATGGTGTTTGAAATGAGCTTTTAGGGCATGATACTAAGCAATGGGTTGAAAGAAGGAAAAACTAGTATGGCAAAAAGAGAGTCGTCCTAGTAATTTGTCCATTTAGTAATAAATTGCTTAATAGATGTAATTTTATATCCAAGATGATAATGATATGTGTGTGTGTGTGTGTGTGTGTGTACATCCAAGAGCTAATGCAGACAGTTTTTGGTTTAAATTTATACATCTTCTGTATTCAGTTTTTCCTATCATGAGTGCATTCAGAGATATGAAGTGAGACACGGCAGATGGAGAAGTTAGCTGGTTGCTTCCCCCTCTGCCTTTTTTTCTTGTCTAGTCCTCAGGCCCACACTATATCCTGCTGCTATGTACAAGTCCTCTGCTCATCTTGACCAATTATAAAGATGTTTGTTTAAAGAAAACTTAAAAGTGTCTTGGAGAAGGAAATGGCAACCCATTCCAGTATTCTTGCCTGGAGAATTCCATGCACGGGAGCCTGGCAGGCCACAGTCCATGGGGTCGCAAAGAGTTGGACATGACTGAGTGACTGTCACTCACTCACTAAAGGTGTCTACCTAGTACATGGCCTTCCCAAGTGGCACAGTGGTAAAGAATCTGCCTGCAGTGCAGGAGATACAAGAGACACAGGTTCAATCCCTGGGTCAGGAAGACCCCTGGAGTAGGAAATGGCAACCCACTCCAGTGTCCTTGCCTGGAAAATTCCATAAATGGAGGAGCCTGGCAGGCTATATAGTCCATGGGGTCACAAAGAGTCGGACATGACTGAGCACCAAGCATGTATGTGACCTGCTACACACAAGGCGTGATGTCATATTAAAAGATCTGTTTGCAAGGAGCTTAGACTTGATTGAGAACGATAGACAAATACACCAATAAATTGGACCAGATTCAAGTACATGAATTAATGTCAGTGTGTCATTAAAAGCCTCTAATATATCTAGTCTGTATGACAATGCTGTATTAGTCTGCCTGATCTGCCATAACATAATATTACAGACTGAGCACCTTATAAACAGCATAAATGTATTTCTAATAATCCTGGAGGTTAAAAGTTTAAGGTCAGAGTGCTAGCATGGTCAGGAATGGCCCTTTCCTGCGTTACGTGCTCGGGTGGTACCTTCACATAGGGAAGGGTGAGGGAGTCTTTGGTAAGGGTTCCCCTCCCGCTTATGAGGTCTCAGCCCTTCCAGCATAATCACTTCTCAAAAACCCTACCTCCTAATATCACGTTGGGACTTAGGTTTTCAACGTATGAATTTGGGGAGAATATGGACATTCAGAGCATTTCGTTTTGATATTCAGATTGTCCCATATTTGGCCAGTATGAGGCCTTCCAGCTACTTATGGTGTCGTTTCTATATCCAATTACACTGTAATCTAGATCATTTAAAAAATACTACTTTACCACCAAGCCCTCAATAATGCAATGAATAGCTTATGTAGTCACAGTGAACTGAGTTTCAGTTCTGGCATTGCTAACCCTAGCCGTACTGTTTTAGCAAGTGAAACCTGAGTCTTGATTTTCTAATCTGTAAAATGAGAATGAGGATTAATGAGAAAGCCTACATAGAGCAACTTGCTCAGGGCTAATACTATGCTACTACTTATCATAATAAGCTAATATTTATTGAGCATATATATGTGATATATATGTGTGAATGTATATATGTATATCCATATCCTTCATTTCTCTAAAATAGATAGGAATTCAGTAACTTGTCCTTGGCCATACATCTAGTAGCTTCCTAAAGAAAGCTTTAAATCCAGGAATAGTTGCCTCAGAGTCATAGCAAGAAGGTAATAAATATCAATTCTGTTATTATTAAATATTAGTTTTATTATAATGAACATGGACATAAATGAGCCATATCCATCTCTGAAACATCAGGGGGCCTACCTAATCTCAGTTAAAGGGTATGGGAACACGAGTTAACACTAGCTTCAGTTCAGTTCAGTTCAATCGCTCAGTCGTGTCCGACTCTTTGTGACCCCATGAATCGCAGCATGCCAGGCCTCCCTGTCCAACACCGTCTCTGAAATACCAGAGCACCTAACCTGCCTCTTGAGAAATCTGTATGCAGGTCAGGAAGCAGCAGTTAGAACTGGACATGGAACAACAGACTGGTTCCAAATAGGAAAAGGAGTATATCAAGGCTGTATATTGTCACCCTGCATATTTAACTTATATGCAGAGTACATCCTGAGAAATGATGGACTGGAAGAAACATAAGCTGGAATCAAGATTGCGGGGAGAAATATCAATCACCTCAGATATGCAGATGACACCACCCTTATGGCAGAAAGTGAAGAGGAGCTAAAAAGCCTCTTGATGAAAGTGAAAGAGGAGAGCGAAAAAGTTGGCTTAAAACTCAACATTCAGAAACACTAGCTTAGGAGATTCCATCCCTTCTCCTCCCCCATTATGTGTAAGATGAGAACAGAGTAAAAGAGGTGTCTGAGATTTATCTGAGTATCAGGAGATATGCATATAAGTTTACATTTTCAAAAATATCAATTCTAACTAAATGGGAATGTGTGGCAGTATTTTAGTTTCAAATGCCATAGTGGCCACAGAAGAGAAAAAGACAGGAGAGAAAAGCTTTCAGCTGTAGCAGTAGAAGCAAAGAGGAGAGAATGAGCGGGAAGCACAGGCAGGGGAGGAAGATGCAGGAAGGCGGGGGGGTGAGAGGCTGGGAGAGGGACGGTGATGGCAGGGAAGGATGCACTTGTCTCAGAGGTCAGCGCTTCCTGGCGCCTGTGCCGTCCCTTGACAAGCTTAATAATCTAATCCTAATCCTTAGCTTCCGATGAAGAGGTTGCAAACGATGGCAGGGGGGATGGGGAGTGGCTGTATTAAAATAGGGAAATGGCTACCTTCCTTTTATATCTGACATTTTGAAACATTGTCCACTCTGAGAATGTTCTCAGGCTTCACTTGTGAGTGAATGTCATTTCCTGGTGCTGGAGGAAATGTACCCTTGTATTCCACAGCCCTGTTTGCCTTAGTTTCTTTCTACATCATGATCAATTGTTTGGATGGCGGCCTTCTTGTCTACCTTGACAACAGTTTAATTTTGCTTTACTGGTGAGATTTAGCGGAATCAGATTAAATTGGGAACCATTATAATCTTGAAATTGTGTCAGAGAAGCATCTCCTTCTAGCTAGTCAAAACAGCAGAGCCCAAGGTCGACTCTGAACATGAAGGATGGATGACGTGTCTGTCCTCTCCCTGGAGCTGTGTTGGAGGGCCCACACACGTGTGCTTGCACTTGGCAGTGTGCTCATTCATGATGCCAAGGGAAGCTGCGATGACACAAAGTCACGCAGACGAATAGCGACTGACCCGTTTCCAGTCATAGTAACTCTTGGGACTGAGCGATGAAAGCATGGAGCAAAATGAGAGGCGTTAGATGACTGCTAAATCCAAAGACCTTCTTGGGACACTTTAACAGCTAGTTAACTCAAAATCTTATTAGATCTGAAAAAAAGGGGCAAGGTGATCTTTGCATAAATAATTCTCTGGACTGCTAGTCATACACCAGCATACTGGGAACAATAAGTACACAGAGATATTTGTTGAAAATATTTGATTTCCCGCATGGCTACTTAGCCAAGAAAACATAGAGGGCAGATCACGGTTGCCTGACTTGTTTGTTGTCCTTTGTTCCTTAGTCATCCTCCCAGGATGGGGATAAAATGTGCAGTCTTGATGCTAAGACACTGTTTGCTTTTTACTGGAGGTGAAATTAGGGTCTTGAGGATTCCCTAGGACAAGAGGGAGTGCTTCTTGACATGACCACTGGGATGTTTTCTTCAGTGCTGACATTGATTTTTCTCCTCTTGGCGTATAGAAGTCCCAGGTGCCCTGCTGACCCATTATGTGAGCCTGTAATTACTCCAAGAGCAGGGAATGAAAAGGGCCTATCTCCCCTGTTTGCAGGGAATGACAGACTCAGGGATCCAGGCAGGCCCTGCATGAAGGCCATTCTCTCAGGAGAGTTCAGACCCCCATACCTTGATTTGTGCCTTTTTTTGCCTCAGTAGAGGCCATGTTCATTATCGCTGAAGGCTGTGCAAATTGAGACACTGGCCCATGATTCTGAAACCACTTCATCATAAAGCCACCCCTCAATGATCTTATTGGACACTCGGACCAAAAAAAAAATAGAATAATTGTAGCTAGTCAACTTCCTTTCTTGAGAGCAATTCTATTTAGTGAGTTCTTTTGTACTTCATTAAAATATGTATCTATATAATGTTTATGATACCTCTTAAAGTGAGCTGATTGTTCAAAAGCCATTTTTAGGGGCACATTGATATTTTTAAAAGCATTTTTAAGCGCGGGAGTGATCACTCCATGTACTTGTATTCCTTAAAGCATCTGAGATCTTGAAGATTTGATAATTTTGTGAAACCTATATTCAAACTCTACAAGGCTCTCTATAAAAAGACCACTGCCTAATATTTAAAAGTGTATGTGTACTTCTAGCTTAATATTCAAGCTATATTCTTGTGAGTGAATGAGCTTTGCTCCCTCAGACGGCCAGCTTAGCTGATTTTTAAAGTTAATTATGGTGCAGTGAAATCTAAAGGTCAGACCATGTCTATTTTACTGGCTTGTTCAATGCCATGGGCATATGAGCCCCAGATAAATCCCTTCACTGCTGACCCAACTAATAACTTTCATGTACATGTTAACTTATTTCCTGTTCCAAGTTCTTAGACTGTTTAGTCTGCTTTAGGGTCTTCAGCGTGGATTATTATAGTATACACACCAACCCAAGGATTCCATGGAGATCCCCTTAGCATTTCAAATCATAAACTACAAGGCTACCTTTCTGTAAAATGCTTCCGGGTCATCTACACATTCTCCAAATTGCCTGGTTTATTTTGTTTTTTCCTTACTACTCAAGGAGAAAATTAAATTTCAGAGAGAATCTTAAAAAGCCTGTAATGCTTAGGGCTAGTTACTTAGGGATGGTTTGCTCACAGTTCTGTAAATTATCTTTCTATTTATTTATTCATTCATTTACTCGTGTATCCATTTAGTGATTTCTGAACTGAGTAATAATCTGGGCACATCATCATGCTAAATTCCATGAAATATAAGAACACAGGAGACGTACAGCCTGAAGTTAGTATGTGATCATCGCCTGAATATGAAATCCAGACCCAGATGCTACCAGTGAGAGAGAGCGCCAAGCTGCACACCCCTACAGTCTATGAGAGCCACTACCTGAGGGGTGTTCAAAAGGATTCAGAAAAGAAGAGGGACCATGACGGAGTGGGAACTGAGACGTGATCTGATTTGTAATATGTGGTCTCTGTTTAGGGTGGATGGGCTTCCCTAGTGGCTCACACAGTAAAGAATCTCTCTGCAATGCAAGAGAGGCAGGTCTGATCACTGCCTCCAGGGCTCAAGAAGCTCCCCTGGAGAAGGAAATGACTACCCACTCCAGTATTCTTGCCTGAGAAATCCCATGGACAGAGGAGCCTAGTGGGCTATGGTCCATGGGGTCACAGAGAGTCAGGCATGACTAAGTGACTGACACACTTTAGGGCAGATATGTTTTCTTTGAAATAATCCAGAACAGTCATGCCTAATTTGATATGCATGAAATAATCCATAACAGTCACTCTATGAAAATGTGCAACCAATAATTGTGATAAAGTTGTATTCTCACAACTGATCATAAATCAGCTGTCCCCAAATTGCTTCTGGTCTGCTTTCAGAGAACAAAAGGATCATCTGTATTTTACATTAGAGAAGTTGTGTCTCCTACTACCCCTTGAGCAGTATTGGGAGGACAGTGGGTTCTCACAAAAGGCTCATTCAGGAACTCATTTCCTTTGCCACAGTTGGAATCCAAATATCCCCAAATAGGAGAAGGTAAAGCATGTGAGTGTGTTGATTTCTTTTCCTCCGTGTCATCTGGACCAACGCTTGTGGGCTTAGAGGAATGATCTAGAAACAGGGCTAGGACAAAGATGATGAAAGTGAGGCTCAAGCTTGGGGTGCAAAATTTAAAAGGTCCCTGGAACAGTTAGTAATCAAGACAGTAGTGAATGCAATAATTTTTTAAATCAAAATGAATGCAGCAAAATCCATGGCCAACAAGATGTCACAATTTACCTAAAGACAATTGATTTTGCTGATCTTTTCTGTGGCTTAAGGCTCCAATGTGGTTCAGCGTGGGAGCAGTCTACAAGAGCTGTAGATCCAGAATAGGCACTTGTATTCTGTAACAGCCACAGACTTTTAACTCTGGGTTATATCATTTCTCAGATATATATATATATATATATATATATATATATATATATATATATTAGACAGGCTTACTTGATTTTCTGGTGATCCTATAAAATAAATCTTAAGTCACTGGAGCCGTGTTTCTACCAACCCACATAGTGTTTGAGTGCGTGAGAAGTAGAGGTACCCTTGAAGCTCATATGGCAGTCCTGAGTTAGGAACTAATAAGTGAGTGAGATGCATTTTGTTCTAGAACCTTCTCTTCTGTCTCCCAGTCCAGTGCTCTTGCAAAGTCTTCATACTACCTGGTGTTTCAGAGGTAAAAGTAAATTATTTATCATTTAGAGCTCCTGTTTCTGAAATCTCCTAGGGACGTTCTATGAAAATTCAATTTAACCTTCTCACACAGAATGAATATATCACATGGGAGTAGACAAAGAACAGATAAATTAATTCCCATCTGTGATTATGTAAATGCATTCTGGTTTTCATGCATGCATTTAATGGGTTAGCAATCATAATTTTAAATACTCTACTAGGAAATGGCATCATTTGGAGATTGTAAATGAAATGGGTTAGTGTATTAACTGGCATTCTTAGAATTCCAGATCTTAGCAAAATAGAGTGAGAAGAAGCTGTAATGGAAATGTTTCACATACGAGGGAATTGAATTTTTTCAGCAAAGAAGGCCAGGTACATTCCTGGGATGTTGGGCTCCTCTTAATCAGCAACTGAAAATGTACAGGTTCTCGTGCTATGCCAGGGGCCATTTGTTTTCTGAGTTTATCTATCTCTAAAGATCCTATTCCCAGAGTTCGGAATGCACAAGTAGTGTTCCTGCCTAATGGCCCTGGCTCTGTCATGGACCCTCCTACCCCAAAAGTATAGGTGTGTTTGTTTATTTGTGTATTGTTGAATTATCAGATTTCAGACTGCACACTGAGGTCCAACTCTAAAGAAATAAATACTTAACGTTTCTGAGAAGTGGGTTATTTTGGAAAGGGTTGCGATATTCTTCATACTCTAACTTCATCAATATCGTAACAAACGATGCCTCTTAGAAAGTACCTTACCTGGTTTCACTCACCCTTTCTAGTCCCCTTGCTCCTGTACATCCCGTTTTTCTAAGGTGTTTCCAAGGCCCAGGAAACAGAATGCATTTTTTGCAGGTAATGGGTTATTTTCTTATCCGTCTTTGACAATTTGTACACTCATGCCCTCGCTTTCTGCCATCGCGCCTGCCTGAAAGAGTCATTCTAGTGTGACCAACTTTTGAATGTCTTCTTTACTGTGTTTGTGAGGGCTGCCTGAGGCGTTTCGTCTGCCTGCTTTCTTTCACACCTCCCGATGACCTGAGATGAGAAAAGACTCTGAGCCGCAGAGGCAAGATGGCTGTTTGAAACCCTGGCCTGGCCTTCCTCAGTTGTCATTTTTTATTTTGTTTGATGTGGCAGTTTCATGGGAATATCAGAGCCCTCAAATATCACTTAGGGGAAGCTAATAAAATCCCTGACAGATCAGGTTATTTTCTTTTTTTTTTTTCTATGGAACTTTTTGGCAATAGGGCTGATGGGTTAAAACCCAAAGGAAGTGTCTTATTTCCCTTTGTGGCCTAAACTGTATTCTTAGATCAGGACAGATAGCTTCTTAGCACATGTTGCCATCTGCAAATGCAGAGTGAGATGTCCCCCTCCTGCTGGCCGCCATGTGCCTGGTTCTTGCTTGCCTGCTGGACTCTTGCCTGGTACCAGCATTTCAGTGTGAGTAGAGGCTCTGGATGCGTTTTTCTCTCCAGGGCTGGGGTGTACTTTTTACTTGCTTTAAAAATCTGTTCAGTGGTGTCAACTTGAATGTGTGTCTGATAGGGGTTGGCCACCCAGTAGTCAAGAGGAGGTAATTATTCTAGGACTTCTAGTTAGATCTATCTCAGGATTTGCTCTCAATGTAGAAGAAAAAGTCTCCAACCTTGCCAAAAGATCAAAAATAGTGCCGTGAACAGAAGGAAACGCTAAGGCATTTGGAAGCACAACCACGGAGAACAATTTACCTGCTATGCATGTCTTGTGTGATAGACGTCTCTTTCATCTCACTTCTGCCATTTTGCTCTCAAATTGGCCCCATTTTCCTGGCCTTTCTAAAGAGATCTTTTGTTCAGTACTGGCCTTTAGTCTGGAAAAGTTTAAGTGATTATCCTACAGAGAGCAAAATTGGATTTGATACCCTCTTGCACTTATCATCTTTGCTTCACACTGTAATCCAAAATGGCAACTTAGGAAGGAAAGGGAAGACCTGATTCCTAATTTCAAAGAGTTTATATAAAGTTTGTCTTTCCTTCTCAATCAGAACTTACTTAGTAGTTATTGCCAGTTGATAATGATTAGTTAGATTAGCTAATCTGATAAAGAAATTAGAGTGTTTATAGGTGACTGTGAATGTTACTTCCAAAAATGAATATTCATGACTTAACAGATACTTTTTGGCTCATGATGCCACACAGTTTTAGATGATGACTCATGGTCAGATAGGTAGACATGGAAGAAAATAATCTAGGTGAGAGTGAGGGTTATGATTTCCCTATGATTTATCTAGGCCTGGGTGTTCTTTGGAAGGAATGATGCTAAAGCTGAAACTCCAGTACTTTGGCCACCTCATGTGAAGAGTTGACTCATTGGAAAAGACTGATGCTGGGAGGGATTGGGGGCAGGAGGAGAAGGGGACGACAGAGGATGAGATGGCTGGATGGCATCACTGACTCGATGGACGTGAGTTTGAGTGAACTCCGGGAGATGGTGGACAGGGAGGCCTGGCGTGCTGTGATTCATGGGGTCACAGAGAGTTGGACACGACTGAGCGACTGAACTGAACTGAACATGTTTGTTGGGCTTCCCCAGTGGCTCAGTGGTAAAGAATTGCCTGCAGTTCAGGAGCTGCAGGAGACTTGACTTCAGTCCCTGGGTCAGATGATCCCCTGGAGGGGGCATGGCAACCCACTCCAGTGTTCTTGCCTGGGGAATCCCATGGACAGAGGAGCCTGGCAGGCTACAGTCCATAGGGTTCCAAAAGTTAGACATGACTGAAGTGATTTAGCACACATGTACAACGTACCTGTAACCTATCATTTTATTTAATCTTTTATTTCTGAGTTGTGTATTTTTTATTTTTCTTGAGTTGCTTATTTATGTTAATCTTACTTTCACCTGTTACTTACTATCTGCTTGTTTTCCCTTACCATCCTCAAGTAGGTAATCACTGGAGGAGTAATACATCAGAGCAGAAGAAGTCAACTGTCAGTGTGAAACAAAAGTTTTTTCAGAGATTCAGAAACTTTAAATTTATAGCCGTGGCATTTTGTATATCTGCTTTCTTTTATAACTTTTCTATAATGAAATAAAGACTTATACAGAACAATGCTTGTGCACAGATGCACACACACATATATACCCCCAAGCAGCTCAATGTGTTTGCATTTGACTCCCTCAGTTCAAGAAGCAGAACTTCACCAACTGTCCAAGGAGCCCCATCATGACATTCCTAGTTGCTTACCTCTGTGTCCCACCAAAGGAACACACTATCTTGAACTATATTGAAACCACTTCCATACTTTTCATTAAATTTGTCCTTCCTAAGCATGCATCTACAAACATTATAGTTTAGTTCATATTTTTAAACTGTGTATAAATGGGATCCCACAATAGATATCCTCTTATGTCTAGCCTTTTCTCTGGGCATTATGTTTCTAAGAGGCATCCATGTTTTTGCATAGTGTTACATGGCTCATTTTACTTATATATAATGTTCCATGGTGTCAAGATACTGCAACTGACTTGTTTTAGTGGCATAAATCTTTGGATTATTTCCTGTTTGTGGCTGTTACACTCTTCTGAACAAACTTGGACCTGTCTGTTTCGAGTCCCGAGCCCATTCTTTCCTGT